>NW_028145185.1:2342-663620 GCF_050947405.1 Trichoderma evansii | reverse complement strand
TCTACTACCTCTACTACCTCTACTACCTCTACTACCTCTACTACCTCTACTACCTCTACTACCTCTACTACCTCTACTACCTCTACTACCTCTACCACCTCTACTGCTTCAACTATTATCTAGTGGTTGAATATTTTTATACTGTGCTGACTGCCTTGTTAAATCACGGGCGGGTTGCTGGATAACGAAACTGGGATGCTGAATTATATTTCCCTTTATATATTAGCAGGTGTTAGTGTGACTGCGAATGTGATATCAAATGTGATGACCCGACGTATAGTCCGCATCAAAATGACTATTGGGTTGTAAGTGTGTCACGTCTTTTGTAGGATCTCACTCAGCCTCATATCTGAGCCGCTTGAGAATATTTGCCTTGTAGATTTATTTTGTCGCGCCTACTAAGTGCTAACCGTTGGGCAGACTCTACTTTCAAAATGAGCCCCAGTCTCCAATGACACGTTTCTTGAAAACACGAAGGTCTTAAAAATAAAGCTGAAGCAAAAACAAAATGAAATTATTTAGCATGGCCGAACGAACTTTGACTTCATGGAGGTTATATCATGAGGTGCCGTACGAGTACCTGCTTCACAAGTGACAGTCTGGTAACTATTATTCTTTGTATGTAGTTAATATAAAATAGTGATTTATGGCAGTAGGATTGCTTGTTTGTTATCAGTCTTGAGATAAATACTTCAGTTTTTTATTCAAGCGCCTAAATATATTGTACTTTGGGTGCTTGATGTTATATTTGGGTTACTAAATGTATGCCAGTGGTAGTCATTTTTCACGACTGTAATAGAACCCTGTAGTGTGTGGATAAAATGCTTGGGGAGGAGGAGATGGAGCAGGCAGCAAACGTCAATTGTTCAGCAGTTTAACGGTCAGATATTGAGGTTTATTAAAGCGACTGCATAGTTTTATTCTACTACGTAGGCAGGTGTAGATATGTTTCTAGGTCGAAATTGCACATAATAGTAGGATACTTGGCTGCGCGTGCCGCCTTTTAAGGCGTTTTGGCATTTTGTGCCCAACTATGAGGCTAAACACAGTGGTATAGTATAACTACTGCTTCTTTTCAACTCTCTTGCCTACTGTTTGAGCAGGTAGTCAAGGAGTATTGGATAATGTTGCTATCCAAAGCCTTGAGATCTTGGATTCTTTGTATAGGCATAGTCAAAGACAAGGCAAGCCAAGGTATAGATATCGATTATTATTGGTAGGAGCCCAATAAAGACCATAGCTGGGTCTTGAACGAGCGTTGCAATAGGAAGAAGCGTAGTGAATGTAGCAATGATAATTCCAGGTAAGAACTTCTGTTTCCATCGATGCTGACAGTAAAGGCTGAAAACGAAGCCCCAGTGCAAACAAATTAAGATTGCGACCATTAGGAGGCATATCTCATCTAAATTTTGTTGTTTAACAAATAAGGGCAAGTGTGTGTGCTCCTGAAATTTCAATCCATCGCATATCTGTAATATCCTGTGTTAAAAGGAATGTTATGATATATATGAGAGTTCACCTGGCTTACAGGATATGTCGTCCAACATGATTCACTTTCGGGCTTCTTGCCAAATTGAGTGGCGGTGATATTTAGTAATGTTGCAGTGCTGCATGCCGCAAGAATTTTATATGCGGATGTTGGTGTAGAGATTGAGTCTTTACCAACCTCACTGTCGTCTGGATCAAGGTCTAGTGTCAATGGCGCTTGGACAGCCAAAGATTGAACGGCTGGCTCATTTTTTTTGGTCCGCATTCAGATAGATGGATTTGTTCTGATATCAAATTGAAAATCACGCATATATAGTTAAGGTAGTTGAATTTTGTTGAGTTCATATGAAGGCAGGCTTAGTACATCACCGGTTGCGTTTCCGATATTATAAGGGAGTTTTCCGAGAGAGAATCCGCGCAAGTGCTATGGGGCGAGCGCCAGTTACTAGATAGGTGTGCGCAAAGAGATGTTAGGAAGCGTTTTGTATGGCTTAATTACTTTTTTATCGCTTTTCTCGGCAACTTTGATCTTTATAGGTTTCCCGCCGCTACTCGAAGAAACTCACCGAATAGTCTCCATAACCAACCACCGCCAGCCACGCACTCACGGCCAAATGGCAATATGCAATGCGGCTCAGCTGCAGAGGCCTCCAGCTATTTGATTACGATATTTAATTCACTTGAGAGCTCATAGCATTAAGCGAACATAATCCTCGGCTGAATTACCAGTCCGATTGGACGCTCCTGTAAAGGCTTGAGGGGCATGTTTAATGCCCTCGAATCACGGTCACGACCACGTTACACGCATAAATTGATGCGCTGGCAGTATTCGCCTACCTGACGTAAAAATTCCATTGATAGGTGCAGATCGTCTTAGAAGTCAAATATGGAAGAACGCCCATCGTGAGATACAATCCAACACGTTGGAATTCTGCCTCTTTTATTGTATTGCAGGCGCTGATGTGTAGACGGAGTTCTGGTTGAATCTCCATTGAATGCTCCAACTCTCTCTCAACGCTTTACTGCTTGGCCTAATCGCTGAAGTTTGCTGGTGGAAAACCGCATTTCTTATTCTCTGCTTTGTCGCCATTTAATCGTCAAGGCTTTGGTTGGATAATCGCACTGGGTCTATCCTGCGCAAATATAAGCCTCATTAGCTGAATAGAGTTGTGTCGCTCTATCCTCTTGGCATTTTTCCTTGATCGACTGCAAAGGTGGCCATCTGTGACACTTCTTCGTTGGTCTTTTCGCCGACTATCCAGCTCAACTTTTGTGGCAATTGATCGCCCAGTTTTCCTATGAGCTCAGTATCTTACGGTGTATACTGGGTATTGTTCTATTGAAACATAGTGGGTGATTTCTCAGCTATCATTGCCCCGAGGGTGGCGGCGGATGGTGTTGGTTCTGCTGTCGACAATGAAGCGATGGCTATTGCAAACCAACATTTGCCTCTCGCTGCTGATTCTTTTGACGGGGAGCCAGCAGGATAAATTTTCCTGGGCTTCAACGGTAACTTTCGTGTAGGTGCTTCTATTCGCCTCTGCAAAGTCTTTTAAATGCGCTGCTCATTTATGAAATAGGATGCTGCTGTCTTGGGGCCTGACAGGTGCTTCACTCATTATTTTCCAATATCGATATCTTCTCGAGTAAGTGCAGAGTAGTGCTTCTAGATACAGATACCTACCTAACCGCAAATACAATGTAGGCATCGTCATTGGGTAGTCTTATATCCTCTACAGATTTGGCTGCCATTTGTGATAGCTTTACAAACAGGCCTCGCGGAGGCCATTTTGCTGTTACCTCTATGCGCCACGGCTGCTATGCTATTTTTGGCGACACGCCAGGCTCGGCCAACATTTGAGACATTGAGGCTCCCAAGCCCTGTCACCAGATCCGATCACCGTAGGTCTCGACGATCGAGTCAGGCAATGCTCGAATAGCCTCGCCAGTGCGAACCCTCAAAGGTAAATTTGTAACAGAGCCGCGTGGCATCTTCTATCCTTGCTTTGGTAAGATGACTGAATATGTTTGGCGATCTGCTACATGCTTCCTTGATTCCTGTATCAGCATATGGATCGCTATTTTTGAAGTATTCGGATTGGGCTAGATTCGCCAGACATCATCTTTTTGGTGACAATCCCTGAACAACGGAATGATTCAGGCAAGGATATATAGACATGTAACTAGACAAGGAGATGTAAGCAATTACAGACTTTGGTGGTGGTTTTAGCGATAGATATTAAAAAGTGCTGAAAGTATTTTTCCAGCTAACATGGATGTCAACTTGTATATACAGGTATTCGCTTCTGGCACATGCCAACTTCCGCGAATTCTACCAAAACCTCGCCCCGTATCCAACATGCAAGAATAACAAAGATGCTCCATTTACAACACCTATAAAACGCCAATTCCCTTCCTCCACCCATGTTTGCCCCCCTTCCCACCATGCTCCGAATAATGAATCCGAGTTGCGCGTGTATTTGCTGACAAAGTAAAACAGAGACTGTAAAAATGCCCTTTTCCCTTCCTATTGATTTTGACCCACAAGTTTATGCAAGGAGATGTGATTTGTGTGACCAGAGATGCATGTCGTGAAGCAGCAAAAAGGCCAATGAGATGACGGCTGGCGAGAGAAGAAAGAGAAGAATAAAGTAAGTGAACACAAAAATTAAGGTGCTATGGTGAAAAAGGTGGGTATCATTGATATAAGCCGTTTCTCGACGTTGGCACAGCTCTCTCCTGGAGGGGTGTTTCAGAATGCTTATTCTTTAGCCCCCTCCGGCGCTCTTACTGCTGCACAGCATCTTCTTCGTTGTCATCGTCGTCAATTTCGTCGTCGTCATCATCGCTCGACCCATCAGATTCCAGCTCATATCCCGGAGCTCTCTGGACGAGTCCCTGATAATAAGCTACCAAAATTTCCGGATTCGGCACAATTCTCCAATCCACCCTGTAAAGAAACTCCAGCTCGAGCAGCCTCAGCTCAGCAACACGCACTCCGCCCACTCGCGCGTAGGTCGTATTGTTCCAAAAGGAGTCAGAGAGGCCCTTTGCAGCGACTGTGGCAGCGGTGATTAGGAACCGGTGAACAGTGAGTGTGTTTATGGTGAATTCCGGGTAGAGAGCGCAGAGTCGGTCGATGTAGTAGACCATGGCCAAAAGAAGCGGTGGCGTGAGCGTGGCATGTCTGGCAAGCCGATGAAGATAATCTCTGACCGAGATGCCAGGGGGGGTTCTGCAAATGGACAGCGGTCAGACACGCACGGACGAAAAAAAGAATGATGGAAAATTCCGAAGCTTCTACATACCTCGAGTGAAACCGCGTTAGTCCACCGCTTGAAATGCGAATTGCGTCATTGGTGGCAATCAGCTCTCCCAACATATGTGCAATCAGCTCGACCATGTGTTCTACCGGGCAAAACTCATATTTGTTTGGCAAAACACGGGGAGGCTGTTCCTCAGGCCTGGCTCGTTTCGGTGCTTGAGGAGAGGCGGACCGTTGACCCTGAGCCTCAGTTTGAGCCGCATCGGAATTCGAAGCTGTGGCAGCAGGGGTCGAAGAGGCATCTAGTGAAGAAGCTTCAGCGGTGGCGGCAAGTCGACGCTTATTAGGCGACAGAGCGTTGTACAGTCGAGTTTGAGCAGGCGAGGTTCGGCTCGGATTTTGCGAATCGTTGATGCCCATATTCGTAGATGTCGTCACGGTCGTCTTGGTGGTTGTGGTCGTAGGAGCTGCTAATGGGGAGGCAGAGGAGGAGGAAAACGCATGAGCAGGGGACCGAATATCGCTTGTCGAGGCCCCGGTACGGCGTGAGCGCCCTGGAGACAGCGCTGACGAGGATGCCGAGACTGATACAGCCTCTGACTCTGTGGATAACCGGCGATGCAGATAGGAGGGCTTCGGGCTCACGGTTGGGAGCTGCGACGGGTGGGACGAAGCAGACTCCTGGGAGGACCTCGACGCATTGCGGAAGCTGGTGGGCGAGGCGTTGGCGGAGGGAGAGAGAATGGGGGATGTCTTCAACATGGTCTCCTACGGCGCATCATCGGAGCGCGGCTGTCTTCTGGTCGTGCTGTTCGTTGTGGCTGTGGTTGTTTCGCTCTTTCTGTTTCTCTGGTTTAAACAATAGGATCGCAGACAGGCGAGGACAGCGCGCACGAGGCCAGAGAAAGAGGCGATGGCGAGAGTGGCAGAAGCCGTCGTCGACCGTTCCGATATTTAGAAAAGGCCACCAGCCGTCCTGAATCGGAACAACCGGCGGTAGGCGGCCGGGCAGCGGCGTGCTGGCGAAATGCAGTGAGACACAATCTTGAAAAACGTGGAACAGCCAGATCTTGTCCTTTTTTTGAGCGAACCCGAAAGGCTCACCGAAGCACCGAGCCAGGAAGATCTTATAGTAATAGTCCCAGGTCTAAATGCAAGCCAGCGAATGGCATGAATCGACCAGCGGCGGGACGGACGCAAGGCGAAAGGATGGAGGGGGGAGTTAGCGGCCAAGTAGCGATACTTTGTACCTAGCGAAATGCGTGGGATTGGGACTAGCAGAGCCGCTTCGAATGCAGGTGTCCAATTCTGTCGCTGATCCTTCTGCTTCTCTATTGTTTAATCGCGCTGTAAATTTGCTGGGTGGCAGCACGAGAGGCGGCATGTGTTGATGTCGTTTGCTATTCAGACTGCTGTAAGGGGCACTCCGTACTGAGGGATATGTTGTTGTCTTTCAATCCTGCTGCAGCACAGCCTTGCTGGTATATGTATCTGTATATGTACTTGGACACGCAGATTCAGCAGCAGTGAGACGGATCCCCATCATTCAAAGCCTGCAACAGCGGCTTGGAATCTGCTCTTCTCCGCGGTGATTGGCCAGCGGTCTAGTATCCGGCCGGGATACTTGGTGGCGGGACCAGAAGGCTGGTGTGGCTGTTGTGACATGAAAAGGGTAAAAAAGAGAGAGACAATGCGAAACGAAGAGAGAGGGAAAAAATTGCTGCAAAAGCCGTCCCTCTTTTTTGAAAACTGCTTTTGAGACCTAAAACCAAAACTAAAAATCCCGATGGAGCATGCAATACTGCGAAGGTATTGACCTAATCGGTCATGTCCGAGCAGCTCAGCCATTATCTGGGCGCATCCTTGGCTGGACCCAGAAGTACTGGTACTACTAACTTGGCGCCGGTGGAGCAGAGTCGCAAAACTCGCGGGCAGAAAAATCTCTTTGCTTTCCGAAAACGGAATTCGTTCGGTATTATTGGCTAAAGGCGATCGCCATTACTTGAAGGAAACAGCTGACAGGTCAAGCAGCAAAACGGTGCATCCCGATCTGTTCTCTTACAAGATTAAAGTAGAAAACACAAGTACATGATAAAATCAGGCATTTGCTTTATAAGCCTCCCTCCTCTCTGTCTCTCTGCCGGTTCTTAGTCTGACCGCATCTTTTGACTCGCGTGCGTCCCGCATTGTATGCACAAGTACGCTGGGTCTGGTTGGAAGGCGTTTCTCGTCTCATCGCTGTGGGTTCCGTCATGATGTCTACCTAGTGCTACATAATGCAGATACCACTACTACAGACTACTGTTAAACGAACAACCTTCTCCATAGACCGTAATGCTAGCAGCAATGACAATACCCCAGACTGACCCCAGACCACGCCAGCGAGGGGCCGTCTTGTGGGATCAAAGTAAAAAAAGATGAGTTGTCGTTTGATCGATGCACGGTCGTGGCTCAACGAGCACCTGTTGTTGCGAGCTCGTGGTGCAAAGCAGCCCGGTGATTCGTTAGCGGCTGTGACCCGAGTCCAAGACACAAATTTCAGACATGTCTAACATCAGCGGGAGTTTTCATTTCTGATTTGTGGCGGCTGCAGGACTAGCAGGGGGGAAACAGAGCTCTCTGCCCTACTGGTGCTACTGGTGCTACTATGCTGCTACTGGCACTGCCACTAACACCTGGATGAGATGATGTTTCGTTCACCGGCGTCTTTGTATGGAGCACTAACATGCGGAGCAGGGCCCAGGGTGCATGTGTAGTTCTCACGTGTCGAGGCTCGCTTGGCCGTTTTGTGATATCCAACTCTCTAAAACCTACAGAGTTTTGCATAGTATTTATACTCCATGCAGTTGGCGATAACGGCTGGCGGTTGAGGCGAAGGCGGGAAAATGCCGCACAAAGAGGCGAGGCGAGCATCACGTCTCGGAGTTCGATGCCGGCAGTCGGAGCGGATGGTCCGGGGTGTTTCTGATTGCGTCAAGGAAACTTTGCCCAATCAAGTGCAGTGCACCATATTCATTATTGATGTTTGATATGTATACTCAACGGCACTGACAATTGTATTTCGCCGGTGAAAACTAAAGCAATTATAACGCTCTGGCTCTTTGCAATCAGTCTTTCGTAGATGTGAAGCTCTATGTACCTATTAGGTGATGGAGCTTTTGCTAAAGTTCTATGGAGTACATGTACACTTTCATAAACCTTAAACCAAAGCCTACAGATGCAATGTATACTTTAAAATACAAAACGGCAAATGACACGACCAACCATGAGCTGTTATCATGCAATCAAAACGCTTAGCTTATCTCGATATAATTTGCAGTGATAGCCGCGATTCCTTCATAAGATATTACATCCATTACCCCGTATAATCAATTCTTCTAGAATTCTTCCATTACTATCCGTATTTTTCCCACTTACACCAAACCTGCTCTCCGCTTTCGTCATTGCACTGATTGGCCACAAGCGGTAGCCGGCAAACGTCGCCTTTTTATGGAGACGTCTAAAGAGAAGGTTAGCAGAGATCCGATAAGATAACACAATGCACGTGCCACAGCATCGGACTTGCCTTGGCGTGACATCTCGTCAGACTGCAAGACAACAGCGACGCCGTATCGACGACATTGAATAGATTCATGGATTGATATCGCCAATTTATTTACGACTCTACACTGATATCGCTATCCTGATCTTCTCTTTACGCACTCGTCATCTCTTACCCCAGGCGCACCATTGCCCCGATTCTTGTGCATTTCTTTACTTGCTTGCGCACCACGTCTTCCTTGGCTTCACAAAGCTCAGTCAGCCGAATCCGCCGGAGCTGATTCGGGATCCCCCCTTGTGTTATCGATTGCATCAGCGTCATAGGCTATACCGACAGCTCATGCGCAGCTCTACACGCGAAGCACAATAGCCAATCTTGACTCAATCTCACTAGTCGACCAAAGGCGAGATCCCGACGCCCTGCTCTTCTCGGCATTCTCCGCTATAGATCCCACTGCTACCCGCTTGTGTAGCCGGCACTCCCATCTCCATGGCGCGACCCCAGACCTCCCCGATCCTAGCTCAGCTTCGAAACGCCAAAACGTGCCCCGAGCAGTCGACAGCTCTACAAGCCCTGAAGAATGAGATCATCGGACATCACCAGAAGAAGGAGACATGGGTCAGCCTGGGCGTGCTGGAGCCCGTTATTAGGACTTTGACCTCGGCCCGCCCTACGCCCAGGTCGAGTACAGCCAAAGATGTTAGGCCGCAGGCATTGAGTCGGCCTCTATCAGACGAAGACAATGTGAGGCTACAAGCCTTGCAGATCATCACAAGCTTCGCCAAGGGTATGTATTCCGAGATCCGTCACGTTAACTTCTGCAGGACCCCTGCAGCTTTGCTCGATCCTCCACTTAAACAGGTGATACTGACGTGTGATGCTGCTTTATTTGCAGGCGGCCCTCCCTTCTTACCGTCCGTCCACGCCTCCCGAGCTCTTCCAGCGATCCTCGCATGCACATCGCCCAATGCCAACCCGCCGCAAATCGTTGTCGCTGCCCTCAAGGCCGTTAGTGGCATTGCAGATGCCGCTGCCTTGGCATCACCGTCATCAGATTTCGATAGTCTAGCTCTTGCCGACGCAATATTTACATCGTCATATCATCTCGAATCACTATGTCTTATACTTGCTTCTACGTCATCCAGCCGCCTGCAGCAGACCCAGGTTGAGCTTGTGGCCGGCTTGATATCTCGCACTTGTAAAGAGGAGCGGCATCAGCAGGCTCTGGTCCAATCTGGTGTTTTGGATATGCTCGCGTCGCGCTTGGCCAGCTTCGCCGTCAGCCAGGGCCATGTTGTTCCAGGAGCCGAAGCACAAGCTTATAGTGATGGTTTATATGAGGCATTCCCCAAGGAAGCACCCCATGGAACGCAAATTGGTCCCGTGCTTGCTGCGGTCGCAGCTATACTTGGGGAGTCCAAGTACAGAGCAACTCGGCTCATCAATTCTCCCGCCATTCTCGCCGTCTTCCCTTCCATCGCCGTTGAAGCCAGTGGCTTGAGCGGCGCCAAAATCCAGAGCCCGACGGTTATGGATTACTTACTACCTCAAGTGCCTCCTCCTTCTTCCAATGCTCGCAGTCCACCCCAGTCTCACCACCATTCTTCCGCTAATACACCAGACCGCCCCGAATCACGAACTCCGAGTCAAACGCCTGGACTTAGGCTAGTCTCCCCTGCTGTCTTGGAGTCGGGGTTGGACAACTCATCCGATGAGGTCGAGAGCCCTTTCATCCCCTGGCTGATTATACAAGCCAGATCACTGTCTGGCTATGGGAGACTCATGGCAGTCACTATTCTGACAGCACTCTTCAAAGCCGGACTAGGGCGCAAAGGATGGAGAGAAACCAGCCTTGGTATGCTCATAGTGCCAATTCTCCTTGAGTTGATTACGAAAAACGACAAGGAAGAGGCCGAATCACAGAATACCTTTGATGAAACACAGCATCTTATCCTAGAGAAAGCGCCGGCGACATTGGCCCGTCTCATCACTGACAGCGAACTGCTCCAAAAAGCTGCTTATGACTGCGGTGCAGTTAAGACGTTGACGAAACTTCTGAGGCGGGCTTATCGCTCTGTACCCATCCTGGAGGCAGCAAAATATTGGTCTCCCCAGCCCGATACTGATATGGATGTTGAGGGTCTGTCTGCATCTTCACAATTGGGACAGCTTGGCCAGGATCCGCTGCTCTCGCATCGTGTGAGGCTAAGAGAATCGACGCTCAAAGCCATCGGCGCCGTAGCCTCTGGAAAGGAAGATTACAGAAAGGCCCTGGTTGAAGAAGACTTCATTCCTTATGTCATGGAGTCTCTTACTGAGTATCCCAAGCGTCCTAAGCAGATTAAGGACCGGCTCAAGGATAAACCAAGCGCAGAGCCTGAACCACAGGCCAACGTCTCATCGGCATATGGCGCTAATCCATTATCTGTCATCGTCGCGGCGTGCCATGTTATTAGGATGCTCTCACGATCCATCAGCATACTGCGTACAACTTTGGTTGATCACTCGGTTGCCATGCCAGTCTTCAAATTCTTAAAACATCCTGACCTTAATGTCCAGGTTGCTGCCACAGCTGCTATTTGTAATCTAGTTCTGGAAGCTAGTCCAGTCCGCGAAGTTTGTCAACCCCCTTCCTTTCCTCTACTTAACTACTTGATTTCCCTCTTTGACATGACGTCTATCCTCTCTTCCTTTCAGCGTCAATGCCCACGATACAAGACTATCAAGCTAACAGCTGCTAGCTACTGGCCGAAAACGGTGTTATGAAGATCCTCTGCGAACACGCCCACTCTGATAATCCTGCTCTGCGGCTTAATGCATTGTGGGCTCTGAAACACCTTGTTATTGCTGTGAGCCCCGATCTAAAGCGATCTTGCTTGGAGCAGCTTGGTTCTGAGTGGTTGGTACAACTCATTTGTGATGATGGCCAGGATGCTGTTTCATATAACCCCCAGCCTAGCCAGCCGTCGGGTGATGATGTGGATGTAGATGTGGATGAAGAGATGGATGCCTCGCCGTCCGAAGAACTGGTGAGATGGATGTTTGCAGCAAACGGCAATCCACAGAAGCTGGATGCTTCGAGATCAACCAAGCTACGCCAAGCGGAAGACAAGCTCGCTAGCCTGCGTGAAAATGAACTCAACTCACAAAGGAGATCCCGCAATGATGAAGTGGCCGTTCAAGAACAAGGTCTAGAGCTCATCAGAAACTTGGTAGGGCTCGGAGTAGGAGTCTCTGCGGAATCGCCTTATGATACGACCGAGATGATTGATTACCTGTTCACTACCATTGGGCAAGATCGGCTCTTTGACCTGTTATCCTCAAAACTACGAGCCAAGGTGCTCCATCCTTTCTCTCGACGAGCGCCAACGCCTGGACAGGAGACCAGACTCATCCATCCCCATGCAAAAATCATCATTCCAGTCATTTATATCTTGGTCCATATAGCGGCTAGCACCCACCAGCATCGACAGCTGGTGGCTAGGCAGACAGACCTGCTGAAGCTGCTCTACCAGCAGATTGGCAATCGAGATAAGGAGGTCCGTGTCGCCGTATGTCATTTCATCATAAACCTTACTGGGCATGACGATGAGAGTGAGGCGCAAGATTGGTCTATGAGGGCCAATGAATTGAAGAAGCTAGGATTCCATACGAGGATGGAGTTTCTCAAACACAACGACAGAGATCTCGACGTGAGAGAACGCGCCAAGACTGCAGTCTATCAGCTGGACAGGGCGATCGATTTTTAGCGCGAAGAACATGCCTGGTTAAATATTTGGCTGGATCTAAACAGGAGAAGTGCACTGGAAGCGCGTGGACAAATAGCAGAACGTGATATTGGAAATGAAGATGATCCAACTGCAATAAGTAGTTTCGATTACGAAACTGGAGTTGAAACTGAAGATGAGGGCGGACTCAAAGATGAAGATGGAACCATGATTGCAGGCGAAATCGAGAACGAGGATGAAACAGCAATGGGGGTCGATAACGATAATGAAGATGAAACCATGATTCAAGGCGGGAATGAAGGCGGGAATGAAGTTGAAAACCAAGATGAACTCACAATTGAAGGCGGAATCGAAGATGATGAAACTGGAAACACTGCGTAGCGCTACATAATTGGACGAATCCGAGGATTCAATTGATGCCAATGGTGGATGAACAAAGATGAGGATGAAGACGAAAGAGGTGGAGGGCAAGGAGGACAGCTCTTGGATCTGCTTTGATACCGCTCTTCTGTTTATACTTTCTATCTCTGATAATATTTTTACTTCTATGACATGGGCATGGATATTGAGAGCAAGGGCTTTTATAATTTAACAAAACACAAAAGCGAGGAAAAGAGAATAGGGATGAAACACGGCATGTTCTATTGTAAAGCGAATATTTTTACACATCTCAAAAATTATAACAGCGAGTTTGCTTTTTGCTTTTTGCTCTCTGGACTTGCATGTTACATTCGTTCTCTGAGTTTTACTTAGCAGTTTTGTTTGGAGGCTTCGCAAGATTGGGACGACAGCAGGGTAGCTACTTGGAGTAAATCAAGTTTGATTGATATTAGCTCACACGAGTATGGCATACACTGAAGCCGTGTGATTACGAGTGGGGATTCTAGACACAATAGCACTTCCTCTGTTACCCAAGAGTGAAAGAACATAAATCGACCAGATGTCGATTAATCCAGGGTTCAAATGAACCAACACGTCGTATTGACCATAATAATACCTTCATAGATATTAAGAAACCACCTTGCTTACTTCAAACACAGCCCATTTCTATAAATTAAAATCCAATTAGCACATCATCGTCTCATTTTCTATTCCTATTCAATATACCCTATAATAGGCAAAATATCAAATCCATGCTCGACGATTCCTCCCACGATATCTACTACACATACACCCCCCTTTCCCTATACTTACATTTTTTTTCGAAGAAACATAGCCCCGTCATGCACGTTGGCCGCACATGTATTTCTATTTCAAATCTTATATCTCGCGTTGGTCGTGGGTTAAAGAACCCTGGTCAGAAAATCCACAAACAACACATCACATTTTTTCGGAGACATGTCACCAACAACACGCGTTGGGTCCGATACCCCAGTGCCGAAATGGAGAAATGGAAGGAAAAGAATAAGTAGACCAAAAAAAAAAAAAAAAAGAAAATAGATATTTTTGCCTATTCACGGGCGGTAATTTGAGTTCCGGCATGTCTTTAAAAAAGAAATAAGCTTAATGCAGGGAGGTGTAGAAGAACAACAGGAACAAAAAAAAGACTTCTGACACACGCGATTTACAATGAAGAGAGTGAGGAACCAACAGGTATTTCTTCAAGAAGCCTGTGGAGGCGGAGTTCAATAAGAATAAAGCGATGTTACCACGGCCCCCAGGTGAAGTCATCTCGTCTCTTCCGCTGAGACAGAAATTGATGCTATTCTCGATTAGAAAGAGGCGAAAGAGATGCCTCCCCAGAATTCTACATTCTCCTCTCTCCTGCACCAATGTTAGCAACACGCAGCAGTGGCATGTCTAGCCTCATCCGCAAGCCAAGAGAGACCAGTGTCTCGTTTCATCACACAGACCATGCTCGCAACGCACCCAACCTTGATTTCGAGATGAAAGTGGGCATCAAAACATCTTTCGCTTGGGGTCCTAATTTCTTTATGGGCAGACCATCCATGGCATTTTCACACTAGCAGGAACTCCGGAACGATTTACCGAAAGAGAATCACGTCTTATCTCAACGATTTGAGCTATAGCATATTGTGATATAATCTCGATCTAATATTATAACTGACAGAGAGTGGGTAAAAGGGAGTGAGGATGGGCATCACCCGCTTGTGCACAGGTATGCGGCTTGCTAAGAAGAGGCAAACTCTGCCGATCAAGAAGAAAGCAAAATTGTCTTGCTTAGAAGAGCCAACAGCCCCAGGATAAGACTCTCAGCAAGATTTCACTCTGTAACGATGAATGTGTTCACAGGGCGAAAAGGGGGGCTAAGTCACATGTAAGGCTGCAAACGCAGCGGCAAGACAGAAAGAGACAAGGTAGCATATCACCGGAGTATTTTGTGTCCAACAGTGGGAGACAAAGAGTAGGGAGAACTATTTGTACTACCATTATCATCTCGATCGCTCGCCAAGGTGATGGCAGCAGTAGTGAGATGTTTCAACATGTTCTTAGACATGCAGAGCCTCTCTGGGACTTCTTCCTGACACCAAGTCGGGTGTTCGAGATTCCGATACTAGTATTTGTGGAGCATATATTTTGTATTACTTATAGGCGGTAACAGGTGAGTCAACCTATCGCGGGGGGTAAGGCCATGATGTGTTGCACCAGTTTGTTGTTACTCGCTGTTTTAGCGCCTGTCTTTGAATCTCCGGGTTCTTACTACTACTATTAGAGTATGAGATATGCCATGTCTCAAGCTAGGATAAGCCTACCGGAAGATTCGCCAGCAAAGCTTTGTCGAACGTGGGCTTTGGTTACCGCCCAAGGAGGGTAAGCTGTATGGAGTAAATCTCTCCTTGGTCATTACAATGAAGAAGGAGTAAGTATACCGCGTTTTGAACATGTGCTTCCAGAGACGAAATTACCTTGGCGGTGACACACCAAGCACCAATAGCTCTCATCTAGCACTGTTCCTTCGACCAGCATTAAGAGACTCGATGGATCAAAAACACCCATTTGAACAAAACACCTAACCAACAGAGCCTTGTCAGTCCAGCCACTTTGTGTGCCCCAAAGCTCCCAGATGATCCTAGATGACATGGGAAGGGGGCCGGAAACTTTGTAAACTTTGAACGGCGCTATTATGAGACATGCATAATAAGTGGCGGTCCTGGGTCACGTTAATGAAATGTCAATCCTTGGCTTTTTGTGTTTGGTCTAGCGCTCAGTTCCGGCTCTTAGCTGAGCGTGTTCCACGTGGATTTCGTAGGAAACGAAATGGACACAGCGGCTGGATCTGAACTTTGCTTCTCTGGTTTTTGAGTTGAGTGGCTAAATGCTCAAGGGAACTGTATCCGAGCTGAGGTTAGAGTTGCAGCTAGTGTAGCGTTTGAGCAGATCTGCAATAGCTGCACTTTTCTTGAACTAGAAGCCGCCTGGTGCCGGAAAGGTGTCTGAGCATGAGGAATGAGTAGAAGGTACTCCGGATATACAGATCTTGGCAAGAGCCCGGATGATCTACGGGCTGCAAGCTTGCATTAGGACGAACGATGATGCATATGTTTAAGGAGAGACCTGGCCGCAAGGACAGGGTCTGATGACAACTGTGCCTGCAGCTTTGACTATCTCACGGTGGCATGGCCTGTGGATATGAATGTCTACTAAATGCGAGCCCTTGCAAGCATAGACTTAGCAAGCAAA
Organism: Trichoderma evansii; assembly: GCF_050947405.1. Taxonomy (NCBI): domain Eukaryota; kingdom Fungi; phylum Ascomycota; class Sordariomycetes; order Hypocreales; family Hypocreaceae; genus Trichoderma; species Trichoderma evansii. The sequence goes on along the minus strand of NW_028145185.1, from coordinate 647,956 downwards.
GCCATTTCAATTGTCGAAATTCATTGCAAGATTGGCACCGAAAAGCGCCTATTGCATAAGATTATGCTAGACTCGGTGGTATCGCTAGTGCTGATCAGGTAACATGCAATAATTATTATGCTCGTGCTCTGGGCGGCCAGGCCGGCAGCGACAGTTTGCTGTGACCAACAACCACACCTGGGACACTGCCTGCGTCAAAGCATCGTGCCACTTTGGTGTGCACCATCGGCAGTGGACGAGGGGGGGGAAATAGCATCTCCAGAATCTTTGGTGTGTTTGCGATCCTCGGAGCGCCAATGCAGTTACAGAGCTGGACGAATAAAACCCCGGCTTATTTGAAAATGCCTGTTGGGCCGCCATGTTCGCAGAAGTACCAGCGACCGGTCATAGGATCTTTGCTGGGGGTATCGTTATTTATTGGTCGGGTGGCGAACAGGCGCACGAGTCGTGCTAGAAGCCGTGTTGTTTGCTGGAATGCTCAGCTGAGAGAGAGTTCCATGGACTTGGTATCGACGGTGTCGGCACTGCGTGTAGACGCCCGAAACCTTGCCCTTGGGTTTGGGACTACGAACTGGCCAACCTGCGGCAGCGGTTTGTCGGCGCTGCTTACTCAGACGCTTCGTGCCGCCGGTTCAAAGGAGACCAGTCTGGAGAAGGCAAAATAGTAGGTAATCGTGCCATACTGCCAGCCTTGGTGCTACGTAGTTGGGGATTCGGCTGAAATACTTTGGCGTACTCCCATCAACTTTGCTAGACTACAGTATAGCGTCTGATGTCAGTCAAAATTGAAGGGGTGGGCTGTGGTAAAGATGATTTCAAAATCAATAGCCGAACCAATACCTACTTGCCTGTGCTGCTCTCTTTCGTGCTACATACTTTGGGGTATAGACGCCTAATACGTACTGGCCGCGACCGTGGCTTGCTACCCCTCGAGAGCTAAACACCGATCAATGGATGAATGAATGAGCAAACATTTACAAAGCAGAGACTTGCAAGCAAGCACGGTGTCGATGGACCATGAGAAGACACGGCTGTGGGGCGGATTGCAGGGCACAGACTTGGGACAGGCCGCTCTGCGAACAGGGTTTATTCCATTCGCTAGCCTAGCAGCCTATAGCGCAACGATGCGAGACACCAATTGGCCCGAAGAGTTGAGCAGAGGTGTCGGTGGGGAGTGGAGCCCAAGACTTGGAAGAGGCGAGGGCGGCTGTCTGCCTGCTAAGGTTCGAGGTAAGGGGCCATCGCGGGACAACGGTCGTGTGCAGCCGGGCGGCGCTGATAGGCTCCAAGGGTAGCATTCCAGCGGTTCCAGCACCACCCGTGGACGGGCTTTCGGACGAGCAAGACTTGGGAGGGGGTGCGAAGCTAATAACAAGTCGGACGCGATCTGGTGAAAAGGGCCGCAAGATGATCTCGGCCGACACGCTCAATCGGGTTGCTGACTTTCATTCAATGCTGAAGCAGCGTGGCATCCGTCCGGAAACATATCCTTGATCGAAATAGGATGAATCTAGCCCCCCTGGAGAAGCCTTTTGTGGCTGTACATACATGGTTCTGAGGATATCGTAGATGATAATGAATAAGGAAATGAAAAAGTCGAACAGGGACATGGCGGAAGATTTTTTTCCTTCTCTTGGTTATAGTTTCCATCTCTGAAGTCCCTGGAAGAGGAAGCTACGCTTGAAAAAGAGCCTCGGCACGGCGGCTTCTGCCGCAGCCTCTGCACCAAGGCGAAATACAATGAGCAGGAGCATATTACAGAGCACTTCGAACAAGTAAGCAGGAGCACTGCCTGGTGACGCTCCTGCCTTTGCACGCTGGAGCCTCGTGTGCGTGCTCTCCCGCCGAGGCAGCGACGTTCTGCAGCAGCTTAGTATTATTACAGGACATGCACTTGCAGCTACAGCGGTGGTAGTAAAACTGGCCTGCAGCAGCACGCTCGTAGGAATAGGTACAAGCTCCCTGCCAGTCCACAAGTGAGCACATGTGCCTTAATTAATTTTTCTTCCCTCTCTTTTGATATGCGTCCAAACGAGTACGACACAACCCATAACTCGCATCTTCCCATGCAGTTACAGTACGACATGTCTGAGCATCGGGAACGGGGCCGGTGTTCAAATGGGTCTTATAAAAACAAAACGTTTCTTTCCAAATGCTCTTCCTTGCAGTATGTACTGGGTTCATCCCTTCAGTCACGCATGCCGCGTGGCCCCGATAACTTTATGCGGCACTAGACTAGCATGGCGTGGAATGGCATGTAACGGCTCGCTTGCCTTTCTGGAGCTTGTCGTGACTCGAAGAAGAGAAGAAAAGAAAACTTGAACGTTTGAAACCCACCTAATTTCGGAGTGGCTTCCGTTGTATCCTGGTGCCTGCTCTGGGGCCGATCATGTCTTTGAATTCCCACATCGAGGGGGCCATGGAGGGTTTCACCACACAAGTACAATTCTCGGTGCAATAGAGGTTGAGCCTGCTTGTACAGTAGTGTTACACAGCGTTGCGGGAGAACAAAGGCATGTAGGAACGAATAAAATACCTCTTCTACTGTGGCAGTTACTGATAACGAAGCCTCGCCGCTATTGGCTGTGTGTCCTGGATGGATGGCATTGTTGCTATTTCGAGATGCTATTCTTACTACTACCTACTACTCCGTACTGTACACAGGTATAGAGCTTGGAGCACAGACGGAGAGCATGCAAGTGGACAAACTATCCATTCACGCTGGTGAAATCTTTGCACAATCTTGCTCGGTAGGTTCGTCTCTGCCGTATGTTACATACAAAGAGCCACTCGATCGGTCTAGATTGCTGGCTAATACAATGGAGATGATTCTATCAGTCTGATATTACCTGCAATAGCGCCGTCGAGGGTCCTGTGAGCAAAGCCAGCCGTGCCGTAGATTAATCCCAGCGGGGAAAAAAAGATGGAGGCGGCCAGGGTTAGCGGGGAAATTCAGAGCAGAAAGAACATCAAACGAACTGGAGATGGTGGTGGTGTCTAGCATATACAGTACAAGTACATACGGCATCTTGCATTCTGCTCATCTGCAGAGCACCATCGGACCTGTATCTCTGTTGTTTCTTTTCTTAGGTTTGCTCAGGCCACCAAGCGCACACCTTGTCCAAGAGGCATGATAAGCGTTCGGAGCACTCCCGTGCTTTTTTTTTTTTTTTGCCTCTTGACGTGTTCTGGGGTTCTGGGGCCTTGCCTTGCCTCGCCTGATAGCATTTACGGGGTACAGAGAGCGATTATGACGGTGTTCGCGTGGGGAGCCGCTGATGGAGGGTTGCAATGGCAGAGCTGTGATTACCAGCGTTGGCCAGTAGCATGTTGTACAGGCATTGCCAGTGGCGATGAAAATAGACCGCAGCCCTGGAGGAGTTAACGCCGCAGCGGATATACAACAAGTTCGTGAGAGAAACGTGCTCGTCAACCGGGAGTACAGCGACCTGCAGGTATGGCATGTGGACATGCTTCGTGGTGTTGCTACCAGGCGCTCCTCCAATACGAGACACGAGGCCTATTCATACCTGCTTGTACATCAAAATGCCCCGGGTCTTACTGGTAGCACAGTAATACTGTGTCCCCCGCGATATGACTGATTGATTGATCACAAGTGCAAGCCAGAAGTTGGCCAGAAGTTGTGTCACCATTTTGGCAAATCTCGAATGCGTCACTTTTTACTGGTAGGAACGAACTGGATGGTACATGATCTTCCTGGCAGTTTACAGGGGTTTTCAAGGTCACCACACTGTACTGTACCTGTAGAGGCAAAAGTGCTCGTACGAGGTACCAGCAAAATGCATGCCCTTTTCGGGGACAGACGCCCAAGGCACAGCAGCGCTACCGGATGGGTGCGTCAAAAAAGCGTGGCACAACTGCTGCAGGTGGCTGTCCCGTAAATGGCCCTACATATGACATGTCAGGTTGCATGATCCGACACGGCAGTGCCTCGTATGGGACCGAAGCACGAGATCCACAAGTCCATTTTGTGGCCCCGGCAAGTCTTTTATTTTGTCTCTTGTGCAAGCCTCTTTAGGCCTATTTCATACTGTAATGTACAAGTACTCGCACAAGTACAGGTATGCATGGGCTGGAGCTCCCCTCTTCTCTGGCTTGTGCGACTTTGCTGTGCCGTGCTCGAAAGAAGAGGAGCGATGGAGGAAGAACTAATACACAAACTTGGAAAGGCGCACCAGGCTAACGGACACTTTGTGCGATCTTAGTGACCGAGATACGAATGGGCAAATGAATGGGTGACGGGTCTCTGGGATGACAAGCCGACAGCAAGAAAAAACGATACTCCCCGTTTTTTGCTATCGGTGGATACGGCGGGAAAACCATGTGTCAAGAAAAGACTGGGGCGCCTAGGCTGACGATGGATGGAGATTGCTGTAGCTCTACTGACCACAACCGGTAAGTCGACCAGGATTCTGCGAAATGGGCCAGCAAGGAAAAAGGGAGGCAAAGGGAATAAGGGCTGGCGACACTAGCAGCCAGATCCATGGCGGGCCGGCGTCGGCCGAGTGGTCAAGCGTGCTTAGTAGCAGCAGATCCAACGGGGTTCTTTTTTAGCTGGCGGCAGCTGCTAGCTAGCAGTAGCTTGTTCTGCCAGTATGAGTGTCTCGTATGCATCTGTGGCCGAGAAGGGCACAGATGGATAGATGGAGGGCATCTTCTGAGCGCTAGACCTGAGACGCAGGCAACGAGATGCTGGGATTGGACGGACGCTGCAGCATCCGGGGGGCTTGTCCAAGTCACTCCCAGTCGCCCACGAGGCGCTGGGACGAAGAGGAAAAAGAGGAGAAGAAAAAAGCAAAGCATTTGTACGTGGTACCAGTACAATTTGGTCATGCTGGGACTTGGTACGGTAGGCAGCCTACCCGAAGCGGATGCTGGCGGTATCACAGGCGGCATCACAGGCGGCGTGTCTCTCTGCACCCGGTACCTACCTTGGTGGCCGGGCGATCTGGCTTGTCGTCCGGTCGGGCTGTGTCATCGAGCATCACTAGCACGAGCAGTAGCAGCAAAGACCGCACGCCGTCAGCTCCTAACAATATCATTGATGGATGTAGCTGGGCCAGATGACTGCTGAGCAAATGGGCCGCCGTTCCATCGATGCGCCATCCAATGGCCAGTCATTCCCCAGGGCCGGTGCCAGACCCGTGGGATCGTCTCCCCATCGCCCGTCAAGCGCAATCAATGGCGCATCCAACAGCACTCTCATCTCACTCGGCAAAGGACCGCCAGCGGGCGAGTGGGCGACAATCAATACCGGCAACAAGATGCCTGCCAAGCACGGGCCACTCACGGCGCCTGGCCGTGCTCCCTCCAAAACCCTAGATGCGAGCTCCAGCCAGTCCCAGCGAGTACCATCCGGCCAGAGGACCCAGCAAAATAGCGCAGTCAGAACGCACAGGCGATGAGCGGCTCTGGTATCACCGACGCCATTTCGCCCGCAGGCCGTGCCAATGGCAGTCGTGCGAGACGCCCGTCTCTTGTTTGGGGCCTGGACCCACCGCAATATGGAAACTTTGGGATGTGTGGCGCACACCCCGGCTCCATGGCCCAGGTTCTTGTCTCCAAGAGACGCGAGGTACGCTCTGGATGCTCTCGACGGCTCCGCGTGGTCCAAGTACCTTTTGTCCTGAGCTAGAGTACTCTACCTAATGTACCAGCGCACTGACATGCAAGCAGGTATAGCGCACGCTACGGATGCCAGGCCATCGGTCGGCTGCTGGCGCCTCTCTTTTCTTCTCTGTGCTATTTTCCCCTTCTTTGCTTTTTCTTTGCCAGGGCTTCGGACTTTGAGAGAGAGCTAGCATTAGGGGAAACTCAGCTGAGCCGGCTACTGCAAGGCAGTATCTTGAAGAGCAGCCCGGTCTGCGCCACCAAAGTTGCAGCGATTCCAATGGCGATATCGAGCCCATTATTGGATGCTGCTTGCTTGCCTGGACGGGTTGACAGGTGGTGGAGCCGTCCGGCTTTCCTGTGGGCGGAATGAGTGAAGGCGGGTGAGCGAGTGATTGACTGGAGTGCCTTGCTTGTGCTGCTTGTGCTCGTACAGGTATGTACTTTCTCTGCAATACTTGCTGGGGACTGGTACACTGTAGCTCGAAAGTCAACCATTTTTAGTGGACAAGCAGCGCTACTGCTGCTCACGGAGCGGCAAGTAGTAGGTGCTGCCACCATTACAGGTGCTACGAGTGGTGCAGGTACAGTACCTGTGCTACGGGACAGCACCGCAAATGTATCAACTGCTGTGTCTGGCCCACCAATGGCGTGGCAGCCGGTGTCTTTTCTTTTCCTTTTGTTCCATCCTCTTTTCTTTTCGGGAGGCGCTCAGAAACTACCACATCGCACATCATCCTTGCTCATGCCATCAGCCCATCGCCTGACTCAGGCCATGCATTTGCCCGCTCGCTTTGCCTGGTCCTTCTTTTTGCCCGCAATGTACAACTAAGCCGCCATCTTTTGCCTTCGCTTTTAACATTAAACACGGGAACGGGGTGCTGCATTAGCTGCACAAGCACAAGCATCAGTGCTGTCAAAAGCTCCTGCTGGCGAAGCAAACATTGCTGCGACCGACCGTCTGGAACCCGCTGGGGAACCAAGTAAAAAGGCCGGGTGTGGAGAAGTCGGGCCACCCCTTAGTCTGTACCGCCGCCAATAAATTATAGTCGCCAGGGCTGCAGCCTCTCATCACCACGAAGCTCAAGCGACAGTGTTTCTTTTTTTGGCTTTTCTGCTTCCTCCCATGTGCTCCCATGTGTGCCTGTGTTGGTGAGAGCAATGAGTACATGCACCTGAACACCAAAGAGACACGGTACTTGTACTTGGCGGGCTGGGTACCTTGGTGGTGAGCTGTCTCGTCGCTTACAAAGTACATAGGTGTGTACTGTAGCACCAGCCAGACGGCAATACCAATACAGGGGCCTGGGCTACACTAAGCTGGCTAGCTTCTCCCATTAATAGGTGCAGCTCGGCATGAGCACTCGTACACACAAGTACTGTACATGGCCAGCAGGGTCAAGGAGCGGTCCGTCCTGGCAAAGTACCAGCAGCACCCTGCTGGCATGCGCATTACAGCGCGGTACCTAGCGGGCATCTTAGTGCCTGTACCGTATAACTCAGACAAGCCCTCGGTAGCGGTACCAGTACCAGAAAGTCACCCGTGAAGCTGGGGCAGAAAATCCTTCCTCCTCTTTCTCCTCCCGAACGAACCCAACCGCCATCCGGGCTCTCTAATCTGCACACCCCTCTACCATCTGCTGCATCATCCACCCCCAGCGCTCACCCCTCTCCACGCTCCTTAAAAAAGAAGAAAAAAGGGAAAAACGAAACCTTTCGCGTTCTTTCGGCCAAGGCTTACCTGATTGGACCTGGCCCAAGTCCTGGACATGCCAGGCTCCCTCAGCTGCGAGACCCGCTCTCTAGTCCCAGATTCCCGGGGCCCTCAATAAATGTGGCCCTGGCTCTAACGGAGCAGCGTCGCCCAGCCTGGCCAGCATCTCTTAACTGCTACTACTACCTACACGGTCGCACATCCACTTCTTCGTCCTCCTGCTGCGTTCTCTCTTCTTGCACCTTCCAAGCACACAACCTCGATATACTCCCAAGGCCTGAGAGACGATAGACGAGACCAGACAAGGAGGATACAAAACAACACGATCAACCCAGTCACTTTCGATACGACCCGTCGTCGCTGCTATACATGATTAAACGACTCTCGACTACCCGCGTACTGTAGTCTGGGCTGAACAGCGGGCGGTTTGGCGGCCGGAGAGTGCCTCGAGTCATTTGAAGGTGAGTTGATCATTTTTCATCAAACACAGCTACATTGCCTCTTTTTGCAGCTTCATATCTCTTTTCTTTCCTGTCGCTGCTACTGCCTTATCTTCCGTCTCTTCGATTATCGTCACCAAATGAAAAACTGTAGCACTAACACAGCAAAACAGCCTCTTTTTGATACATTCGTCTTCTTCATTCAATTACACACTTATTCCACACAATATCATGGCGACGCCTTCCAGTGTGGCCTCCTCAGCGGGCCAGCGGGACATGGTCCAGCGCATTCACCGTGTGACTAGAGAGAACCGTCACCTTTGGTACCAGTTGACGGTTCTGCAGCAGCCAGAGCGAGCTCGTGCATGCGGTTCGGGCATGAAAGGTACGGTTTTCAATGTGACAGATGGATGATGCATCGTTCTTCTCCATCTTTTCTTTGCAAAAGTCTTCTTTGCTCACTCCCTCGTAGCTAACAGCGACCGACGACCCGTTGACCCGCCACCTGTTGTTGAACTTCGCATTATCGAGGGTCCTTCCGTTGAGGAAGGCAAGGACATCACTTTCGACTACAACGCCAATTTCTTCCTTTATGCGAGCTTGGAGCAGGCTCGTCCCATTGCCCATGGCCGTGTTCAAAATGGAGCTACTAACAACCCTCCCATCCTGACTGGTGTTCCTGCATCTGGCATGGCCTATCTCGACCGACCTACTGAGGCTGGATACTTCATCTTCCCCGATCTCTCTGTCCGACACGAGGGCTACTTCCGCCTCTCATTCAGCTTGTTCGAGACGACCAAGGAAGCCAAGGACTTCGACCTGGAGCCTTCCGATTCCGATCTTCCCCCAGGCGTTGACTGGAGAATGGAAATCAAGACGCAGCCCTTCAACGTCTTCAGTGCCAAGAAGTTCCCTGGACTGATGGAAAGCACTCCCCTCAGCAAGACTGTTGCCGACCAAGGATGCCGAGTCCGTATCCGCCGCGATGTACGCATGAGGAAGCGTGATGGTAAGGGTAGCGGCTATGATCGACGCGAAGAAGAGTATGCTCGGCGTCGGACCGTCACGCCGGCTCCCGCCGAGGATCCTCACGGCCTGCGGGCCAGATCCGTCAGTAACGCGAGCGAGCACCGTGTGCCTTACATGCCACAGGAGCCATCACGACGACCATCTGCTGCTGACAGCTACCATGCTCCCTCATTGCACCCGCCTCCTCCACCTCCGCCTCCCTCTTATGACGCACCTCCGCCATCTGCTCGCCCTGGCCATCTTGCATTCGGCGACCCAGCAGGTCCGCAATATGGAGCGCCCGCTCCTCCTCGCCCATATGTCCACCAGCAAAGCGCCCCGATCCCTCCTGCAACGCCTACTGGGCCATATTCAACATCAGCTTCGCCATCACCGTATGCCAAGACAGACTCGCAGCCGTACAACTACAGTGCTCGACCTCCGGCGCCCAGCCCATCCCCAATTCCGCCCATGAGGCACGCCATTTACGACAGTCGACCCTCGGAACCATACTCATCGACTGAGAGGCGATCTTCGCATGCTCCTTACCCTCCTTCTGGCCCAGCGGCACCATACTCTGCACCGTCTCTTCCGCCTCTGCCTAGACGAGAGTCGACTCAATCATCATTGGCGCCCCTCAGGATTGCTTCTTTGGTATCGCCTCTCCCGCCTATCGAGGCACAAACAGAGCCTCTTCCTCCTCCACCAATGATGTCGACAGGTGGCAAGAGAAAGCACGACTACGTCTTCTCACAAAGCACTAGGCCGTTGTACAATGGCCAGAGGCAACTTGATGCTCACTTTAGCCACGGCTACCGTGGAATCACCCCTGAGCCTGATCAGGGTGTCTACTCAAGAGCCGACGGTCATATCGGCGTCGTTACCTTCAACCAATACCAGGTATAAGCCTCTCGGCATGCTACAAACTCGACTCCGATGTATGAGCGACTCAAAATATTGGAGTATTATCTGCATTTTATTTTGATGCGTGATAGATTTCTCATGGGCGTTTTGGGGCTTGTATCGACTATTAAATACCTCTTTTATTATTTCACAAGAGGGCAACATGAATGGGCTGGTGATTTCTGGAGTTGGGGCACGACAAGCAGCTTGAAGCTTATATAAAGCAAGATGGCTCGACGGAACACAGCAACTTGATTGTGTTTTTTTTTCCCCTTTTATATACATATATATATCACGGTTATTCTTGATTCTTTCCTCCGACAGGTTGCACCACGCATAGATTGCCGAAACAAAAAAGAGAGACGTGAATGCGATGAAAATACCATTTACGCTCTACGTTGAATTTATTACCCATATTTTGTGTTAATTTGGGCGGCATCACTGTTTCGCTGAAACAATCATTCCTCATAGTTGTTTTTTTGATGGGTCTTTCTTCTTTTATATCTGTTATTTTTATCAAATGATACAACCTATTAGCACAAGTAGTTGTTTCTTTATCTTGCTATAGCGGACAGTATTCCCAATATCCTATTACTATCATTACTATCTCTTCTTATTTCCTTGTTTGAGAATCTGGTTCAACACTAATCTGCAAATGCTGGAAAATGTGAAAGGAAGTCCAAAGAGATTTCCCGTCGCAGAATTACCTAGCAGTATTTCAATGTGAGGGAAAACTTGGCAGGAGGAAATTTTGAGTTTGGGAATTTAGATTGTCCATTTGTTTGAAGTTGGTACGGCAAAAATACTGTCCTTGATTGCTTTTATTTATTTTCTTACGATGGAAGAGTCTTTATATGAAGCTGATTCAACAATTGTGGTCGGTAGCTTTTGATTCTTATGTCTTTCTTTGAAGATAGTTTATAATTGATATACACATTTGAGAACGATTCTTGTATTCGAGTTATTTTGTTTATTTCTTTGTGACTGACGAATTGAATTGTAATATATAATGCGCTCTGAAATGCATAACTCTTGGATAATTCGGCAGCACATCACACAACTTGGTTGCCTGCACTGTAGCTCGTGCTCTGATCGTTTCAGGCCAGCACAGCCGCCAAGCGTAGTGTCAGTCCTGCCAGGTACTTGTCGTACTTAAGTAATATAACTTGACAGCTCTCTCTCTATCTACTTGCTTCAGGCTAAAAAAGAGCCGGAGCGAGATTCCTAAAGAGACTATCAATCGTATGGCATGAGCAATTAAAAACCTCAAAAAAGAGAGGAAGGAGGAGACTGAGTGTGGAAAGAAGAAAAGAGATCGGTGAAATACTACCCTCGGGTCGGCTAGTTTGTCGGGCTGTGACTGTATTTTCGAGTACAGAGTGGCTTTTTGACCCGTAAAATGAGTAGGTGAGAGACCAGGGCTGGGTGCGCTAGAGGTGCTCTCTTGTGACCTGGGTATATATTGTGTGGCTGGCGCGAAGGAAACTCAGTTCCCTATTGAGCCTGGAGTCCAGCTGATCATGTCTGCTTCTTGGATTCTATTGTCTCATTTGTGCTGCGAGTTGGTGGCTAGCGAGCAGCCTTGGTTGTCTTTGCCTCCGCATTTTCTTCATCATCCCTTCGGTACTATCCTGCAGCAGCATGCAGATGCTCGTGGCCCTGATCATGCCAGCACGGAGGAGGCGCCGGCAAGTAAGTGCTAGCTCGCTCGGCCAGCGTCCTATTTCCTGCTAGCAATATACGAGTACGGGGGAACACAATCAACATCCCTGCCGTCGACCTGGTCGCAATCCCTGCCAGCCCCTCCTCCTTGAAGATGCCATCCCTGTTGGTTGCCACGACAACCGTCACGTGCAGTCAGGATGCCCGGCAGGACGGTGTGAATGGGCCAACCGTGGGTGCCATACATAAAACAAAACAGTCGGGCGCATTTCTGCTCCCCAGGCCGCGAACGTACATGATCCTATCTGCAAGTGCAGAAACTGGGCCCGTTCTAGCCCAACGGTGCTGTCTCTTCTCTGGTGGCTCGCAGAACCAGATAAAGAAGGACGAGACTCGCCTCCCGGATTCCAGATTGATTGTAAGTTGTATAATAAAGAAAAACGACGCAATTGACTCTCCCCCCCTTCTTCACTCTAACCTCTCCCTTTTTTTTCTTCTTACAATCAACGCCACACAACTAAATGACTTGCCAAGCTAAACCTCACTCACTAACAATGGCCCCAGCTACGATCCCTCATTAAACCTTAAAAAGTCTTGCGGAGTGCATCCTAATTTCCCCGAGCGCCCGGCGAGACAACAAGACCGAAGACCTGCTACGTATAACTGTGAGAGCATTCCCCCGTCACGAAGGGAGTGTGCTGGTCCGTGTTTTGGTTTGGTTTTTGTTTTGTTGTTGGTCATACCATTGTTTTGGAGTTTCGAGAAGAGTGCAAATAATCCCGCGCTGGTGGTGGCGGCAGAGACGAGAGAGACAACGAGGAACAAAAAGTAACAAGGTCCTTGGCGTCGGAGATGAATGCTGTCTGATTGTTTGACTCTCCTATTATTTGATATCGTCACTCAATCGTCGGCATCGGCTCTGTTGGTTACGAGACCGTAATCAAACATCTGCGGCCGACGCTTCTTTTCCTTCACTCACCGATCCTTATCCTTATCCCCGTCGTCTCTACGTTATTGCGTCTATATACATTAGCCTGTCTGCTCTTTTTCATCCTGCCTGCAATGGGCCCCCCGAAGACGAGGGGCCTCGAGGCGCGGCCGAGCCGCAGCCGTTTTCACGAGGGTTCTATGAATGACCGTGTGTCTGCCGTACCACCAGACCAGTTCCTAGGACCCGGGGAGATTGAAGCGCTGGAAAGACCATTGGAAGTGGAACTGGAGCAGCATCAGTATAATCTACGAAACGCCGTTCGCCGGTCACAAGATACTCAGCGTCAGCTTCAGCTATGGCTATCCCAAGCTCCAAGCATCGCACCGAGTGTCGCTCCAAGTGTCGCTCCGAGCACCAGCACTTCCTCCCCGTTAAAAAAGGGCATGCTGGGCAAAGTCTGGGATGGCGTTCGAGGTCGTTTCCAGCTCAAGAAGGATACCCCCTCCCCTGAACAGAAGAAGAAGGTAGATTTACCGCCCAAGAAGCCAGCAACAGCAAATATATACGACGACAGGCCCACTAGAGAAGAGGCCTTGGCGAGTTATCATTTGTTGGTTGAGTCGGGCTTCTTCACTTCTCATGCTATTCAGTCTACCCGACAACCTCCCCCGCCTGGTTTTGTAAAGCAGCGACCAGCAACCAGCGCCAGCCATCAGTTGCTTACCGTCTCGACGACATTAGCGACACCGCCGCGAGCACCACAGCCTCTCCAAGACCCCCCTTCATTACCTCCGCCTCCGAAATTTCCTCTCAACACCACACCTAAAACACCAAAAACACCCAGGAGTACTAGGAGTAATAGGACGTCTTTAGGCGCCATGACCCCGGCGAGTGCCGATTCAAGAGGTACTAAACGGACCGTAAATGAAAGCACCAACAACGACATCCTGATCCACCAAGACGAGAGAGACGATAGGGATGAGAGAGACGAGAAAGACAAGCCGGAAGTTCCTAGAGAAGCGCGCAAGAAGATCCGTAAGAGTACTTCTAAAGATTTCACAATTCCTGTTCTTCGCGCCGTTAAATCTCGACGGAAACTCACGGGTAGTCGATCGACCCGCCGGAAAAGTCAAGGCAATGCTGCTCTTCCGCCTGTGGTAATACATCACTATCATAGCCACAGTGCATCAAGTCGAGACTCCAAGCATAGCAAGCGTTCTTCTCACTTGCTGTGCGCGGCGCCATCATCTGCGGGATCATCACCCCGAAGCTCCATCGACTCTACTTCGTCATGGAGAGAGAGTGGTGATAGCGTCTACAGTGTCCGGGCCATTGGTTCTGGTTCTAAGAGCTCTCGTGCCCTTAGACCGAGAAAACCTGCGGCCAAGGCTGGCGCTACCAGCAAAGCCGATGCTGATGCAGCGGAGGCTCTCAAGGTGGTTCCCAACGCAAATCGAGGAATCCCCGGTGTTCCAAGCATTCCCGCCAAGTATACCTTTGGAGAAGATCGAGAAAATGGACTAGCCTGGCGAGGTGCAAGACGGTGAAGACTTCTATTCGCATTGACTATTATTGGATTTTGTTGCGGGCGTTGTCGGATCCTCATTTTTTCATCTCAAAATCTGTTCTTCTTGAATCAACGGGGATTCAATATTTAACGAATTTCTTTTCTCTCTATCACGAGATATGATATGAATTTTATCGAACTATTTTTTTTTCATATACCCCATCCGTTCGGAGGGTGACCAGAAAATCTAGAAAACGCCAAAAAAAATGGAAGAAAATAACACAAAAACCCCAACAACCGATGTAATGATCCAACAACCGTCTTTGCTTCCCAGCAGCACAGGCGGAAATTTTATCTTTCGTTGTTAACAAAACATGTCTTCATTTGCAAGGGACGTTGTGCTTGTTACGTTATGTGTCACGACAAAAGGAACAATATATGAAACTCACGTATATATACGACTTTGACGACATTTGTGCAAATATGCAGCAAGCAGCGACGGAACAAGGGAGGATCAACATCAAAAGGTTCAATGGAGGGATGGAAGAAGGAGAAGATGAGAAAGAAAAGCCTTTGCCTGTCACTCTATAATATGATTGTGCAGAAAAAAGGGCATTTCGTTCTTCTCCTTCTACTGGGAAATCCTATCCTTGGGTAGGATCTTTCCTTGTTTGAAAGCTGTTTGCTTGCTTTTGAATTTTTTGATTTTCAGTTCGCAAAAGGGAAAAACAGAAAAGGAAACCATTGCTATTCATTTTTAACATTCGTTTACATATTCGGATCTCTTTTTTCTCGACCGCTGCCCTTTTTTATTCTCCCTGAGAAAGAATTGGTGATGATACATCGATCAACAAGGGAGAGTAGTAGAGGGCTAGGAAGAGGAAAAGGAGACCTTAATGATGATATCATGACTTTTCGTTGGGGGAGGAGGAAAGGAGGGTGATTGTACTAATAGGGTATTTGCTATTTAACTTATTTTATGAATGACAAGAGACATTACATCAATCTTTTGCTGTGCAGTTGTGACCTAACTGCTTTTGATTCATAATTCGATTCTTCATTTCTATTTTGGTTCACCATAGAATGCCTCTTAAAAAATCTGGCAGAGGAAGTCATCTCTAATAACACTAAAGATTAACCCAGCATTAAGAAAAAGAAAAGATCATTCACAGCTGTTTGTTGTTCCTTAATGATGTGAGATCCGTTTCCAGTGAAAGTTGTAGCCAATCTGACAATTTCAAATTACTACCCGTCTATCAAACCATATACCACCCAAACCTCTTGTCCACCACACGCAAAATTATCAGCAGATGTAGAGAAAAGAAAAAGTTCAACAACAAGCATGAACAAATAGATTAATTCATTTCCTAAGCAAACAAACAAAGGATAATGAAACCATCTCTTCCAATTCAGAATTATCATCTCCGCCCCCCGTCTATCCCAAGTACTTAGCACCCCAAATCCCATCAAACTCTTCCTTGTCCCTTGAAACCATTCCAACAAATAATGAAATACCCCCACCCTAGCTGTTCTCATGCAGAATAATGGCCGCTTGTTCGCTGCCTCTTCCTTAGTCCATATAACTTAAGTAGACGTGAGAAAAGGGTGAGTGAAAAAAAAAAAAAAAAGAGAGAGAGAAGAGACAAGGAATATGTAGAAATTTTCCGCGATTTTCCTTAAGTCACCCATGGTAGAAGAGAAACAGTATAAACGATGATCAGAAGTGAGCGAGAGCAAAAGTGATAAAAAGGAAATCCCATATCCATATCCATGCATTCTTCCATAACAAAATAGTGTGCCCATATAACAGCCAATCGTCTCAGTGTCAAACGAAAGAAAAAGTATAACGAATCAAGATATTCTACATAAGAGATGCTTTAAAAAAGGAATAGGGAAGTAAAAGTAAAAGACAGCTGTTTCCGTACAGGGCCAAATTGAGTCATCAATTAATGTGGGCAGAAAAAAACATCTCAAGCGTAACAAACTCCTTCCCGGAAACGATAATATCTCGATTGTTTCCACTTGTGCGCCAATCCACTAACATCCCAAGATAATGAAAAAGAAAGAAAACGGGGAAATCAACAATACTGTCGCCATTATGTTAAGCCAGCGCGAATTTCATGAGCTGATCGATCGCGAATGGTGCGTGAAGCAAAAGTACGTCCTGCTACAACGATAGCTCGGATAGTATCCCATATTAAAACAAAGAGCCCAGGGAACCAGTTATAGAGCAGTGCGCAGACCATAGCTAGCAGGAGAGGGATCTAAGAGAGGAAAGTGAGTTAGCAAATAAGTTTCTATTGTTAAGACGAAAAGAAAAGCTGCCTCGATGACTTACCCAAATAAAGAAGAGATTTCGATCATTGCTAATCTTCTTCAACTTTTGCTCCCGAGCTCGCAAAAAGTTATCCTGTTGCTCCTTCGTGATAGCATGCTTGCGTCCAATCTCAAGGATCTCCGGGATCTCATTGTTACGCCCAGCTTTAGTCGTAACTGAAGCCTCGGTCGTTGTGACAGATTCCTTGGCTACGGTCATTGATGGCTGTTGCTGCTGATCGTATAGTTTCGAGTACTTCAGGTCAGCTTCTGCCTCGAGAGCCGCGCGAGCCGCCGACTGAATCTTCCTGTCCCTGTCCGCCTCAGGATAAATGTCTTCATAAGCAGGGGGTGCCGTCGATGCACCATTCATGTACGATGAGAGATCCCACCAACGACCGTCTACCTTTGCCTCATTTTCTCCCTGATTGTCTGGGCGGTTGCCAGTCATGTTGGGCATCAGCTGCTGTACCCTGCGGATAAAAGGCGCTTGCTGAAGGTAGGCCTGGTAGTCGGGCAGAGCCTGCATACCGGCAAAGGTTGGCATCTGTGGCATTTGAGGAATCTGAGGGAGATGTGTAAAATTCTGGAGCTGCTGGGAAAGCTGCTGTTGGAATTGCTGAAGCTGCTCTTGGACCTGGTTCTTGAGCGCAGCCGCCAAAGCCGTGGTCTGCGCCGCTACACTGTTATTGGCATCGCCGACAACAGCAGCAGCAACTTCTTCTAGTACAACGTCATTGTCTAGTCCGATGCCGCTTGGTCGCCTCATCTGGAGGAGGTCATTATCATCCGAATCTTCGTCTTCAAAGTCATCGGTTGTGTATTCAGGGCTCTCTTCGCTAGGATCCACAGAGATGGGTTCTTCGTGAGTTTGAGCTCTGGTCAATGGTTCCCAGAGCGAGCGCAGAGAAGCGGCGCTGCTAGAAGTGCTCTGAAGAGATCCTCCGCTGCGAGAGCGGTTGTGCTTTTGCGTGCTACGAATAGTACGAACGACAGCTCTCGACTGAGCTACGTCGACGGCAGTAAGGCTCGATAAGCTTCGGATTGTCGGGTCGGCTCTTGCAAGCAGTAGTCGTCGCGCAATTTCTGGGTGGTTGTATAGAGCGGCGAAATGCAGGGGAGTGAAACCGCCTCTATCGCGGACATAAGGGCTTGCGCCGCGGGCGAGGAGAGCAGCGACCAGACGATGATAACCCTGAGAGCAGGCCAAATGCAGCATAGTGTGTCCAGAGGATCCCTTCAGGTCCAGTTGCGTCCGATGAGGGCTGTCATCCAAATCGATCAGGTCAAGAACTCTGAGAAGTTGAGATTCCAGGTGTGTCTCATTGGGCGCCGCCTGGTGATATACAGGGCCACTACCTGACGCGCCACCAGAAGATGACCCATTGCCCCAGCCTGGGTTATGATCGGTTAGAATCCTGTGCGCAAGCTCATTCACATCAACAGCCCGGCCGGACATCTTATGGCCCAATACAGCAAGAGCAGTACGAATTAAGATATCCTCGGTATCATCGATATATTTGAACATCGGAGGCTGCTTGGCGATGGGGAAGCTGAGAGCTTCTTGCCGTCCGAGCGTTACAGGCACGGAGCCCGCACCTGCAGCAGGAGGCAGTAGGCAGACCAGCGCTTGTGGTCCCCAATAGGTGGTTGTAATAGCCTTGGTGCCGCCAAACCAAACCTCATGTCCTTGGGTAAAAGAAGCTCCAATCACAGTGACCTCGATGCCGCCCACCTTCGGGCCCTCGCCAGGGATGACCTTGTGGACTATAGGTATTGTCACTTGATCGTTTACTGAGGTAGAAGGCATCGCATAAAGGCCACGGCCAACGGGCTGTGAGAACTGGCCAGACAGTTGGTTAAGTGATGTAGAGTTAACGCCATTCCGGAGGCTGCTAGGACTAGGAGCACGGCTGGCATGGCTGGATGTCGGAGCAGAATAAAGCTGGGCCATGGCCAAATTATCCATGCTCTCGGAGCGTCTGTTGCCGAAAAATGGGACTTGTTCGTTACCATTAGGCGTGGGAGGTCCATTTGTAAATGGGACTTGGGGGTTGTTTATGGTGCCAAACATGGCCTCGGGCGTCGGGAAACTGTGTGGATTTGGTGAGAAGGGCGAGGTTGCGGCGGAAACGTGCTGGCCTATATTGTTCTGGGTGGGCATGTTTGGCGAGGCATCCATACGTGTCATGGTTAGACCATTGGGTACCCTACCAGAAGCGCTCGATTTCCTCTTCTTAGCAGGGCCGCCCTGGCTGGGCGAAGGAGGCCGTGATAGAGGCCGCCCAGGCACTCCTGCCGCGTTCATCTTAGGAGTGGTTTTCCCAGATGATGGCGCGTATGGGGTATTGTTGCTTTGCATTGCGGAAGGGGAAAATGCAAAGGGGGAGCCTGGTTGGGTTTGCATCCCCAGATTGTCTGTATCCACGGGCTGCTGCAGCGAAGCGCTCGTAACCGCTTCTGACATGGCCGGTTGCCCCAGCTGCTGGGTCATGGGATTGGTCTTGTGGTCGTCGGTAATCATGATTGGGTTCGACATGGCCTGCGCAATGACGTTGTCTTTCCAGTCTTTGATGGTGAAGATGACATTGAAGCCCATCTTCTCGTTATGGTGACGGCAGTAGCAGGCGATTCGCATAGGCGCGTCGACTTGCATAGCGCGAGCGTGTGGCCGCCCATTCTTGTCTAGAATGCCGTCGACGGGCTGCCAATCTTTAAACTCCGGGGTGTTGAATACGACGACACGGCGCTCTTCATCCTGGCTCCACATCTTATCCTCTTCGGGTTTTTTAATCTTCTTCCTCGCCGCTCTCTTCCGCTCTCTTGTGATGCAACCAGCACAAATGCGAACTTCGCCTCCATGCTGTGGAGAGTTCTCATCGTCATCGAGATCCGGGAGGTAACCCTGAGGATTGGTAGCGGCCCTCTCCAAAGCTCTCTTTCGCGCCTCTGGCTGATCCATGGCGCTGGTGCAGACCAAGCTGACAAAAAGTTCGAGGGTATCGGGAGACCTCTGCGCAGGGGGCTTCGCCATGAGCTTGGGTTTAGAGATTGTGTGAGGTGGCAAATGCAATTTAGTGATGCCTGGTGGGAGCGGGTTTAGTGCCATCTTTATGGGAATCTGCGTCTCTACACGAGACTTGAGGGGTGTCGGGAAGATTTGGAGCTCATATCCCCCGGTAAAGTTATATGGGGCAGGTTTGTTAACGTTATTAACATTGCTATGCTTGCGGACGCCGTTGGAGAAGTTGATGCCGAAGTTGGCATTTTCGCTAAAGGTGGCGTTGCCATTCTTGAACGCTGGGATGCCCTGTGATGAAAAGAATGAAGCTTGCATTTGCGATACTTTAGCATTAAAACTAGGATGGCTGGAGAGTGCATCCGCGATGTTCGGCGGGGAGTTGAGCGAGCTCCCCCACATGGTATGGAGACCAGTTGGAGAGGGCATGCTGAATACAGCGCCCGCTGGCGATCCATCATGGCTGGTGACCATGTTCGACATTGGCGACAGTTCTCGCGACGTCTCTCTGGTTTGTCCTCCCATGGATGCGGCTGAGTACTGCGAGAAAATTGTTAGCCCTAGGTCAGCAAGGCCATCCAAATTGCATCCACGTACCGAATTCTTCTTCTGATGTCCATCATGCGTTGGCATCGGCAGATCCACGTTCGCCGAACTATTATTCTCGATGGTGGGCATGCTGGGAGATGGTATGTTTGTGTGGCTGCTGGGCACGGTTTCAAGATTGCCAGAGGAGGCTGGTGGGAAATCAAACACTTGGCTCATAAAGGCATCGTCGCGGTCACTACCAAAGCCGGGAAACATATTCATGTCCAAAGATTCATCTTCGCGAGTAAACGGAAAGGCCGGGTCGTCTTCGTTAAAGTCGGGTATATCCCGTCTTCCCCAATCCATGCTGTCGTCGAGTTCGTCGGTTGTTATATCGGCTACTGTTACTGGTGTCTTTGTTGATGTGGAGCTTCCTGTTCTTTTTATGGATGCGGTAGAGTCCGAGGAGGAATCTGGCAATGAGCCGTTGGGCGAGTCGGGGAAACCAACGTTGGCGATTAGCTCCTGCGGATTTAAAAAGGCTTTCTGCTGGTTTGACCCAAGGCCTGTTAGGCTTTGCAGGTCGTCCGGGGTAGGAGAAAAGTGCAACAGATTCGAGGCCGCAAATTCATCGTCGGATAGATCCCGGAATTCGTCGTGCATCGATGACGCTCCTGCAATGAGCGGGCTGCCAGCGCCAGTTTGTGCAGTCGGGTTCATGGCCAGCTGGCGTCTACTGGCCACGTCTGGCGATTAACAGTTGTAGGTCAAGGTTATTTTTCGTCGACGAGAGAAGAGTCGGAGGGAGGATCGGATCGATTCTGTCGCTGCTGTTGTTTTCTCTTGCCTCTATCTATCGTCCCTTGTGTCGGGAGTGCGATTCGCAGATAAGGCGTCGGGATCAAGATATCAGGTTCGAAATGTGGAGACTGTGTCTTACAAACGAAGGCGTAAGTGTAGAGGGAAAATAAGGGTCCTCCCTGGGACTCCGGATAAGGCACAAAAATAGAAGTCGGTCGTAGTTTTATCGTTGGCGGTGCCGTGAAGACTACGAAGTGCGATTGTCCCAGCCGTCAAGCACTCTTCTTAAACTCCCATCTTCTCCAAACCACGCGGTGGCAGCGATCGGGAAAGTTGGGCGGCGTTCGAAAGCGGAGCGATGTTTTTTTCTCCTTTTTTTGCGACTCAGGGCGGGATGTTGACGAAGGTCGGAGACCAAAGGCAAAAACCCGCACGCGAAGTGCTAAACTCGCACAACACGGCGGTGCACAGCCAAATGGGAAAAAAAATATTATCGTAGAGTGGAGAGCGCCCTGTAGCGATACGAGGGAGCGAGAATTATTGTCAAAATCAAGGGAAGGTGCAGCTTCGATTCGTGGATTCGGAGCGGTGTCAAGACAAGGAATGGCGGCGGCTGGCTGTTGAGGTTAAAGTAGCACGTAGAAAAAGGAAGAAGCAGAGAGGCTGCGCGGCAGTTTTGGCGGTGCGCACTATTAGAGGCCAGAGGCAAGTCGATCTTTTTCCACGCGGTACTGGCTAGCGGGGGCTTGCTAGTGCAAACAGGTCGCTATGGGCAGTAGACTGTGCTGTGGAGAGGCGGCGTTTGTTAGCGCCAGGCGACCCGCGAGTGCGCTGTACGGCGGTACTGTGTGTGCGGCGGCACAGTAAATTCAACACTGAGTATGCGTGTAGCTGCTACCAATAGATGAGAGGGAGGGCTTGGAGGGCAAAAAGTTCCCTGCAGTGACGGCATGCGTGTAGCTCTATCTGGATCTCTTTGCGCCAATATCTTGGGCGAGCTGCACGGTGTTCTGGGCGCCCAGATGCAGAGGGCACCGCTGCTCTAGGGCTGGTGCTACTGCTCGCAATGCTGTGCGCCGTCCAGGGCCAGAATCTTGAAGATTACAGACACTCGCGCTCACAAGCAGACGCGCAAACGGCATATATTTTACCCCCTAGCGAGCGCAAACCTGTGCACTTTCTGCTGTAACGCTGCCATGTGTCTGTGCTGTCTTGCCTCGTGCCCCCTTGCCTGTACACATTCGCCATCAGCCAGACCTACTAAGGCGGTGGTGTGTCCGGTGGCTTTTCAGGGACCCGACAACGGACGCCTCCTCTGACTCTCTGATAAGCGAGAGCAAGAGGGCTACTTGGCTGCTTGTATACTGCGAGTCGATTGTGGTCATATTCGCACTGTCTAAAATATGAGGAACCAGCCCTTGTCTATGCATATGCACCCTTTATAAAGTCAATCCAACAGCAGCAGCAGTCGTGCTAGCAGCAATACGGATATTATCTCACTGATACATACGGTGCAGCGCAGCAGCGAGTGCCAGGGATGTGCAATGCAGCTCGTTCGTCACTCTCCAGGGTGTAGCGCGGTCTGACCAATGATCACGAGGCAGGGCCATGTACATCGCCGGATAGCGCATGTAGCTAGCCCTCGCTCTCCTATATTATTGCACCTACCTAGTACTACCCAATATAAGTGGCACATCTCCTGGCGACACCTCTACAGCTGCAAGTGCGTATATGATGTGTGAGTACTCAATCCCTACCTTACAGTATAAGGACAGTACCTACAAATTGCTCTGCAAGGGAATAGACCTGCCCAGTACCTACTTGGCATCAATCTCCAAGACCATGCCACGCTGTCCTCTCCGCAGCTCCGCGGTTGACTCACAGAAGATGCCCACGGCTGCCTGTTGACGACGAGGCTGCTTCTCCGGCCTTCCATCTCGTCTCTTCCCCAACAATCAATGCGGTCATCCAGGACTACCTAGTCCCCGTCCCGGTCCTTCATTACGCAAGCCCCTCCCGGAGAATCGTGAGGGCACCAGCCTGTCTCCAAACGGCAGGGTTGCTCCGATTGCCCGGGGCAGACGGGGACCGCGGGTTTGCCGATCTGACAGCAGCTGTCTTCCATCCAACCCGTACCTCTGGCATCAGCCGAGGTGCTGAGTGCTGCTCGTGCCTGTGCGTTGTAATACCACAGCTGTTACTGGTGCTAATTTCAACAATACGGATCCCAAATCCAAATCACTAATCATGGGTATAGATGCCCCAATCACTCTGCTCGGTGCCTCGAGGCCGCCCAAGCTCTCTTCCAGCTGAGGGCTACACACGGAGTACAGAGATTCTGCGTACCTCATCTTTCCCCTTTGGGCTCGCGACCCCACAGCCACAAGCCTCACTCTCGGTTTGCCCATTTGTGATCTGGATGCCCATCTAATTCTACATGCACAATTCAAGCCACGCCACTGATGGCCGTTTAAACTTTCATCCCGCTTCACGCGAAGAGATAACGGAACGTGTATCAAATATGCCTCGTACGTTTCCAAATTATTCAACTTGATATACTGCAGATGCAATGTCTCCATAATACTACACACAGCACAGCTCTGCCCCACATTCGAGCTTTGCCTCTCCAGTAGCATTAAACCACTTCTGCCTTACTATTACCAGTAGCGTCCCTCAGAGCTCCAACCCTCAACGCTTCTTCCTGGGGTTCAGGAACACCCACTCTGCAACCCGCAAGTACCTACACGCTACCTTGTCTAACTGCGATAATCACAGCAGAATGTCTGTACCGGTCCCGTACCTACAGCTGCCAAGCGAAGCTCGCTCCTCTCTTCCATCACATCCCCAACGAAAAATAATAACCCTCTCACTCACAGCCACATTTCAAATGCCCAGAATTCCACTTCATGCACGCAACGTACATATCGTCACAAAAATGGAAAATGAAATAAAAAATAAAATACAATAAAACAAAGAAAAAATTAAAGAAAGAGCCGCTTGGTTGTCATATGGGGGTGGTTGAACTCACACGCCTTTGGTTTAGCTGCATCCTACTAAATGTTAATCTGAACAAGATGTAGTGGTGGCGCCGATGGCAAGCAATGGTTGTTTTTATGAACATTGTTTTATTATTATTTGATTATTTATTTTACCGAGTTTCTCAATCCACTCTCCACATTTGAATAATTGCGTGCTCTTGTTTGGTAAAAAAGGATCATGTTCTGGACCTGGCATTACGAATCTACATATACTACTGCCCACTCTACCAACACACAAAGTTTTATTCATGAAATGATATTGCTGTCTTATAACCGATGCGGGCGTATAAGCGGCTTGTACCTTGCCTTAGGTTTCAGGTGAATCGCCTGCAAGCTTGTCAAAATCATGGCCGTCGATCTTACATACATGCATATGAAAAAGTATAAAAATACGAAGTCTCCATCTAGGCGTTTCGCACTTTATAGAGACATGTAGATATTGTACATACCTACCTATATACAATATCTATAGGCAATCTGCTAATGCAACCTACCTAGCAGCTACCGGGCCGTCATTAAGTCACTTACAATTACCTTGATGCGTTGTCCATGTCAATATCCACCGCCGTTCGAGCATCTCCATGCTTGCCCTGAGGTGGCGGCCCGAAAAGGTTATAATATGGAAGCGTGTTTTTGAATTGAGTTTGATACCTACAACAGACTCCGTTTCATAGTCTGTCACACTGTATGCCGTGTAGATCTCATCTTATATACATGTAGCTACATTCAGCATTTTGGAGTCTGCCTAGACTAAATGATCTACTGCCTGAATTCACAAACTTCTGCATCAAGCAAGGCCTATGATATCATACGATAGCTGATAATACAGACCTTACCAGAAATGAAGCACTAGCTCAGCTCTGGTGATCGTTCTCGGCTTGAGGGGAGCAAGGGGTGCGAAGAAAAATAGGGAATACTCAAACGATCGACACACAGTTTTCGACTTCGCGCACCACAACGACACCAATATCCACTATTTAATTGGTCAAATAGTGTTCATACTTTCAATTTGTGTGTGTATTCTCATTTTGTGGTCCCTGTTTTTCTTCGCACCCCTTGGGGAGTCAAAATTGCCGTGAAGTGACGTACCTTTTAAGATGATAGGTGAAATCATTTTCAAAGTTAATGTGCGGTACCTGAATTTCTTTGAGGTAGCTCTATATTTTTTTCCAGCTTCAATAGGTTGATATAACTCATACCAATATCTAACAATCTATCATCCGCCGTTGATCTTTTCATGTAGGTTGATAAGTATATTCAGATATCTATCAACTACTTTTTCTTAAATTGAACTCTTGTAAAATTTTGCTACAGATACACATGTATTCCACTACAACCCTTGGTTCTGCAGAAATAGAGCCAACTCGTATAAACTCCCAAGCGGGTATCAAAACAGGGAAAATGGAAATTTTGAACAAACAAGGCGGCAACTATGCGGATACTCATTTTGAGGTCCCTGTTTTTTGATACCCGCTTGACTCTCCATCTCACTTGAAAGGCTCCAGATCTCAGTAGCCTCGAGAATCTAAAAGCATGGCCACCAAATCATTACTCCGAGTGCGCATGAGATTCTGATGCAGGTGTGCCAAGTTCCAACGACCGAGTCTCTGTGGACTCGGGCTCGGGAAGTTTACCTCCAGATGGCGCTGGCGCTTTATGCTGTGGAGCTTCAGACGACGAAGCCACCAACTCAGCCGGTCTGGGCTCCGGCTCGTCATAAAACCGAATTTCACGTCTGCGGGCTGGCATCGTGTCCTCTTGGAAAGAAGCATCCTCGTCAGCAGCGCTGGGCCTAGAAGGCACGGGGTGGAGCATAGGATGAGGCTTGGACGGTCCAGAAACAGTTGCGCCGTTCAGCTGATGCCCGCCACCGGCCGGCGCGACGATGGTTTCGGCGTCTCCCTTTCTGCTAGATAGCCACCTAGATACGGAAGACACGCGCGAACCTATGC
The DNA here is from genome assembly GCF_050947405.1 of Trichoderma evansii. Lineage (NCBI taxonomy): Eukaryota > Fungi > Ascomycota > Sordariomycetes > Hypocreales > Hypocreaceae > Trichoderma > Trichoderma evansii. The sequence goes on along the minus strand of NW_028145185.1, from coordinate 622,506 downwards.
GCGAACCTATGCGTGAACCTACACGCGAGTTTTCTCCACTGTTGGTGACGGTTTCGCTCAAAACTCGAGAGATTGTCCGTGGCATGAGATACCCTATTTTACCAAGGGGAATGCTCAATCCATGGACGACCTAAGGAAATTATATTCATTAGTTGTGCAGACGTAAAGGAGAACAATGGCAGTGAGATTGAAAACTTACCACGCTGCAAACAGCGAGGAACCAAACCACAATTCTCACCATTTCACCCAAATCCTTGACGTCGCTTCTCGGATTCCCATCTTCATCGCTCAAGTACTTTTCGATGAATTCTAAAGTAATGAATAGATAGAATACGGCTGATACGCCGATAGGCCCAAAGAATCCAACAAAGAGAGCCTGGTGCCTCTCTGTAATTTGGTGGATCCATTTGTGCAGGCCATAGATCCAGGGCAGCCGCCTCACGAGCATCACAAGGATACCAAGCGGCACTAGCTTATATATAGGGATGAGGGTATTGTAACGGAACTCAGTCCACGGCAAGTAGGCTCCGTACCACAGAAAGATGGAAACGTTGAGAAGCATATCAACCGTAGGTTGCAGCGAGTCATCCAGCGTTTCAAGACGGAACCAATCATCCCAAGTAAATGCATTTCCAGCAATAAAGCAAGCTAGAACGTCGTCTGTGCCAATTAGCCCGCATGTGCCGAGCACGAACAATGCCAGTGACACAGCAGAGACCAAAAAGCTCTCTCGGTCGACATAGTTGCGTTTTACAGCCCATCGAAGCAGCTCTTTGGCTACCAATCCCACAACAGCGCCGTAAATGACGCTCAGGATGATGGTATAAGCCCAAGTATACGCGAACCAAAGCCCCATTGCCTCCCCAGCACCGCCAGAGGTAGCACCAGAGCCGACAAACTTGATCAGATACAAGGCAAAGAATAGGAATGGATAGCCTAGCCCGTCATTCGCGCCAGATTCAGCAACGATGAGGTTTTGCAGTTCTTTGGGGATGTTGTTATCGGCAAACTTCCCTTTGACGATAACAGCAGACAATACAGGATCCGTAGGCGTGACACAAGCACCTACAGCCAGGGCATGCAAGAAGTTTGGCATGCCAGCAAGGGCCCAGACCAGAAAGCTCGTGGTGAGCCACATCAAGGTCATTCCGGGACCGAGCAGCAACATGAGAGACTTGCGTTCTCTCCAGAGATACTTGCTAGGCAGCTGGACACCAGCAATGACCAGCTGGACGCCAAGGACAAGTCGAGAGAAGTTGAGTGTGATTGTGCCCAGTCGCTGGTCAATGCACTCAGTCTCGCTGATGGCAGACGTGCTGCATCCAGCATAGGCATCTGGTCGAATGAAATTGGCGCCATGAGGGCCGAGAGCAACGCCAATTAGGAGAGATATGACTGCAATGCCGCACTATTAGCTATTATGCAAGTTTAGAAAGGAAAATAGAGTCTTTGATTGAAGACAAGGACCATGTCTTGAACAGTCTAAGACACTTTGCTCTTCTAAAAGGACTACAACGAGTTTCCCCCGCCACATAAGATTGATACAAGAAAGACACACGAAAAAGAAAGAAACTTACGAGCTTCAGATAGATAATAATTCTCCTTCAAGAGATACGACACCAACCCAAACAGCGATATAAAGCCCCCCAAAACAGCAACCACAATATTGAAGTTCGACAGCGCCAGCGGCACAGCCCAGATGTTATCAGCCATGGCGAAAACGCCTCAGCCAAATGTTAGCAACGCGAGAATTGAGTTGCCACAGTAACCAAGATAGCAAAGATCATTTCTTTTCAAGGGTCTCCCGGTCCTAGAAAACTCGAAGCAGGGCCTCTTCTCTTTCTCTAATAGGAAAGCCCTTTTCCGTGGAACAAAAGAGCGTTACCCGACTTGAATGACGCAATAGGAAGAAGCCGTGTTAGATAACGCAACCCAGGTTTAGAGATAGGGAATTCGCAGGGCGAAAAAACTGTCCAATCGGCCTCTTAACAGTTGCATGCAGCAACGCAAACTTGCATCAAACAAGGTCCGCGGTTAGATGTGAAAGAGAAAAAAAAAGGTTGTCAAGCCAAGTAGCCGATAGAGGTGAGGGGCTAGTCCCAAGAACATCCCGGTAAGTGGCGTCGACCGGTGAGCAAAAACCCCCACAAGAAACACGCACGTTGGGGGCTGGTCCGCGAAGGATTCGGGTCCGTGTGATAGGCCAAGGATGACAAGAGCGTCCAGCAACTCTCCGGAAGTCTACGCGAGGGCGGATAGATGTTGAGAGAAGAGAAAACTATCTGCAGTAAACGAAATTTTGTCCAGGCTTTTTTTTAGGTAAAAAAAAATAACTGCTTTGGTATATGTATGACTAGGAGAGTTGCTAAACCTACTGCGAAACAAGCAAGTATTACCAAATACAAGCATCTTGGTATCAATCACCATCCTTCAAAAAAGATATGTTAAAATGTTAAACTCCTATCCAGGGCTCCATCCAGTTACCGTTACAATCATTAATGTCCCATGCCCAACTCCATGGTATGCTTTTTTCCCGCCATAGATCGTTCGTATCTCTCCCTCGTAGATCATATCGTAGCTGCGCCTGTCAAAGGGTGGGCAAAACACCCGTTACTCAAGAACCATCTCAATCATCTCCATCCATGGCAAAGGAAACGCTGTGTTGTTGTGCGTTCATCTTGCCGTATCATGGAAGATTAGCGCCCATGACGGCCAGCCGATCTGCAGCAATGTTACCATGATTTGCGGCATGACCCTTTACCCACTGGAAGTAGGTATTGCCTCCAGCCTTGGTTCGTTCGTCTATCTTTTTAAGGATAGGCCGTATAATTTCATGATTCTTAACATCATCACCGCTGGCTGTTTTCCAGTTCTTTTTATTCCATCCAATGGGCCACTCAGTTACACATTTGATGGAATACTGGCTGTCGCTGTAAATGCGAACGGTCTGGGCTGCCGGTACAGATTCCAAAGCCCGCAGCATAGCCATGAGCTCTGCTCGCTGGTTGGTCTGCTTCTCGCCCGGTAGCTTTTCAGCTAGGTTGCGGGGATCATTCTCTCCAAAATAAACGCCCAGCCCAGCGCGAGCGCCCTTTCTGCCGTTGGCCAAGCTGCTCCCATCGGTGTATATGTCGAGAATATCCTCTCGTGGCTTCGGATCAGTCTCATTGTCCCTGAGAATGGGAGTGAACTTCTTGACTGTGAAAAGCTTTTCTTCAACCTCCACTACCTTCTCCACTGGCTCCACCTTCTCTCCCAATGCCTCTATCGCCTCCTTATTGCCAAATTGTCGGATGTATGCCACGGCATCTGCCCGAGTTGAGAAGCGCTTGTACTTTGGGCCCTTGATGCCCGTAATGGCCTTTTGAGCTTCAGGCCAGTCTGTGAAGATGCCTGTCGGCACTCCAACAGCAACTGCGTAGAATTTTTCGGGCTCATCTGCCACAGCAACTTTCTTTCCAGCAGCAAAGGCTTCGGCGTCTTCTCGTGAAAGAAAGGATTTGACTGCATGTAGGGATGGCAACGATTAGCTATGGTTTCTCTCTTCTTTACTTTCTCTTCCATCGTGCAAGACATCTTCAACATTGTAGTCACTCTTTTACATGTTTGTTTGAATGATGGTTCACTTACAAACAGCGCCCTTGAATCCAGCCGTCTGAGCCTGGCACTCGGCGTAGGTCAAGTACACCCCAGGGACGAAGCCTGCTTGTACAGAATAGTATTTCTGAGCATTGTCCATCTTTCTCTTCTTGGAGGAACTTGGCGTCGCAGCACTGCTTGGGGCTGGCCGCTTGTTTTTGTTGCCAGGCATAGTTTCGGGCGTGGTGGTGGTGGTATCGGATATGCCACCAGGAGAGCCAGAAAACGCGGAAACAGGCGAGTTGGGGCTCAGCTCATAATATTGTCGCGCCAGGGTTGGCGCTGCAGTCAATTGCGATTGCGGCCTGACCGCGGCCTGCCACACCACAGGGTATAATCGGCGGTGGGTGGCGGCAGTCCTAAGCACAGCGCTTGTTATGCCGTTGGCGATGCTGTTCGCACAAGGCTGAGGGCGAGGTCGCATAAGCTTCACATCAATGGCATGGCGATTCGCCAACGTCGAGGGGGCCGGCCGGGGCTTATGAACGAGAGCTGGAGCTGGAGCTGGAGCTGAAGGTCTGCGCTCGGACAGTCGGCGAGAGAGACGAGAGGCAACGAAGCGAAAGGGGGGGTTTTTTTTCGTTTGGGGGGTTTCTTGGTTGTGCCCTTGGAGCAGAGCAAGGCAAAGCAGCCGCCAACCGGCCGCGTGATTCGCGCAAACTTTAGGAGGGGCAGCGCTGCCCGCTTTCCCGCACAGCGCGGTGGAGCCGCCGCATAGCGCCTGGTCGCATTTGCCGCGATGCAACCCCAGCAAAGTGAGGCGCCCAAACCCTGCTGTGATCTCGGTGTTTAGGGTAGCTTTGGGGCATCTCTGCCGCTCAGCCCTCCAAGCCTAGGCCCATGGCCGGTTGTGTACTGCTGGATACGTCTGCCATTGCAGCTCTTGATTCATCGGACGTTGTTGTTTATGATCAACATGGTAGGTGACATGTCCATGTTTCAAACTCTCGGTTTCAATATCAAAGGGGCTGGCTGTTTCTAGACCATAACCAAGGAACGTCCCAGTCCGCCTATATATCACGTTGCCTCGGTCAAGCCGCAAGTTATCAATTACCAGCCAGTGACTGTTCTTTGTCTGCTACAGTACCAAGAAATTACATTTATACTCTTGTTTTTTTTTTTTTTTTTGGTTCTTTTTCTGGCATTTTTCCGTTTCAAAAAAACATGCCTTAATAAACATCTTTATCAGTTCCAGTCCGTCAATAATCCATTCGCCGTGCCATGCCATGCTAATAAAGCGACAAATCTTCCATTGACAAAATAACCCGATGCCATGTACTTCGTACCGAATCCCTTCAGCGAATAGAGGATCATCTAACCCCTCTTCTGTATCTTGCAGCTCTCTTCTCTGTCGTCGTCGCCAACAGCATTGTAGTAGTAGTGATATGCATTTTCCATGATGAATTATTCGTGCAAAAAGATGCGGCTGTCCGCAGTAGTAACAACAACAATAGCGCATTATACCTATATCAGAAGCACGCCACGCAGCTAGGGCGCGCCAGTATCGCCGGGGGAGCTTCGTTGTCCGGCACTGCCTTAGCCAGCAATGGCAGTACTGAGTCTCATATCGTCCTTGGAGGTGGTAATCCTAAACGTGAGTGGTTGGGTCGACAGGGGGGAGGTCAGGTACGCCGTCACCTTCCCACTCCCATGCCAGCATGCTCCAGTTGAGCTCGCGTCTCCAGAAAAGACCCAATCCTCGTCCACCTCCATCAGGACGATCATCTGCGCTCAGGCCGCCCGTTCGAGGCATATGGCAACAGAACACTGCCTTTCCCATACGAGAGTGCAGTACAGCCATGGAGCACGCAACACAAGGCTCATGGGTGGCATAGAGCTCCAGTCCGTGGCATAAGTAACCATCTTTGTTAGGGTGCTCTTGCTTGAAGCACTCCTTTTCCAGTTCAAGCATAGGTGTGTCCTGGAAGGCGTCAAATTCTAAGACGGGGCGCTCCATTGGCTGTTCAGCAACCGCTCGCTCGTACCGAACGAGTTTCTGAGCCACCATGCTCATAGCACGCAGGACACAGTGCGACATTGGGTTGCTATCGAGACCGAATCCATTCTGTTGATAATGTCTCGCATCTCCAGCAAGCCCAACAAGCTCTGCGCCCTTTTCACTTCTTTGAACAATCACGGCCCCCATAGCTTCTCCAATGCCCGCTTCCTTAGCCTGAAGGGCAACGCGATGTGCCAGTGCGACCCAAATTGGTGCGTCATTCTTAATGTCTTCTGTGCCACGGGCGAACATTCCTGGATGAGGTCCCAGAGGATTGTTCTTGCGGTAGACTGTCGGCCAAAACTGGGCAGTCCACATAGCGGCCTGAATTTGAGACGTTGGTGCCATCATTGGAACAGGGATAATGCTCAAGAATGGCTCCTTCTCAACTCCTTCTATTCCAGAAAGCAGCTCAATAAGCTCATCACGGGAAAAGTCTTTGGCCTCTCCTACTACGACGTAGATCCAAGTTGATTTCGAAGTATGGATTTGCCGACCAGTGGGTGTGTCATTCATCAGCTGTGTCTTTAGATGCGCCGGGAGGTCCGCCGGCTTCGCACATCTTCGTAGGTGCGGTAAGGTATTAGCATTACCAGCATTACCCAGGTCGCGCAAGAGTCTGAAAAACATAGTTAGTATGTTGGAGAATGTATAACGACATTTCATGTGATTCATGGAAAATGAGTCCAAGCATAGCTTATTTCGCCACGGGAGCTATTAAAAGAGAAAGGATAGAAGTGAACACTTACGTGACAAAATTATTGGCAGACTTGGTTGGAACTCGAGTGATATATGCATGCGAGATGTAGTGATCTTGATAGACTTCCTGGTCCGTTTTCAGGGGAATCAGAACGCCCAGAGGGAGATTTTGAGCCCTAAGGTCATCAATCATGGGGTTGGGCAAAGCAAGCCTCCCCAAGCGGACATCTTTAGTGTTTGCATTCTCAAGTTTCGCGTTGGCAGGTTCGTCAAAATAATCTTCCACTTCAACAGCCATTTTGGTCCGGTAAAGTTGAAATCGTCTCCGTCAAAGGAAGCGGGAACGAAATTCTTTGGAATGGTGAGTAACAAGCAGCTGGTTTCAGCTGATGGCGATCTCGTTCAGTAACAAAGAGATTTGAAGTACCGATGGACAAGCGTTCCTATGCTTGCATTCCGAGCGTCGCGGCAGCTGTGATGAAATGCCAAATGGATGTCTGGCGAGGCCGACGATACGACAGCAGAAGAAAACTCTGTCTTGGCTGAGTTGCTAGGGTGATATTTCCAATCCTCTATGATGTAAGGAAGAAGCAGTCGGCAGGTAATATAAAGTTGCCACAGGTTCTGATGTTTATGGACCCCAAACTGAGAGGAAGGAGCCAGTAGCTCTGTCAAACGAATCAAGCGGCTACTTCTCCTACTTGAAGCTAAAGCCGAGTTGCCTTGACGTTGACGATAGCCGCTTGCTTGCTTGCTGGGAGAGGGCGATGCTGGAGATGATTTGAAATGGCCCAGAACGTAACTCTTATGGACGGAGTAAGGTTGCCCTGAAAGAACCTTTTAACCCAGACTCTAAAGAGCTACTATCTAAAGGCACTTAAGCGGAATGATGAGTTTAGATGGGATCGCCTGCCAGTTCAGAACTGTTGCGAGGAGAATTTCGCTAGAGGCTCCGTTAGAGATATGATCTACAACCGAGTTTTTATCCTTTGGTGAAACTGAAGACGGCAGAATTTTGCATGTTACTGCATCAAGTGCACGATGGAGAATTGCCGGGAAAAGTAAAGAATTTGGGAACATAAAGCGACACGAATAACTTACCGGATATATGCCAGAATATTTGCATGTGCAGTATGGCCAAAGCAACTTGGATCTTGGAACTCTGAGCGTTTGAGGAATTCAGATAATTGCGATGCTATTGAAGATTGAAGTTGAGGATAAGTGGAGAAGAATCGAGAAAACGCAGGCGCTGGTTGGCCACAAGATCGGCAGGCACAGCGCCCCACTTAAAATTTCTATTTGCATCTCATGACAGATTCACTTCTGTTTGACTTTTTTAGGCGATGCTACGCCGTTGAGCAGAGGATGAAATATCAAGGTGTTGCATTGACGCATTACAGGTGCAAACATTCTTGTTTCCAACCCCTGTTTTATTTTCTATAGCAGTGCGAAACAAGTAAACACACAATAATGCATCTAATTTTGGATTATTGATATGACCCAGTCTCACTCCATGTGATCATGGCAGCAGCGTTTGAAACACGGTCGTTCATGTGATGGCAGCAGTTCCTGCCAAACGACCTACACCGCCTTGAAATCTTGCAGCCACTGCGGCCGGTGCTAAATATCCAGTAGCAAGAGATTTCGGCCACAAACAGCCTACAGAAAATATTATTTCTTCCATCCAAGCCATCGCTCCATCCACCATTTAATGCCTGCCGCCACTACTACTAGTAGGCACTAGCCACAACTCTCTTTCACTCTTCTTTTTCGAGCTCGGGCTTCTGTGCACTAATTAGGCAATGGGGACCGCTGCAACACCAATTGCCGTACCCCATTCATTCCTCTCAAGTGCCTTCGTCCTGGCCAGCAACTCTTTTTAATATCGGGCGACGCCACCAAATGCTGCACGCTGCGCTTTCGGAACATGTCCTCCCCTGTCAGCCTTGTCCCGATCGCCTCACTGGCTCTGATTCAAACGCAGGAACGTTGATGGTTCGTGGAATTCGGGGCTAGCAGGTGTCGTGCCCCCACGTCCTGGGAGCCGGAGGAGCTTGGCCCCTCATTTTGCATCTTGCAAATATGCACTTGTCACAAGAATCTCTTATCCGCCCAGCTCTATTTGGGTAGCACGCATGCTCCAGATCAATGGCTTCTCATTCCTGGGGCACTACGCGGGGTATGATGGGGGGAAGGCAATTAAGCGACATTCGCACCATCTCACCAGTTCAACTCGTACCTGTAGGTGGCACGGACGAGCTGTGCGGAGATACTGGCAGTAATATTGCAGACTCCGCCGACTACTGGCCTAGCTACTGGCAATAGTAGGAAATCTGATGCAACGTTTGGTTTTGGTGGTCCTGCCGAGCCCACCGAGATCGCCTGGACTTGACGATCAGGGTCTTGCGCTGATTTTGCTTTGCGCATCTCGCGCTTGGTGCGTTTTCACGACTGGGGCCATGCACCAGACCTAGGCATTTTAGGCGCTTGGGACGCCGTCCAGCGGCAAATAGTCCGGAGATGCTATATACGCACTCGGAGTCCGAAACGCACGCAATCATTAATATTACAGCTCATTATTTCTGTTTTGTCAGCCATGTTAACTTACAGTATCTACTCCGTATGATGCAGGATATTAATCCTTGGTCCATTGGGGAGGAGTTTGGAAAGCTCCTTGTGCAAGCATACCTGGAAACACCGAGCATAATTTCTTCCTGCGGTAGCTTGGCATCCAATATCCAAGGTAGCCAAGGAGCGTGTCATGGCATACAAAACGCACAATACACAGTACGGCTTACAAACACGTGCTTGTTTGCTTCGAATACGTTTAAAAGCATTAGCCTAGCGGCCAGGGCGGTATGAAGTATATTGTAAATTGTGGCGAAGTTGGCGAGCTGATAAGTTACCGTGACATGTTCTACCGTCACCGAGATGAGCGTTGGCGTGAGGCTCATCTTTGACGTACGATGCACCATGAGATTTTGGTTTAGCTATCTGAGCTGGAACGAGCCCTGGGAGCCGGGACACTCTCCGCGTGAGCCGCTGGTTTGGACGAAGAGGGTATAATCGCCGGATCCTCTCAGATTTATCAAAGCAGCATGCTTTGTGCCAGCGCAGCACAAGCCCGAGTTCTCTCTGCTACGGTCGCTCATCAATAAGGCACATGATTATGCGATGTTCAAAAGGACTACCGCTATGGCGCAGCGATCGATGCGATGGACACAAGCACATCAAGGGGCTGGAATGGCTAGCATTTCCCGCCTGACACGACTGTGCAGCGATGTTGTCATGTCTGCTTCGCCATCAAGATGCGCACGTTGTCTCATGACTGGCAGAGGCAGATCCCACGACCGCAGCGCTGCTATTGGCCGTGGGCCAAAAGGGGGCAGTGGCATCAATAATGCTAGCTGGCTGGTATTACGGATTACGGCTGAGGCGCCAGACCATCATTATCGGTCAGGCCTGCCAAGAAATGGTGAGATATGCGGCCTGCCTCTTCTTGGGCTATCATACTACTGCCTGCCGTTCATAGCGGCATCAATGTCTTGGGATATTACCATGGCGTGAAACCATTTGGCTAAACAGCTGGTGCTGAATGGGGTTAAAGGAGGCGCGCACTGGCAAATTAAGCATGCGATGCGTAGCCATGTCTCTGGCCTGTCTGAGTCCCCTCCTTCATCTCATAGGCTGCTTCCTGCTAAGCATGTGCTACGGGGTCTCACCTTAATCTCAACGACTTGGCTTGTTGAGACCAATTTCGTGTCTCAGCTATCGTGCGTGGCCTTGGACCGTGAAGTTAGAGGCCAGCGGCCCGTGCCTGTCGGTATAGGTACGAGTACGGCGTAGGCTCAGGCAGCCACGTACTCGTACCAGCAGGCTGTGTGATGCGAAAAGGGTGCTATTGCGCCGGTCTGGTTCGATATTAGCAGCTCGTTGGTGTGAAGAGCCCCCCTGTAAACACCATCCGCCTCACCATTAACCTGGAGGAAGCACTAAGGCGTGAAAGGCATGTTGGTAAATAATCCCATCCCAACGCAGCACCGAGTGCGAGCACTCCTACCTACGTACCTATACGAGCTGGGTGGTCTGGCAATGCATGGCAGTACCGATACCTTTTAGAACGCGGTATACTTCTTCCAAGGTTAGTACGCGCAGCTGTTATGCGTCTCTCCCTAGTCCTGTATGACGTCGACCAGCCTGCTAGTAGTATGTAGTCTTGCTACTAGCGATGCACTGCATTAACAGGCTTTTCAACAACAGGGCTCAACAAGTTTTATCTTCTCTCTTTTCTCAAACGCTACTAGCCAAGGTCACGCCCGCAGGCTAGGGCGGCAGCCAAAGGAGTCCGGAAGTGAAAGAGGGAAGATAAACGAGATGCTTCGTATTTACGCTAAAAGAAGGGTTAAGCATCGCCAAGCGAGGGCCAAGCAAGGCTGGCGCGGCCCATGCTGGCGCATGTACAGTATGCTTGTATCACGTCGAGCCGCGCAGTTGACAACCCATAATTATTTATCAGATTTGCAATGCCTGCAAATCTCACACCCGTTGCTTATTACGTGAAGAGGAAGGGTAATGGCTAGCCTGCTAATCACGGTGCCTACCCAAGTCCGCATCAGCGCCCTTTACAAGCTGACGACGGAGATTTACTTTGTGCTTTGGGTGAATTGATCCGTGGCGTCCGGTGTGACTGGACGCCGCTATCGGCGACACAAGAGATGATTGAATGAGGGGCTCTTGGTGTTCTGGGGAAAGTCCACTGATACTGGAAGACATGGGTCTATGTCGCAGTTCTAAACGATTCTGCAAAGTATCAGCAGCTGATGCCTGATTTTCTGCTATGCAGGGAGAACAAAGGAGCATGACAAGATTACGAACTATTACATACAAACAGGACGGTGTGCATTTGTGGCAGAGGGAGGAACCACAGGTTGTGAGCGACTCAAGGCTTTAGATTGAGACGGAAACCAACCAACCAGGCCCCGTGGGGGTCGGACCTTAGTTGGTGCAAAAAGACAGCTCCCACCAGTCAGATAAAGGGAGCAGCGCAAATTAGCACGTGTTGGCGAACAGAGGCTACCATGAATTGAGACGGGATGCGCACACCCACTTTGGTTTCTTCCAATGGAATGGCTAAATGCATGAAAGGGTAGAAACCAACTTGGTGTGCTTTTGCTGCTGTCACTTGCTATACAAGGAAGGGCGAGTTGGGGGAAGCCTGAACGTGGCGAGGCCAAGGAAATCCAGCAGAAGGGATCATCACTGTTCTATGATCAACATCATCGATATCATCATCTGCCGCGCTGCATCATTATCAACAACTGGTCATGTCACGCTGCTGCGTCGGTGAAAGCAAATTACGTAGCTGCAATCTATCTCCCTACATCCCTCTGGAGCAATCGTTTCTTCATTTTTTCTTCTCTGCAGCACAGCGTGTCGCGGCTAACGATGATTAGCAAAGATGAACTGAGGGGGCCATATGATAGCGGCGATGTGATCGAAGAGACAGCTTCCGAGCAAAGGCAGCTGAGCAGCACCGGCACTGGAGCTTCCGGCGGCTTGCAGGCAGGCTTGCGGTTGGGTGGTTGCGCGCGGCATACTTCTATTAATGTAAATCGCGGGGAGGGAGAGAGATCCAAGGCAGCACCACATCGATCCTTGGAAGAGGCCGACTGGGACTGGGGGCCGGAGCTAAGAGGCTGAGAGGAGGATTGGTGAGACCTGGAGGATGTGCATGTACAAGTACGAAGCACAAGCGTGAGCACAAGCACAAGGTAGGGAAGAGAGGAATTACAGCGAAAGCCGCCAAGTGCGCCAAGCATTGGACAAGAAACACCAAAGAGAAGGAGAGGGAAGGAGAAACAAAAAAACGCCAATGGAGGTATTTGTGTTCCCCATCACCATCGCCATCACCAACCAGCATACTGTATGTCATAGGTCTACTGTAATAGCAGCGGATAGCGGGAGATTGCAACAGCCACCAAAAGCCAAGAGACACGCCCCGACACACGCCCCCAGGAGGTGCAACCAGGAGCCAGGGAGTGGCCTCAAGGGACCGGCCATCTCTCGGCGCGAGTCCGATCACAGAGACCCAGAATTCAGTCTACAGGGACACGAATAAGGTGCCGCGGAGGGTTTCGGTGCTGAATAGAGAGAAGAAGGAAAAAGAGGCGTTTCTACTTTCTTCTGTTTTTGTTACTAGGGCCGCTTCTTCCGCGGTGGCTTTGTGGCTGCAGGCTTAGGCCAAAGCAGTTTAGGACGGACTGCCGCCCACACGCTTGGCTAAAGACGCTTCTTGTGTGAGAGATGAGCGAGATGGAGATGGTAAGTGGGATGTGGAGGGCGAGAGAAATATGTCCGATACAGAAAATAGTGGTGGACGGTACTAGCAGGCTGGTCTTATGTACGAGTAGAGCAGAGTGGGTTGGGCTGGGCCGTTGAGTAGCAGCAGAGCACCGTGGTACATCCGGAGCTCCATGATGGTACATGAGTGTTTATAACGGATGTATGCACGGAGTTGGGACTGCCAGGTGAGCCGCTCTGTAGGTGGCCAGCCAGCTTGTGCCTTTTTTGGACTCGAGAGTCATCTGGGCCGTACATATTGTATAAAGCCCTGCTCTGTTTCTCCTCGTCGATACTGCTCCGTTTGTTGGGCCCTAGACTCTTCTTCACCTTGCTTTTGCCTTTCATTCTGCATCTTGTTGAACGAGGAGGGCTACTCGATACAAACTCATCTTACATCCAATCAGTCTCCTCCCGATATACTTCGGTGTTTTGTCTCGGGGCTTCACAGGCTTCTTGTGCCGTATTCAAGGTTTTGCCCTGCGTGGACTAGGTATCAGGATAGGCTTTCTCGTTGCTATTCGCTCCTTTGCCTATCTGCTTCACGCCATCATTATCGATCGACCAGTTCAGGTACCGGCCGGCCCGTTGTTCCCAATATATCTCCGACCCAGCAGCTGGGCGAACCACGAACCTGGAACGTCACCTCACCTTACCTCACCTCACCTTATTCATATCTGAGCCTCGCGCTTCGGCTTCGTATTCTCGAAACACCCAAATTTAGGAGCAATCCCATTTCCTCGTCATCAAACGCTCCTTTTTGGTGGTCATATAACGGGCTTCTGACGTATGTTGGCTTCCACTCACACCTGATGAATCACCTGTGTTTTTGCTGTTTTATTGTGGGCTGCTGGCGATTTTCTTTGTATGAGGCGAGCCCGCTGCCCTATTATGGATCCCAGCTTATCTTTGGGCATCTTATTAATTCATTTCATGCACCAAGTACCGACACGATGCTAACGGTATTTATCACACAGGCCTGGCAATATTTATTTATTATTTTCGTTTGCTCATTACCGGCATCACAACTTACTCGGCCTTCAACGACACCGCCATATATTACAGCATCTCGCTCAGACTCCCTTCCTCACCCAGCTCTCGCCTAGTGCCAGCTTATTTTCCCCGTTTAAGAGGGCAACGATCTGCTGCTCGCACCGGATTCGACCACAAAGTGCCAGCCGACTCCACCCCAACACACAGTGCAAAGTACCTGTACCTGCGGCCGTACTGGTACTTGCTCCTCTGTCAGCCTGCCATTCCTGCTGCGACAGGCATAGTCATCCGCTACAACGTCCAAATCAGCGCACACCCCAACCCCAAACCGTCAAGTACCGCTACCTGCAACTCGCAGCTCCGGCCGCGTCGCCACGCGCTGTCGCTTCACTGGGTTACTCCCTGGAGCCGTCGCTGACACCCCCCAAAGAGCAGCCTCCCAGGGCCCTGGCCCGCTAACCTGAGCCACCCCTTCCAGGCTCTCCAGCCCACTCGTCCACCCACGAGCCGGTCTCGCAGAACGCTAACACGCTATTGGACGCACACATGCTGCAGGCCATTAATTTTCCTGCGAGTGCGAGCCGCCTTCCTGACTCGCCTCCCCCGACGTTTGCGTCAAAACACAGGCATCTGGCCGCCAACTTCGATCTTGCAACTCTCCAGATGCCTTCCGCAATATCTTTTCGAAGAGAAGGTGTGTAGCCCAGTCCATCACTTTTTCGTCACTCAGAACTCAATCCCCATCGATGGGAGTTTTTCAAACTTTTATTCCCTTTTTCAGATTTGCCCACCTTCTTTAATCATCTCTTTGTTCCTCTTGCATCCCGCTATAATTTTTTTCTCGCGCCTCTACTACAGAACGTCCTGCTTACTTACCTGCCCCTCGTCGCAGTAGACTTTGGCCGACGACTCTCAAAGCAATCGGCGCTCGCCAAACTGGTCATGAACAACCAGCTCTTCGCATCTCCGCCGTCGCCTCCTTCTATTTCTCCCTCGTCGACATCGCCCACGTCCCCGGAGCTGGAGCAGCATCCCCACCATCTGGCTGTGCTGCCGCCCCCCACCAAAGATGTCTACGGCCCTCTCCCAGCTCCCATCCCATCCATGGCCAACGCCATGCGCATAATGAACGACCTGACAGACACGCCTCCGTACTCGAGAAGCGTCACGTCGACTGCGCCCAGCTCGCCGCGAATGTGAGTGCTGATAAACACCTTCACCCCGCATGTCCCAGTGGCCTTTTTTCTATTGGCTTCCCCCATGAATCATCCATTATCCTCTATCACTATCACCATATCTTATCAATCGTTGGTGCGATAACGGCAACTTACTAATTACTATTCTGGATGACAGTCCTCCCCAGCGACAGAACTCTGGCAGCCAAACCCCGCGAGTTCGACCCCATGCGACGACGCTTAATATTCCGGGCATGACCAGGTCCAAGGTCTCTCCCGACGGACGAATTCCCCAGCGCGACGTGGCAGCCAAGCTCGTCATTGTCATGGTCGGCTTGCCCGCCCGTGGAAAATCCTACATCACAAAGAAGCTGCAGCGCTACCTGACGTGGCAGCAGCATGAATCGCGCATCTTCAACGTGGGCAACCGACGACGCAAGACGGCCGGTCGCAAAGTCTCAATTCATCCCAAGCTGGCCCCAGAACCCGATTGTCTTGATCCTCCTGTTCAGGCCGCTGAGATATTGCTGAATGGATTTCCGGCTCCCAGCGATGGCTTGAGCCCCCGAGGCCGAGACGAGCCTACTGAGTTTGATCTAAATCAAGCCATCGAAGAGCAGAAAGAGGCCGACCAATCGGCGCAATTCTTCGATCCCAAGAACGAAAAGGCAGCAGCCATGAGAGAGCAGGTGGCAATGGACACCTTGGACGAGTTGTTGGACTACCTTTTGAATGAGGGTGGTGCGGTTGGCATTCTTGATGCCACCAACAGCACGATTAAGCGAAGGCAGCATGTGGTTGACCACATCAAGCAGAGAGAACCCAAGCTTGGCATTTTGTTTATTGAGAGCATCTGCCACGATAAAGACCTGCTTGAGGCAAACATGCGCCTGAAGCTTTCTGGCCCGGATTATCGGGATAGGGACCCCATCAAGTCGCTGGAAGACTTCAAGGCTCGAGTGGCCGCCTATGCCAGCGCATACCAGCCCCTCGGCGACTACGAGGAAGAGCACGATATGCAGTACATTCAGGTAAATTGGCACACCGTTTCTCCCTTTTTTGATGTATCATGTCGCTAACCTGTTCTTGTAGATGGTTGATGTCGGCCGAAAGTTGATTCAGCACAGACTCAAGGGATTTCTGAGCGGTGGGCTCAGCACCTACCTCTCTAGCTTTAATCTCGCCCCTCGACAAATTTGGATCACCAGACACGGCCAGAGCATCGACAATGAGCTGGGCAGATTAGGTGGTGACTCGCCTCTTACCGAGCGAGGTCACTGCTACGCCCAGGCTCTTCATCGCTTCATCACACAGAAGCGAAAGGAGTGGATCATAGAGCAGAAGAGCAAGATGGCGCAGGCGTCATTTCCCCCTCTCCCAGGCGACAACACTCCCCCTTACCCCGACATGTACAGCGATGTCGACGACAAGAACTTTTGTGTCTGGACATCAATGCTGCAACGCAGCGTAGAGACAGCCGAATACTTTGATGTCGATGACGATTACGACGTCAAGAACTGGGAAATGCTCAACGAACTGAACTCAGGCCAGTTCGAGGGCATGACCTACGAAGAGATTGCGAAAAAGTACCCCGAGGAGTTCAAGAAGCGTGCCAATGACAAGCTCAACTATATCTACCCGGGTGTTGGTGGCGAGGGTTACCTCCAGGTTATTAGCCGCCTTCGCGACATGGTGCGGGAGATGGAGCGCATCACAGACCACGTCCTGATCATCGGACACAGGTCTGTCTGTCGTGTCCTGATGGCCTACTTCATGGATCTGACTCGAGAGGATATTACCGATATGGATATACCTCTGGGCATGCTCTATTCAATCGAGCCGAAGCCTTATGGTATTGCCTTCCACGCTTACCGCTACAACGAATGGCGAGGCTGGTTTGAGGAGCTTCCCAATTACAAGCCTCAGAAGGCTGCTCGTGGCAGCGTCTGAAGGCCTCCTATTTGCATTCTCCTTTTCTTCATTTCACTTTTTTTTTTCATCCATCATCTTTCTTTTCTCTTTTTTTTCTTTACTGTCTCTTAAGATATCCGCCGGGATAAGCAGGCCAGGCAATGCATTAGCTGTACAATATTAACGGAAACAATTTTGGCGTTGGAACGGTACGCGCGGAAGGATCGCGATTTTTACAGGGGAATGGACACATTACACTCAGGGAGAAACAGGACACACAAGCATAACACGAACGACTACATCTCTTCATTCTACACATAGAGGACGATGAGGGTTAGCCGTTGATCACAAGTGGACGCAAGTCTGCCTGTGAACTGGGCATTAAAAATGCCTTCTTATCTGTCTTTTTTCTTTCATCTGTCAACTTTTTTTTTTTTTTTTTTTTTTTTAGCTGCCTTCATTCAACTTAGGCAAGCTCATGGCGTTCAAGGGGGAACAAGAATGAAGGAAATGTGGAACTTTAGCCGGCTTATGGATTTGATTTTTCTGTTTTTTTCTTATTCTCTGTCGGATTTTATGTGCCGACTTTTGTTGCTTTTCTGCGATGAAGACTAGACGGGGAAAAAAAAAGTAACGTACTTTGTCTTTCATGTTTGTTTGTTCTTCTTTACAGAAACAAAAAGTATTGGAAGATGTTTTTCTTCGCGTCTAGCTGTGATAGATATAGCTTTTTACGATGTTGTCTGCGTCTTTCGAACGAAGAGATGAGATAGTATTTTCACAGAATTGACTATTTGACTTGGAGAGAAATCTTTATATTTGCCTTCTCCTGCTGTATATGTATAACGAATACTTTTTGATTCGTCAGTGCTATTGGCAAATATGATACTAGAAAAGTCCAGTCAATTATGTATCTTGTAGAACAAACAATAACCCCTTCCAAATCCTGAACGCCGTGCCATGCAACTACCGTAAAGACTCCTTTTTGCGTTTTGATATAAACCCTTTACAAGTAACAGTAACCACCACCCAAATCCAACCCTTTTTCTTACTTCTCTCGACCCAGAACCATCTTTTCTCTCTCGCTCTTGCGAGACTGGAACTGCTTGCTCGAGTGCTTTCGCTCGTTCTCCTCTTTTCTCTTGATGGATTTGAGCTCCTCGTTCTTGATCTCGCCGGCCTTCTTGATAACCTTGGGCAAGTGACGGTGACGCTTGATGCGGTTGATCTCGGGCATGTGTCCGAAACGCTTGATGAGGGCGTCGTTGTACTCGAGGGCCTGGCGATGGCGGGCAGACTTGATGCCCTGTCTCTGTGAGGCGTTTGCACGCCAGATGCGGACGTTGCCGTCGTCTGAGCCGGACAGGACGTACTTTGCGTCTGGCGTCCACTTGGCGGACATGACACGCTGCATGCGCTTGGTGTGGTAAACGTCGCGAGAGTGGCCGCGGTCACGCTCCCACAGACGGACGGTACGGTCCCACGAGGCAGTGACGAGCTCCTCGCCGGTGGGGGAGAATTCGACGTCCATGACGGCAGCGACGTGGCCCTTGAGGACGTTGCGTGCGCGGTCAATCTTGCGCATGTCGAAGAGGTAGACGTTGTGGTCCTCGGAGGCGGCAGCGAAGTTGAAGGCCTCCATGGGGGACCAGGCAATTTTGTTGCAGGCAAAGGTGAGGACGGATTTGGTGACGGGCGTGGAGGTGCGCAGATCGTAGATGACGATGGAGCGGTCGTTGGAGCAGGAGGCGAGGACGGAGGTCTCGACGTAGTTGAAGGCGACGTTTGTGATTGTGTCGGTGGAGGTTGGCCAGTGGAGGACCTCTGGGGCGGCGGTGTGGCGCTCGAGATCGTAGATGGAGATTACACTCGAGGCGGCAGCGAAGGCGTTGCGCGAGCGGTGGTGGGATAGACTTGTGAAGGCGCCAGCTCCGAGCCATGATGAGATGGGAGCAGATTCGCTGGGAAGGTTGTACGGGTCGAACAGCTTGATGGATCGGTCGGCCGCACAGGTCAGCAGTTTCTGGTCGCGCGTCCACTCGAGTCCCTTGACAATGTTCTCGTGCGCTGTAGCGTGCCAGATCTCCTCGCGGGTGGCCAGGTCCCAGACTTTGACGACACCATCACCACTGCCACTGGAGAAGCGCTCAAGAGAGTTGGGGTCCTTGGCGATGGAGTAGACACCGTCGACGTGGCCTCGTCCCAGCTGGCCAATGAAAGGCGCGGCATGCATGCGCTCGAGCTTGACGGCATTGAGGGCGCGCTTGTACTCGCGGGCTCGCTCGAAGGGGTGGACGGCCGAGTCGAGATTTCGGGGCTGCTTGACGGTATCGGTGCCGGGAGGCTGCTGGGCCGATACGGATCGGCTGATGGCCTTGATCTTCATTGTGGCTTTGCGTTTCTTCTTTTTTTACTTTAGGTTTGTATCAATTGGCCTATTGGGAATTGTGTTGTCCGGTTGAGTTGATAACGGCCAACAGAAATTTTGGAGATTATCGGTTTATACTATTCCAACGTCCCAATTACATGAACGGTGGTGTTTCGCGGGGAGATTTTTTTTCGTTATCGCAAAGCTAGGAAGTGCCCGATAAGACGTGGAATTACTAATGTTCCGACCAAGCTTGCCCTTTAATCGATATGGGTGGCGCGCCGCTGCAGGGGTTCTAGCGGTGCGTGAAGCGCATTGGAGACTTTGCTGGCTCATCTTTCCTTCACTTTCTCTCACGCACGTCTATCAGAGTCCTGGTCTTTTCCTTCTAAAAACACTGCAACCCCCATTTTCATATTCTTATTTGTTGCATGTGTATGAAAATCTGAGAAAGGGACCGAATTCTTCAGCATCTCTTGCGCGCGCCGGAGTCGGGAGAGCTTTTCTTCTTCCAAGATGGATGCCTTGCACTATGATCCGATGGCTATGGATGGGGAGCCGGAACAGCCCCAGGTCAAGATCTCAGCGGTATGAAGAATATGCTTCGAGGTACAATTTCCACATGGATATATCTCCTAACATTTCGACTTTCTCTTTCCGTGGATATTTAGGCCGATAGCACGCGTGTAGACTTTGAGCTCTCAAGAACGAATCTGCCATTTGCCAACGCCCTGCGACGAATCATCCAGGCTGAAGTACCGACAATCGCCATCGACCTGGTAGAAATCGAAGTCAACAGCTCTGTCCTGGCCGACGAGTTTATCGCACATCGACTGGGTCTTATTCCCCTCGACTCCAAGGGCGTCAACGAACTCAACTACTCCCGAGACTGCGACTGCGAACAGTACTGCGAGCACTGCTCCGTCAGCCTTACGCTTCACGCAAAGTGCACCAGCGACGAGATTATGAAGGTTTACGCCCGAGATTTGGTGGTGGATGGACGACATGCGGGTTCTGTTGGCAATCCCATCATTACGGATCCAGAGGGCCTGGGGTGCCTGATTGCTAAGCTGCGGAAAGGCCAAGAGTTGAAGATTACGTGCATTGCGAAGAAGGGAATTGCAAAGGAGCATGCGAAGTGGATGCCTACGTCAGCCGTTGGCTTCGAGTACGATCCTCACAACAAGTTACACCATCTTGACATGTGGTTTGAAAACAACACTGATCCAGAGAAGGAATGGTAAGCTTATGCTCTCGTTTTCCCTCTCTCCGGGGAATGGTAAGTTAAGATTATCGATCTAACATATGCTCCAGGCCGAAGAGCAAATACGCTCAGTGGGAGGAACCCCTTCAGGAAGGCGAGCCCTTCAACTACGATGCTGTGCCGAATCGATTTTACTTCGAGGTCGAAGCGTCAGGAACCATGGAGCCGGATTTGATCATCCAAGGAGGTATTCGAGTTTTGCAGCAGAAGATTGGAGGGTTATTAAAGGGTCTCGACCCAAGAAAGTACGGCGGCGACGATGCCGACATGGACGGCCCTCGGAGCCCGGATATGAACATGGACGGCGGCACTACACCTTGGCAGGATGGCGGATACACCACTCCTTACGGAAATAACACGGCGTACGGAGGTGGTAATACGGCATACGGAGGTGGTACTTCATACGGTGGCAGCGCAACCGCCTATGGAAGCGGTACGGCATACGGTGGCAGCTCGACATCTTATGGCGGCTCGGCTGCCGGGTCGGGTAGCGGCGGATACGGTTCAGGACCTTATAGCCAGGGCAGCTCTTGGCAGTAAACGGATAGGAGGGGCGTTTGATGGGATGACTGGGACATTTTTGCTTTCTCTATTTTTTTTGTCAACTCTCGCATAAAGCAAGGATGAGTTTTTTTCACGCTTCTGGATTGTACAATATTTGGGATCGACAGCGTTAATAGTTAGAGAGGTGAGTGCAAAGCTTCTTCTCAAAAAGTAAAAGGGGAAAAAACACAAGCAGACATTCCGGGAAAAATAATATCATACCAATTGCATATCATTTATCAAATCATCTGTCTGCCTGCTTGCTTGCTTGTTTGTTCATTCTACCAATCTATCGTTGTATCTATATGCGGAGATTATATCGGAAATACTACTACATGAGAGAGCGCCATGGCCCCTCTACTATTGCGTATACATAGCTATGTGTGTGTCTGACGTTATGACACTTGAGAAAAAGTTACAAAAGTATGCGAATCGAAGAAGCAAAAAGCAAAGTCGCCCAATAGTCTTAACAAAACGCCGCCACATTCTATACAAGTTCCCATCATCCCGCTCCTTGAAACTTTTGATGTCCCGTTTCCCCCTTGGGACCCCCCCCCCCTGTCCAAGATAGTTTTTTTTTCACCTTCCAGTAAGTCTATGTTGCCTTTTCATCCACGCCTTTTGCTTTTCTATAAACCTTGCGGTGCATCTCTAGGAAGATGAATGTACAGATGGTGTGTCTTATCGGAGTTTGATGTTAGTGAGATTCAAATTAAGATAGTGTATAAGTTCATATCAACTTACGGGCCAAGTCGCAAGAAGCTAGGGACCCAGCCCTTGAACATCCAGCGAATACCTTCCGCTCTGTTGATGTCTCTTATCAGGTGAAGGATGCCCTGCTTATGCGATGTAGACATGACACGCGTCTTGATGACGTCAATTGGACTTGTTGCCGTGGCGGCAGCCAAGCCAGCCAAGAACGAAGCCGTGAAGTGTGTCGTGAGGGTATCCCCCATGGGGGTGTAATCCAACAGCAGGCGCTTGAAGGTGTCGTATGAAGCCAGCTGACCGGCCGTCATGACTGCCGCACGGCAGCTATTCGGCAGCCAGCCACGGAACCAGCTCAGGGCGCCCTCCTCCCTGGCCATGCGGACCATACCGTCTATAGCGTGCTTGTAGTTGCGGCGCTCGGCGTGCGGCAGCGCAGCGTCGTGCTGCATGCGCACGTTGATAACGTCAGCGAAGTTACCGGCGACACCACCGACGAAGCCCGAGGCCATGGCCATGCCGACCAGCGCCGGAAAAGAGGGCTCCTTGCCGCCGTGAGAGCGGACGTAGCGTTGCTTGATCTCCTCGTAGATGCCGAAGCGGGCGGTTGAGTAGGTGAGCTGGCGGAGCAGCGAGGCGGAGATGCCGCTGTAGAGGCCGAGTGGCCCATCATTCTTGATAACGTGGGCGAAGGTGCCGCTCATGGATTTAGGGGCATCGGGTTTGCGCGTTTGTAGGCGGACCTGGGGTAGGAGTTAGAAACGACGGGGCGTTATATTGCTATTAAAGACCTTCAATTCGGATATGTCGTCGCGATGGGAGCTTTTGCGCCAAACACCGGCGCAATCCTTATTGTCATCATATCAAACACTGCGTACCTTGACTATATAATTGGGTCAGCACGGAGTTGATAAGGCGCAATATAGGAGTTCAAGATAACAAAAGAGTCACAACATACTCAAGTCCAATGGATGTGTAACGCAAGCTGCCATACTACTTGCGCTTCCTCCAAACCAAAAGGGATACCGCATGGCCGGCGCCCTCTGCTTCGTCTTCTTCTTCTCGCCGGCATGAAGCTCAGCCGAGGAGGCGGCTTGTGTTGCTGAGGTCATCTTGGGCAAGTTGCGCGCAACTCCAGAGCGTTTCTGTCAAGGGGTTGCAACAGAGGAGACGACGAGGAACTACGGGGACATTCCGCTGAGGGAAGCATTCAAAAAGAAACAAAGATTTATTTATTCCCGTATCTCGACAAAAGAGTTTCCCCTGTCCCGCCTTTTAATCTTCCCACGATATCCGAGATTCGGTAGAGAGAGAGACGAGGACGGGTCCTGGACGGGGTTTGGACGGGGTTTAGAGAGAGATGGGGAGAGAAGAAAGGAGGACGATTGTGCACCGACAGACGAAAGGTTGAAAGCGACAGCCGTGTTAAAGGGCTATTCAAGCTGGGAGAGGAATTGGCGACAGAGGACGGGAAAAAGAGACGAATCAAAAAAAGATCTGCCTCGTCGGACGTGATTTTTGGCTTGGCTGCTGATGCTCCGTACTTCGCACCTGGAAACGCTTTATCAGCCCCGTTGATTTTTCTTATCGCGATCGGCTAATTTGCAGGTTCCGCCTTGAATCGTCTCGGAGCGGACTGCCGCGCCGGGCCGAAAGGCGGTCAGAGCTGGCGAGCTGCGCAAATCGGCGGCATAATTACAGGGCATGCATGTGCTAATTGGATGGCCTGACAGTCCTGTAACTTGCGAGGAGCGTTTCTGCTGCGCTATGCAACATTACGTCCCCGTGGGAGCAAGCATAGGCGGACATTTTTCTCCAGCTGGTGCGAACTACTAATCGTCCCTATACAGTATAGGCTACTAGTCGGTGAATGCGCGGCTGGCGGGGGTTCCAAGAGACCAGGAACAGACATCAACAGAAATCGCATGACGGCTGTCGGACCGCCTCACCGTTCTCCTCACCGTCCCTTTCGCATCTGCTTTCCTCTGGCGCTCGGCAATCTTCATTCGCTGCGCGTGTTTGCCGCTCCGCCGTTCCGTAATTATGCTTACATTGCTGTGAAATTGTGAACTGGGCTCCGCATATTGCTTGAATGAGTTGAGGGCGTGACACAGGAGGGCGTGTGAGATCAAAACAAGGCGCACACGACTCTGGCCAGCGATGGCTTCAGTCGGCCTGGAACTCTTTTCTCATCTGCACCATGAACCGTCCAACGACGCGCTCCAAAGGGAGCAAGATGACGCCATCATCAGGGTCGCGGGCTACCATCGCGAGGATTATGGTATTCTGACTGTCTGTGTCTCGCACAGCGATCACACCACGGTGAAGTCGTCGATTTTGACGTCAGGTATCGTTTCCAGGATGGGGCTGGGCGCCTTTGATCAGCTCCCCGTAGAGCTACTGTTTCAGACTCTGCGCCATATGGATATGCAGTCGCTCTTCAACCTCCGCCAGACCAACCTCAGGGCCCGCCAGATCGTGGATTCGCTGAAAGAGTACAAGGCTGTCGTGGCCTATGGTCTGACGGCGTACTGCGCGCTGCTGCGGACCAAGCTCGCTACACATGTCACGCTGCTGGATTTTTACAGAGTGCTGTGCTCCAAGGATTGTGCCTTTTGCGGCAAGTTTGGAGGCTTTGTGTTTCTGCCTACTTGGATACGTTGCTGCTTTGAGTGCATCGAAGAAGATCCAGAAACAAGAATGGTGAGAGTGGCCGAAGTAAGGAGGCTATTTCGACTCTCTCGCACCGAGGTTAGCCAGCAGCGGTCGTGTCAGACGTTGTCGGGGCTGTATACCGAAGGGCTATATTCGATGAGGAGATCCTACCAGCAACACCGAATCAAACTAGTGCCCTATTTTCAGGCCATGAAGGAGTTTGGAGACCGGTTGGAGACGGGATCTGCTCATTCGCATAGGCCCTTTTGGGATCCGGTTCACAACTTCATGGCGTCGTGCGAGCTTCCATATTATGATCCGCTGACCAAGGTGGTTGAAGCTGGGATCTCATGCGCTGGCTGTGAGAGGAGAGGTGATGGGCAGCCCGTTGGATTGAATCCTCCTTTTGGGTATAATGACCTGTTCGACGAGAGGCCCTGGAGTGAAGTATTTTCGCGAGAAGGCTATTTGAAGCATTTCAAGATATGTTCGCAGGCGCAGGCGCTGTGGAATGCTAGCCCGGAAGCTGCCCTCGAGGCTATGATCAAACGGGACATTTACCAATATTGAGCATTGGTTAGGTCGAGCGTTTTTGAGTATGAAATTCTTATGCTTGGAGCATAGGGTGTTAAAAGGTGGAAGTATTGAAGTTGAGGCTAACGTATATGAGCTGATAGTAAAAGTTGAGGCATGAGTTGTGATTTACAACGAGACTGCCGATTAGGACGACTGAAGGGTTTAATTGATCAAGTAGCAGTAGTATACGATGCATTTTCATGGAGTAAGGTAGTATAGCATAGCATGCATAGTATATAGCATCTGATTTGAGTCGACACATTGTATGAATCCAATACCTAAATACCATTTTACTTGAGCAATCACATGATGGGATTAGCTATCTGAAAACTTGGAAATTCGCTATTTGAGAAAAGGAAAAAAAAAAGAATACAATATTAAGTCCATTCATTTGATAGAAATGGCAAAAATATAAGTTGACGAGAGTGGGACTCGAACCCACGCGGATTGCTCCACCAGGAATTGCTGTTAAGGTAGCCTTAACCTGACGCCATAACCAACTCGGCCATCTCGCCAATTCATTTGATGTTGAGCCAGAGGACCAGAATGCGACTATCAAGCTCAGACTCTAGGGTATCGCTTTTTTTTCTCTTATCCCCACTTTGGTGCGGCATATGCGTTTAAGCGGGCATTGGTGGGATAGCATGAGCTCAGTCGTTCAAACTCATCAATGAGAGCCGACTAGGTGACGGCCTTTCACAATTGGATTGGCTCTAAGCAATTTTTAGGGTGTTCCAGCTGTCTCTCATTGAGGCAGTAAGAGAGCATCTTATCTTGTAATCATCACAATGTCGGCAGCCAGAATGGGCAGCATGCGCTGCTTCCTTGGCCCCTCATTCAGAGCTCGACAGCTCTCATTGAGCTCAAAACCGTTGCGACAGGGATTTGCCTATCGCTTCTACTCTGCAGGTTAGACAAATTCCGCATGTAGCCCTTTATAAGGCGAAAAAGAAAGACAAAGAGAAAGCAAAGAGAATATTCAGTTTTGATTCTAATGTGTTTTTTCTATTATTGGCTTCCAGCCTCAAAAACCAAATCCGAGGATTCACCATCAGTAACAATCCGTGGAGATACACACCCTACAGCAAAGCCGTGGTTCAACGTTCCGCCAAACATCATCTCCAAGACATCTAGGCGTCTACATCTTCAGCCTGACCACCCAGTCTACATCACCAGGCAGATTATCCAGTCCAATTTCCCCCAGCCGACATACAAGTACTACAACGAATACAGCCCTGTGGTGACAACGAAGCAGAATTTCGACTCCCTAGGCTTTCCGCCGGATCATCCTGGACGAGCTCTCACTGACACGTATTACATCAATGAGAAGCTACTGCTGAGAACACACACCAGTGCACACCAGGCAGATACCTTTAGAGCGAATGAGAGCGATGGATATCTCATCTCGGCGGATGTGTACCGGCGAGACGCCATCGACCGAAGCCACTACCCAATCTTTCACCAGATGGAGGGTGCCCGGTCATGGGACCGTAACAAGGTGCCCAATGGAGACATTGCAGCCGCCGTCTTGGAGGACCTTGAACGCCTGCCAAAGCACGACGTGGTTGTAGAGGACCCCAATCCTCCTATCCACCCAGAGCGGAATCCATTGCAGGAGGCGCATCACTCGGCGGCTGAGGCTGAGGCTTTGGGTAAGCATCTGAAGAGGTCACTTGAAAACATGGTTGTCGATATCTTCACCAGGGCAAAGGCAGCGGCAATCAAGGATGACCCGGATTTCGTGGATGAGCCCCTGAAGATGCGGTGGGTAGAAGCATACTTTCCGTTTACGAGCCCATCATGGGAATTGGAAGTTTATTACGCGGGCGATTGGCTAGAGGTTTTGGGTTGTGGAGTGGTCAAGCAAGAGCTCTACATTAACGCCGGCGTGCCATCGCAGTTGGGCTGGGCTTTTGGCATTGGCATCGACCGCATCGCCATGCTGCTGTTTAAGATTCCGGACATTCGGCTTTTCTGGTCCGAAGACCAGAGATTCCTGTCTCAGTTCACTGGTGTCTCAGCCAACCTCGATACGCTCAAGCGCTTCGTACCCTTTTCCAAGCACCCGCCCAGCCCCAGAGACGTGTCATTCTGGATCCGCTCGACGTCTGCGGCTGGTGGAAACGACAGGGCCATCCTTCACGAAAACGACGTGATGGAGCTGGTCCGTAGCATCGGGGGCGATGAGGTCGAGAGCGTGAACCTCATTGACGAGTTTGTCCACCCCAAGACAGGGCGGAAGAGCGTGGCATACCGCATCGTCTACCGGCATCTCGAACGCACCATGACCAACCAGGAGACGAATAAACTTCACGAGAAGGTGAGGAATGCCCTAGTGGAGAAGTTTGGTGTTGAGCTACGGTGAAGGGTGACAATGAGGTCGGCGATGATTTGAGCAGGAGGATTTTTTGTTTTCTCCCCCATGGATATGGGGGCTGAGTGAGGCTTGGCCAACACGCTATCAGTTAGTCTTACGTGCAAAAAAGGGGGGGCGAAGGAGGAATTTGCCGCAGCGAAACTCGCTTGGTGAAGCTTGGATGCCGGAGTAGCATTGAGGCTGAAGAAGGGAGCCGTTGGGTGAGGGGGAAAACAGCCCCGGGCTGAGCTTGGCGAGAGCTTAATCGAGATCTCGAACAAGCGGTATATGCGTTGGTCGTCTGTATCACATGGGAAACGTGTACGAGTGTTACATGCCAACTCAGCTCAGCCAACCAACCTTGTATTATATTAGTAGTATCACATATTTTCTTAGACATATACTCCATACTTTCTATCTCATTTGCCTCTGTCTTGTAATACACGGAATCCGAATACGCCATATGAATACGGCAATATGGAGTATACGAGTATTCAATTCAGTTTTATTGGTGAAAAAAGCATGAATTCTCCTCTACAAGTGCCCCATAGTCAACCTGGCAACCTAGTAGGGCACCCATGAGGTAATCATTGGTATTGCTGCGCCTCACGCTTTGACAAGCACAGATGCCGGCTGGGCTCTATTTGATGCCAGAATTCCAGCGGGTAAGGCTGGATTCGGAGCTGATGGTGACGTGGCAGGGGGGAAGAAGCTGCACTGCGGCACGTTCGGCACGATTTAGAGCAGCTGGGGAATTTTTTTTGATAGTGAATTGTTGGGGAATAATTAAGCGAAATGAGGCCTTCGTGTGCATACGATGTTTTTTATGCCATCTTGGATGTCGTTGAGAGGGAGCGAGGCTCAGCCACAAGGCATTCCAATTGTGGCTGGACTCAGAGAGGGAGTACGCAAGTGGCCTTGATTTGGCGGTGGATGATGAGTCAGCTGGCCGTGGTATAATGACGTTTTGTGAGGCATCCCATTGGGCTGGACAAGTGAAACGCAGCCCTTTTAAGGTTGCCTCGTGGCTTGTTTCGGCACAGTATTATTCATTCTGTCAGTGGCACAGACTTAGTAATGGAATGTCGCTCCGGGTGTTGTAAAAAAGCTTAACGTAATAGAGGCTGGGCTTGCCGGGAGCCGTCAACGCAGGGCCTGGATGGCGGCCATGCGATATAGACGAATGCGAGACTAAGAGTATCTCATGCATCTTCAATCAAATACGGTAAGCCGCTCGCTACATGCCTATCTTGGACGATGTGCCTCGATATCTAGTGAAAAACATGGAGTCTGTCGGGGGATATAGCGCCGAGATGGATACTCAAATCGAATAGACTGCTGCAATTATACTAGCACATGCACAAAGGTCCCTTCGGGGAGAGTCTCGGGCTTGGCTGGGCTTGGAATACTCAGCACGGCACGGCTCAGCACAGCAAACTTAGATATCATGGGAGAGAGAGCAGCAAGGCACATCGCAACATCAAAGCTTAGAAGGGGAAAAAATGACAGTCACAATCACAGCTGAATGACATGACATGACACAGCCCATGTTACGGATATCATGGCGGAGAGGGGAGTCGTACGTAAGTTGGAGGCTGCACTGCCGCGGTGTTTGATCGTCCTGGATTAAAACAAGTGGGTAGGCGGGCGCGATCAGATTATGCTACTTGGAATCTGAGCACAGAATGATTACAAAATCAGGATTGGGTATATGATTCACTTCAAGGGTTGGTTCGCAAGGGAAGGTCGGCGAACGAGAGCGATTGGTGTGTCCCGGGATATACTTTGTTACATTTAGAGTATTATACTTCACTTGACTTGAAGCAAACATGCTATACATGTACCTAAGCGCCCGGGAAGAGACGGGGTCTGCTAGCTGAGTGACAGGGAGAGGTTTTTCGCCGTGACCGACTATGTGCTGCAAAAGGTGAATGTGAGGTAGCATCGATATGCAGGTACTTTGGCGCGTTAAACTGCAAGTGGATTGATAGAGGCCATGCGACCATTATTGTGATGCATGAGAGGGAACATGAAATCTGGAGATAAGGGAGGGATTGGTGGACACTTCTGAGAACAGTAACAATAGCCATCTTGGCATCAATGCGTCAACTGTCGCAGTTCTGGCAGCTTCCAAATTCCTCAGCTGGCAGAGACATAATCAGGCTTGGAGGCTGCCAAATCTCAGAGTGTCGGCTGTACCGTTGCGCTGAGTCTGTCTCGAGGCCGCACAGCCCCCAAAAGGGCTCCTTTGCGAAGGCGGGGAGATAGGCCATGTTCCTTTTCGGCAGTGGTACTTAGATGTTTCTCGAATGGTTACCTGAGTAGTACTTGGCTAGCATGACTTTTCCGCGCTTAATTATCATACGGGCTGTATTAAAGAGGTAGCCAACCCAAGGAGCTCCCTATTACGTACATGTACCCCCGCTCCCCATGTGACATTCCCTCCAGGTGCCTACGAAGATGCCCCGGCAGAACAGACGCCTACCAAGGTAAGAATGGACAAAGTGGCTTTGATATTGACGAGCATCATCAAAGCCACCTACTCATGACAATCAGGTAATCAAACGCAATGCGCCCCATGGCAACGTGGTGGCAACTCACTTCCCGTGGCCGGCCAAAGAAATTTTTAAGCGTGTTCGTTGAGTTGCGAAATTCGCCCGCACAGGCATTACTCGTGGAGAGTCTTGCACTGCCCACCTGCGAATTTGGTCCGCTATTCCCTGAACCCTGGCCTGGGGACACCACCACCCACTAAAACCAGCTAGAGATCCAAGTCACCAGCCACTTGATCAGTGCGCTGCAGTGCGCTGCACGGGGGACCGCAGGCGCTAAGCACTGGGTCTGAATCGCGGCTCCACCGGCAGCGTGTCTGCGCCAATCCTGTACCGCCTCAGTCCCGTGGCCAACTGTTAACCTTTCGCAGGCTTTCCGCCTTCTAGTTTGGGGCGTTTTATAAGAGTCGTGACTCCTCTTCCTGTTCTCTCCTCTCTGCATATAACAATCAATCCAGATCCAATCTACTCCAAGAGTATAGCTACAGCTGCGGCAACAGAACTACAATACGAAATCATCGTACTACCAGCTACGACATTATCCGGCATCGTTGCTATAACCCAACAAACACCACCACCTTACAACCACACAGCCAGCTCTTCACAATGGAGCCTACACCTCGCCCCTCAAGATCATCTTCCACCTCTTCTCGCAACAAGGCCAACCTCAGTCTTGATCTCTCTGACCTTCCACCGTTGATCCAACCTACTCCTCCGTCCAACACTCTCCTCTTTACCAACCTCAACAACACCGACATCTTCCTGCCAGAGAACCTGCAAGAAATCCGCGGCCTCATCGAGAAAGTCGCCCCCATTCACTCGTTTGCGCCACTCAAATCTTTTCGTCGCATCATCGTCTCCTTCTTCGACGTCGACTCCTCATTAGCCATTCGTCAGATTTGGGACGGAAAGGCCATCATGAACGAGCGTATCAGACTCTACTTTGGCCAGCCCACCCCTATCGAGGTTAGACCAGAGCATCTCGAGCTGCCCGACGCCGGCAAGCTCTTCTTCATCTCACCACCTGCGAGCCCTCCCCACGGCTGGGAGATGCGCATGGAAGATGCCCCCAACAAGCAGGTCCATGCCGATGACCTTGCTGAGGCTCTTGCTAAGCTCCACCACCGCCCAATTCCTACCTACGACTCACCCATTACTCCTACCGACGGTGGCGTACCAAACTTTGGCACCCGGAGTCGCAGCTCGACTCTCATCTACAAGCCTGACGAGCACAACAGCCCTGGAATTCCCGCTGTGTTTGTCGAGGACATGACTGACGAGCCGATCGCCTTCAGCCCGCTTGATGCTGCCAAGCCCATCATGGCCCAAACAGCACGACCTCCTGTCGAGCTGATGAACGATCTGTAAATATATTCTTGGACGGTGTTAATACGATGGATGAGCGGGTACATGGATATTTTCCTTATTTTTTTTTTTTTCGTTTTTGAGTTCTCCTTTTTTGGAGAGCAGAAAGAGGGTTATCGGTTGGCGTTGGTAGAGATACGATGCATACTTGGATTGGTTTACAGAGATTGTGGACATTCTCTTGTGTTATCATACTAATTTGGGCTTGGAGTTTTGGGTTGTCTTCTTTTGTCTTGTTTATTTGCAGGGAGCTGGTTGATGAAAACAGAACGATTCCCGGCTTTGAATAGATACATACCAATTGCTGGATAGATGGGCGCAATCGCAGTAGCCATTACACACGGCTTTATGAAGTCGTAGTGAAATTGAATTCAACTATTCAAGTACAATATTCAATATTTCCTCTCACTCTTCAATAGCGATCCTTCTTTGATATCTGCCGATCTCTAATCCGTGGTTGCTTCTAGCGCTGAGCTGTCAGATCCTTTTGGCTTTGAAGATTCGCGCCACAGAAGCTGCAGCGTGGCAAGCCCCACATCGATCCCCCACCCAAGTTGATTTTTCCTCTTGCATGCAGCCTTGCTCTTCGCTAGTATTGCAACTTTTTTTTTATAAGGCGGCTTACCAAGTTTGCCTCGTCTCACACGTGCTTCTCAACAATGAGTTGCTCGTGTCGTATCGCCGCATGGCGGACGTTTGCTCGGGGCCTTGCACAAATTCATAGGCCAGAAGCTTCTTCAGCAGCGCAGTTTCAATGGCCGGCCCATCGTCGCGTGACAGTGTTTGGACAGAACCGCGGACTTCATGCTTCGAAATTTTACAGACAAGATGGAGAGGCAACGGCGGTAGCTATGGAGAGACATGAAGAGGTGGAATCGCAAGGTACAAGTACAGTTGGGGAGGATACACATGCAGCTGCGACGAAAGCTTTGGGCGAGACCGCAGCGCGAGAAGATGCCGAGACGGATAAGCAGCCGGTTGAAAGAATACGGGTGAAGAAGGATAGGCATAGGAACAGAAGGGTTATCGCTGCGGATGATGCAGAATCACCTGTTAGCGAGATGGATGATTCACGCAATGCGACATCAATAGCAAGAAGAGAGCGAAAGGTCACATCGACAACTACGGATTCACCTGCGGCAGATTCCACAGACCCTTCTTCCACAACAAGGCGAAGACATCAAGAGCCATGGCAGATCCAAAAAGCAGCCCTCAAAGAGAAATTCCCCGACGGTTGGCAGCCACGCAAACGTCTCTCCCCAGACGCCCTCGCCGGAATCCGCGCCCTCAACGCCCAATTCCCAGACGTCTACACGACGAAAGCCCTCGCAGATAAATTCCAAGTCTCGAGCGAGGCCATACGCAGAATCCTAAAGAGCGACTGGCGGCCATCCTCCAACGAGGAGGAAGACCGGCAGCAGCGGTGGTTCAAGCGAGGCAAGCAGGTGTGGGAGCAAAAGGCCGCGCTGGGAATCAAGCCGCCGCAGAGGTGGCGCATGGAGGGCATCGCGCGAGATCCGGGCTATCATGAGTGGAGCAAGAAGGTGTCGCAGCGGGAGAAGGAGTGGGAGGAGGAGGAGAATCGCAAGTATAGGGCGTATTTGGAGAAGAAGAAGAAGAGGACGGAGTTCAAGAAGGGGTGGTGATATGTGTCCTACATCATGATGGGGCCATATAAGGAATGTGAATTTCACGACAACAGCATGGATAGAGAAACTCTGCTCTGGGTATACATCACGGCATCACTTACAGCATGGACATTTTTGCATATGGGACATTTTGTACAAGCGTTATACATATTCTATCTACATCTCCAATATTAACGATTAACGAGATTAGCTACTCCATAACAAGGAGAGCTCTCAACGAAATCCAAGCTCCCATCACCGCAACGTGAAACAAATAACCTTCTTTTGCGTAGGAAGCTCAAACGCGGGTCAATGCGTTTCACCCCAAATCTCCGCTTACCAAATCTCAAATCTCCCCGTTTCCCGCTCTCCAAGTGTGATTTAGAAAGATGGTCTGGCCAATGAAATTGAAGGGCGTGCAAGGCTGATGCCCAGGGGTAAGTCGCGAAACCGCCAAGGGGGAGCGCTAAAACAGTTTCATAAAAGTGTCATTGTCACTTTAGGTGGCATGTTCTCTTTTTTTCTGAATCAGATAAAAGTGCTTGCGCTTCCCTTTCTTGGTCTTCTCTTTTTCTCTTCAAGATTTAATGATATTTCCCTTCTTCTCCTATTTTTTTTTTTCTCAAGCAAATTTTGTTAAAGTAGATTTTACTTTGGGTGTTGGATTGGGGCTGCTACTTTCATGTGATACCCTCCCACTGCGGCCACTCTAGCATCTTATCGATATCCATTTATTCCCCCCTACTGGACATTTCATTCAACTCGACTCTCTCAATCCCTCAACGACAACATCACCGTATAAAGCTAAAAGGAGCCTTCACAATGCCTCCTTCAAATTATTCGCGCCCTCCCCAGCGCGACTCCTGGTTCGCCCCGCTCTCCGTCGACCTCATCCTCAAAGTCCTCAACATCACCTTCTTCCACCCCTTCATCTGCTGGCTCATCCCGCTATGCCTGCGCGCCCAGACAACCAAATGGGAGGCGCCGCCCATGGTCGCATCCTTTATCTGGGCCATCTTCATCTCCCTATGCTGGATCTTCAGTGCCGTCAACCAGTACGTTGCGCATGGCCCGGCGCGTGAGGTGGACCTGAGCGAGGAGGTGATTGTTGTGACCGGCGGTGCGAGCGGCTTGGGCATGTTGATTGCTGAGGTTTATGGCATGAGAGGCGCGAGCGTGGCCGTGCTGGACGTCAACCAGCTGGAGCATACCGAGGCCAGGGGCGTCACTTATTACAAGTGCGATGTGAGCGACAAGGCTCAGCTTGCCAAGGTTGCCGTCGAAATTGAGAAGGACGTGAGTGTTGATGTATCCCCCCTTTCCTCCAAGATACACTATGACTGACTAGAGTATGTATTAACAGCTCGGAACACCCACTGTGCTCATCAACAACGCCGCCATTGTTGTCGGAAAGTCTTTACTCGACATGTCCATCGATGAGATTGACACAAGCATCTCTACAAACCTCCTCGGCCCCTTCTACTGCCTCAAGACCTTCCTCCCTGCCATCATCCGTGGCGGCCGCGGCGGTACCATCGTCAACGTCTCCTCCGTCATTGGCCACCTGGGCGCCGCGAAACTGACCGACTACGCCGCCGCAAAGGCCGGCATCACTGCTCTTCACAAGTCTCTTACTGCCGAGCTGCGCGAGTCTCACCCTGACATTCGCACCGTCCTCATCACTCCTGGCCAGCTCAGCACGCCGCTCTTCTACGGTGTGCAGACACCCAACAGCTTCTTCGCGCCCGTGGTGGAGCCTGTGGATGTGACCAAGGAGATTGTGTCGGCGATTGACGGCGGCAAGGCTACTACTGCGGCGATGCCCCTTTACGCGCGGTGGGTGGATATGTATAATGTGCTGCCGGTGGGAATTCAGCTCATTGCGAGGAGAGTTGCTGGTGTGGATAAGGGGATGGAGACATTCATTGGCAGGAAGGGATCTTCTGAGAAGAAGGCCGAGAAGAAGTGAAGAGGGTGAATGAAATAGAGAATAAAAGATATAGAGAAAGGGCGCTGGCGTCCTTTTCTTTTTCTCTCATCATCATAAGAGCATGATGATGAGAGGAAGTTTAGAGCTACAGTAATGATCTACCGCTGTATAAATAGACTCTCCTCAACGTCTTAATATCATTCATCAAAACGCAATATTCGAATGTCTTATTATTGTGAAGCGAGTATCCTCTAAGTCATGAAGCAAAGATGGTAATTGCACGTGTGATGGCTGTTGATATTGTGGCTTAAACGGAGGCTTATGATATCCGAGGCTGTCAAGCAGTATTACCCAAGACACCGCACCTATTTCGTATCAAACGATAGCATACTGTAAATAGCCTATCGTCCGTGAATAGCCTATCGTCCAACCTTGGCGGTGCCAAGCGACTAAATAATGAACTACTTTCGTATTGACATCGCCCTCGCAAATGATGTAGCTTAAACAGAAGCTTATGAGATGATATCTGAAGCTGTCGGCCAGTATTACCAAATGACACCGCTACTATGTTTCGTATCAAAGCACTGCATACTGTAAATTGCCTAGCATCTGACCTTGGCAATGCTAAGCGACTCAATAGTGAACCACTTTCGTATTGATATCGCCTCGCAAATGATGTAGTCAAGTATCGCCGAAATGATAATCGCATCAGCACGCTTCGGGATGATCCGAGCCACATGGTGCCGTTTAGAGCAGCTTCATATCCGTGCCCTGCAAGCCAGCCACGTGAAAGGTAAACGTCAAAAAAATTACTTTCGCTACAACGCTTACCAGTGGGCTGACAGAGAGATAGGCAGTAGCATAGCATTGCATTCCGTCACAAGCTTATGCGCGAATCCGTGTTGTGAAATGAGGCACCGCTAGCACTGCTTTAGCGCCGCAGGCTTTCTGTCAGGGGTAGCAGAAAATCTGCACCAGCGCAGCCACCCCCGGACTGAGCGCCTGGTTAGATGGATAAGAGAGGCATGGGCTGCCTGTCTGAGGCCGCGGCGATTGGACAATCCCTGGCTGCGGGAATATCGAAGAGCCGAGAACAGCAGTCGATGACGGCCTGTTTCGGTCGGAATAGAGGAGAGAAAGAGTTAGTGCCGAGTGCGTGGGATTGCACTTATACGAGGCGGCGTCTGATTTGCTCTGGGCCTGGCACTTTTGGCGGCGCCATTGGCTGGCGCAACTTGAGCGTCTCGCTTTTTGTCTTTGTGCGTTTGGTTTTGCGATGCAAGATGTCATGATGCAGCTGGATGAGGCCCGAGACACGTCACTGAGACATAATTCAAGCAGCTCGTTGACGTGGTGGTACCGACTGTATTGGAATTTTTCAATTGGGCCCTTCACCCGCAGCTATCACCGCCACCGGGTTCTTTAGAGCAGAACAAATTTGATTTTTTAGCTTGGCAAGCGTAGCGAAACACGAGAAGGATATGGACTAGAAAAAGGAAATAGATTCGCATCGGCCTAGCCTCGTGACCCCCATGAAATAACTAAAGGCTCGCCTCCACATCCTTCATGTCGAAACGGCTAGTCGCCTTTTGGCAGCCAACAAGCGATAAAACAATGGACAATAAGAGAATAGAGAGAAAAGAGAAAAACGCTACTGTAGAAAATACGATCCCGCAACAACCTTGTTTTTTAGAGCGTAATAAATCCGTAAAATTTATGGGGGCCCTGCCTGTTGCCCGGCCTGTCGTGTGGACGATGCTTTAAGCAGCGAATCTTATCAAGAAGCGTCTCGCTTTTCCTTCCACCCATCTCTCGTTTTTGCGGAGGATCTGCGTCCCTCCCAATAATTAATATATCCTCCCCCCAGCCGCTCTTTCTTGCATCACGGAGCACCTCCGTCGTTGCTGATCGATCGCTTTATTTTCGCTCTTTCGACTGGCGGGCAGCTGTAGGAGACGTTACCGCCTGCAAACTTCGCTCGTTGATTGCCGCCCTGGTCACTTCCTCTCACTCGCTCCCCTTTTCTCTCGCCTTGGGGTTTATCTTGTGACACCGCGGCCGACTCTCTCCTCGCTCGCTTTTTTCTTTTAATCGAACGAATCGCCGTGAGATTTCTTTTTTGGTGGTGCGCTGCGAAATTTTTTATCGGCTTCGGCTCTGCAAATCTTTTTGGCTTTTTGGCTTTTTGGATGCAGATTTAGATTTGCTCTTTGCACGAGCTTCATTCGCCATTGACGACTTCTTTTTGGTTGTTTTGATTTTTGAACAGTGATTCGGATACCATACCGCCTTTCTCTAATCATTAATTTGCTTTGTCATCTCTCACGATGCGTTGGTCTTCTGCTGCAATTGCGCTCGCTGGCGCCAAATTCGTCGTGGCCCTGGATCCTGTCTCGGTCGTGGGCAACAAGTTCTTCAACAAGGATGGCTCGCAGTTCTTCATCAAGGGTACGAATGCATTGCTGATGGCAGAGTGAATTTATCGTATCGTGTTAACAAATCATGTCTCTAGGCGTTGCGTACCAGCTTATTCCCCAGGATCCTCTCGTTGATACTGCTCAGTGCAAACGTGATGCCACCCTCATGTCGGAGCTTGGAGCCAACACTATTCGCGTCTACCACGTCAACGCTACTGCTGATCATGACGGCTGCATGCAGGCGTTTAACGATGCTGGCATTTACGTCCTTGCTGATCTGGACACATTTGATACCTACATCCTTCCTGTGCGAAACCTCTACTTATCCTTTGAATGAGTAGCTGTCCTCTTGCTAACTGTATTCTTATAGGACAATAACTACTGGGATAAGGACAAATTTAAAGCCTATGCTGCGGTAATGGATACCTTTCAAAAGTACGACAATATCTTGGGATTCTTCATTGGAAATGAGAACATTGCTACTAAGAATGATTCTCCCACTGCCCCCTATCTCAAGGCTGCCGCCCGCGATATGAAGGCCTACCGCGATGCTTCGGGCTATCGTGACATCCCCATCGGCTACTCGGCGGCCGATATCCTGGAGCTCCGTCCTGCGCTCCAGGACTATCTCACCTGTGGCGGCAACTCGTCTGAGATTGTCGACTTCTTTTCCCTCAACTCTTACTCGTGGTGCGACCCCAGTACCTATGTTGGGTCTACTTACAATCAGCTTGAGGAGTACGCCAAGGACTTCCCCGTCCCCATTTTCTTCTCCGAGACTGGATGTATCATTCCCGGCCCTCGCCTGTGGGATGACCAGGATGCTGTTTTTGGCCCGCAGATGGTTAATGACTGGAGCGGTTCTATCGTCTACGAGTGGATTCAAGAGGAGAACTCATACGGTATTATCACCTACGGTCCTCCCGGCCAACCTGACGGCCCTAACGTTGAGGGCGGATTTTTGCGCAAAGGCACTCCTCAGCCTAAGCTACCTGACTTCCCCAACCTGAAGTCGAAGTGGGCTACCATCAGCCCAACTGGTGTCCAAAAATCCGCCTACGACCCAGACAGTGTCTCAACTCGGGCGTGCCCCAAGTCTACTGCTGGCAGCTGGTGGGAAGTTGATGGAGACGTCAAACTGCCTACCCTGGGCCAGGTACTGGCTGTGAGCCCGAGACCTACTTCAGCACTTGTAAGCACTGAGACAGATACTCCTACTGGTACTGTCACCGCAGAGGTCACTGCGAAAACGATTACCGACAGCTCAGGGAGCGTCGTGACCAGCATGATGACCATCACACCTCCGCCATCAGCTGCCACTGCCGGGTCTGGATCTTCCACCACTTCTGGCGCAAACGCTGCTACGACAAGCTCCAAAAGCGGAGCTTCTACGAACAAGCGGGCCACTCTATTTGGTGCCAGCCTTGTCAGTGTTGTTCTCGCCTTTGCGGTCCTGCTGTAAGGTCATACGGTGTTACTCAGAGACTTGTACTGCCAACTTAATATCAGATACCCATCTAATATCTTGCTTTCTTATTCTTCTCTTATTAATATTTTCACATTGCTGCAGCAACAAGATGATTTTTTATCAGTCAAGTTATACCAATCCTATTGGCTACTAAGGCTGTCTGCGTTTGTGCCATCTTGTTTATAAAAGGGCACAGTTGGTCTACTCAAGGGGGAGAGGAGACGGGTGGTGGGAGACGGAGAGAAACGCAGAAAAATTACAGTTGCTTCTTTTAATGCTCTTTTTATGACGTTATATGATTGGAGAGGAGATGTTTTACATGACATGTGCCACGTAAAGGGGCATAACGGTGTTTATATTTAATGCATGAAGATATGTTGTACATCAGCTGTCAATGGCCTTGTTTTTAGTGCTTCTATGATGCCTTTAATAATGACAAACCTTTTATTCAATTGTCTCTTTGTCCTAGCTCATTGTATTGCCTATGATCATTCTCTGGGTATAACATCTTGTACAGCCGTCCTCTTTCCTTCCGACACTTTAATTCATGGGGCTCATATAATCCTGCCGCTTTTGTAGTACGTGGTAATGTTTGCCGCAGTATTTGTACCAGTGGCGTTATAAGGGGTTGATGAAGGCAGCTCAGTCGATGTCGTGGGACACTCGTCGTCGGAGATTATGAGTTGGAAGTTCTTGAGGGCTCGGTCGCCGATGAGGACGAGGCTGACGATGAAGACGGCGAGAACGGTGGCGCATAGGAGGCCCATCATTAGGTAGCGGAGGCGGTAGTCGTAGCGGTGGGGATTTGAGCCCCAGGGAGTGCGGGTGTGAGTTTGGCATTGGAATTTGTCGATCATGGTGTTGTTTGTGGGGTCGAAGAGTAGGATTATTTTTGTAGGGATATTTTAGGAATTATGATAAGAGATCTTATGTATGACATTAATTGTTTAAATCTAAGATAATAAAGTATCATCATTATTGTAACTATAGAATATCACTGAATATCATTTGGAAAGAAGGATGATGTATTATTGTTGATGAAACAACAGAAAGAGCAATATGGGGCTCAACGAGTGAGGTGCTGTAGAAAGAAAAGACAAATAAAGAGGAGGCTATAAGTCTAGCAATGGAGGCAAACATCCGTGTAAATAAAAGTACTAAACAGCTTGATCAAACTACTGCATTGTGCACATAAGATTGTGAATAGATACTCCAATAGGAAAAGTAACATCCCTGTACCATATACAATACACAGAACAATAGAAAGCGGAGTGACATCTCGATGACATTATGTAAGACTCCAGTCTTGTCTGATCTAAGCAAGTGCCTGTGGATTGTGTCGTTACTGCTAAAATTTTCCTCTACAGTTAACTCCAGTAGGCGCAGAAAAAAAAAAGAGGCAATTTACCCACCAAAGCCTTATCGTAGCGACCGAAAATGGTCCAATGAGTGCCCTGCCATTCCGCCTCTAAAAAAAAAAACTGAACAGTGACCGTTGCACGCTATTTTTCTACTGGCTAGAAGCTAGGATAAGGATTTTTTTATCGATGCACGGCAGCCTTGCTCCGCTACTCAACCTTTTTGGCCATTTTTGAATTCTCGACTCTCAATTAAATTTCCGGCCGCCAATCTGTGCCCATTGTGTATCTCTGAGCAGCTGCTTTTTGGGGCAAGAAATAAGGGCATCGGTGCTTGACTGACTCAGCAAAATTTCTGCCGACCGCCCGCCATCGTCCCGCATTTGGCTGATCGGTTGCGAACGCCCTCTAAATCTTGTAGTTTGCGAAGAGCCTCGATCGACCGAATAGCGCAACCCCCGATTTCCTTCGTGCTGCCGCCGAAACTCCCTAGTCGACTGGCCTGTACCCCCGGCGACGAGAATTGCAGATGCTCCCCTGACGAGCCTTTGTCGAGGCAATTGGCAAGATGGCTGAGCCGGCGCAGCTGCAAGCAGCGCCTAGCGGCTCTCCAGAAGTAACAAGAGGTAAGAGGATGATGCATGGTCAACATGGGGATTTATCCTGCTTTTAGCGAGGCGAAACACGGTGGAGGAAAAGCAAGAGATGTGTTACTGACATGTGGGTTATTTCTTTTGGTTCGAGCAGAGATCAAGCAGGAACACGAGCACGAACCGACAGGCCTCGAGGGCCTCGACTTTAGCATTCTCGCCGAGCTCGCGTCAAAGCGCCCATTCGAGAATGTAGCACCGGACAATCACGAGGAGCGTGAGCAAGAGGCCAAGAGGCCCAAGACAGAGAACCCTACCACGGAAGAAGAGTCTTCTCTTGAAGATGGACTGGCGCTGCTGGTGCAAAATGCGCTCTCCAATGTTGGCGACTTGGTCAGCAGATTCAACGTGGAACCAGAAGAGGCGCATGGGAGCGATCCTATGGACGTGGATGACGCGCATGGAACCGATGCCCGCCCGGCTCCTGTATCATTCTTGTCAGAACCGGAAAAGTACGTGCGCATTGCTAATACGCATGCGCTGGGCAATCTGGTATGTCGATGATGCCCGACTACTTTTGGCCTGCCCCAATGGCCTGTATACGCTTACCGGGGAGACTAACCCTTGCCACAGGCGCTTTCATTACTGCTCATACTGCTTCAGCAACCCATCGATGACATGTCGAAGCTGGCTGGAGATGCAGACTCGGGTTATGGGCGCTCATACGGCCGATTAAAACGATCTTTCGATGCGACGTGGCAGCTCTTTTCAGATGGTCAGGTGCTGTCGGCCGATGAGTTGGAAATACAAGAGGCTGAAGCCCGTACTTTGTTGGAACTGGCCAACATTGCAAATTTTGGGACGTGGTTGGTCGAAGGCGGGCTGGATTCGTTCACTGCGGCCGTTTCGCATTTTAATGCCGTGTTTCGATGTCAGCTGTCAGAGCTGTCTCCCGGGCTCTCTCAACTTTATCTCGGAATCAAGACTCACAAGACGATCGAATCGCTTTTAATACCGGATGCAGACAAATCATTAATAGGGGAAACGATACAGTCTAAGATGATGGAGGGCCTGGAAGACCAGACAGCGACGGGCGGCGAGTCAACTTCATCTTCTCAGCAAGAATTATTGGCCGCGGTCAAATCTCGGAGAGATGTTCTTGCTGAGGAGACAAAGGACAAAGAACCAGGTTCGTATTACAACCTCATATATCTTTTCGGTTGCTTGCGCCCTGCTTTTGAAGAGGATCTAATATTCGGATAGGTACCCTGAAGGAGAAGTTTCCTGCTGGCGATGTATTAAAAAGCTTTTCGGCGCATGTTAAAACAACGCTCGCATCTATGACGGAGATTGGAGAGAAGCTAGGCATATCGGCGCTGCTGAGCGACGTTGCGAATCAAGAAGCAATACCGAGTAGCTCAGCTGACGGTGAACTGGACCTAGATGACCTTTCGTCATTCTTCGAAAAGACAACCTCTGGTCTAGTGCAGAACGCTTTGGCTGGCTTAACGGAGGAGACTCCTGTACAAGAGCCTCTCACGACTGAGAATACCGAGACGCCAGTGGAGATAACCAATGGCGAGCCGGCGCCAGAAGCACCACCAGCCGCAACAGCAGCAGTACCAGCAACTCCTGCTCAACCTAGCGTTCCCAAGCTAGATCTCATCTCAGATTATAAGGAGCTGGAGGCACTGGTAGCGGAGAGCACGTCAAATTATGTCAAGACGACACTCAACGGCCTCTCTGCTGTTCCCTACCAACCTACAGTACCGCAGAGCACAGGTAAGCCCTTTCTTTGGATTGAATCGTTTGATGAGAGAACTTCACTAACAATTACATTAGCCGAAACCATGGCAGCACAATCACCTTATCTGAGCCATCTTCATCAACACCAATCCCATCACCCATATTATACCTCATATTCGGCTCAACCACCCCCAGAGCAGCAACCTCAGCAGCCTGCTGGGACACCCGATAACCTCCCGCCAAATCAGACGTTTCCCAGTGCGATACTATATGACAAAGCTCGCCAGGCAGCGCTATCTAAGTCATCGGCGCATACACGGAGAGAAGGACTTCACTCTACTCGTCGACCTTGGACTCAGGAGGAAGAGAAGGCACTTATGGCCGGTCTCGATATGGTCAAGGGTCCTCATTGGAGCCAGATCTTGACCCTGTTTGGCCAGAGCGGAACTATATCTGACATTCTGAAAGATCGAACGCAGGTGCAGCTGAAGGACAAGGCACGAAACTTGAAGCTGTTCTTCCTCAAGACCAACTCCGAGATGCCGTACTACTTGCAGGCTGTGACGGGAGAGCTCAAGACGCGAGCTCCTACTCAAGCTGCTAGAAAGGAAGCTGAAGAGAGGGCTCGACTGAATTCTGAGGAAGAACAAGCTAAGTTGCAGGGCATCATGGCGTTGGCTGGAGGACTACAGCATCCACCTCAGCAACAGCAGCAGCTTCATCAACACACACAGCATCTGCATCAACAGCACCAGCAGCGACAACTTCAACAACACCAAGCCAGACCACCAGCTACTGTGGCGGCTGCGGTAGGGCAGAGTGTGGTGACGCCCGCTCAAGCTGCCAGTGCAGCGCAATCGGCATCTTCTGCACAGCAACATGTCTCACACCTTCACCAAACGACACCCACGGCGACGATGGCAGCCACACCGCAAGCCAGCGTGGCACCCACCATGAACCGTGGTGGGATGATTCTACCCAACACAGCGCAAATCAAACCTGACGCCCATATGGCGGTGCAGCAGCAAGCTTCACAGCCAGCGGCGATAGCTCCTCAACCTCCACGACCACAGACTCAGCTCCCTCCCCAGATTCCCAGACCTCAGGCTCAACCGCAAATACAGCCTCAACATTTACCGCAGACGCCGACACAGACACCGGTGCAGACGCCAATGCAGACACCGACGCAGACGCAACAACCTTCACCGCATCAACCACAACAGCTTCAGCAACTACAACAACTACAACAGCATTCCCAGACGCAAGCTCAACCCCAAGCACATACTCAACAACCTCTAGCTCAAGCCCAGCCGCATACACAGACGCTTGCACAGTCTCAGCCGCAACCGCAACAGCAGTCACAACCGCAGCCACAACTGCAGCCTCAACAACTCCAATCTCCGCAACAGCCTCAACAACCTCAACAACAATATCATTCACAGCCGCAGACTTCCTCCCCTGCTCAACCGGCTCATTCACCGGCGCTCCCACAACAGCAGACGACACCAAGTCAGCCCGGGACACCGATTGTCAACATGCAGCTCCAAAACGGAATGGCAGCTCATCCTTCGCCCACCCCACCAATTGCGTCCACACCAACACCGACTCAGCTCTCTCAGCACATTCAGACCCCTCCTCAGCCTTCGCCCGCACCAACCTATTCATCTCAGCCGCAGCAGCCATCCACGCCCGCGCAAACAGAGCTACACAAATTCGTGTCAGCGCCGGAAGCGCCAATGTCTCAGGCTGTAGCGGTCCAGAATGACGAGGCTGCTGCAGAGGCTGCTTTGATAGAAGGCTTACAAGCTGCTGTCGCACAAGCGCTGGCTTCATAAATTCGGCTGTGTGAATAACCAGTCATTTGTGTTTTTGAGGCTGTAGCTGGTTTTACGATGTTGAAATTTCCATTTCTCTCAGCCAAAGCGCTCTTTGAGGATGGTCTGTTTAGAAGCGTTTTATAAGAAGCCGGTTGGTATTTGGTTTAAAATTCCTTTTATTTCCTTTGATGTATATATATACATACGTCGTTTTATTATCTTACGAGCAATCTTGAGAGAAGCGAAAGTGTGAGAGTGGTGGGAGGCTGCTTTCGAGGCTCGAAGTTTGATTCAGGCTTGTTCAGCGTCTTTGGGGGGATGGTGAAAAAGGTATATATATGGACACTTGTTTACATGAGCATGAACGAAGAGAGAAGCGGCAATATGGATTCTTTTTTTATTTTATTTTATTTTCTTGTGGCGGAAGAGAAGGGAGGTGGGAGGACTTATGATACCACAGATGGATAGCTAGGTTACAAGCGACTTTTCCAAGCAAGTAATTATACTTGATAAGGGAGAATTAGAATAAAAGATGATTGA
The DNA here is from genome assembly GCF_050947405.1 of Trichoderma evansii. Taxonomy (NCBI): domain Eukaryota; kingdom Fungi; phylum Ascomycota; class Sordariomycetes; order Hypocreales; family Hypocreaceae; genus Trichoderma; species Trichoderma evansii. The sequence continues at coordinate 577,870 of NW_028145185.1, read as the reverse complement.
TTATAAATATGAATCTTTCTAAATGCATGAGTGTTGTTGATGCTGTGACCACTGTTAATATTAGTCGTCTTTCCGGGCCAGTTGTTGATCTTTAGGAATATCATAGAATTCTTTCCCATACATGACACAGATTTCGATTTGCGCCTTTCGCTGAGGAACAACGATCAACTGAATTACGTGCTCTATTTGCAATGTTGCGAGGCATCGTATACTAACACTATTAAATTTTGCGTTCCGCTTTCGAGTGTCTGATTACGAATAGCCATATCTGGATGTCAACTTCAGCATATAAAGATGCAGCTTGACTCACAAACCATTTTGTAGTGCACATGACATCAGTTTTGACGAAACCAGCCAAGACATAATATTTAGTATACATATTTGGCCAACTTTCTTTTATTAGAAATGAGATTCTTCTCATGCAAGGGATATACAGTAACAACTACATGATTTGCCTTGGAGTCTAGAACACCATAATATCGTTTGGTCCTACGAGCCGATTACGAATCCTAGGATCTTTCTTAATCATGATGGGAGAAGCAAATACGTCAACTCTCGTATTCGTAAGCCCAGTTATGGACCAAGTCCTAAATACCTTCAAGAAGAGGGGGGAGTTACGTTACAAGTAAGCGAGCTTTATGAGAAAATAATTGAATCCTTCCAGCCGACTTTTGTACACAAAAGTTCTAATTATGTAGGCTTGGCTGAGATGGCCAACAACAACCCGTTGCATAGCTGCCTGCTAATATACTCATAAAATCTACTCTCTCGTGATGATAATCTCATCCACTATGTGTCTTACGTGCAAGGGCAAAGCCATAAATAGTCCAGACTTTCGGACTGCCCGTTGTAGAAGGCAAAAGAAAAGAGGAGAAGTGAGAAGAGGTAAAAAAAAATCTGATGATCATAAGAGACTCTCAGAGAAGGCTCTCAGGCAGCCACCTCGCCTTGATTGGCTGGTTGCCGCCGTTTTCGGCGTCTGCATGAGTCCCGTCGGCGAGCTGATATTGAGACGACACCACCTCCAGATAACACATTTACATAGATAACAAACAAGCGTACAATAGAGCAAAAAGTGACGTGCGGGGAGATCCTTGCCTAGAGCAGAGAGGAGGGCTGGCCTAAGCGGCGAGGCTCTTGGAGAGGTTTGCTGAAAAAGTGATAGCCTGAGGTGGAGGAGTCATCGTAGTGGGCATTACGAAATCGAGAACTCAAGAGGTGGGTTGGTGGAGGTCCAAGGCAGGCTGCCTCTTCTGGAGCGTGACTTGATGGTGGTGAGGATAGAGAGGAGCTAGTACGAAAGAGATTGTTGGTAACTGTACTTGTGTGTAAGTCTTGGTTATCGAAGTGAGTGCAAGGCGGATTCGACTAGCTGATCTTTTCTTTGGGCTTTCTTTAATAATAGTTTTGGCAATAGGATTATCTTGGTGAAACAATGCTTGTCTCTTGTAAATACCTATGTATACTCTTCATATACGTGGACTTGATTGTGCTTGAGGCTGCAAACAAATCAGAAAGCTGAATGAGACTAGGGCCAGAGACAAGCATATTCTCCCCCCTTGCCTGCATTGTCCTGCATACTCGCCTATTATTCCTGGCGGCACGATAAAGGTCTGATGCAGGTTCAGCAACTCTGAAGAAAGCCCTGCCAATGGTCCAACGCAAGCCATATGTTCAAGGGTTCAAGGTCTAGAGTGGTGTAAGTTGGTTCGCATCAGCACCGCCACAAAGCGGGAGCCAAGCGTGAAATAGGCAATGGGGAATGATGTTCAGGTCTACGATCTAGCGGAGAGGGGGGGCGGTAGGCTGTGGCGCAGGCACATCAAAAACCATCGTAGTGCTATAGCGCCAGGCTACAGCTAAAGAGGCCACCACCTCCCAAGGCCAAAAGCTATTACCACCCACGAAGATGCGGCTCAACTCAATGACATAGCCGGTGTGTTCATTAATTATACCTTTGCTAGCACACATTTTCCAGGCCTCCCGCCCATCAAGAACCACGCGCAATGTGGTCAGTCCGTCAGGCCAGACGCGCGTGTATGCAGGTCAGAAGCATCCTCTAATGCGCCCAACTACAGTGATACAGTGCGCATGCCACTATAACACCCCCGTTATGCAGTGGCAACTGGCGCCCTCGCACCTGTCGGAGCAGCAGCTCCCCTGCAGGCCTTGCCGGAATAGGGCACCTGCACAGTGCCAGCCCGCCATAGTGAGGAGGGGTCAACTGACACTCCCAGTGTACGGGCCGCGTCGCCTGAGCCACGCTCGCCTTTTGGCAGCCCTACCACACTCTTTTCCCTACTAGGTAGTTCCACACCACCATCCTGGCGCTCGTCCGCCAGCTGCCTCCCATATACTGGGTCTGGGATCAGGTTTGGCATCGTTCCAGGAACGGACGCCGCCAGGGAGCCAATGCTGAGCGCTGCAGGTATCGATACGGCGATCGAGCTTCCGGGAGCTGCAGCGTCCCTGCAGTGGTCGCTTCTCCGCCGCGGCCACCACTGCACGCATGCCGCGCTTATTCTGCTGCAGCCACCTGGTGTCGAGCATGAGTTAGTTGTAATTAAACCCATCCATCTTCTGGCCATTTCCCTCTTTTTTGTGCAAAAATAGAACGTTCGTATTGTACATGAAGAAGAAGGATGCTTTGACTGAGTTGACGGCTGCTTTGTTTTGGCTAAACGTCATTTCCTTTGTCCCTCCTCCTCTGCCTTTCTTCTCGTTCTGTCAAGGCCAGGTTCTAATATTAGCAGGCTTTATTGAACCCTAATTTGCATCTCTCTTTTTGCAATGGCGGATCCCGGGTGACCCGTCAGGCGACTCCGCCTCGTGCTCTACGTCGTCTCTCTCTCATATTCTGTCTTCTTCTTATTAAGCCACCCAGGACTTTGACAATAAGTGACCACATCTGAGGGCAACCATGCCATCAACTCCCTACCCTCATCAGACTAAAAGCCCTATCCTGGTTGACGGCTTCCTGCGCAAGCCACCTCACTAACTCAAGCCACATCTCTTTGATGGTGGTCATCTCCCGTTGCGCAAAGCCCTGCATTTCAACTTTTTGTGAATCGTGTGTGTCTTCCCGCCCCGTGCCATGCCTTTTTTGACATGCTCTTCCATGTCCTTCCAACAGGAAAAGTCCTATTTCTGGAGGATGCTGATATAGATCCACACTATCGAACACTCCCTCTTTTGGTTTTGTGGCTGGGGCTCATCACTCATCATTCAACACTGCATTTCGGATAGAAGCGTGTGGTGTCTGTCTGCTTTTAGTCACCTGGACTGACCGAGTGGCTGGTCTGGCTTTCTAGCCTGCTGTCATACCGAAGTTGCTTGGGGCTATCTCAGAGACACTTTGCATATATACTCTACCTTACCCCATATTCATATGACAACCTTTTCTTGTTCTAATCATACTACTTTTATCTATTTGAATCCCCTGACTCCCTGAATCCACATCTTTTTAATCTTTCTTCGTTAAACAACTGATCGTCGAATACCTTACCTGTACTTGCTTCAACCAAACACTCTCAAGTACGCAACTTACTCGACACTCTACTATCCATACGGCACTACTTTAAAGAACGTCGAATCCAGCACTGGAGAACTACAAGAGCAAAGCTTTCGATAACAACGACACGATGACCAAGCGGTGGTTTGTCGAAACCACGCCGGAGGGGCGACAGCAGTTTGTGTCCGTCAAGAGATCTCGTTCTTACACCGGACGCCACGACCGTGTTCATGAGATCGACTACGTCAAGGTCAGCCTTGCCGAATGGAACTCCCTCGTGGAGAAGGAGCGCAAGCTCGAAGAGATCAACAAGTCGGTAGTGGACGACAACAACCGCATCAAGACTGCAACCATCCCCAGTCTCGAGAGGCAGATTGCCTCCCTCTCCATCGAGAATGAGGCTCTCCGTCGCAACATCGATAAGACTGGCGACAGCTCTTCCAAGCACCACCGCGAGGAAGAGAGACTGCGCTACAAGGTTGCCAAGGTTGAGGCCGATAACCTAGCACTCCGAGAGGAGAATGCCGGTCTGCGAGAGAAGAATCGTAGCCTGGCTCGACAGATCGACCAGAGCTTCAGCCGTCGTGTGTCTGAGCTTGTTGCAGAAGTCGACACGTGGAAGTACCACTACCGCCACTGGCGCGCTCGCTATGAGGAACTGCTGAAGCGCTACAACGACATCTACGACCTGATGGAGACCCGAACGAAGAAGATGAAGGGCTACGAAGAGAAATCGATTGCATATGAAGATATTCTGCGACGAAACGAGATGATTTAATCCTTCTACGTCTTCTATATCTCTTATCTTCTACCGCATCTCTCACTGTTGTATTTCCTTGTCTGTGAAACTTGAGATCGTTTGTGTAATCACCTCGATCATAGCGACAACTTGAGAGATTGCTATGGCTGTATTACTTTGGGCTTTTTTTTTTTTTTTCCGGTATGTGAAGGGATTTGGCTTAGGATAGAGGGCTTACACTGACGTATTTTGTTTTTTTCTTTGCCCATAGACCAGATAGCGCTCCACACTGGGAGCTTGCTTTCTTTTTCATTTTCTTTTGTTCTGTGTTATTACGAGTTATGGGTTATTGGGAAATCTTGGGTTATGACATTCTATGTCGGTTTTTGGCATTCATAAATGCCCTTTTCTCTTCTTTTCTTTTTTTGATGGATTATTAATGAACTTTTCGTTTTATTGTCATTCATTCGCTATTTCCTTTCTCATCTGCCATCAGAAACACTTCACTTCTTTCGCTTCATTCACTGAAGTTCGCCCTTGTTCACTATGATTGCAGACCACCTGCAAATTATTTAGAGTAGCACAGATACATGAATACACGGCATGAGAAGCCAGTTATCTGGAAATTTAAAAAGCATCATTTATCTAGTATCGCCTCCCTCGTGATGTATCCGGCTGGTGCCGAGTCTCATAGTTCGCTCGTTTGGAAGCGTCATGTGAGCTTATTGATTATAAGCATTTGAAGCTATCTACGTCATCACGCGATACCGGCGAGCCTTACTGGAAAGCGCCACATTCTGCGCATAACTCGGATCAGGAGAGATGCGGAAAAATAAAAATAAAAAGCCAAAATACGGCAGCCCTAAGAGCAGCAGAGGGGTGTAAACGAAGAGTACTTCACACCTCGGGTGAGTGTCCCTCTTGCGTCGTACTAAGAAAAGTGAGGCTGTTGGCGCAATGCAATGACGCGCGTCGATCGCCCTCTTAGTAATTAATTAAGGACAGATACATGTATAGTATGTTGAATAGATTACAAACCGATGTGCAGGGTGGCTCTCATTGGTTTATTCCTCGTCATTGTGTTGGCTTGTGTCGGAGAGAGGGCGACGACAACAAAGAAAGCGAGCGGGAGACAACGCAAGGGGAGCTTTAGGGGCGGCTACATGCAGGACAGTGACTGATACGGAAGAGTGGCGATAGTGAAGTTGTTTTACTTTTTTATTATTATTTTTTCTTTCTCTCCAAGATGACGATGCCACAGTTGCGGTTCATTTAGGCATTTACTCGTACCTAATGACGGGTGTGGCTGGCTAGCGGTGCGAAGATCCCGTCGCTTTGTACTATCAGGTTCTGAAACACATCATCATGGATAGGAAGTGGCAGTTCCTCAACAGTATTTACACTTTTTTTTTTTTTTTTTTGTTTCTGATGCCTCCCATTCTTTCCCTTCAATTTTCGGTTTCATCTCCTTCTTTGGTGCCACCTTTAGGCATCCAGCACCACTCGCCCCCCTTTGACGGCACACGACAGTTGACCACGAGATTAACTCCTAGCTTGGTGGCGCTAGGCATCTAGTGGCTGCGCCGGTAAGCCTGCTAGAGACATTAGGCCAGGTACAACCTGTAGTTTATTTCTGGTTGGGCACAAGGTTAACAGAGCTTCAAAGATTCTATGTTTGATATGATTCTTTCATTATTTGGGTCGTGGCGTTTCATAGCATTCGTGATTAAATACTAAAAGTCATACCACATTTAACTTTTTTTAAGATCCCAGCTTGTGAAACAACTAATAAACGCCCTTCGTATGCGACCTTCCCAAAAGCCCAATGCTGACCCTGTATTGCAAATCTGTTTGCTCCTAATAAAACGCCCAATCCTAGTACTCGTAAGATCACCTCTCAACTGCTAGCAGCAATAAGAAATATTAGGTGCTCGGTCCAAAGCCTCCGAAAGCCTCCGAAGACGTCAGAGACTAAGGCCAAAGTAGCGATTTGTTGCCCATCGTCCATTTGGGCTGCCGGTAATAGTATTTTTCGCGGTATTCTTACAAGGTTGGCTGGATGTGCCACTCAATGTAGCGAAACGTCTCTGGAGCTACTCAAAAATAGCGACCTACATAGTTCATACCCAACCACACCAACCGCCTCCCTTGTTGTCCGTGTTTTGTCGCTCATCGGTTCCCAGCTCTTCCAACCAGTCGAACCATGTCCATCCCACGACGAGCTTCGGATGTATCCAGGCCGCTAGTAGTCTTCGTGATAACGCTGGCGATTAGCTCTCCATGATCAGAGCCCACGGACAGGCTTCCACATGCCTGGCATCCCTGCTCTATCCAGGACTGGGCAAACCAGGCAGTCTGGAATACAGTCCATGATCGACCGGTGTCCTGGTAGGAGAGACAGAGGGAAGAGTCACCCTCACTATCCGTATCGACGCAGGTGATATACTGTCCGTCCGAGAATCTCTGGAGCTGGTCCATTCCTTTCAGTTGTTCAATGGCAGAACTCAGATTAGCGTTGATGCCCGCGCAGACACCGCTGTCTTGACAATTGCTGCCCAAAGCATTGGCTACTGAGGCAGCACCGGTGAGGGAAAGTAGGATGTTGGCCAAGTACATGATTAATTCCTCTGGGTGGTAGTCGAATATATAGAAAATAGAGAAACGAAGTGACAATTGCTAATCTGGTTCGGAGGATTCACAAGAGATTGACCAAGGACAGAGAATCGTGGCTGTCTGTCTCCTTATATAGAAGGGTCTTCTAATAGTGATTAGGATGATACCATACACTTAGCTTAAAGTAGACGGAGAAAAAAGGGAAAGGACCCTGCTGGCGGAAGTTATCTGGAAAATAGTCCTAGTAGCCACTAGTATTGATTAGAATTCACCTGCAGCTTTTAATATTCCTTCTTTGTTTGGCTACAGAAACATGTTCTTCGTTTACACATACTGACGGCACTGTGTATATCATACAAGTACTATTGCCTAGGTATGAATTGTATTTCCCGATTAAGTCAATGGTTGCTTATAAATAGCAGTAGCTTTGATCTAGTATTATTGCTGAATTAGGAAAACAGTCTACTAGTTCAAAAGGCCAAGAAGTGGTATAAACATACATATATCGAGGCTGTTGATTCTTCATTTTTGCTTTGTAAAAAAAAGGTGGGATTTCCATCACTACCATGAATGCTACATCGTTACTACTATTTTAGGTTATAAACTATTAATATTAAATAAGGCTTCTCCACAACAATGAAATGGATTGGCACTAGCCCGCAATCCCGGCAGTTATAGCCCACTCTCGAAGAAACCAATGCAGGGAATTGGCTATCGGTAGGCGGCAAGTCCCCAGGGATTCTCAACTGTTAGTTGTCAAACTCAAAGAAATACTGGGCCACTGGTTGATAGTAACGATCAAGGTGGCTACTGATTGGCTAATGCTCTGTGTACCTGAGCAAATATCTTCTCCATCCAGTGAAACTTTACTACTGCCTTGATTAAGCCGTACTTGATGTACGAACTATCCGACAGATGGTTTTTCAAATCGACCTACTTACTATATTCAGATAGTAGTAGTCAATTCAACACTATTATTAATCACTATTAGATCCTGATCAAGGCTGGGAAATGAGGCATTTGTCCAGAGATGTTCTGTGATTCATCATACTAGAACATCAAGTTATATGCATTTAGAGTATGGGGCAGTGAGATCTATGCCATGGTGCATCAGATAGGGTCTATGACAGAATATAGCCCCCAGTGTTCAAGAAGGGTAAAGAATTACCATATATGGGCAGCTGATATAAGCAACTTTGGATGAATAGAATGTAGTATAAGCTCTTTTAACGCTTGTACGCTGTTGGGCACTCGTGTGCACAAATGCGGGTCGCAGTGCCTGATGCACGTGGCATCAAGGTTACATACATGTGATATCTCCAAGGATTATGTTGGCTGTGTGAGATGGTACTACTATTACGGCTTCCCTAAAAATAGGAATGTTATTGACGATACGGAGTAAATATCGTTGATATATACAGTGTTTTACTTTTACTTTTTGGATGTTGAAAAATGGAGGCTTTTATACTGGCAAACGCGAAATGGCTACCCTAGATGCCTCTTAGTATACTGTTGGTTTATGAATAAATATCCTTTTCTGAAATGGTAAATAGCTAAAGATGAATAATAATAAAAAAAAAAAACTCTTTCTCTTTTGCGAAATAGTTCAAAAATTTAATGAGAGAAGAAAAGAAGAAAAAGAAAACATCTCCTTAAGAAATTTAAGTGACAGCTCTCTTACTTTGTTGCATCCATAGATGAGACTTGCTTATGAGACTTGAAAATAGCTGGCAGTAGGTATTACTAAAGCATTCGAGGTTCTTTTGTAAAGGAGACAAGCTGCAATACCTGATCGAGCAGGTGCGTGTTGCTTCTTTGTTGCTGGGGCGTGGCTGATATTGGGCGGTACGTATCTATTTCTACCCTCCTTCCTTTCTATAGAGGGAAGGAGGCCCTTTATATGACAGGTCTTTAGTACTACGTACCTGTCTTGGCGCTTCTTGCCACCGGATTAGGCAGACTGGTCTTATCGTGCAATCTTGGGTCTTTGGTCTCATAAACAACTTCAACATGAATCATGTTTGACTGGCGGATGCAGTAGTGCATTATCTGCGTGTTTGACCCGTCTATTAGGTCCAGAGACAAATTCTGCCTTCATTTCCTTTTCTTCTTCCCTATGACGCATTAGCTGTGGCTGAGGTGGTCGCGATAGGTCTGCAAGTCTCTGCGGCCCAATCTCTGCAACACCCTAGCGCGCATCTACGAAATCTGATTTGCCTTTTGATGTCTGGGCTCTAACACAAGGCAGAGAGTAGGTAAAACAAGACAAGGGCGGTGACATGACGGCAGCACCCGGAATTCTTCCCTAAGCTTACCTGTACGGTGCCCACATGGATCTATTCTGGGCAAGTGGTCGGCACTTTTTTTTTTTTTTTTTTTCGTGGACGTCGGCTCCTAGCAGAATCTCTCGTCATCAGCTACAGTATCACAGCTCCATGCTCCGAAGGCTCACACGCGACACGACTCGGGCCGTTCCTCGTTGGTACAAGTACGAAGAAGTGCTTGTATCAATCGGAGCAAAGGATGTGGGGGAGCTGTATCCGGGCAGACAATCTAGAGAAATCCGTGTGTCGTCCATTACCTAACAAATGTCTGACGCAGACAGACAGACGACCAAGCATGAAGTACAAACCAACCAACGAAACACTTCTCAGCCATCCGTTCGTTTGTCTGCTAGCTGTTCCTCGTGATTCCACGGCCATCTAATGCATCTTCACCATCTGGCATCACATTGCATTTCCGAAGGGTGTGACTCACACAATTCAGCAAATGCGAGATCGCCCGCCTTCGATTCGTTTCTCCCGTGCCAGCACACTGCACGCCTCGGTAGGCTGCAGCGCCGTCCCAAAGTGGCCGTGGACGAAGCTTCCTGTGGCTCACAGGCCTCTGGGCTTCCTGCATGGCGCACAAGAGGGAGTGCCAAAGGGGGGGTTGTGGACGTTAGACTCGAGGCAGCCGCCGCTACGGCTTCGATGCCTTGATGAGCCCTGCTGGTGCGCGGCCAATGGGAATCGCTGGCCGGTGTGTGCGCAGAATCGCGTCGACTCGGGACCGACACTTTTGTGGCTGGGCTTCTCCTCGAGTCTGCGCCGCCGCAAAGGAGCTTCTTTGTCGACCCCTTTTTTAGGTGAGCCAGTGGTGGACTGGCGCCTGGCGCTGCCATCCTTGGCGTTGTAGCAGATACATGAGCCAGTGATGCCGTAAAGAGGCTGCATGGATGAGACCAGATGGCAGCAGAAATCGCTGAGAAATCCCATTCGACAAGTGTCGATTGCGCGTCTAGGACTTTGATGTGATTGCCCGTACTGTCTACTTGTGTGTACTTTGCTGACATGGCGCCACCCTCCATCTCGACTCGTCAACGCTGTCCTGAGCGTTCACTCTGTGGCCGTCGGTGACAGAGTCTTTCTTATGCGCACGCCAGGCGTTACGGCTTCGCCCATCTGTGTGCTCTGTCCAGGCAGGAATTGGTGCCCGTAGCAGCGACTCCCCGGTTCCATCCATTTTGAAATTTCTATTTTATGACTGCAGCCATCCCCCCCTCTTTTCTCCTTTTCTCATCTGTGTTATCAATTTTGCGTTTGTGTGTGTGAGTGTGTGTGTGAACGGGCCTTCTATCTGACGGGCAACCAGACTTGGGCTTGAGATAATAATACCACGTTATTATTCCGCATTCTGCCGGGGGCTGCAAAGAGAAAAAAAAAATCTTTCGTCCCTACCTACTTGATCTTCCTTCTTCCTACTCATCTCTTCCTCGTCATCTTCCTTCTTTCACTCTCGCGCATCATCACTTTCAACCTCCGAAAGCATTTACTCAGCGATCTGGCCCTTGCAGAGCCGACCTACCATACCAGGACGTCCCGATCCATCGTGTGCGGATCTCGCAGACGCACATAGGCATTTGTGCATTCGGGGACACATCTCTCTCAGCTGTTTTTTTCTCCTGCGACGTGCATATTCCGCTGCTCTTCGGTGCATATAGCGCGCTTGGGTTGACGAATGAACCTTGCGTGAAAGCCTCGGTCGCTGTCGCCTTGCTTGTGGCTCGCCCACATCGTTTCGTTTCTGCTTCTGCACCCCTGTCCCCCTCCCAGCGGGCGTTGGGCAGCGTTGCATCCCACTACGATTGGGCAGTCCGTGGCTCCAGAAGTCGAATCAATTTTCGTCTTCGCCTTCTAAAAAAAAAAAAAAAAAAAACTGCATCGCATCATTACCAGCCATGTCTCTCCATCAGCGAGTATCCGCCAATAGCGGGCGGAGGGCCTCCATCTCGCACTCGGCGCCTTTCGGTTTGTCTACCCATAATTCCTTACATGTGCCCAATCGCTCAACCCCATTTGCAGTGACGTCCGATTACGAACAGCGCCTGCTCGACTCCCTCAACACGGCTCATACGGAGCTCAACAAAACCAACTCGGAAAGAGACCGCTATCTAGGCCTCCTCGAACAGGCTAACAAGAAGCTTGCCGAGGTTACAGTCACTAATACCGACCTCAAATCTCAGAACCAGAATTTGAAAGACACCGTCACCTCTCTTCAGGACAGAATCCAGCGCGGTAAGGAAGAAAGCGACAGGCTCAGCTTTGAGAACGATGCTCTGGCACGAGACTATGCCGAGCTTAAGGCCAAGTACAGCAGTCTGTCTCATCAGTTCAATGCACTGAACAGCGCTCCTCCTCCATTCTCCAACAACGCCATCAACGGGTCGATGCCTGAACGCCCCAAGCTCTCTCGCTCCTCTAGCAAGAAGGAACGTAAAGAGGATCGGGATCGTGAGGAGCGCAGCCGGGTCCGGGACAAGGAAAAGTCTCGAGATCGCGAGAAAGAGGATAAGCGCGAGAGGGAGAAGGAAAGTAATAAGGAAAAAGCGAAGGAAAAGGAAAAGAAAGAACACAGAGCTGAAAAGGAAAGACTCTCTCGACGCTTTGAAGAAAGGCGCTTTGAAGAGAGGCGTGCAGTCCCACCTGCACCAGCACCGGCGGCTCCAGCGCCTCCACCTCCACCGATCACAAATCGGCGGAACAGCTTCATCGAGGGCTGGGGCCCCGCCGGCCGAACGTCGTCAGCCTCGGGATCTTCCACTCGGAGTTACACCAACGGACCCCATGTACCCCACGGACCCAACGGGCATATTGGACACAATGGACACAATGGACACACGCAAGTGCCTGCTGTCACACCTGTCAACAAGACGGCCTATGCCAACATTTCCCGGACTGCTACCAACCCAATGACTCCTCGTATCTACAGCGTCGCTGGAAGCACAGCCGCCGTGTTCGATGACGACGGGAGCTACGAAGATGGCAACTACCACGCCTATCCGATCAGCCGTTAAAACATCATTATTCTCTCGGGGCCACTTGCTCTTGCCAGAGCAATGTGGATTACATGAAGAATGGCTTGCTATCCAGACAATGGTATGCAAGCAGCGATTGTTGTGAGGGCTAGTTGCTCTTTCGTTCTGTGGATTGATTTGCTTTGTTTTGCTCTGTTTTATCTGTATTATGGTGTCTCCAATTGGCTTTTTCTTTGACCCTTTCGGCCTTACTTGGCTTTTCTTTGACCCCGGAAACGGCCACACGCAAGATTTCCCTTACGGCCCTGGTTCCACTTCTCCGATACCGCCACCGGGATTTTCAGCGGGGATATCAACCGGCTCTCTGCCGTTCTCAGCCCATAAACAATGGAACTTGGACCAGTCTTTTCTCCGCTTTGCTTTTTACCCACCCGGCTATTCCTTGGCGCCATGCAAATTGGATATTAGCTGCATGGCTGTGTTTGGAGACTGGTATTTTTTGTTGACAGCATCCCAAGCGGGTCAGGATTGATGTGACTCCATGGGTTGCAGTCAACAGTAAATACCAAAGGCGCCTTCTGCTGAGTCGCTAATATCGGCTATGGGTCCGACTTTTTGAGTTGCGCCCTTTCGGCTTACATTACCCTTTCTGTGTTTTTACTTCTCTGGTTTTCCTCTCCTCTTTTTTCATTTTCTTCTCTTACAACTTTCTCTTCCTCTCAACGGCCAATTCTACTCAGCGGCCTATCTTATCCTTATCAATTGTTTTATTGACCTGTGATCGAATTCGTTGTAAGTTGTGGTGCCTTCGTGTTTGGTGCCAGTGTCTCATTCCAGCACACCTGGTCCGCCATCACGCTGCGACTGTTTGTCAACATGAAGCTTTCCCCTTCTCTCTCAGATGACCTTGCTCGTTGGGCAGAGCTACAGCCCGTCTTTTTTACTGGCTCAGCTGCTACTCGTGGTCGCCATGTCAATGTTTCTCCTAAAGGGCTAGATGCGCACTTTTCTGTCTTTGGCCCAAACCAATGCGCCTACATTGATCGCACTGGGTCTGGATGTGAAACAATTTCTCATGCTTACGAAAATGGACGCCTCTGTCTCATGTTCATGAGCTTTGGTCCTTCCCCGCGAATCCTACGACTCTTCTGTCGTGTTACCATCGTGGAGTGGGACCAGCCAGCTTTCCTTGCTCTGATACGCAAGGTTGCCAAGAGCAAGCGAGAGGCTTTTGATGGTGCTCGCGCCGTCATTCTCTGCGATATTTGGCAAGCTCAAACTAGCTGTGGATTTGGCGTACCACGCGTGAAGAAGGGACTTTATAGCCCTGATGGAGATGATGAAGATGGCACTAGCACCCCCAGAGCTATTGACGAAGTCCTCCGCGAGGGGGTCCGGGACGGCGAAAAGCTCGATGAGCTTTCTGTTTTTGAGCAACGGCCCACGCTGGACCACTGGGCTTCCAAGCAAACTGAAGGCAATAAAATGCTGGGCTATCAGGTTACCAATAATATCAGCAGTCTTGATGGGCTTCCTGGGCTGAAAGCGGCACGGCGTGAGGCCGGACAGGTGCTTTGGGTGGGCGACCTGAAGGCCAGGCTGCGAAGGATCGCTTCGGAAGGCGAGGCCGTCGCAGCAGGATTTTTATTAGCGGTAGTGCTTTATTTTGTTTTCGTTGGATTAGATTTACGTGGGATATTTACGGTTATGTTGTAACGTTATGTTATGGTATGAGATAGATGGAGGGATGGGTTGCTTGTGTTTGCCTTTTTTCCTTCTTCCTCTTCGTCATCCTCACCCTTATTCCCCTTCCTCACCTTCTTACTCTGGGTATTTACGATGACGCTTTGTCGATTTCTTTTTGTTATTTTAATGTTATGTTATGTCATGTCATGATTGCTTTTTACCCCCCAAAAAATCTCTTTAGGTAGTCATAGATATATGGAAAATGATCCCTTGCGGGTAACGATGATTAGTTCTGCAACAAAATCGCTGTTTTCCCTCCTCGTAGTTGGGTTTGGATACTCGTGATGTATTGATTTTGGTTGCTGATAAGCCTATTGATCGTTCCCATTGTCCAAATCTGCATCTGCTCGGAGTGGGCATTAGAACTCTCTCATTCACGGGAACGACCATCTTTCACAATTTCGCTAAAGGCATTAAATGAGTGACTTGTAAGGCATTAACACTAAGCATCGAAAACAAACATCCATCCCGAGGATAGGCTCAAGAGACCGCCTCAAGAAAGGTGCTTGTCATTCGCTATTGCATATTTCCAAACTAATGGTATAGATAGCTTTGGCTGATCATCTCCGTCCACCACGCTGGCGGTTTTATCTCCCCAAGAATGCACACGCATTTTTACTTTACAGTCTATCTCCCCTCTCATGCTTACTTTGGTCGAAGATATATATGTGTATTCATATATCGCTTGAGTCAAAATCAAAATCATCCCGTGAACAAGGACTTTAGCGACGTTTTCCAAAATATTTGTCGCAGGGCAGTAGGTTATGCCCTCTTTTCGACGGCTTGATGGACCGGTTCCAGGTTGCAAACACGTGGTTGGGGGCCTTTCAAGAGGGTTTCTTTGCGCTTCCAGTGACGGATTCTTTGATTTCTGATAGTACTATGCGCTGTTCGGAATCAAGGGCTCATATAGATCGCTGCTTTGGTGAATTCACTTGGACGCTGGCTATTTTCCTTTTACATGAGGAAGACAATTCAGCGGAGCCAGTTTGAGATTCTCCAACGGGGGAAGGATGTTCACTGCGCTGACGGGTTCGCTGAGATCAAAATCGGAATGATAATGGAAGGCGTCGAAAGATTTATAAGTCGTGAATCGCTCAGCCACCGCTCGTTGCCGCAATAGGAGTGCCGTTAGTATTAGCAGGCTGGTTGCTGTTGGTATTAGCAGCTCCCTTACCACCCCTTCCACGTCTGCCACGCCCGCTGCTTGAGCTCTTCTCGGGAGCAGCGTTATTACTGGTGGCGTTGGATGGGGCGGCAGAGGCAGCGGCATTGCCGCTACCAGAAGAAGCCGGAGCAGGCTTCTTATCCTTGCGCTCGAGAACCTGAACAGTTCCCTGTGCAACGGAAATGGGGCTGGCAGAGATAGCCTTAGCAAGGCCGGAGTGGTCTGCAAAATCCACGTACGCGAAGCCCTTGCGCTTGTCTACCTCGATAAACGTGACGGTGCCGAATACCTCTAGGGCTTGCTTCAACACAGGCTCAGTGATGCCCTGAGAAGAGTTGGCGTGTTTAACAAAGCCACGAGTGGCGTTGGAGGCTGATGCCGCGGTAGATTTCTTTTGAGATCCTGAAGATTTGGCAGCGCCCTTTTGGCCACTTACTGCATTGGTTGCTGACTTGGAGCTATTTTGTTGAGTGGCAGATGCGGCCTCAGCAGTAGGTTTGGGTGAATCTGCGTCATTGTTGGCAGCAGGCTTCTTCTTAAGGATCACAGGCGGAGTAGTGGTTGCATTTTGCCCAGATTTTTCCGACGTCTTAGTCTTTTCAGCGTTTTTGCCGCTGCGAGTCTTACGCGCTGGCTGTTGGCTCTTGGAAGAGCTATTTGTCGATTGCTGAGCTTTACTAGACGCCTGGACACTGCTCGATTCTACTGGAGCCGACGTAGAGGATGACTGGCTTTCCTTTGCTGCCCCGGATGATTCCTTATTCTCTTCGGTGGTGGTCGTCTTAGAGTTAGATTCGGCTTTAGCAGCATCTTGTCGGGCTCGCCGATAGGCACTACCTGGACTGAGACCAAGATCTCGCTGCAACATGCGGGCGGCGATGGAGACACCAGCGCGGCGACTTTTAGGAGTTGGTGCTTCTGTGGCGGTCGTCTGGCTTGCGGCTGGTTTGGCTGCTTCGGCAGATTGTTCGGCAGTAGCAGCCTTCTTGGTGAGAATCTTAACAGGTTCTTTGGGAGCGGCCTTTTCAGATTTGGAACTTTTGCTCTCTTTGCCCTTCTTCTTTGAGCCCTCTTCTTCCTTAGACGCAGATTTTCCCTTAGTTGCCGTGGCTTCTCTAGAGTGTTTGGCGCTCTTAGCAGCAGCAGCTTCTTTAAGCTTATTTGCCTTCTTTTCCTTTAGATACTCAATCAATGGGGTAGTGGTGACTTTAGTTTCGGCTGCATCCTCGACCTCCTCCTCAGTAACCTCCTTTGGCTGCACTGGGTTAGCGAGACCTTCAAGAAAGGCCATGAACTCTGGGTCTTGATCGATAGTTCCTTGACGAGCATCGACACGCTTCTTATTTCCGGGAACCTTTTTGTAGATGGAAATTTCCAAGGAAGGGGGCCCAATAAGAGAAGGGCTGGTAAAGGTGGATCTGGCGTCCTCCCATGTCGCATTTCGAACGATATCGCTCAGCGGCATGATATAGTCCTTGCGCATCACATGTAGATATGCTCTAGCAGGCCGTGATGGTTTTGAAATCCTTGCGTTGCCAATGTTAGTGTCACAAAGGGAGTGTGAAAGAGAGGGAGAGGGTATCTGGCTATGATATCCTGAGGACATACTCATTGCAAACCTTGCCTGGAGCGTAAGAAAACCAATCAACCTTGCCATTGCCCACTCCCCATTCAGAACCCAAGATGGAGATGAATTCGGCCTCAGTCATGCCGGGAGGTAGGCGGCGGATGATGATCTTTTCACCTTCATGAGGCGTCTTGGTCTTGGGAGCCTTTGTTGATTCCGCATCATGGGTGCCCCGAGCTTCACTTTGCTTCTCAGCCGTGCCCTTGCCCTTGTTAGGACGAGAGGCGCCGCCCTCGGCAGTGATTTTGTTCTGCGTAAAGCGACGTATCAGTTAACCATGCCGGACGAGCATCTCATATCACCTCTCACCTTGGCAGACTCATTTGCCGCGGCGGAAGCCGCCCCGTTTGTCCTGCGAGACAGGACCTGCGGTGCTTGGGTCGACATTGTGCATATCGTAAAGATTTTGAGAGATGCAACGTCAGGGTTCTAATGACGCATGTGCGAGCATAAAAGTGTCTCGGCCAGCCACGGTTTTTGAGGCCTGGGACAGAGATAGGCAGATAGGGTCAAATGAGTCGCAGCCTTCCGTCATATGAGAAAGCGTGGGCCCACTAAATGGCTGCGTATTGAATGCTGGAATATAAAAAGTAATTTCGTACCAGAAGCAGACGGAGTTAGTGCCGGCTTATTCGAGCCTTTCTGTGGCGAAGATGCGGTTGACCTAATATGGAGCGGTCACGTGCAGCCGTCTAGAGGGAGAGTCGGTGATGGAATGAGGAATTGCTGTTTCCGCTTTTCTGTTGGTATAACTGCGTTACATACGTAACACCACCTGAATTAAGAAAAACAAGAGCGTAGATGAATTCATTTATACGGCTGTATTTTTAGAGTAAGTAATAACGAATAGCTTTTTACATACTCTTGCTATTCATAATAGGCATCTTTGCACAGTATCGTTCATATGAGCATTATAGGCACTAAAACAAACGACAAGCGCAGCGGCAGCCATCACAAGGCGCTACAGCGAGTGCACAGGCCCCTCCGAGAAAGATCCGGCGCCTGGCTCCCGCTGAAGCGCAGCCCCTGGCGCCCTGAAACCACAAGCGTTGAGAGGCCAACCCCACCAAGCGAAGCCCTCAATCGCCGTCATCTTTGACCCGCTGATAAAGCATCATCCCTTCCACGCACTGGCATCGCGTTGGGCTGAATCAACCCAGCCGTTGCGCCGTTGCCATATTTCGATCCCCAAGATGACGGCAAACGTACCTCGACCCGGCCCTGCCAACCTAGGGCCCAATGCCGGCCTGGATGAGTGGCTGGAGGAGGCCAAGCAGTGTCACTATCTGCCTGAGCGAGCAATGAAGGAGCTGTGCGAAAAGGTCAAGGAGATCTTGATGGAGGGTATGGAGCCATCACCTACAACTGAACCTTTGTGATGCTGTCGCTGGAAGCAGGCGAGATGGAAGAACATGGAGGCGCTGACATGATGAGTCCCGCAGAGTCCAACATCCAGCCCGTCTGCACACCCGTCACCGTATGCGGCGACATCCACGGCCAGTTCTACGACTTGCTCGAGCTTTTCCGCGTTGCCGGCGGCATGCCGGGCGAGACTGACGTGCAGGCGCCGAAGTCTATGACCGCGGTCATCACATCGGAGGACATCGAGCCCCCGACCGAAATCACAAACCCGAAGCTGAGGAAGAAGCTAAAGTCCCCCGGAGGCGGGGCCGGCTCGGGTGACGCTGATGAAGACGAGGACGCAGAGGAAGAGCCGCAGGGAGGCAACGATGTGCCCGCGGTCAATACAGTTACATCTTCGCAGAGCGCGGAGACTCGCTTCGTGTTTCTTGGAGACTACGTCGATAGAGGATACTTTAGCTTGGAGGCGTTTACATTGCTCATGTGCTTGAAAGCAAAGTACGATACCATCAACGCCTTTTGTTCTGCTCTTTTCTTGCCGAATAACCCCCCTGGTGCTGATACTAACATTGGTATAGATACCCAGACCGCATTGTTCTCGTCAGAGGTAACCACGAATCGCGCCAGATCACACAAGTGTACGGCTTCTACGAAGAGTGCCAGCAAAAATACGGCAATGCATCCGTATGGAAGGCGTGCTGCCACGTTTTTGACTTCCTCGTTCTCGCAGCCATAGTTGATGGCGAGCTTCTTTGCGTTCATGGCGGCTTGAGCCCCGAGATTCGGACTATAGATCAGATTCGAGTCGTTGCACGTGCCCAGGAAATTCCTCATGAGGGTGCTTTCTGTGACCTTGTATGGTCAGATCCTGACGACATAGATACGTGGGCGGTGAGCCCAAGAGGAGCGGGGTGGTTGTTTGGAGATAAAGTTGCTACAGAGTTTAACCACGTCAACGGCTTGAAGTTGATTGCGAGAGCGCATCAACTGGTAAACGAGGGATACAAAGTGAGTTTGACTTTTCCCTGCGCCTTTTCTTCTTCTTATATGAGGATGCTAATGCTCTGGAACCTAGTATCATTTCGACGAGAACTCTGTCGTAACAGTGTGGTCAGCTCCTAACTACTGCTACCGATGTGGCAATGTCGCATCAATAATGACGGTAGACAACGATTTGGCCCCCAAGTTTAGCATATTCTCTGCTGTACCAGATGACCAGAGACATGTGCCCGCAAGCAGGAGATCGCCGGGCGACTACTTTTTGTGATTGGGTAGACTATGAAGACAGATGAAACGTAAGAGAGTAGAGAGTATACCTTAGATTGGGCTGAGTTGGGTTGGGTTTTTGCATGTAAACTAGCACACGGGTTGAGATATCCATGAATTTGAAGAATCGACAATGCATTAGGATTATAGGTAGGATGGGCCGGGGATCTGGCTAGCGGAAACGAACAGCAGTGATGATTTTTTTAGAAATAAAATAAAAAAAATTGATAAAGAAATTTTATTGCCCTGCCTTATTGCTTTGATGGTTTAAATTGGTCCAGCTATTCAGAAGCTGGCGGTGCTGAAACTACGTTCATGCTGCTAGCATTATGAAAAGTGTAGATGGGCAGGCAAAAACTAAGCTTTTGAATATTTTCTTCTTTTGTTGCCTTCCACCTCACTGACAACAACTACGGTTCAACATACCTTGCGCAAATTTACAAAGAATAAGAGTCTTTATATATCTCAACTTAAATCTATAATTCGACGCACGCACTGTATTTAGCTTTCAAATCGATGGCGGCTCGGCAGCTGGACGACAAAAGTTCGCACAGAAAGCCCAAGCCACGCTCACGGCCCGTCAACCCCATCACTGCGGCAATACAAAGCTGGATCCCTGGATCTCTTCTTCTTTTGGATTCTGCCGATCACGATTTGCGAACTGAGAGTCTTATAAACTCTGCGCCTAAACGCTTTACGATCTATGAGCCTCTCGCCTTGCTCCCGACTGGCAGCTTCACAAGCGAAGCGTGGACCTCTGTCCTGCGGGCTTGTGATGAAGCTGCCTGTAATTCATTATGGCAATCCATCTTACAAGAAATTTCCAAAACTGGGCAGGGAGTTGTGACGCATTTGGCTGTTAATGAGGGCATACCACTGCACAAGGACGGAGAAGACAATGAGAATGTGCGAAGAAGCCCAAGCGGGCTTAAAATGCTCTTTGGGGATTTTGGACCTTCGGAAGGTGTGGGCGAGAACCCTACAAAGAGTGACTTTGAAGACGCCTTTTGGGTTGGGACCAAGCAAAATGGGATACTCCAGACGTGGGCGCCGAGATGGACCATGTTTTCTCGTGGGAACGTGAAGGAAAAGGCAAGGGTGCTGGGATTCAAGCTCCCTTTGGTCAAGGGAAGTGGAAAAGAAGAAGAGCAAAGCTGGGCAGTTGATTTGTATGCCGGCATTGGATACTTTGTGTTCTCTTATGCGGCATTAGGAATGAGGGTTTTGTGCTGGGAGATTAATCCCTGGAGCGTCGAAGGCCTTCGACGAGGTGCTTTGGCTAATAAGTGGAGTGTCAAAGTCATTGAAGGAGATGATTTGTTACTACCGGTGGAACAGCTCCTGGCTGGAGGAGAGAAGATTATTGTCTTTCTGGAGAGCAATGAGAAGGCGTTGGGGCGGATTGGAAAGATACAAAAGACGGGACTCGCCAGGAACATCGAGCACGTCAATGGCGGATTCTTACCCACATGTGAGCCGGTCTGGAGAAGCGCCTGGGAAGCGACGAAGCTGGCTCCAGAAGCATGGCTGCATTTACATGAGAATGTCGGAGTTTATGACATTGAATCCCGACGGAGATCAATTCAAGAGGCGTTTGAAACGTGGGCTGCTTCGGAGGCAAGTCCAAGGACTCCGACGGTCGAGCACGTTGAGCAAGTCAAGACGTTTGCGCCAGGAGTTTGGCATTGCGTCTTTGACGTTCGTATTACAGGCGCTAGTATATCTAATAATGGTACATGAACAATATGTTTACATCAACTTCATATCTCGGCATCGTCGTCTCTCATTGTATGTCAGGATTTCATCTGGTCCCTTCCCAGCATCGTTGGAAGAATCGCACATCTCGATAATGTGTGCCCACTTAAAATCATCTCTTCTCACATCTTTTAATTGACCCGCAGAAATTTCTTGGGAATATTCTCCTCTATGATGGCCATCTGGTCCATCTTCTCAAGCTTCTCCTCTTCCTCTTCCATCTGCTCGTGTTTCCGGAAATGCTCAATATCTTCCGGATGGTTCAAGTCCTCCAATTTGGAGTTCTCATCATGATACTTCTCCCAATGGTGAATCTCATATTCGTATTCGTCGTCTCCGTGGTGGCCCGGACCTGTGCCCATATCCGGAAGCGTCTTGCCTTGTGCGATGTAGTCGAGCCACTCGTCGCGGCTGACGACGCCGTCGCGATTCTGGTCCATGAGGTCGAGCAGCTGGCGCAGGATATCGTCGCGGCGTTCCCAGGAGACCTTCCTGTTGGAGTCGTCCATAAGACCGTAGGTGCGGAGGAGCTCTTCGCCTTTCCAGTAGCCGTCGCTGTCGTAGTCATGGAGGGTGAAAAAGGAGGCCGCGTCCCAGCCGTCGACGTGGTGTTCCTCTGTCCGTAAATCCCTCTGTTAGGAATATGACACCAAATACAGACATTTGATATGATCAAGGTGGTTCTGAAAGCTTACCGGCCATGTGTTTCGTCATCCAGTTGGCGTTTGCATCGACAATTGGTTTCTGGGAGTGGGAGCCATGGGCAATGGCCAGGCCTGCAATAGCAGAGCAGAGGAGGAACGCTCTCATGGTGTCGCGTGAGAGAGGGAATTGATTAAGTGATTGTATGATGAAAGAAGGAAAAGTTGAGACGCAATGCGACAAGATGCGATGCAATGTAAAGACCGGCGCAACAAATATGCTCTTCTTCTTTGGATGTCAATGGGAGGACGTCGAGTGGAGGAGAGGTGGCCACCGTAGAGCCACAGTGATAGCGGCATCACTAACGGCGGTGACTCTAGGCCCTGGCTTTAGTGGCGGGGGTGGTCGCAAACAGGGGAGCGCCCACTAAAGTAAGTTGCCGCATTAGGCTTATCTACCTAGAATGGATGCGACACCTTGTTACCATTATCATAAAGTGTTTTACAATGTCGTATTACGACTTGATTGGCTTCTATGAAAAATCGCGGTAAAGCTGACATGGAGCAATAAGCCATGAGTGAAAATTAATACTTGGAACATTAACGCGATAATACTCTGCTTTGTTCCGTACCTGGCTAATACCAAAAGGCTGTCTATCAGCTGAACCCCGTGATCTCGCGTTTCCCGCCATGCCCCGCCTCGCGTCTGTCTTGTAGATTTAAACTGATAGCGAGTAAGAGAGCCAGCATCTTAAACTAGGATACTACGTATCTACACCCGATAATAGCGAGCATCAGCGCAATCACAATGAGTAAGCAAGTCGAGCTCGCTCTTGTCTCGTTGATGCCAACGTATGGCTCCGATCTCCCCACGTCCCTGGTCGAGTCTGCGAGCTCCCTGCTGGCCCAATCTCGACATCTAGCCAGCACATTGAAGGCGGATGAGGAGATTGCCCGTCTCTATGCTTGTGCCCACATTGCCTGCAGCCGGTAACTAGCATCTGCCGAACCACTTGTGAAGTTGTCGGACCCTAATCAGTTGCAATCGCGGTAGACTCAAGATTACACTAGATCTCCCGACAATTGAACCACGACCGCCAATACCGCCTCGAGTATACAAGAAATTATATACACATCTTGACAATATCCTTCCCAACCCATCGGCAAGCGGTCGTAGAACGCGAAATGGAAGCTCTAGACAGCGAGATGCTGGTGAATCGCCGGCCCGACCTCTTCCCTCAAGGCCCGAGCCCAGCAAGGACAGCAGTCTTGCCCAATTCAGAAAAAAGTCCGACTTGGATACGAAAACAGCATTAAAAACAGACCGGCAAGCGCATTCAAGCGTTAGAGAGTCGGATATATATCCCTGGGTCCAGCCCGTCATCCGACATCTATGCGCTGAACCTGGACACAAGAAACTAGCACCGTCCATGCTGGCGGGCATGGAATCGATTTTACTACCTGGAGGGCGAAAAACAAAGGACGAGTGGGCGTTGGATCACGTAACTGCGTTATGTGCAGCTGTTATTTTCTTTGTCGCAATGCGAGTTAGGGATATTGATCAAGATCAAGCTGTCCAGCCTGAAAATTATGTTCCTACTCGCACTGAGATTCTCGGACAGCTGAGTCGGGCACGTCAAGATATTACAGTTGAAGGAATAGAGCCGGATGCCCTCTGGGAAGGCTGGGTCGATATTGCCGACGACGACTTTGATGCTGCGGTATCAAGGGTCCGCGAAAACAGTTGGCTTGAAGCCGATTGGTACGATGGCATTGCAGATGTTATCAGTATGACCCTCCAACAGGATGGCGACGTGATCGGGAATCAATATGAGGATGGCGGGCTGCAAGGTCAGCAGCAGAGAGCAGATACCATGTTCCAAGAGAAGTATGATTATTTAAGTGAAAGCCGCAGAGCAGAGTACCAGACGTGGAAGACGGCCATATTAGCGCGGATTTCAATGTTGTCTGCAGACACAGGTGGAAGAGATGATACCCAATGAACAGTTCAAAGCGTCAATTGATTATACACATTAAGATGGCAAGATGATTATATACAGAATTTCCTACCTCGATTTAATGTACATGCACTCCGTATCCAAATGCATACTGCGTAGATCCCTCAGGCCAGTTTGCCTGGGACAAAGGGGTGTCCTGCACTCAGTCCTCCGTCGACAGCCCAAGCCTGTCCATTTATATAGCTGGACTCATCGCTGCCCAGGAATAGCACTACACGGGCAACCTCATCAGCATGTCCACCCCGCCTTGTCGGGTTCAGCTGGCCAATCTTTTTCTCATTGCCACGGGCGCGCGCAGCTTCATACACAGGCGCAGTCATGCCGGTCTCAATGATGCCGGGGCAGATGGCATTTATGCGGACACCAGTGCCCGTAAGCTGGTAGGACAATGTCTGGGCGAGGGAGACAACTCCGGCTTTGGAAGATGAGTAGGGGGTGCTGCCGGCGTTGGAGCGCAGGCCGGCAACAGAGGCGGTGCCGATGATGCTTCCGCTGGGCTTGGGTTTCTGTGAAGAAGTTTTCTTCATCGCTGGGGCGGCGTATTTGGTAGCGAGGAAAACGCTGTTAGTTTTGGTTAGTTTCTGGTAAAATGTTGATGTTGAAAATTTCTGTTTAAATGAGAGAAACATACCTGAGAGTGTTGACCTTGTGAACGTTCATGAAATCCTCAGCGCTGATATCAGTGAAGATTACGTTGGGGCCTGTAATTCCGGCGTTGGCAAAGAAGACATCAAGGCGGCCGTAACGTTCCATCGCATCGTCTACGACGGCCTTGACTTTGGCCTCATCCGCAGCATCAAACTGGCGCGTTTGTATCTCGACAGTGGGATACAGCTGGTTAATCTCCTTCTTGTGAGTCTCAAGGTTTGATGCGTCAAAATCGCAAAGGTAGATTGCTCGGGCGCCGCTTTCGGCGAACTGATGAGCTGTGGCCCGGCCAATGCCAAGGGCAGAGTTGGCGCCTGTGAAGAGATATTAGAAAAGCGCTTAGAATTGAGCTTGTCATACACCTTCACTTTCGGGGGTTCTGTGAAAGGGGACCTTGGAGTGAGGCGTTACGTACCAGTGATGATGACGACCTTGTCTTGGGCTCGAGGCTTGCTGGATCCGGCCGCAACCTTGGTAATGGGAGGGAGTTGAGAAGACATGGTGAGTGAGAAGAGGTTGCACAAAAGACGGTGGGTGTTGTGGCTGCGTGTAACTCTACCCAATGCAGTTGAACGCGTCAGAGTAGACTGAGGGAGTAAAGTATATTTGGAAAGGAAAAAAAGTTGATGGATGAAGGCTGGACTGTGACTCCAAAAAGAAAATAACGTAAGATGATGTGTTGAAAGTTGTCTACGGTAAGACGCAGCGAAGTTGCATAGAAGCTCGCTATAAGCTCATATCCATATCCGGGGAACAGAGAGACTCCGCCAAGGTGCCGAGGCACAGCCATTGGCGGCCGAGGACTAAGGCTGGTTGAGCGCGATTCGGTGTGGAGCTTGGATTCCCCCCGCATGCTTAAACGGTCTACAAGGATCAGATCTTGCGATGTTAGTGGGGAGAGGAGCCCCGAGATGTGTCTTTGTTTTTGACGAGATACGTGCGTAGCAATGTCTAAAGCTGTAATTGGGATGATGAACTAGAGGCAAGACCTGCTGTTCTCTTGAGGTAGAGCATCAGCCTCAGGCACCTAGAAGAGGTACCTTCGTAACGGTTGTAGGTAAACCCGTCTCGGACCTGTAGAAATCTAGAACTACTGGTACTCCGTATGTTGTTTATTCATCCTTGTTCCACGCCTTAGCTATGTACAATTGAACTGAGCTGGATTTATGTTCCAGATACGAGATTACCTAGTCTGAGAAACCAATGCGTTGGCTGGACCCCAATTGGCTCCCTGAAGGTCAATCGTGCATAACAATGGCGAGTGCCGTCTATCTCATTGGATTTCCACAGCTCTGTACAGCTTCTTCATGCAAGGGCGACTCATTTTATCGTCGCTCCAATCATATTTGTCTTCTACGAGCTCAGCTGACCAGGCTCTTCTAGGATGGAGCATCCAGACACCGATCCCGTATTGAGCCTACACTGGGGTTTACAGCATATACTCTAAGCTAGCGTTGTGCTCTCCTTGCTGCAACTACACCATTCAGAAGCCCAACACTTGTTCTCAGGCCCTCTTCGAATCTTTTGTCACACCGCTGGAGGATTGTGGTTGTGCGCCCCGGCGACGGTTCTACGCATAGGCCTGTGACTCGGTCGCGTAAGCCAAGCTCTGTATACGGACGCCTTGCATCGTTCTTGGGGCCACGACGTGAGAGCGCCAGCTCTCATAGGGTATATCTCCGCCCGTATTCAGCTAGGCCTTTTGATAAAGAAAGCGTATTTGGTTCGGCCCCCGACAGAGTGAGCGAGGAAAAACGCAGCCGAAGATGTCACATATCTTCTTTTTCTCCTTCTCTTCCTCTTCCGTTTTGGTCACCATGGCATGACGAAGCTTTTCTTAGCTAAAACCTCAAAAGGTCTACCTTCCATTGCTAACTATTAGTGAAAGCGAGTTGAGCGAATACGAAGGTTGTCTTGGCTGCCTGAGAGCCTTTTTGTCTACTTGTTTACACCAGCACGCAAGTTCTAAGATCTCCACGACGCCATCTAGCCGCTTGGGCGGCTACACCTCTACACGATAAACTTGAGTCTCTCCACCCATTTCCTCTTGGTGGTGCTGAGTAAAGCAGAGTTATTAGGGACGAGAATGCATTATGGTGGCCATCCTGCACACGGCTTGGTTCCACCGTTCCTCGCTATCTTTTTATTTTTCGGTGATCGGTGGTACCTCATCTTTTTTTTTTCTGTCATCACCCTCAGTCCAGGCCTTGGCAGCATTCTATTTGCATTATCTCTAAGCCAAGCGGCTTCTACCTCACTGATAAAGTGTAGCCCCATAAGGAGCACTGCTTGTCATTAATTTCATCAACAGCTGACCGTACGAAATTGCAAGCGAGCATGCCTTGTAAGTCTTTGTTTGCCAGGCTTCGCCTATCCCCGACACTATTGAATGAATGCCTGTTTATCGCAAACAATGATCATACATGAACTTGGTACATTACGAAATGCGTGGCTAGCTTTGTCCTGCTGCTAACGAATATCTTTGGCTTTTCTTCCCTTTCTTGATTAAGAACAAGTAGAATACATGTCATTTTTTCTTTACTTTGAAGCCAGTGTGAATTTCATTCAAAAGTTCTGAGAGAGGGGTAATATTGCATCAAATAGTATCGCATTCCTTCGTTTGATCATCTCCATCACCGATTTGCATTGAATAAGAGAATATTATTGGCTGATTTGAGAAAAATCCCTCTACTAAGCGTCGCTAGATTTGCAAAGCACCGCCAGCAGCTGCAGGATAAACTCGAGCTTGGCTGGATTCATGTTGTACAAGCTTGCTACCAGGCTATTGGGCAGCATTGATACGTGAAATTTTCAGCCCCAGGACAAACTAAAGCGGTTACTTTCGAAAATGGAAGACGCTCGGTTTTATCATAGAACAAAACAGTCTAGCGTGTTTGCCTTGGGACTACCACGCTTAAATCGCTAATCAATCCGTTTAATGAAGGAGAAGGAGAAGAATCATTATAATAGGGGGTTTGCTGGCCTTAGGGCTGTTTGTGTCCTCGGATCTCTGTTTCTTCCATGTAGGTTCCGATCTTCCACGAGGAAGCCATGAGACAGCAGGGGCCCAGAAAGCCACTAGGAAGCAATCATCCGTTACGGTAGTCATTTTCCCTACGGGATGGTTCCACGATACACAAGTTCTTGGAAGCGAGCTGACGCTGAATAGTCTACAGCTCGACCAGGTTGTGGCTCCCTGGGCCACACTCCTCTCCACCAACGTAATCCAAGATAGTATCTGCATGGCTTCCCTCCAGCATTAGCGCCTTTGCTGTATCCGATGGCCTCCGAAGCCCATGGAGACTATTGGACTCTTACAATGCAATTACATCCAAGCGATTTCGCCTCCAGTCCGAAGCTCATACGAGGCCTTCTCATCGGGAGCGGTACGCCGCAGACCCGTGTGAGACCCACCTGCATATGGTCCCGTCCGCTGCTCGTCCCTTTTCGGGGTTGAACTCCTCTGTATCCCTTGCCAAAAGATCATGGGCCATCCTCACACTTGTGTCTCCTTCTCGTACCGAGTATTCGACATGCCCGGGATATATAGTAGGTGCGCGAGCCTCTCGAGCTTGTACCACCTTGGGCCCTTTGCAGTTCATGCTGTTTCGTTTTTCTCACATTCGTTGCAAGCTTTGTATCTTTTCTTATACATATCCGACACTGATCCTTTATTCAATATCATTTTATGAATTTCTCTTTATAACTTATTTGCTGATTGGTATTTCACTTAAATAACTTGACGACACTATCTACTTCTGCGAGATTCGTATAGATCAGCACTAAGAGGTTTAAAGACAAAATACCATGGACAAAACTAATAATATTGACGGCTCTCACGTCATTCAAGATAGTTCTAATTGTACCGCCGAATGCCAAGCGCAGGTCTTGACATTGTTAGAATCCAGTGATGGGGCGCTTAAGGCAATGTGTCTGACACTCTCAGATAGCCGCCGAAGTGGAAGAGACGATTTTCATATATCTCATTATTGCGGCTCACATTTATGCAAGATTAATGGCAAAGGAGATACTGATCAACAATGTGCGTCAAATACATGGAAGAGGAATGTTTTTTTATCAATTTAACTCTTGTGTTAGCAATTATTAGTCGGCTCATCAGCTCCTGTGAAAGGTAATATCTAATTGATACTCTATTTGGTAACGGCATGCTTACTAACGTGGATAATAGTGATAGATTGGTCTACTTAGACATTATCTTGGACGAACAGGAACACATTCATCAACAACAGAAGCTTTCCACTACACCTGCTGTTGCTTTTCCAGCTGTAACCCCGTCAGAATTCTTCAAAGAAGGATTCCATACCGTCACAATTAAAACACACTTCTCTTCTATTCCTTCTACAGTACACGATTTGGCCGCTTCAGACTACTCTGCTACTTATCTAGCAGAGGACTTAAAGTACCAGCATCATCAGAGGTCTACAGTCGCAGAGCAAGTATCCTCCACCACAAAAGTCACCATTGGTGTATCCGTCATGGTCGGAGTTCTCGTCATTATCGGCTTCATCGTGTGGAACCTAAGGATGAAGATACGATTTCGCAACAAAAAACGGGTCAGCCGTCCCATTAAACATAGCAGCCCTCCCGTCACGCCGCTCATATCGCCATCAAGCTCGCATGCCGCACCGCCAAAGGCCCCATTGACACCGCCTGCAAGGCTACAAGAGCGCCGTTTCTTGCTTCCCAGAGCATTAAGTCTTCGTCGTAACAACCAGCGTCGTCGGTGTGATGATATATCTTCACGGGATAAGGCTGAGATGCCATTGGCGTCGCTTTCGCCTCTCTCAGTCTCCAGAGTGAGAAGATGCCCCGAAGCAGGCGAGCGTCAGGGCATAACGGCAACGACAACGATTTCACTAACAATGTCTCCGACCAGACCGCCTAGGAACGACACTCCATCAGAAACTAGCATTTCCAGTGTCTTCAGTCATGTTAGCACTGTCAGGGCTGCGTCGAATGCATCCACTAACTCAGCGCAAAATAAGTACAACAGCCCTACGGCTACAGAACCTCCGAGGCCGCCGCCGCGTGTATATGAAGCACCACAGGCGGTTGGCCGTTTGGCAAGCCCTGGACCGCCCCCCACACGGGCACTTCCGAGTCTTCCTTTGGATGGTCGGACCAGTCCTCTGAGGTCGCCTTTATCACCTACCAGTCTGTCCCGAAGAGGCTCACCGAGCGTTGGATCTATATCGGGATCGTCTATTGGTGTTAATGAAGAAAACGGGGACTATCAGAGGTCACGGAGAGGAAATAGTCACAGTGACTCGAGAGGATCGATGGAGGCGACCTTGCAGTTACCGAGAAGGGTGAGACATGTGAGGAGCCCATTGTTAAATGAAGTGCATTTAGACAAAGTAATGTGAATTCACTTGAACTCGGGGGTGTATTATAAAGGAAGAAGGATACAATGATATATCAAAGCCGTGGAGTTGTTTGAGGCGAGCAGCCACCGATTTTTCTTTGTGGCGAGTAGGATACCCAACCACGAGATTACAAAGATCACCAGTGAGAACATAAACATGGAGTTTATATACTGGGTGGAATTAAGGGAAGGGGTATTTAGAGGTAAGTGGACTTATGTAATGAGCTTGAAGATGGACAGATATAACCCTTTCGATTTATAACTTGACTATATTGCTCTATGCCATAGCTTGTTTATCTTTTTCACGTTTCTTAAATCTAAATGCCCTTGTCCTTCAATGAGTTGACAGTGTCAATCATGCTCTTCTCGAAAGGGATCCAGTCAATATTGAGCAACTCGTTCGTTTCATCGCAGTTCCACTTATACGCCTTGTTCTCATCAACGAGTTCTCCGCCCTTGACTTCCGGGCCAGGCAGCCTCTCCGCAAACTCGGGGAAGTTCTCACGGATGATCTTTGCAATATCGTGGTTAGACATCCTGCTCGCTACGGGGAACAGTCGATGGCCGCTCGCCTCGGGCAGCTCCAGGGCCTTGATATGAGCCTCTGCGGTGTCGCGCACGTCAATGTACAGGTCGACGGGGCCAGTCTCTGGGATCTCAGCCTTCCACTTGCCGCGCAGCAGGTCTGCGATACGCTCGTTTGAGGCGTTGATGGCGTCGACGGACGCGAGGCTGTGGGCTACAGGCCCGAGGACCAGTGGGGGATTGACTGTGACGAGGTCGAAGTTGGGCTTTTCGTTCTTGACGAAGTTCCAGGCCAGGCGCTCTGACTCGACCTTGGAGACGTGGTAGCCCGTGGCAATGGATCTGTTGCCGTCTTTGACGGTGTCTGGGTTCCAGGATGACTCTGAGAACGTGGTGTTTGGGTCTGTGAAGTGCTCCTCTGAGAGGATGGCGGCAAAGGAGGATGTGATGACGACGCGCTTGACTGACGGCGCGGACCGCTTGACGGCCTCGAGAATACCTCTCGTACCGTTGAGTGCCGGAGTGATAATCTCCTTCTGGGCGTCTTTGAAGGTGAAGAATAGGGGGCTGGCTGTGTGAATCACATATTCGAGATCGCCATCAGGGCCAGTAGCAATCTTTGCGACGAGGTCATCGAAGGCGCTGACGATGGCGATGTCTGGAACAACAGCAACGGCCAGACGGCCCTTCTTGACGAGATCTGCGTGAGCTTCTCGGATCAGGTCCGCTTTGCTCTTTGTGCGGACGGTGGTGATGACTGTGTAGTTTTTGGCGAGGAGCTGCTCCAGAATGTGGGCTGTTTGATGAGTATGTTAGTTCTCTTTTCTTCTCTGTTTAGACAATGTTCATGTCTAGTGGATTTCTTGTTGAATAGAGCATTTGAAGCTGAATGTAGTGAGAAGCTGCATTAATGGATAAGACATACCGGCGATGAAGCCAGAACCACCTATTTAGTTCTTTGGTTAGCAAAGTTGTGCTTACACTTATAGAGCATCTGCATAGATATAAGGGTCCTAGCAACAACATACCTGTGAGAAGAACCTTGGTCATTTTGAAGTTAATTCTTTTTTTCACGTAGTTTTCCCTTCTTTTTAAAACTTCAAATCCGCGTAGTCAAGAGATCCAGAGAATTAATATCGTAAAGATTGTCGATGTAAAAAACGTATTTCGTTAAAAGGCATGCTCGCACTTATAAAAGACGCGAGATGAAAGCCAGTATAAACAAAAGATGCACCAACACTTCTACCACCCAACATCTTTCGGAATTGCAAACTCCTGATTTCAAATCACATCATTTCTTTTCCCTATTCTTCATAACATTTCACATCAAGTCTCGTCATGTAGCATCATCGGGTGAAAGGGTTTACCAACAAGGTTATAGAGATGCATATTTCCGAATTGTGTAGTAACAAGCGCCAACAGCACCTCCATTAGAATCTACAGCCCCAAAAGCGTATAAGAGAGAATGCAGAGACTGGGATGCAGCAGCGTCTCTGACTCGAGCGGCCTAAAAGCGGGCCTGGGAGCCACTTTCGATGCGACTGTGGTTCGTAGGATGGAGGGAAATGTTCACATAATCCCGTAGACTAGACAAAAAGTTATATCCGGCATCTGTCCGGGCTTCGGGGTTGGAAGAAGGGCATGAAGATGGATGATTAGCATGCGGGACGTAGTATCAATGGTATGGGTAGAAGTAACGCTTCGGATGCATCTTGAATGAATAGAGCGATCTTACCTTTGACCAAGACTGGGAATTTCATCATCGCCGGAAATAATGTTCCATACATATGTACACGTAAATGATACTTCGCCTCATGCAGGTACAAGCGCTTGGGAAATCCCAAATCTTACCAAACTCTCATCCAAGTGTACACCCTCTTTGAGATTTATGCTTCAATGGATGCTTCATTAGATGCTTCATTAGATGCTTCATTAGATGCTTCATTAGATAGGATAAATTGAAACGAGAAACAGTCATATTCCGAGGTATATAAAAATCCAGCGGTGATCAATGTACAAGATAATTTTTTGTAATACAGTAGTAGCATTTCGTCATCAAGAAATACTCTCATCCACCCTCCAAGAGCCAATTTCTGGTTCAAATGCATTCATTCCAATCCACGCCACGCTGTTCAAGGGCTCTCTCTACCCATACGTTTCCCAAGTTAGACGTAGCTCCTCTCTCTCTTTCTCCAGACGCATACCATGGTAGGAAATAAACGGGTACAAAGTCATCCAAGCCGCTGGGACCGGATCTACTTTGACCTGCTTTTTCAAATAGCCCAAACGTGGAAAATTAGTCCGAATGAGGAAATAAAAAAAAAATATCGCTTTGGCTTGCTCAATAGCCAAAATCCTTTGGCCACTGCGAAATAAAGAGCTCCATGTACATAACAGAAGGAGTGTGGTTTTCCCACTTTCCCAGCTCGATATCTATCCTTTCATCGCATACCAACATTTTGCTCCGCTATGCCAAATTATGCCATCACAACTCAGCCACGACTTTCTCTTTGGCATCACCAATGCCGCCATATTTCTTATGTAGCGGATGACTTAGCAGAAGCTGGAGGAGCTGGTGTGATGGGTGGGTGAGGTTGAGGAACGCCCAGGCCAGGGGGCTGAGGAATGTCGTCAGGGATTGGAAGAGTCAGGGGTCCCTTGGGCACAATTGTTCGGTCAAGCAGCTTCTCTCCTCGAATCACCTTCTCTACTTCCTCTTTATCCAGAGTTTCGTACTGAACAAGTGCCTGCGCCAACAGATCAAGCTCCTTTCGCTTTTCTGTTAATAGCTTTCTTACATCTTCGTAGGATTTCCTTAGCGATCTCTGGACTTCGCCTTCAATCAAAGCCTTGGTCTCAGAGCTGAGATTCTCATATCGTCTGCCGTATTCAACAGGTCCCAGAGCATTGGACATGCCAAAGTTAGTGACCATCATGAAACTCAAATCAGTAGCCCTCTCCAGATCCTATGGCAGTATTAGCACGCATATTCATCAAATTAGTAGGAAAAGCTCAGCTTACATTGGAAACACCTGAAGTGACTTTGTCGTCACCGTATCGCATCTCTTCTGCCATCTTGCCTCCAAGGAGCACGCGGATGTTGGACATGTATTCGGCTGCAGTGTAAGAGTACTTGTCCATGGCAGGAACATGAGCAGTATGGCCCAGGGAAGGTCCCTTGGGAAGAATCGTAACCTTGTAGAGTCTGTTGGAGCTTTCTTTTTCGAATAGTTGGACAAGAGCGTGGCCGGCCTCGTGGTAAGCGGTCATTTCTTTCTCCTTTTCTGTCACCACCATTGACTTTCTCTCTGCGCCCATGGTGATACGGTCGAATGCCCAGTCAATGTCGTTCTTAGAAACCTCGCGAGCCTTGGCCCTGCTAGCGCGTAGCGCCGCGACATTTAGCATGTTCTCGAGATCAGCGCCGGATTGTCCAGGAGCGCGTGCAGCAATGGCTTCAAGGTCCACGTCAGGTGACAGCCTAATCTTCTTAGCATGGTGCTTCAAAATAGCAATGCGGCCGCGAACGTCCGGTAAATCCACGTTGATGTGTCGATCGAATCGTCCAGGTCGAGTAAGAGCCTTGTCAAGAAGCTTGGGCAAGTTGGTAGCTGCCATGATGATGATCTTAGTATCCGTGTCGAATCCATCAAGTTCTGTGAGCAGTTGATTCAAAGTCTGCTTGGAGTGAGCTTGATCCCGTGGGTTACGCTTTCCACCAATCGCATCCAGTTCGTCAATGAAAATGATAGCAGGGGACTTGGCTTTGGCCGCTGCGAACAGTTCTCGAACGCGTTTGGCTCCAACACCAACAAAGATTTCATCAAATTCACTTCCAGACATGTAGAAGAAAGGAACGCCAGCTTCTCCGGCAACAGCACGAGCGAGAAGCGTCTTTCCAGTACCAGGGGGACCAACTAGCAAAACACCTTTGGGTAGCTTAGCACCGAGGTCAGAGAAACTCTCGGGGTTGCGGAGGAATTCGACCACCTCCTGGAGCTCTTCTTTGGCCTCGTCGCATCCATGGACATCGTCAAATCGAGTTGTCTGTTTTTCAGCCTTGACCTCAGAGTCGGCCTTGGCACCGGGACCACGTCTGAAAGTGCTCAGCGTCTCAATTAGGATTGTTACAGCTGCGAAGCACAAGTAGGTGAAAACAATGAAAGTAGCGAAAAACTTGACCCAGCGAAAGACAAGAGACCGAGTGGATTCTTGGACGACAACGTGAATTGGCTCTCCCTTGACGCCCATTGAGCCACTAAGAGCGGCATTGGCGATGGCCTGTTCGTTTCCTGCCCACTGTCCACGGGCAAATCCAGGTGACGCCGTAGCCGTAGCTATGGTGCTCGTACCACTGTTTAGAGCAGCTAGTGCCCTTTTATAAGCGTCCTCAGTACCTGCATTTGACGCAAAACGGCCGGTTTGATATCTCTCCACCAAGATGCCAGGCATGTTGGCTCTCAAAAGAAGCTGGTAGAAGGCGTTTTGAAGATTTGCGTTTCCGGGGTTCCTATTTGCTGATTCTTCGACAGAAGCTAATTGACTGCGAGAAATTCCATTTGCTGTTCCAAAGCCTCTGTGCTGCATACCGAGTGTTCCGGAGAGTATCCGGGTCGTGGACATTGCGCGTAGCGGGGCCGAGACGGCGGGGGTAGATCGCATGAACAGATTGACCAGTGGAGGTGAGACGGTGTTGATAGGCTGGAAGAAAGGTCGTCGAAGGACTGGATTCGCCGCAAGCAAACCAACTCGACCCAATCCAGAGACGGATGCGCGAATGTTGGTTGGCGCCATCGCGCTGGGTGTAATAGCCTTAGGAACGTACGTTGGTGTTTGTTGGAGGAAATCGGGCAACTGGATCCGCGCCGACTAAATACATCATCAAAGTTAGATCTATGAGTGCAAACAGATGATCCGCAAAGGGTATTCCCACCTTCTCTGTCACTTCGGCAGAGGACTCTGTTCGCGCAGTCTCAATTGTAGCAGTCGCATCGATTTGCTGGCGGGGCACAGCCGAAGGTCGCCAGGGCCTCGCAAGAGTGTTGGATATCGAAGGCAAAGTGTCCGCCGCGGCTGCTACCATTGACTATTCGATGATCTGTCAGCACCTGGCTTCGGTTTTCGGAATTCAAGGGCGCTCGGTTCGGCATGGATGATGAGAGGTGGGATGGTACTTACAGGCAGCAAACCACCGTGGAACGCCATCGTCACGAATGACGTCGCCTATGTCAAGGCGAGAGTTGAATGTTGAATGTCAAGCCCAGAGATAGCCAGGATGGAAGAAGATAAGAGGCAATGAGGCAAGTGACAGCCAATGCTGTCCTATCGTATGACGTGGTTTAGCAGCCTGTCCGGCCGGGACCTGGCGCTATCGAGAGGCCCGCCTGCTCCAGCAATGCCGAGAGAAGACTGAGGCTGGAATCGTTTCCCTCTCCAATCGTTGAGAAAGGGGACGGTAGTTGGTCGTGTGTGAGGGGATTTCCGAATGCAAAAATCTACCCCCAAGTCCTCATCATGCCGACTGGACTCGCGTTTGAGAATGGGAGAACTTGCCACTCAATCGGCCCCAGCGTATCGGCGACGATCGGTTGACCAGCTTTTCCGAGCCTTCGCCGCGCCTTAGTCAGCACCCTCAAGGGACCTTGTGACGTGTCACATGATGGAAGCACGTAGAATAGCCGGCTTGTCAGTCCGGTTTAGGAAATCCTTAGCTCCAGCGCTGGTCTGATCGATCTGGCACTTTATTATGTATTTTTATCTGTACGTACTTCACATCCGAGAAGAGAGTTTAGAGATTGAAAGTATAAAATAAATACAGTAAAACTTCATTTCGTTCATATCAAGCTAGCAATCATACATAAAACCCTCTCGAATAGAATTACCAATACGTATATATACATGTTCATGTAACAGGGCTACTACCACCTGGTAGAAAGCTTGTGATTGTACAGGGTGCCGTTTGGCAGGCCCGAGAAAAGCATGCCCACTCCTACTAAACTCCTCATATCTCTTTGATATTATCCAATTTTTTATTCCTTTATTCTTTTTTGCCTCATTTTTTATTTAAGCAAGCTTGAGACCATGCGTAGTCCAGTATGTTCAAATAAAGAGAGATCCGAATCCAAACCACGGCTCGGACTTGATGATTGCAGGAGAATTATAATCCTCCACTGCATGATTTGAGATCTGCTGTGTTATGATTGGCATTTGCTGCTGCGAATGATGTGGCTGTTGAGAGTATACCATTCCTCGCTCGTGTTGCTCTATTGAAGACGCATTAAAATTGTTAAATAGAGGATAGTTATGACTAATTTCGTCATACGGCGGCATGACGAAGTGGAACAGTGAAGGTGCCTGTAAGGCTGTAGCTCCTCTATTTGAAGGGTTAGCGAGGCTCAGAGATGGACCTGTCATGTTGATCGTAGGTTGGTGCCCTTGCTCAGCCAAGCAGTGATATTGGGTGGTCAACAGTTCATCGTTGTCGAATAGCTCGTCAATGTCATAGCCGTAATCTTGCTCATCCAGCGGACCCACAGACGGCGAATATTCAGCTGCGCTCCCCTGAAATATCGAGACTTGGGAAATAGTGTTGTCCTGGAGAGACTGAGGTGTATCTGGCTGAGCAGTTGTAGATGGCGACCGGCTTGACTCTGAATCCGAGGCGCTTTCTCCTCTGGGCACGTGGAAGAAATTACGCTGTTGAAGTTGGTGTTCTTGTTTTACCAAGAACTTTCTGCGGCAGAGGCTAAATAGAGTTAGTTATGCTTCTGATTTGTACAGTGAGATGGGAGATCTCACCCCTTTGGACACTCTATATGTCCACACCTGCGAGGGCGCTTTCTGGTGTGCACATGGCGATGCCTGGAAAGGCTTGAGGACTAGTCTTTTTATGAGCTTCTCATTCCATTAAATGGTTTCTAATTTATGTGACATACATCAGAGAACCTCTTTACGCAGCCAAGGAATTGGCACTCGTGCGGCTTCTCACCGGTATGCGTTCGAGTGTGTACAACAAGAGCACTGCGCTGAATGAAGCGCTTTTCACAGCCAGGCGCCGTACATGGGTGTGGTCGGTCATCAGTGTGAATTTTATAGTGTCTCGTTAGATCTGATCTTCGCTTGAAAGCCTGCCAGTGTATTAGTAACCATGTGAGAACAATCGGGCTCTCGCGGCTAGTTGTTTCTCTTACCTTGGTGCAGGACTCCCATTTGCAACGAAATGGTCGAAAGTCAGGCTCGCACATTAACCCTTGGGAGATCATTGTGGTATGCGAACGTATCAGAGGATTGGGTGGTTTGTCTGAGTATGTCCAGTGGTAATAATTCAACCGATTGAGGCTATGTTGAGAATAGATGATGCCAGATGAGGTTGGAAATTATACCCAGTAGATGAACGAATTTAATGGATGTGGCAAACGGAGGTAAAAATCGTTTGCAAACCGGGATACCAGGGAAATATATATGTACGTAAGACTGTATGTACTCTTATCCTCAAAAGATCCAGGGATGGAGCCAGCCTGCTCAGCTGAACCTTTTAAATGATTGAACGTCTGGGGTGTAATTGGCCAATAGATTCGTCCACACCAGTCCAATTACGGATCCTAAGCTGTGCCAGCCAGGTTTGAGTGGCCCAAGAAGCGGCCAGAAACGAGTTGGAAGACCCGTGCAGATATTAGTCCACTGGCTCCGCGGAACTGGAAGAAAAGATCCGAAACTGGCACCACGTAATAATGAAAGTAATTGCAGAGGCGTTGCGTAACGTAGGCAAGACGGGAATGAAAGAATTGGTCTTAATAATAGGCTTAGTGGTGTGAGCCGGCAGGGAGAGGAATCCGATAGGCCAGTTGAGTGTAAGCCACTCCAGAGTGTAAAACACAGGCCGGCTATAACGATAGGCCGAGGCTGATCCCGCCAGGCTTGGACAAAGCAATAGGCGCCAGCTTCAGGATCTGAGTTAAAAGGAGGGAGGGGAAGTGTGAAGAGAGAATGTAGCAGAAAGAAAGAAAAAAGAAGTAGAAGGAGTGGGGATTGTTTCTTCTTTTTCTAAAGTCTTTCTCACGGCTAATAAATGATAGACAAGCCCTGTGGGACGATCCGTGGTGGTTGCGAGCCGAATGTGCGAGAAATGAAGCGATGCCATATATATAGGCGATATATAAGTGTGTATACCTTTGATTGTGCGAGGCAAATAAGAATAGAATTGTAATATACTCACTGACTTGATACACTGAACGAGGCAGGGGTTCGGCAAGTGCGATATAGCTATCGTGGGAAATGATAGCCACCACCTCTCCGAGAAGCCGAGCTAAGCAAAATAGCCATTCTTGGTCACAACCATGCAGAAATACATTGGACGGTTTTGACGAAACCGTGTATAGTGTATTACAGGGGCATCAGTAGGAGGGCAGATCAAAAACTAGACCCCCCCCCCCCCCCTCCTCTTTCTTCTCCTTCAGAACTATCCTAATTGGGCATATGAAAAAGTGCACTATCTAGTCATTTCTGGCTAGCTATTATACGACTGCTATTGCAGTAGTTTGGTCTCGGCAGATAGAGCCAAAACTCGCTCGATTGAGTTAGTATAGACGTAGAGATAAGCTCTCCGTTGCAGGTAAGCCGTGGAGTGGAGGGTCTCGTGAGTGTTTCATCATGAGGCACGGGGAATCCGCAAGGTCAAACAAAGGAGGGGAGCAAAACTCAAGATGGAGCTCATCCGCCTTTCTCCAGATAGTTACAATGCGTCCAAGCTAAATCTCGAACATGGCCACGGAAATGGGGGACAGCCATAAGGACTTCTCCGGGAATTTGATTGACACCAGGACAAGGGCAAGGGCGTGGCTTTGATACCACTAGTAGGGTATTGGCTAGTGGATACATGTATCCAGGGGTGGAGGCTGGAGGAGTGAGTGGCTTGAACACTCATCCATTGAACGATGCGAATGTATACTGGTACAGAATAGATCATTTTGTGATATGCTCTGAAAGCCAAGGTTGCATGTTTAAAAACAATCATCTAGTACAGCCTACACTGCATGTGCTTCATGCTTCATGCTTGCAAGCTTGCAGATGCCCACACTCCAAGGCGTGTTTTATTCTCAATTGGGAGGATCGCCAGATCGTGGAGTGGATTGTAGCAAAGAGGAGAGCGAGTGAGTACAACAAGGCACAAGTATATTAAGAGAGAAAAAAGAACCAAAAAGTAGTAATAGAAGTGGAGACTTCTTGGAAGCATGTGTTATTGAGTGGATGGTAGGCTGTGCTTACTTGTATAGGGAAGAGTTATTACGAGTACTACTACAAGTAATTATCACAAATGAGCTCACATTTAGGTTGTACCGGCCTCTCGAAAAGCCATGAGCGCGGGCACTATAGCCTCTGAACCTTGCCGCAAATGTGCGTTTACACAGCAGTTAGCACGAGGGAACCTGCCAACGAGATGGATCCTGCCTGTGCGTCGCCATTTTGCGGAGAGCCTTAGTCTGATGTTGACTTTAAACCCCATCCATAACCGTGGACGGGTGAAACAACGGCCATGGGGGGTCGGATGAACGTGCGCCGGATCTGCCGCTAAACTTTAGTCAGGGCACCAAGATGCCTTTCTCCACCCAGACGAGCCATGCTGGGATGCCTGCGTGGAAGAGTGTGTGTGATGCACCTCATCTTGTTTCCCGGCTAAGGAGGATTTTTTGCGGCTTTCCCACCTAATTAGATTGGCAGTCACTCGGTATGCGGCCCGTACGTAACGCCGTGGTTCTGGGCTCAGCCCAATGAGTATTTTTATCGCCTATACCTTGTCTATAGCATCAGCAAATATTGATTGCTGCTTCCGTGGGTATTACGTGAGGCTGCATCTATATACATAGATACGGTTCTGGAGCATACTTATCTAGGTAGTTGGATACAATGAGGAGTAAACTAGGCCTGCCAGGCGGCGGCCGAAATGCACGGGATTAATTGGTACATGTATGTGAGTGATAATACATGTATCCTTGCCATACCAAGTGCCTTCCAATGCCGCCTCGGTTATATCCACCAGAGTACTCCGTACCGAATCATAGTTGTGTCATTAGCTTTGCGTTGGTCTATTCCACTAGAAGCCTATATCACCCTGCACCCTGCTCTGTCTGTTTTTGAGCTAATTCCTATGATGCAAGCCCAGTGGGCACTCCCACATACATGTACCGAAGCTATAGCTTTTTGATACACCTACTTCATACCTCGGTGATGGCAACAGCAAAATGAGGAGATAGATGTGGAGACGGCGACGTGCAGATACTGAGGGGGCCAAAGAACCAGATACTCCACCACGGCCGCTGAGCAAGGTGGCCGGCCGTTGAGTCGAGTTGGCAGTGATTGTAGATTCTCGTATACCCTCGCTCTGCTCCGTCAGACGCATCCCTCGCACGGGACGGCTCGGATATTTTCCAAGAGATACCATTAGTACGTATTGCTACTGATTTGTGTACAGTAGATCGGGATAAATGTATATGCACTTTATTGACTCCCGCTTGAACAAAATGAAGTTGGTGGCACAAGTTCGGCAGGCTGCTGGCTGATAGACTCTTGATGATTCAATCACCCCAACTCCACCCACGCCACGCTACCCGTTATTTCTTATTTGCCTAGTTGTTTGATCCTTTGCTCCAGTCGTTTGTTTCTTGGGGCTTCTAAAACGTGGAGAGTGGAAATTACAGCGTGCACCAAAGTCCATATCGCGTGCTATAGCAGCAAAAAGAGGATTCCCACGTGGTCGCTTGGGGAGGTATTTACCACGTGTGAGATACTGTCATTCATGGTAGCCACGTTGTTACCAATTACTCAAGCAAGGTACCTCTATATATGGTTGCATTTAGGTACCAGTACCTACATCAGGCATGCCGTGCGGGTAATGGCTTCTCCGACCCAGCCCACGCATCATCTCTTATTAGGTAGTGGATAGCGACATGCATCTTCCTGCACATCATTTACTCACTGCCACTGCCAGCCTAGTGTACGAACAAGAGGATCAACAATCCCAAATGCACCCAATGGGCCAAGAAACATAGGCAGGCAAGCATAGGCGTCACTCGCGTAGTTGGTTAGGAAATATACTAATGCAAATAAATAGATCAGACGACGCTTTGGCGGTAGTACTGCTAGTAGGGACTCCGCCCAGCTATGGATGAGAAGGATCTCCATCCTTCCCTGTTCCCCCAGCTCTTCGGTGATAGGGATTTACGGGGCAACAGTCAAAGGCCTTGCCATGCTAGCGCTAGCATATGCGCCCAGATTCTTGGTGACCCAAGTTATCAATCAGCCTTGCTTTGCTTGCGAGCGCTGCAGTGTCAGCAGCCTGGGCAGAGACCCGCTAACCATGGCCAAATGCTTGTAAAGCAAGCCTGACGCTCTCCATTCCCGGAGGCTGGATCACCGAAAGCCCCATCTACTGTACATACATCAACCCGCATACGTGTCTTACCACCCATCCGACGCCGGTTTGCGCCAGTCACAGCGTTGCAATAGCACAGTTGCACAGCTAAGACGATCCCGCTGGGAAGCGCTCCTATTGATTCAAACTCGAGAGGGGGTTGTGACAATGCTCGGGTACGATGCTCGGTACGTAAAATTAGTGGAGAGAGGGTCAAGATCCTTGTCTATAATTGTTCTATTATTGCATTAGTAGATCATGGAATCGACCAGGGTTCATTGCTTGGGGTCCATCGTCTCCAACCAAGTGACCTAACGGGCAGTCTCTTAGCCAAACCTCGCTCTTGGCTGCACAGTGCTAATTAAAAGTGATAGATTCAAGAGTATACCAAGTGAAACGTCGAAACGATTCCCGCCGCATTATTCTCATAGATGGGACTAAATGAATACTCTTCAGAGCTTGCGCAATATTTCTCGTATATTGTCCTGCCCCTAAAGCGTACATGTCGGTACAAAATAGCTCTACTGGGTGCGAGTGTTGGTGCGCCAAAACGTTGATATGCATGGTCAGCCAAACGGAGCACTTGAGATTGCTCGCTGCTCATCTGGAAAACATATTGAAGCTCGGCCCGGACAGTGATCTTGCTCCCAAGAAGGCTGAGTATCAAGATTGATGTTTCACCTAGCTCCTACGTATGCAAAGCACCGGCACGAAACAAAATGACAAATATAGACAATATGTCTCGCCCCAGGTTTATGGATTATTAGTCCAAGAATAACTTGAGCTGGCTATTAATCTATTAACCGGACCGCTACTATCCACGTGGTGGGATCTAAACGCGACCTTGAGTCGATCAAAGGAATCACTAGCGAGCGTTTCAGGAACAGTAAATCCCGTGCGGATGCCGACTAAAATGGTGGTCAGCATCACCACTGCCGTCCTGCCTAATACATCGCATGCGGCTTACACGCTCTTTAGCGCAATCGACGCTAGAGGCAAAAAGCAACAATAGAATATACTCCAAAGAGAACACTAGTATGGCTAGTTGGCTAGGGAGCCATCCGACATGCCTTTTTCAGAAGGATAGGCCTGCTTAGATTGGACACCCATGAGACAGCGATCGTGCTCTCAGACTCTTTCTTGCATTTCTGTTTAGCCTTCTAGTTCTTCCGCATCTTTATCTCCAGGCCGGAATGCCAGATTTAGTTACTTTCTTCTCAGCTTCCGCATCTTAAGCCGCCAGTGTCATAACTGCGGAAAGACGTCGACGATGATTGCCAGTTGATTGTGTCCAATCGATGCCACTCTTGGCCCGCTGTCACTTTTAGCTGCAGCTCTAGTATTTCACTCTTTGTCAGTCTGAAACGCGCAAATCAAGTTGCATAACTACCCACTTGACTTAGGTTCTATTCGAAATACGACGTGAATACGCACATGATGCCGAGAGCAACTATGAGTCTTATTAGCAAGACTGCAACAAAGACGTTTAACTGCCGAGGCACCTGAAACGTGGCAGACACTTTTGGATCCATATGCTTCAATGTGGTTTTAGAGATGAAACTCTTCTTCTAACAAATGTCAAAAATGAGACGAGCCGACTGATCACTGTCTAGAACTTATACACAGCCACGGATTGTAACTTGAGGTTGCTACTTACGCTGTGTCTCAGGTCTCAGGTCATGTAGGCTCTCTCTCCCCACATACGCAGTGGAAGTGATGCCTGCATGCTAACTATGCATGCCAATAGAGCTAACACCGTTT
This sequence comes from Trichoderma evansii, assembly GCF_050947405.1. Lineage (NCBI taxonomy): Eukaryota > Fungi > Ascomycota > Sordariomycetes > Hypocreales > Hypocreaceae > Trichoderma > Trichoderma evansii. Next base: position 534,401 of record NW_028145185.1, on the reverse strand, counting down.
ACAAGCAACCAAAGCCGACTCTGTCCAACCACGCGGCACAGTACACAAAGTCTTGCGCTGCCATACTGAGGAGCAAAGTGCAGCGTTACGCTGTACAGTCCTAACATCGAATTGCTAATGGCTAAACAAGATCTTGTGCTCACAGTGGATCTGGTGGTTACTTCAGCTGCAATTGGCAAGAAGGTGCTACATTGAGCGAGCGTACACTAGTATCCCAACACAAAATGGAATCTATCACATATCACACAGGCTCTAAAGCAAATGAAATACAGTATACTTATCTGAGAAGTATACTCTACGAAAAGATGTTGGTAAGAGCTGAGAGATGAATAAGAGACGCTTCTATCCTGCATAGTTACCTCTGCTTCGTGTGGTTTGAATGCTTGTTGCCGTTCATTTATTTATTAACTTGGCTTTTATTCCTAGCATTGAGCAAGGAATAACCGCGGTATGTTGAGCAATTTTTCGGCCATCTGTGAGCTGAAATATAGTAGCTAATGACCTTGTTCAGTAGGTTGTCATATTTGCTTTGCAGCATTGTATGCATGTGAGCACCATTTGACTGCGCCTGTCTGCTCCAATCGGAGAACGACATTAGAGTTCCAAGAGCCCGGTATACGTCATTTAATTGACGCTGAGAAGCACTCTCGTAACCTCCCTTGCTTCTGGTACTTCCTGTACTTCCTGCCTCCGAGTCATCATTGCAGCAGTCTCCACTCGGTGAAGCCCGTCTACAAGGGTTGCGAGCTGAAGTTTTAGTGGAAATGGGCTGTATTGGATATCATCAAATCTAGCAGCCATGGTTGGGGAACCGGAACACCAAAGCCCCGATCCATCGCGCCATTGTCATGCATGCAGTGTTACAAGGGGTGGCAGCTCCGACGCGGCCAGTCCGGTCTGTTAAAACAAAACTGCGAACTGAAACAGAGTATCTTGCAAGCTTGCTCTGTACCATGGACTCTATATTTCAAAAGGTCGGCGATGATGTACCACGTTATAGGCTCATGGCGATTCCGGATCGTCATACCATGAAACGAAGTAGCATCTTTGCTACGCCCGTTTTAGGCCAGCAACATAACGAAGCGTCGTACATATTTTGACAGGTATCATTAAAGCGCCTTCCAGGTGGGCTCAACACTCCTTGGGTGTGTACGCAGCTGCTAAAAGCGTACTCGTGTGACCGCCACGAACTCGCACGAGGATGCAGCATCATGTCGGTGAGACCTCCCGCTAACGCAGCCTGCTCTCCATTCACATATCGGCACGCCTCCATTGATGTTGCTCTTTCCCATCATTTTGATTTACTAAATTCCACCAAAAGAATCTGAATATGTGCCACGTGTGTTACTCTTTCTTGTTTATTGGCCAATGTTGAAGAAAACTAACGGATAGTAGCGTTTACGCAGAAAGAATTGAATGTGGACAGAATGAAGGGAAAAGGAAGAAGCTCAGCGAGACGTTACGATTCCACCAAGCCGTGGCAAAATGGAGTGGCTTGCAGACCCACGTCGTCGGAGAATTCCGGTGTCTCCGCCTCGGTAAGTTTAGATCCCGGGATCTATCCGCCCCTAGAGGCTTTGTCTTTTGAGTTTATTCTGCTGACGGTACGTATGTGTATACGCTATTATACAGTAACTACTCGCAGTTGTTGTCAGCCCGAAGTGTGAGCCGTGTCTACGATTGTATATAGTAGTTTACGATACCGGGGAGATGACCGGCCGGTATTCTGAAATGGCGGGGTCACTTGTTGTACCAAAACGCCATCTCTGTTTGCTTGAGGCTGCATCCTGCCTATCAACTCGACAGGGAACCCTCGTTAGCCAAACGAAGAACATGCGAGTACAGAGCTCTCGGGCAACCTGCGGCTAGGCGACGTGACCGGCATGCTACCTGTCGACTGACTCTTGGCACTAGTATTTCTGATGAAGCCGCAGAAGTCGATAGAAGAGCAACGAAGACGGAGGGCAAGAATTGGGCTGCAGCAGTACTAATGTACCAATTGCAGCATTGGCGTAATATCCTAACTACGTTAGGTAGTAGAGAGAGCTGTAGATGGGCTCACTTCTCTGTTTTTGCACTTTGTTAACCGCCCCTAGAGCGTGGGGGCTGGCTCTTTCTCGAAACCGGTGAGCAGCTGAAATGTTGTTAATCTAAATCCAGCTAGTGAAGCAAGAGCCTGTCCATCCTGGTATGTTTAAGTCTCCGGGTTGGATAGCCTGCATTACCTTGCTTTGCAGAAGGACGCCACTGTGGATGCTTCAGCCAGCCCTCCAGCATCCTCTAGTAAGCTTCTTTACATCTACTCTGTCTGTGTGTATAGTAATTCGGCGATCTTGAGGGTGAGTATAGGACTATATACTCAGAATCTGCCTTCTTACGTTGGATAGTAGTAGTCAGACATGCCGGGCTTACTGTACCTTGTACGCTCTCCCTCCCGCACTCCCCTAGGTTTATTGAAGCTTGGAAGTTAGCATGTCCCTATCCTTTATACATCTTCTCTAAAGCCAAAGGATCTATAGATAAATATAATTAAATATTTGTGAGAGAGAATAGATTTGCTGCATTTTACCAGCTGTAACTCTCACTCAATTCATAACTTTAGACTACCGTGAACGACATATGAATTGAACCGCAAGACAAGACTGTTCTTATTTGATATTAATGCCACTTTTTTAGGCATCAAAATGCATCTCTACTACCGCATATCTATATCATGCAACCATGCCAACTCTCGAAATATTCGAGGATAGATCATAAGGGGGGGAAAAAAACAAACCCCACTGTGTTCTAACGCGATGCAAGGTAAATAGGGAGACCGTTGCAGGCTCTCCCAGCAAAAGTTGTTGAAAATGCCACAAAATCGTAGCCAAATAAACCAACATCTCTTTTAAATTCCTCCCTCTTTTCCGCCCTTTTTTTAACCAGAGACTGCCGTGCTCGCTGCAAGGCTGAAATTCTGCAATTGTTCCGAAATGGGTTGCGCAACATCAATTGCTTCTTCAATAGTTGGGGTTCCGTTCTTTGACTGCTCAGCAGCGGCATCTGCGCTCGTAAGGCCCTTACGGATGGCTAGAACGCTGTCTACAATGACGGCATCGATACCTTCTTTAACTTGGCGCTATACTGCTGTTAGTTTGACGATCAAAAAGAAAAAACTGCCGGTGTTCTTCTAAACATACCTGAACCATTACCGAGTCGTTATTATGTGTACCATAGCTGACGCACACCAGTCCATTCTCCTTGACAACTCTCACTAATCGAGGACTGTTGATCAAAGGCTCGGCTGCGGAAACAATACCAAGAAGGTTCCAGCGGCTGGCGAATCGAATAGCCTCCTGTAAAGATGATGCTCGGACATCTCCAACAGGAGAAACGCCCGCATCCGTAAGGAACAGGATCGGGATAGAGGGTTGCTTGAAGCTGAGACACAAGCAGATATCCGGGTTGAAAGAGCTGAAGATGATGTGTCTTTCACCGGCCAAGTCGTAGACCTTTGAGAGCACAGTATCACAGAAAGAGTTCAGTTCCACTGCATATGTATCCATTTCATGCTCTTCACTTTCGTGGAGCATAGGATACTTCATCTCAATGTTGAAGCCAACATGCTCTGGCAGCTTTCGGAACAAGTCTTCCAAAGTCGCAAAAGGCGCCTGGATAAAGTTACCTCGTGAGTTGGCCTTGTATCCCTTCTCTTTATAGTCTCGAGTATGCTTCATGCGCTCTTCCATCTCCTGCTGCAGACCGCTGCCAGCGTAGCCCATAGACTGTGATCGCTGCGGAGTCAGACTGTTGCTACGTGTCCGGCCAACAGTAGACTTTCCACTATGGCTTGGGCCAATTTGCCGATTGTTCGATCTTCTTGACTCGGGGTTGATGTGCAAAAATTGCTCCAAGGTGAGAGTATGAACAGGGGCGTCAATACCAGTTTCACTAACTAAAAAGTCGTGGTAAATGACAGGGACGTGGTCTTTGGTAAGCTGGACATCAAACTCGACATATTGAGCTCCAAGATTGGCTGCCGCAATGAACGAAGGCAGTGTGTTCTCGCCAAGCTGCAGAGATTTATTAGAAGTGATATTCTTTCCGAGGCCTCGATGACCAATAACCATGGTGGATGCGAGCTTCTTCCAGTAGGTCTGCCTTGAAGTGATCTCCATGTTGGGATGGTAAAAGGGCGTGATGACCAAAAAGTTGAAGTTGACGGTTCCAATAACCTCAAAGCTGCTGTTCATAATTGGCACGCACAAGTCACCCTGCAGGTTCATCCGACCAGTGCCAATTGTCGGTTTGACAGAAGACATGAGGGCCACAGCACGACCAATCTTGTTTTTGTTGTTTCCTGAGTAGGTCGGAACAATGTCGAAGAGAAGCTTGACCTTGGCTGGATCACGCGTTGTGAATACAATTGGTTCAGTTGCAATGTGTTCGTGCACCGGGAGATCAATAATAGTTGCCTCTCCTTGAGCTCCATCAGCAGTTACCACGACAGAGAGAGCCGTGTCAAGCTGTGTGTTGTGAGCCTCAGCAAGTGGGACACTGTCGAGAGTCACTGCATCCAGCTTCTTTCGAATATCCATAGACCCGAGGCTAACAAACACCATGCTTTCATTGGTGAGATAACGATGGCCAAAAGTCTTCACAAGTTCAGCTGGTCGCGGCGCAGGAGGGGACCCGTTCGAACGACGGCCATCGATGGATGAAGAGCTCTCTGTAGGGTTGAGAGGTGGAGACGCGGTCACTGTCCGGGGAGTATCAGCTTCCGCTTCGTTCGTATGAGCTGCGAGAAGCCTTGCGATCTGCATATGTCCACGCAATGCCGCATGTTCCTTGGCCGTCCAGCCAGATGCGTCTGGTTTGGAAACATCTGCGCCAGCGTCAATAAGCAGATTAATAACCGAAAGCGAACCATCGACCGCTGCAACATGCAAAGGAGTCCAAGCATAAGATTTCTCTGCAACTTCCAAATCTGCCTTTTGGAGCTTACTCTCCAGGATGACGCGAGCACACTCGTCGTGTCCGAATCTGGCGGCAACATGGAGAGCAGTCTCGCCCGTCTTGTCCGTCCAATTAACATTGACACCCGCATCTACAAGCATCTTAACAATGACGGTGTAGTTGGATTTAGTAGCAAGCGCAAGAACGGCACCGGATTTGGCAACCGTCTTCCTGATTTCGGGCTTCGCTTCACTGCTTCCCTGCCAAACTTCGCCTTGGAGCAGAGCTTGGGTGGTCAAAGGATGGCCACCGATGACGCTGAGGTGAAGCGGCGCATATCCATCGCTATCTTGCCACTCGGGGGCATCAATTCCGTCTTTGACGTCAAACTGATTCCACTGCTGCATCCTCGCCATGATGATTTGGCAAACGACAACGAACCCAAATTGGGCAGCATAATGAAGCGGTAAACGGCCAAGAGTGTCAGGGGTTTTCAGAGCAACTCGCTGATTTTCAGACATGTTATCAAACAGATATAAGAGTAGCTGCACCGCTTCATCATCTTTGCTGAGAAGAGCAGATTCGTACTTGTTAATCTCTTTGACTTGGACGGCAGAAGAAACGGCAGGCTGAAGATGTCTGTTATTGAAGTGTGTGCCGACTGGTACCGGATACGTATTCGAGTCCTCGTTTGTGGGCGCAGACTTGGTGCGGCCAATGTGAATGACAAGGCGGTGGATACAGTTTCGACCATTGATATCCTCAGGCTCATCGAGATCTTTAATATTTTGTAAAAGATACGTGATACAGGCCCTAGATCTGCTCGATATTGATCGTTGCAAAAGATTGAGTAACAAAGGTTGTGATGAAGTCTCCGATACCACAACATGTGCGTCCGTCAATCCCTGCTGTAAAGCTGCTACGTCGTTATTTCGGACGGCTTGTTCTAGTGCATCAAGCTGAGCCTGCGGCATGTGGAGGAATATCTTGGCAGATGATCTGCTAAAGGAACGATTGGATCGTTCTGACATTGAATCATCCATGCTCTGTGCATCTCCCAGCACTGAAAGCCACCGGTTGATCTCACTAAGCAATCTGAGAACGTTTCCGTCTCGTGCAAAGGGTTTCGGATCAACTTTTGTCGAGATGTATCGATGTTGAGAAGCGATTCCTGGCACCTTTTTATCGGCTTTTTTTGTGATCTTGACAAAACCTTTACGGTTTATTTCGCCAAACCACTGCAAGTTTCTTAGCTGACTTCTTAGTTCCAAGAGCGCCCCCATAACTTCCTCAATCTCATCCTGATCCAGAGTCGCGATGACATCGGGCACGCGTCCATAGCGATTCTGCAAGAGGTCGACACGTCGGCAAGCCTCAGCGTATTTCTTGTTATAGAATGAGTCGACATCTTCAAGGTTACGGTCGAGGGCAAAGGAAAGCTCTGTGGCGTTTTGTGTTAGGGAGGAGGCTCAGCCTCAGCAAAGGGTAAAAGCTTTCAAGACAGCCCACCTGCTGGATCTACAGTTTCGCCATTTCGGGCTTTCTCGGCGGCGGCCTTGACGATTTTCTTGAGGCCCTTGTAGTTGATGTAGGCGCCGGCCCATTCGGGGACTTGATTTCGCGGGAGACTTGTGGAAGAGGAGTGGTCTCAGTGAATGCCGCCTTTTGGCGGTTTTGGGGGATTTGAGGTCAATAAGCCCCAAACAACTCACTTTCGTCCAAACTTCATCTTTCCTCCCAATCTTCCCTACTCTTTATTTCCGTTTTGGGTATGTTTCTTGTTCTTCTTTCGCCTTACTGCCGATTGGTCAGAACTGCGCGTGGGGGTTTCCGGCCAGACAACTTTTTTTTTTTTTTTTTGTGATAGAGGGGCACTCGTATCAATTGTCACACAAAGGTGAAAGCTGTATTGTGGAGGTATCGAGCAGCAATTCCTTACTTACAAACCAGCAACGCAAATCTGTCGACTTCAGTCAAGTACCAGATGAGACTTGTGGAAAAAATGTCAGATCGCGAAGAGTCTTAAATGGGCGGATAGCTAAATTAGCAGGAGGGGAAGAGATGCGCCGAAAGGTTCCAGAGCAGACCGCGTGATGATCGCCAGCCTCCACGTTCCTCAAGACGCTCTAACAAATGCGGGTAAACGCTGAACAATCCATGGCCCGGCGGCGCTGAGTCTAGATTGTCTGAAGTGCCAGGGTAGAGAATGATGATGCTTGAAGCGAGAACCGGGGGATATGAACATACTCGGGCTTGCGCTGGTTTTATGGGATATGGTAAGCAACACCAGCAACGCAGCGGATCGCCGGTATTCTTGTCGTCCAAAGTAGAATTGTGGCGTTGAGTCACGAGAACGGCGCGCTTCGTGTGCTGCGCTCTCAGCTCAGATGTTCGAGAACGATGTTGTCGGAGCGGCAAAGGTGGCCAAACCGCCAATCGAACATGTGGCAGCACAACAGTAGGGAGAGGCAGCAATGTCGAATGCGAGATTCAGAGGCCACGCCGCCTTTTTCAATTTCATCGGCGTTCGGTGGAGATTCCCATTTCAGAAGGAAAAAGGCTGAAGTCCAGTACAGTAGAGAATAAATCGGCTCGATGCCACTCTCCACACCGTCATCACCACCCACTTTTGGCAGCTTTAAACCTCGTCATAAAATCAAAAGGCTTCCAGTCCACCTCTGCGGAAGGACCCTGAATCGACCTCTGCGCCACTCAGGCGAGCCCACGGTCGCCCCGGTGGAGCAGCTGTCGTATCAACTGGCGTCAAGCCCCTGAACGATTCCTTGCAGTAACATGGAGCACATGGAGCACATGGGATGCCTGAGTGGACACGCTCAGCGCCTCGTGACTTGTCATTCGGCATTTTCAGAGCCACGGCGGCATGCCGGTCTTGCCGCCGCTGGGGCACCTACCAGCCAGTCTGCATCCCGCTGTCTCACTGTGGGCTCGCGGCTGAGGCCGCTGGAAGACCGCTGGAAGACTACTGGCTGTAGCGCTGCCAGGCACCGCTGCTCACTGAGATTTACTTTGAACACGGTACCATCAGCACTGTAACCTTTCAAAGGTTCCCAGCTAGCTTTTCCCTTGCGCTAATCGCAGCCACTTTCTGAACAATCAATCAGACTCGTTAGACCCAGATCAAACCATTTTGAGTTTAAGATCTTTCACACGTGCGCAGAACCGAGGAGCTTCAGCATAGTTCCGTGCATGCGTATTAATTTGGCTGTGGCCGTGATATTTGTACAGTGGTTTCATAGCCCTAGTGTTGGAGCATCTATATGCAGCATCCCATACATGCCAGTCTCTTCTCCCAGCCGCTTTTATACATATATTTACATTTGGAGAATATTTGATCATTCGCATAAATTGATCATGGCTCCTCTTCATCCTGTTCTCATCATCTTCGCATCATGTATAGGTGTTCTTTGAAACACGCCTCTTTCGCCAGGTAGACAGGTCGACCAAGCCAGTAGCGTTTGCTTAGGTCTCTGCTCTGTAAGTCGAGGTTCAAGTGTCTTCTCATAGTCAAGAATTTCCGGCTGCTTCGATTGTATCGCATCTTCAGCCAAAGCTGGAGACTCTCGTTCTGCAGATAAATCTTCTTCGGAGAGAAATGTAGTCTCCTGAGAAGTATAATCGTTTCTAGATTCGTTCAAGGCACGACTCTTCATGAGTCCTGTCAGCTCGCCAAATTCCTGTTTCAGCTGAGCGCTTCTTTCCAAAGCTGCCTGACCAATTTGGAGCGCCATTGAAGCTCGAAAGCCCTCTGAGAAGTCGGGATAGAGAAGCTTGCTTTCGATAGAAATAGTCGTCTTTCTCACAAACTCATATTCTTTCCAAATACTTTCGAGTTGCAGCACTCTGCTTTTGGACCTGCTAATATCTCGGTTGTATGCCAACGGCTCTTGCGATGAACCTGCCTCCTGGGCCAAGGTGTTGAGGAATTTTGCAAAGGAAGGCCCGGAAACCCTTAAGCTGACTAAAAGCGACTTTGAAGGCGGCCGATCTGTGGCCCCAAGACCACATATATCTAACAAGACGCGTATTCGGCTAGCAATGTATGATGTGCCCTCACCATTGCCTACCCCAAGTAGCCTCTGAAGTATTGTTTCCGAACGTGCCAAGCTGCCGGTCAGCCGGGTTGCAGCTCTCCAGTCCAGGGCATTGATGCATTCATCCAAGAAACACTTGACTGTATCCAAGCTAATGTTCATCCCGGATTGCATGCATGATAGAAAGAATGCAGCAGCTTGGTCGAAGAGCTTGAAGTGAAGCAAGCCACCAATGATCTCTTCCACCAGAGGCTGAGAGAGCGGGAGATGATCCCAGATCCAATCTCCGGTGAGAGTTCGGCGTCTGGAGTCTGAGGCCCAAGGCAAGAGAGCTGGGCTCTCTTTAATATCTGATATGTGTCTTCTGCGGACTTTTGCACCTGTCCGGTTGTCGAGTCCGGTGATACATGCAAGTGCCCTCAGGAACTTTCCGTGGTTATTGGTGCATTTATAATGATTTAAGATGGCGACAAAGGTAGATGGCGTGGGTTGAAGGAGTCGGTATTGGAAAAATGAAGCTACTAACGCTTCGGCAAATGCGTGATGGCCAGACTTGTTGAATGCAACAATCAGTGTGTTGTAAGTGTGAATATCTGGCGGGTGTGGTGAAACTAGCAGGTTATAGCAAATCCTGCCAACCTTCTCTTTCATATTGAGATTCGGGGATGCCACTAGGGATCTCAGGCGTTTGTTCAATTGGATAGTGTTGTCCTGGGCCCTGGCTGAGTCTATAGATCGGAAGGTGAAGCCCAGGCCTAGGGTTCCTTTTTCTAATAAGCTCCTGGCTTTTTGCAGCGAGGGGCCGGATTGGTCTTCAGGAAGAAAATCGGTACGGTCTAAAAGTTTTTGAACCAGGTGCTCCGTACTCAGAGACTCGCGGAGCAGCTGAGCTTGATTCCGTGGTTCCCGGTAGAATTTTCCTTTTTCGCATTCTTCACGCATAATTGCACGCTCGAGCCTATCGTAATCGACCTTCCTAGGGGAATTGCGGCAGCCATAGTGCTCGTGCCTTAAAGCTTCAACGAGATCAGATGGTCCGATGGTTGCTGGTTGGTGGATCTCTTTCATGTATGGACGATTGCTGTATATGTCCTTCAAACTTCGCCAAAGTATGTCCATCTGTCGAAGGCTAAGTTCTGAGGTTTCCGAGTCGCCGGAGCCGGTCGGTTTTCGGGGGTCTTGGAGATCGGCTATTTCTTTCCGGACCTCTTCGATCTGACGGTCCAGCTCTTTCCTGCGGTCATCCTTCCTGACAGCATCTACCAGAGCCGCGGTAGCAAATACGGAGCTATAACATGCGGTAAACAGCTCGGTGAACGTCGGCTTGCGGCGAGCAGAGGTCGCTCTCCTGCCCAAGGTGTCGATGGCATTGCTGCAGGCTTTGCACCCGCTGCGAGGAGCCGTTCCAGCTCTGGAAAGGATGGTCTGCATCACCTGGACATTTGTAGATAGGCGCACAAAATTCTGAAAGGAGCAGAGCGCTGTGTGGCCGTCAATTGAAGTCGAAGCCCAAAGTTAAATCTACAGATCGAAAATCGAACGATGCTCCCACTTTCCTTTGCGAGGTTTCTGAAGCGTCACGTGATTATATCTAAGCTCTCAGCCCCCACCATGATAGCTCTCTCTAACATCAGCTGCACGACGGTAGCAAATTACCATCTCTTGAGGAATCGAACAGAATCAGGAAGGATTCTTGAGATTTTATTCAATTTTTATTTTATTTATTTGTGTACAGTACCTCGAATCATCCCAAGATGTTCGCCCTTGTACTCACTGCAGAGCTTTCGGGGTTTGTGCTATGACATTTTGCCCCGCGATCTCACAAAGCGTAGCCGCTCACACGAAAAATAGCGTCACAAATTTGCGCCCCGACGACACTCAGGATAACCCGTTCTGGTACATGTTCAAGGTTCAGTGTACTTCTTGCAGAGAGACTCATGACAACTATGTCGGAGTAAACCGCTTCGTGAGTTTGCATCTTTCTCCACTTGGATGTGCTCCAGGTAGCTCACAGTTCTCAACCAGGAACTCAACGAAATGAGTGGCAGCCGAGGTGAAGCAAACTTTGTTTGGAGATGCAAAAACTGCAAGGTAATTTTCTACAATGCTCAAGAAGCCATCACTAGATATATCCTTACACATTCACTCTTTTCACAGCGAGAATCATCTGCGTCGATCAAGGCTGCCCCAACAGCCTATGAACAGGGAGAGCCGCCAAAGGCGCAGAAACTGTTTGAGTTTGATTGCAGAGGTCTGGAGTTTGTAGAGTTCAAGCCCGAGGTATGTCAAAGCTTCCATTAAAGTGACGAAAGGCTTGTGTTGGTTATTAATATTCGTCATTAAAGGGTGATTGGCTAGCCGATGGCATTGATTCCGGCACCAAGTTTACTGCAATTGACTTGACGGATGGAGAATGGTTTGACTATGACGAGAAGGCAGGAGAGGAAGTCAGCATAAAGGAGCTGACGTGGGAGATTAAGAGGGCATAATATGTAAAAATTTAAAGAGAATAGGAAAGCTTCATCTGTTATAATATCGAGCTGAAGATGGTACGTACATAGCTAGAGCTATTAAAGACACCCCCTGGAAGTCATCCAGGTACCCCTACCCCACATACCCATCACGGTTCCAACTTTGAAGCTTCAAAAACATCTCTCAACTTCGTTTACTGTTTACTGCACCGAGAGGATAAAATAAGAAGCCATGTCATCCATCACCGCACATTCTCCGGCAATCAACTACCTTACAGATGCTGCTCACATGCTTCAAAATGCAGCCCCAGAAATATCAGCGCATCTCCTGAGCCAACGAGCATCGCTTCTCTATGCTCACGACATGGCCCCTTCAGACTTTCAACGACAGCATGTCTGCGCTGCTTGTGGCCACATCATGATCCCAGGACAAGGGACAGAATTGAAGCTAGAAACTTTGAGGACACTGAGGACAATGAAAAGAAAATCGAAATCTTCAACTTCAGACAAGACGGCAAAGCCTGGCTCTGCGAGAGAGCGGTCTAAAGATTTCTCCTGTGGTTTCTGCGCCAGGGTCACCAGGATTCCTCTCCCAGCCCCTGCAGCTGTTATTCGCCGCAAAGCCACCAAGTCCAAGATGCAAAATTCTACGGCAGATACTGAGATCCAAAAGCCGGCCACGGCGAATGCCAGCAGCAAGAAGCGCGCCAAGAATCGCAAGGCTGGGCTGCAGGCTCTGCTATCCGGCCAACAGCAGCGCCAATCCAATCCGCTATCGCTTGCAAGCTTTATGAAGAAATAAACGGATCAGCTTCTTTCAGGATACTTGTTTCAAATACCCATATCCAGCGACCAATGCAACAGTACATCGCCATCTCAAACTATTGGGGTATTATCGGCTGCACGCCAAAGAAAATTGAAGCAAAATGCACTACTGGCGCTAAACGCTGCGACTGAGCGATGCGTCGGGAACGTTCTAGCGCCTGCGGTTGTCTGTATGACATAAACGCGCGACCGCTATCAAAATTGCCCCTCCAAAAATTTTAGATCCCCGCCGCCGTCTAGTCAACAGAACTGCATTTTGCGACAACTTTTTCAATTTTTTTCCTTTGGTTTGTCATATTTTTTTCGCAACACTTTGATACCAAAAATGGCTGCCGAAAGCGAGAAGCAGAATTTCTTTGAGCCTATTGGCAACAAGGCCCAGGGCCTGTCATCGACCACAAATGGCGATTCAGTAGATGCAGAGGAGTTCAAGCCTGTCGACGAGATTGAGTCGCTGTGCATGAACTGCCACGAAAATGTATGTCGACTTGCTCCTTTCTTTTGTTTTTCCAGTAGCATTTTGCTTTGTACAGAGGCTAACTCATTTCATAGGGCATTACCAGACTTCTCCTTACCGTCATCCCCTACTTCCGCGAGGTTGTCATCATGTCCTTCGCCTGCGAACATTGCGGCCTCCAGAACAATGAGATCCAGCCCGCCGGCACCATCCAGCCCAAGGGCACACACTACGAACTGCGCCTGACTGCGCTCGACGACTTCTCCCGCCAGGTCGTCAAGGCCGACACCGCAACCGTCAAGTTCATCGAGATCGACCTCGAGATCCCCGCCGGCCGCGGCCAGCTGACAAATGTCGAGGGCCTGCTATCGGGCGTCGTTGACGACCTCGAGATGGGCCAGGAGGCGCGCAAGGAGCAGGCTCCCGAAATCTTCGAAAAGGTTGGCGAGATTATCAAGAAGGCCAAGGCCATGCTGGCAGGCGAATCATTCCCCTTCAGAGTCTACGTCGACGACCCCGCTGGTAACTCCTTCATTGCGCCCGACCTCAAGGACGGTGTTGGCAAGTGGGAGAAGCACGAGTTCGCCCGAACGGCCGAGCAGAACCAGGCCCTCGGCCTTGGAGATACCGATGACACCGCCGACGCTACGTTGAACAACCCAGGCTACCAACCAGGCACCACCGCCGACGGCGACATCATCCCCAACGAGGTGTACAGCTTCCCGGCCACTTGCCCCGGCTGCATGCACTCTTGCACAACACACATGAAGATGGTTGACATCCCCCACTTCAAGCAAGTCGTCCTCATGTCCACCGTCTGTGACGCCTGCGGCTACCGATCCAACGACGTCAAGACCGGTGGTGAGATCCCCGAGCATGGCGAAAAGATCACCCTCGAGGTTGACGGAGTCATCGACCTTGCCCGTGACATCCTCAAGAGCGAGACCTGTGGCCTCGAGTGCCCCGAGCTCGAACTGCACGTCAACCCAGGCACTCTCGGTGGTCGCTTCACCACCGTCGAGGGTCTCCTCATCCAGGTCCGCAACGACCTCCACAGCCAGATCTTCGAGGCCGGCGAGGGCGGTGACTCTCTCCGCTCTGACGAAAAGTCCCAGTGGGACAAGTTCTTCGCCAACCTGGACGATGCCATTGCGGGAACCAAGCCTTTTACCGTCATCCTGACGGATCCTTTTGCCAGCAGCTACGTCCAGTCGCTGGTCGACCCCCCTGCGCCTGACCCCAAGATTAAGAGGGAGAAGTACACCAGAACAGATGAGGAGGAGGAGGAGCTGGGCCTCAAGGACATGGTGCTGGAAGGATACGAAGAGCCTGAAAAGGAGGAGGAGAAGGCTGAGGAGAAGGCTGAGGCCAACTAAATAAAAAGAATAAATGAAAAAATGGAACAAAACAGGAACGAAAAGGGGGCATTTATGATGATGAAGATAAAGTAAAATGTTTACGGTATACAAGACACGGGATACATGGTTTTAGAAAAAATAGAAAACCAATCGTTATTGACAGACATATCAAATTACTACCTAGCAGCACACCCTCAACGCTTGAGATTCCAGCAAACGGGTAGCTTTATCGAGAGCTCTCTCTCATCAGGCTCATAGCTCCCACTTCAAACTCAATATATTAACCCCACACAGCTCTCGGAGCTGTAGAAACAACAAGAAAGGAAAAACAGGGTATTCAGAGCAAAACAAAAAGAAACAATTCTGCAAAAAAAAAAATGATTCTTAACAAATAAGGAAAAGCGCATCAGAAAGAAAGACACGTTCTGTTGAAACGGGGGGAAGAGGGGGAAAAAAAAGAAACTTGAACTGAAGTCCCGTTATTGGGCATAACACACCCCATTCTCCCAAAAACGCCGCTGTGCATGCATGAGTGCCCGCATTATCCCTTGCCGCTGCGTCTCTTTGTGCGTATATCTAGCTTGCAGCATATATATATTCGTTCCCCTTGATAAAGCGTAAACAATGAAAATGGAAAGACGGACAGAGAAAACATAACAATAAACGTAGAAGGAAACCCGGTTTAGAAAAGAACAGGCAAAGGGAAGTTTTAAAAAGCAAGAGACAAAACAAGTCTCTGCTCATCCAACTCTTCTGCTTCGTCTATTTTCGACTCCACAGTTGGTTTGGGTCAAGACGTGCGATTAATAAATCCCATCATTTTTGCAGCAGATCATTCCGCCTGTGGCGGTGTTATATCGCATTGTACCGCATTTGCCTCCGTAAAGCCTCTCGTCAGCTCGAGTCCTGGTTGTGTCAAGATGATGCATCCAGGGCCAAACTGCGGCATTTTAAATGGAGAACAATGAGAATCAAGAAGACGGCAGTTAGAAAAAGGAGGGCTTCGTAAGAACACGGTATTCTACGTAGTCTTCCCCATCAATATTAATGATGGTTCCCTGCGAGACAAGCTTGCCAATAAACGGCCCATTTGTCTTGCGCTCATATTTGACACCGTCATACATCTTGGCATCCTCAGCACCAGCCTTCAGACGAAGACTCTCTTGGCGAGCCCAGACTTTATTCAAGCGCTGCATATCTTCCGACTCGTGGAATGGCGGTCTACCGTTCGTCGCGGGAGATGGTGCAGAGGCGACGACTGCGGCGGCGGCGGCAGCAGCAGCGTCGGCAACGAGAGCGGCAGCCCGTTCTCGGTGCAAGGCATGTCGGTCAGCTCGACCTTGAGCAGCCTCGACGCGTGCAATCTCTCGGCGGGCGAGCGCATTAGTACGCTCCATTCCATCGGAGCTGTGGACACGGTTCATTGCGCGAGAGTCGGGACGCGAAGGGTCCTGCTCGGCGTAGGCTCTCGATGTCTGGCGCATGTCGTTCTCGTTGAAGGACTGTCGAGGAGTAGCCCGGGATTCTCCGCGGCGCGACTGCCGAAGTTCATGCTGAGCTCCACCGACATCTGACCGGCCATTCGTTAGATCCGAGTCGTCAGCAACTATAGGGTGGTATGGGGCGATGGCCTGGTGAATGTGTCTGTAACCAGAGCCCGCGCGAGCCTGAGCCTCATGAACGGCTCTAAATTCGTTGTTGAGTCTTTCTTCTGGCACTTCGCCCTGATCCAGCTGATACTGACGAACTCTGCAATATTCTTTAATCTCAGATCTCTGAAGCGGCTTCAAGTGTGGTTCAAATTCAACCTCTTCATACTGGATCCACAATGCACCCGCGCCCGTGGGAAAGTTGCCGTCAACAAATCGGCCATCGCGGGTTTCACGGACTACTTTTACTCTAAACATGTCATTCTGTCCCAAAATACCGTAAACAGCGTGCCGGTCTCTGGGGTCCTCTTCACTCGAACCCTTCCAGAATCCCAGAAGGATGCGCGTGGGTCTAGTGCCTGGAAGCGGGCCATGCAGTTTCGGGACATGGGGTGGCCGGGGTTGCAGCGCTGGTTGCGATGGCAGCAAGGGCGAACGCTCCGGCGGGCTATTACTACCACCGGGGTTGATGGAAGCAAATCCACCACTCACGCGTCTCCTCTTGGAATCTGGCCGTCCGGGACTAGATGCTGAGTCGGGCAACTCAAGGCCATGAGCTATGGCAGGCTGAGTAGCTGGGTTGTCATATGCAGGGTTCTCCTTGACTCGGCGAATCGCCTCTTTGACAGCTGACTTCTCAGCAGCTTTGCGCTCCTCCTCGGATTCATCTTGAGAGTCAGTGCGCAGCCTCACATACTCCTTAACTTGGAAGTGATCAAGTCCGACCAGATGCTTGGAAAAGACAACTCTTTCAAAAGTAACCCAGCTACCACCGGGCCCAGGGGGCATGGGATAATCGTTGCTGACTGGCTCGTTGGCGACGGTATAAGGTTGAATTCGAGTTCGCAGTCGGTCGCGCACGTCTATAAATCCAATGACAGCGTGGCGGCCTTCAATATCTGGAATCGGAGAGTCTCGCCAGTGGCCCAGCAAGACGCCTCTGACGGTTCCCAGACTCTGCCGTGACACCTTGGACTTGAGACTTTGACCAGGCACAGGAGTCCTGGATCCATCTGTGCCATTGGGAAGCTCCATCTTGCTCTCACTAAGATCGGTGAAGACTGAGTTTCGCTTGCGCTTAGGATAGTGGGAGACTACAGGCTCATGCTGAAGATCTGACATGGCCTCGTCCTCGTCGGAAATGTTGCGAAGATGCGAGGACTTTTCATCACCGTTAGTTTTGTCCTTGACGACAATAAAGGCTTTCGGTCCGTTGGCACGCACCCCTGATGGCGAATTAACGTTGCTGTCCGGCTCACTAAGCTCGCTTTCTGCTTCGTTGTCGTCAGGCGAATGCTTGATATGGCCGTTGGAGTGTCTGGAGTGAATGTCAGTTGGAGTTGAAGGAGCGGTTGAGAGCTCGTCGGTCAGAGACGCAGTATCGGGCGACAGATGGTCCATCTTTGCCAAAGAGAGAGAAAATTGAATACAAAAAGAAATAGAGACTAATGAAAATGATATAATCGAATGAATCAAGGTTGAAAGAAGGCAAAATGTATGTCTTTGATGGAGAGGAAGAAACTCTGTCTAGATGCTTAAAGCGACAGGCTAGCTGGGAAAGTCCGGCGGGCAAATTGATGACCCTCGGGCATGAATGAAGCAGATGGAAGGCCCAGGCAGCAGGATGGAATCTTGCAGCAGCACTAGCGTAGATATTTTGTCTTGCCAAGCTCTCGCGAGAAAAAAAGAAAAGAAAAGAAAAGAAAGCGGTGATGCTCAGGCAGACAGAAAAAATTTATCAAAACGCTATGCAGAGTCTCGCCACCGCAGATTTGCATGAAGACTGATTTGAGATCTTCAAAAGACAACGGCAAACCTGCCGATTTGAGAAGCAACCACAGAATGCCGTAATCGAATCTGACAGATCGGGAGAATGACGCAGGATATGAAGGGAGCGACTGGGATGCGAGGATCGCAGTCAGGCCACTGCTGCACCGAGCTCGTGGTATAAATGCCCATTCCTGTGGAAACACGTTGCACACCAGTCTTCCAATAAGTGCGTCTCGCCCAAGCCACTAGGCTCAGCCAAAGTTTGGGAGCGACAAATCCAGGTAGCTTGATCGGCGCGGTCAGGGCGCAAGGCGTGGGCCAATCAGTCCCCTGGCGTCTCGGCTCACCTTTAGAGAGGCTGGACGCTGCAAGGCTAAAGTAAAAGTAGCCGGTGGGAGTGCGATCTCACTGATGACAAAACAAATTCCCAGGTAGGAAATAAGTGAAGTAATCAAGATCATATCAGCAGCCAGCGGCGTATGTGTGAATTGCGCGCGCAAACAGTGTGCCTTTTGCTCAATTGAACTGCTGATAAATCGACTCGATCCTTGAGTGCGAAATTGTGCAGAGAAGAAGAAGAAATGAGGGAGAGGCGAGACAGCTGCCGCGAACTGGAAGTTTGCTACTCGCAGTGGTACTTACCAAAAGCGAGACACGACGGGAGCACCAAGTACCACCAAGTAACAAGCACAAAGAGGCGATCGGGCGGCCACTGGCAGCCCCACTGCGAATCGAAGGGAAACCCAATTGCCCTCGGGTGTTCGCAGCAAAGTTTTGCGAGTCCAGCGTCTCTTTTGAGTGCTTGTTGCGAGGCAGAAGGACGGGAAGTGATAAGCAGACAAGTAAGAGGCAGCTTGAGAATAGGCCATCTAGCAACTAGGTCCAGGCCGCTCCAGTGGCGCCAGTCTGGATGGATTCCATCAAGGCGCAATGAGACGGGAGCTTTGCCTTTTGCCTTTGCTTGCCAATAGTGCAGAGTATAGAAACAACAACATGCAGACAGTGAACCCCAAAGTAAAAACAAACCAGAGCAAAAGTAGAACAGAGCAAAAGAACTTGATATACTCACTTTGGCGCATTATCCATGGAAAGTCCGTTGATGGTTGGCTCTCGCGGAGGCGTTGTAGACGCTGAGATGTCATTCTCAATAACCGGAGACTGGGATTGCGAGTTGGGGTTGGAGTGAGAATGATGAGACTGAGAGATGGAATGAGGGTGCGAAATAGAGCGAGGAGAGTGAGAGCGAGAGTGAATAGGCGGGAGCCGAGGCGTAGGAGAGAGAGACCGCGGATGGCGATGTGGCGCCACCGAATCCTCCACTCTTGGCAGAACTGTTTCCTTCTCGATAATGGGATTTAACAAGGCGGCTGTGCTGAGAATCGAGTGGTGAGGCAGCTCTCGCTTCTCTGATAGCTGTCGAGGAGATTGCTGGGAGGGAAGACCAGCCATGTTCGATTCAGTCGACGCGAGCGGCGGCGTCCGCGTATGGGGATATTGCTCTACTGCTAGACCGTCCATGATATGTGCTGTCCACGTCGTTGCTGGCGAGATCAAGAAGGCGGGCTGAAGGGACGGGCGAAACGAAATAGAGATGATTATATAAAAGAAAAAAGAGGACTCTCTTGAGTAGTAATACCAGGGTCAGGGCTGACACTTAGTCCGATAGTTGAAAACGCCGATAGCAGGGAGTAAATATTATAACCCAATGCAGATTTCCCGACGGCAGAGAAGAGCGTTTGGCACGGCGTGCGTCGAAGAGACAAGATGATGCTGGGACCTCTCGACGAAGGAGATACACGTGATGGACGACGGCGTCGTCTTTGACCAGCTGTGCTACAGATGTGAGGAAGAGGGAGAAAGGAAGAAAGAGGGAGGAAAAGATCTCGAAATGGTATTATGAGGATCCAGAGCACTAATAGTGGCAGTGGCCAGCAGCTGCAATAGTGGCAGTAGTGGCAGCAATGGGATCCTCTTTTTTTTGGCGGCCGTGGGCTGAAGAGAGATTGTCGGGACCCGGAAAGCAACAAGACTTTGATCGGCTGCGAGTCTGAGTCTAATCGGCCAAGCGACCAGGGGGGGGCGTGTGTGATGCGCGAGAGATTGAATATGGAATCAGAGCCCAGGTGGGAAGGGAAACCACAAAAATAAAATAGAAAACAAGGGCATGAATAATCAGCGTTGCGCCCCAGAAAAAGATACCTGCGCCATACCGCATATGCACTATGACAAACGAGAACGAGGTGCGAACGAGTGTTAGGCAGACAGTATTAGAACAGCAGTGTCTTTTTTTTGCTCTTCTTCTCTTGTTCTGTTTTGTATTATCAAATCCTGCCGGGGAAAATTACCGAATTCCGAAAATGACTCGATAAGGATTTGGGAACCGCAATGGATATTTAGACTAACAGCGCCTATGCTTTCTCTCCCCCGCGCCGTGTTCAGCAGTGAAAAACTTTAATTAAAGCAACACACAAGCCAAGTCTCAACAAGGGCAAAACACAGAGTAGCAATGAAAGGGAGGAGATTGGCTGGGTTGACAGAAGGGAACGTTGACGTGATACAGCAGCAGCACCGAAAAAGAACACAAGGCAAAAAGACGGATGAGGTGAGTGAGAGAGGGAGACTACAGCAGAGAGGGAGGGGGGGTGCAGTTGGAAAAAATAGGTTAAAGCTGTCTGTCCAGACGGGCCCCCTAGAGAGATGGGGCCAAGGGGGGGCGTGTGCGAAAAGAGACCGAGAGTTGTGTCGTAACTGGTAATGGATGAAGCCCAGACACGGTCTTGGTTCGTCTCTCAAGGGATGTATAAGTAATATGTAATAGATGGCTTGACTCGCGGAATCGAGTCTCTGAGACACAAAAGAGGCCTAAGCTTTTTCAGAGATGATTCTTATACTTGTTGCCGTATTTGTACAACGCAGAAAGATGATACCGCCGCCGGCCGCAAACTAGACAAGAGGCGGCCGTTTGCTCATTGAATCGTTTTCTCAATCCGCCCAGCTATGCAATGAATGATGCATGCAGTTTAGCATAAGAATCATCATTGTCTAGTACAGCAAATTGTATGCACGCGCAGGGTACGACGGCATCCTACAAAGAGACGTGTAGGCTTTTTCTGTTTTGTTTTGTAACAGGTACCAATGGCCGCCAAGAGCGCACTTGTACTCGCATGTATCGTAAACCCAAGCTATTACTCATACGAATCACCGGTTGAAGACATATTGCCGCATACTCACTGGCCAGCGCTGGTGTTAGTCGTGCTACTACTTGGTATGGTACAAGCAGGAACAAGTACTTTCGTAACAGTCGTATCGCTATGGGGCTGATTGGCAGCTGCACGGCTGTTGGGAACTTGAACAGGCATGGCATCCATTGGCCTGCGCCGTTCAGAAACACAAAAAAAAGAGGAGCTTGTGCAGCATTTCTGTCCAGGTCTTGTGCTGAATACAACACGTATATATTTGGCACTCCTTACATAAGGCGAGGCGGCGTTGGCGCGCAAACGTATCCGCACCGGGCTAGGAGATAACGGTGGCTCAGCAGAGAGAATGGTGTACAGGACGGTGCGCCTTGCCATGACAGCAGAGGATTCAACATGTTTGCTCTGGATTCCATCACATGGGGTTCGGTTCCCAGACCAGACGCATTTCGGGCTGAAATTGGCAGTACAGGCGCCCTAGTTATGCTAGCCTCTGGCCATCTCTTGCTGTTGGCAACCAACCGTAGGTGGTAGTTGCGAGGTAGTTGCTGCAAGGTTGCCAGTAGCGTTGCGAGTTGCGACGTGGAAACAGATTAATATACAGTACAGCGCCGGAGGAATTATTTCACTGCCCAATTCTTCCGCGCGAGGCCCGGAACGCTCTGCGGATGCTGCGGCTGCCGCAGGTGCCGCACAGCTCACAAGTACTGTACTTGCTTGACATCGATACGCTATGCTGGCTGCGACGCCTTGGGCGACTAATAGGGCCATCGTGCGCGCTGGGCCACCGCACATTGTTGCCCTTTTGTGTGTCTCTGCCGCTCCTCTGTATGGCGCAATTGCAATTGGCCGTTTTGGCGTGGACCAAGACCTTTTACTCTTTGGGCTGCCATTTCCTATACTGCCGGGCTCCGTTCCCAGTCCAGTCCAGGCGCAACGGCGGGCGCACCCAGAAAATCGTCTGATTTGGGCGACAAGGCAATAGGCTTTATTCCGGGAAACAAAAGAGATTCCGCGACCATTCCGGGGACTGAAAACAGACCGTATTACCCATACGGATATACGATGGCACTAACGGGCGATGGGATTACCCGAAAAGGCTTTCAAGAGAACGGGCAAAAACTCGGGGTCAGATGCCTATGCACAGACAGAAAGATAGGGGGTACCGGTACTTTGTTAGGAAGTTGTAGGATCATCGAATCCAGTCAATCAGACAAGTTGCCATGTAGTGCCTGGGAACCCACCAGAAACTGGCAATTTGCATAACGCTGCGGTTTCACAATGCTAGCAGCGACGAATAAGAGGCAAGAAAAAAAGGAAAAGAACAAACGAGTCATAAATGACAGCAGCATAGCACGGGCACCAGTGCTGCATTTCTTTTTTCCTCTTTTTTTTTCCTTTTTTTTCTTTCAGCTGCTGCCTCTTCTCCCTCCCTTTTGCTGGAATGAGGCCTTGGCTCGGGAACGTGATCTCCACTAGGAAACTACTAATTGCGCCAGAGCTGGAGCCAGGGGGGGAGGGGTGCGTGATTCTCAAGTCTTAGTGTCTAGTGCTGGACCAGCGAGAACCGTCCTAAAAAAAAAGTTGACTTGCGGGCTGTAACTGATGACGAAGAGAAACACCAAAGTTGGCCTTCCTGAGGCACAAATTCCACTTTAAGCTTTACTATCGCTCATTAGATCCTCAAATGTTCGAAACGCTAATTGACTTTGAAACCCTTGCTCTTTTTTTGTTTCTTTTTTATTGTCTTCATTTTGATTCATTTTACTTTACAATTTTCTTTTTTTTCTCCCTCAGAAAAAGAAAAAAAAGGAACATGGCCGACAGGCAGCTAAGCCTAAACCCCCATCAACACTACTAAACCAATACGACAGAACTGATTGCCCATTTGTGAGACGCAATTACATACTAAACCCTCCAAGTCCGAACCAACAACCGGCCCTGTTTCTGTTTCTCCGCGCAATCCCTTTTAGCTAAACCTCCTCCGTGCTAAGAAAAAAGCCCTTTTCTTTGTCTCTCATTGGTTACATCGGCTACTTCCATTGGCTGCCGTATACGTTTAAGAGGCCCCCCCTTAACGGAGTACTTTTTTTTTTACCTTTTTTTTGCTCTCTCGTCCTGGCAAACGATAAACGATGCTAACGCAGACCAATAACCGAATACGTACAAGAGAGAAAAAAAGAACATGTGAACCCCGGGTTTGCATAACTTTTTACTTTATCTCTTGTCTCTCTCTTGTACCCTTAATTATTTCCCCCTCCTTTCGCAAAAGAACCCGCATCCAGCTCTAGTTGTGCTGTTAGTTGGTCTCACTTGTTGTGTCTTCCTTTTTTTTTTTAATTTTGTCTTCCCGTCTTTAGGATTGAGGATTCGATCCTACTTTGTCTCTCGCCCACTTTATCGTCATCATCCATCATAGCTGCTTAAACCCAACACGATACATATCTACATGCAGTCTACCATGTCATGTCTACTGTAGTTGTCCACCCAAGTCTTCTTAGTGTACGAGCATAAACACAGCCTTTTGGTCGCTTCGGTCGATTCCAAATAGCCCTGCCCAATCCCCGTGGCCGCTAGCACATGCTGCTGCGCTGACGCGATAGGCCAACGCCCCGGTAAACGACCTTGTTCTTTTTGTTTTCCAACGTTGCCTTGTCTCTTTCTCGCGCTCGGCTGAAGGAGCCATCTAATGCATCTTGGGTGCTGCTAGCATGTATCAAGTCTAACCCCGTACCGAGCACAGCTGGCGGTGCTAGCCTTTCCGCTCGGACTAACAGTAATAACTCGCTCATCCGCAGTTGTGATTTGTGATCGGCATGATGACTTGGATTCTAAACATTTTGGTCTTAGTCTCTGCTACCCCTACATCGTAGCCTCGAGACGATTAAATAAAAAACAGCTATTGATGAGAGCATTGCACCTGGGCACCAATATAATGCTGCTGCTACTCCCTAATACTACTGCTAGTACGCGTACCCTACCGACGTCAGCCAGGGTTCTTCCCATGCATCAGCCCGTCCATGCTTATTTTTACTCGATTTCCCCCCCAAAAAAGCAGCCGCCCTGAGGGTTCTGAAGCAGCGAACGCTCCAAACAAGGAAATACAGCACCCACCGGTACCCTGGCTGTCTTTCTTTCCTCTTTCAACCTCATCCCACCCCCAATCCCGGGCCTACAGGCAGCGTATTCTCTTGCACGTGCACGGGCACGGGCACGGGCGCTGGAAATCCCCAGGCCATGAAGTGACAGCCGGCAAGGCTCTGTAAGAATCTATATCCGATGGTCAGGGGTATATCCATATGGAAAAGGAAAGCGATGCGTGAGAAGGATCGTAATAGACCCATCCAGAGGGAGTGCCGTCGTAAGATTTCCGAATTGCAGGTAGCTTTTTTTACCTTTTGGACCGGTCGCTGCTAGCGGCAACCTAGTTACGGAGACCGGAGATGCTTACCGTGTGGCAGAGGCCACTTTGGAACTCGACTTGCTCGCCAAGCTCGGCTTGATCTATTCAGCGGCCGCCTTTGGGGATTGGCAACAGGGTTTTTCCTTAGCTGAACAGGAAACTGGGACGCCGGGTAGATGGTCTCCCGGTGGTGAATGCTACGCTTACTTAACTTTTCCAAAAGGACGTATTTTTCCGTCTGCTGCCTCCAGGGTATTCACGGATTACTCCGAGCGTTTACCTCATTTAGGTGCCATCGAATACGATGTTTCGCTAGGGTTTCCATTACAGGTCCCTTGGAGTCATTGATACGAGTAATAGTATAGTACGGCATCGTAAACCCTGGTCCATTCCCTAAAAAATAGTATATATTAGTTACAGTAGTTGCTTAAATAGCTGTTCAAGTAGAAGCAGGGAGAAGGGATCCAACAAGCTATAGAGAGACCGGTTGGCTTTAGTATCGCTGACAGTGGGCTACGGATGGGCTGCTTTGCCAAGATGGAGTCATGGTAGGTGGGATTTTTCATACTTGTAAGATATCAGTCAGCGTCTATTTTCATTCGTGTCAAAGTGGGTGATCTGCAGATGGCAGTAAATTTCCTGGTTCAAGCATCATAGTGGTTGCAGGGCGTGTTTCCTATTGGAGTCACAATCAAAAGCTTCGCTCTGCCGCTCTGAGCTGAGAGGTGAATGGTGTGATGATGATGAGAACATCTTACTCTTTCTCATATACAATCTTTTGCAAATGCCAGTTACGGCAAATGACTTCGAAATATCGCCATCCACCGTACATTAGTGGCCATACCCCCCCCCTTGAAAATAGTATAAATTAGCCCAAGATGGAAAAGGACTGGGCTGTTCTGAGAGCTGATGGGGGGCTAGACTTGAACAGAGTAATTGATCTAGGCAAATAAAATTCCCAAAGCACACTAGCACCGCGAATTACACGAGCAAATTCCAAACGTTACTACTGTACCCAAGCGCTAATCATGCTGCTAGCACTGCTACTATGAAAGTCCCAAGGGCCCTAATCAAGCTCCTATAGGTAAGAAGTTGATGGCTTGATTAACAATCAATGACATTATTCCCCTTTTCAACTTTGACGTATACAAAAAAGAGAAATAGGCCCAAACGGGTTAAAAGAGAGTGAGCAGAAACTGGAAACGAGCTAGCCGAGGACCCATAGCTATTAGTTTCGGTCGATCATGAAGAGTTAAGTCGCCAGTGTACGAATAGCAAACAAGAGACTGCAACTAGAGAGGGGTGTAAGGGGCAGGTTTCGTTTCCGGCAGAACCGAATGATTCCATTTGATTGTTTGTTGACTTGCGACTCTGCTGGCTCTCTCTCACTTGCTTTATCCCTTTTACCGACAAACCAGCAGTTGATCCTGGTCAACGGCATCGGGAATTTCCCATCGGATATCTATGCCATGTGGCTCGAGGAAATTACTACTTTACAGTCCATATCCCCTGACCTGCTCTGCGGCATAGTTGCGGCAAGTGAACGATAGTACTAGTAATACGGACGGAATCATGGCCCTCGCCCGTCAATCATCAACCTGCAACTTAGTAATAGTACAGTCATGGTATACTAGTATGTGCTGGTTCCAAGGCACATGTGACGGGCGTTTCCCTTTTAGCTCTTCCCCACTTATTCCTCAAAACCGTCAACTATTTGCGAAACTGACCGCGAGGCCAGAGAGATAGCGAGCCAAGCGAGGCCCAAGCCAATAACGCATTGAGGATCTAAAATAGTAGCGGGTGGCGTCCAACACTTGGTTTTAATAGACCAGCAAGCGGTGCTGTTAGTACCAGCCAGCCTTGGCGGCATAGTATAGTCCATTCTTGTAGACGTACATGTACGTATACGCGAAGTGTGTCACCCCATTTTCACAACCGATATTAAACACTCGCGTTGCGTTGGGACTTTTTTTTTTTCCTGCCATAACTCGTATGCAGCCAAGTGTTAGCCGGACAGCTGGTGTTGCCTGAATGGCTGATCAACAAACGAGCGCCCCCAGCCAGCCACTCGGGCAAATACGGTTTATGCAAGGACACACTTGGGTGCATTTCATCCGCAATAACAGAGCGAGATAATAAATAACAAACAAATTAGGGAGTGCGTCGCATTGGCTTGAGTGGTTTTAAACACAAAAGACGGCCCGGAATTTTTGACAGGATCCTAAACCCAGCAGGACAGCACACACAGTATGAAATATCATAAATTCTGTCTTCGTCAATGCTCGAAAAAAAAAGGGAGGGCATGATACTTTTGCTTGTGGATTCGTAGTTGACGACATAAACTTTCTATAACTCTTTTTTGCCGTCTCGCTCTTTTTACCGCTTTCGTGAGCTTACCTAGCCCAAAGCCTAAACATTCACGACATTTGATTTGCCAGTTATGCCCTGTATTCTAATCGCTCATGCGGAAAACCACTACCTGTTTGTGGCAAAGCAAGCGATGGATTTACCCTGACGGCGAAGAAACAAACATGAATAACTACTATTGGACGGCACAAGAAGGGGATATTTCCGCCATTATACTTTGTAAATCCGTTCAGAAGCTTCCTGCAAGTCGCGATCGGGCATATTCCTCATTCGGCACAACTTCGTACATACTTTTTGTACATTTTGGCAGATCCAACAGGCGTCTGAGAGACCCGCCATAGCCTCTTTTTATATATCTCTCTCTCTTTCTTTTTGCATGTGCGTGTGTCCCACCCCCTCCTATTTCTCGGTGCGTTATGCATAACATTGCGAAATAGTAGGAACAAAGTACAGTCGTAGCAGCAGGAATCCTGCACGTTTTTGGTTCCCTTATCTCTCTTTCGTTGGGAGTTTTTTTTTTTTTTTTTATTACATATTACTAAACCCAGCACAGATACTTGCACTTTCTTCTTTTGTCCGCCGTAATAAACCCCAGCTGAGCTGATGGAAAATTGCTGCTTTGGGCTCCCCAGACAGACTAATCACCGGAAAACGTGATTTCTCATATACCGCTTAAACGGATCTACATTAAACAAGCACCAACGCCTATTTTAAACGGAGTCGAGTCCCTTTCGCAAATTCCCAAAGTAGAAAGCGCTGCGCTTCCAGCCCGTCAAGTGTTAATTCAGTGCGTGCAGGGCCGCCAATCTGACCAGGTGGATCATTCTCAACCCACTCTTCTCTCCGTGTTTCGTTCTTTTCACGCCCCCCTTTTTTTTCTCTTCCCATAGCCTACTGGGCACTTCGCAAGGAGGGGGTGGGTGTAACTTTCTCTCAATTATTGGCTTCGCTGCTTTATATATACTAGAATACTACTTGGCGCTATCTACTACATGTACTAGGCTATTGATACGAATGACGGAGACATACATCTAACCATTGTTAGTTATTTTTTCCTCTTTTTGCGCTTTGTTCTGTTCCAGAGCTTCCGCGCGCATTCATGTCCAAAAGTAGGGACCTGTTTCCATTTTTGGGTAGTTACAGGGGGTCCAAAGGAGGATGATCTTCGAGCGTTTTTTGTCATGTGTCATGCGAAAGAGCGAGACCGAGGAGCGAGTATTACACGACAAAATAGTCAACTTTTTGCAACCGGACAACCATGCCAGTTTGCTACAGTATACCTATTTACATCCGTTGCTTTGTAACCCCAGTTGCTTTTCGGCGTTAAAGGTGGGTGGATATCACGTCAGAAGACAAGGGAACTTTACCACTCTATACCACATACACAGTAGACCCGACAAGAAGCTACCCTTGTACTAGTTGTCGTGTTGGATGCTGGCGCGAAAAAAAAAAAAGTAACTCTACCTCTCTTTTTTTTTTTCCCGCCAGCGAAAGCCGGGCTACCTTGGATATTGCCCCGTTTTGGAAAGTGCTGGATCCAGTTTTCCAATCTCCCTTATTCAGAGCAAACCCAACACCATCCGTTCGGACTTAGTATCCGTAATAAGCATTACGCCTATTCACATGAATTGCCGTATGTGGACAGCCATGGACGGCGAGACGCCCAAGAGGAAAATTTGGCGGATAGCAGGGTATGACTCGCCCGAAACATCCCAAAGGCGCAATATACTGCTTGTGGTATTTTCTGTTGCTTGCGGGCGGCAAGTAGGCAACCGGATCCATGCGCAAATTGAAGATCCCAGAGGCCTTTACTTACTCAGTGCCGGGAGTTGAGTCGGCGAGCCCCGCTTTGGTTTTTCCTACTTGTACCTGTTTTGTTTCTCTTGTCTCTTCAATCACGGAAACTCAAAACGTGGATCACCCTAAATGGCCAATCGTCAACTCTCCCCACTCCAGCAACGGCTCGAAAAATACGCCATAACTGGTCATGCTTGCTGTCATGCTCTCGTAAGAAGGCGCATACAAAAGTGTTGCGTTCAAAGCAGCGTCATTTCCCGAACACCGAAACAAAAAAAAGTTTATGCTATCATTAATAACTTGTAACTTAAGCAAGGGGGTAGGGAAGCAAATGCCGTCGGTGTTTGACAACTGCCAATTTATCCGACGATCTAACCCTCTCCAAAACGCGAGGCCCAAGGAGTTGAGTTGTCTCAAAACACCAGTTATCCTGTATGTACAGTATAGCGTAAATGACATATCTAAACAGTAGTCCCCTTTCCTAAAATCCGTCTCTCATAGATTGAGTTGAAAACCTTAACACTCGCGAAACTCCTGTTTATAAAATCCTTCCATAAACCAACCCCGTCCGACAAATCAACTAGTAAATTGTTTAATCATCGTCCTCCTCTTCCACGCCCTCTCCCTCTGCCTCGACCGCGGCCCCCTCCGCGACCGCCTTTCTTTCCTCCCCTCCCAGCGCCTCTGTTGTCAAATCGTTCAAATAGTTTCTCTTCTCCAAACGCGCCCTCTCCAAATCTCATAAAGTTTACTAATCCCCTATCCACAACAGCCACGATTACATTTCTGTGGCCGTGCTTCAGTCGTTGGTACAATTTCCCTGGCTGTCCCCGCCAAGCTTCGGGTGCAGGATCGTACGGTGTAGACTCGAGCAGTGTTTCGATTTGCTCCAGCGTGGGCAGACATGAGTCAGCCGTGTCGGCAACCGCGATGCGAAAGTCGGGGGGTGGAGGATTCTTCTTGGAGAATCCTCCCGCGCCGGGTTTCCATACGTGGAAATGTACCCTGAACGGATCCTCTGGCGTGGATGGGTTTGGCGGTATAGGCAGAGGTTTGTGTCGAGGGAGAAGAGCTAGTTGCTGGTAAATAGGCCGATAAGCCCGGTAAAGTCCTGGAGCTACAAGTGGACCAAAGGGCTGGTGCGGCTGTATCCTATCTTGCCCTGCCTCCCATTTGACAAAGGAGAAGAGCCATTGCCATAGCGTCTGCGAAGGCTCTGGGGATTCTGGTCTGGGCTGTTCCAGCGGCGCACGAAGGATGTTAAACCCTGCGCGCTTCAAATGAGTATAGACTTGATACTTAGGCAGCGTTGTCTTGCCCTGCTCGCCCTCGTAGCCGATGAAGAGTGAATAGGCGGCCTCAAGGCTCAGCGGCAGCCCAACGTCATAATCATCAGGGCCAAAGCCAGGCCGAAATGGCCCTCCAGCAGTACTGCCCTTGGGGAGAAGAGTTTCAAAGTCTGTATATGGCCACCACAAATCCACGGTGCCTCTCTCGACCAGATAGATGGCTTCCTCTGGGAGGAGCCATAACCTTCCTACGCCGAGCTGTTCTTTATTTCCAGAGGCCACTCTCCCGATGTCCTTCATCCAGCTTCCCTTCTCATGCTCCATGACCACCACCCGTTCCTTCAACCACATCCCCTCGTAATCCGTCGCCTCGTTCTCCTCATCCAGCCAGAAATCTGGGAAACACCAGCCTCTAGCCCAAGCATCAGCTCGATGTATCCTCGTGTAGCTCAAGACATCCTCCAGCGCTCTGCGACTCGACTCCAGCGCACCGTCCTGGGATCGTGTTCCATGTGCCTCAAAGTCCTTTTCGCCCTTTCTTATCGTCTGGCTCGACACGCCCTTTTTCGAAAACGCAGACGCAAATAGCTTGTAGTCGGGCATGTCGTCCTCGAGAGTCTCTTCCGCCGTTGGAGCATTTCCTTCACCATCAGCCGCGACCGGCCCTGCTACCAGCGGGCTGTCTTCGTCGTCGAAAGCCATGTTGTGTCGAATATGCTGTCCACCAAAAACAGAAGGAAAAAAAGTCAAGGCGCAGTTCCGGGTAGCTGTGTCGCAGAAATCAGCCCCACGAGAGCACAAGCAAAATTCTGCCCAACTTCAGCTGCCTTTTTTGCTTGGGGCACGGGAGAAGGAAGCTTTAGTAAAATCAGAGCGCTTTATGTATGCAACTCTTGCTGCAAAAAAGGACAAACAAAATAATTATATCATCGTAGGAAGAAAGAAAAAATTAATATAGAGAAGAAAGAAAATTTAGCTAAGATGACGATGTTGCGCTTGGTTGCGATATCAAATCTCACTAAAGGTGGGGTGGACAAAGCGAATCTCGAACTCTATGCGCAAATATTATTGTTGTTACTTGATAAGGTAAAAATATACTACCTGTTTCAACGTCAACACGTGATGGCGAGTCTGGCCGAGTGGTTAAGGCGTTGTGTTTAGGTAGTCCCGGATTTCCGACGACTAAAATACTTGATCCGCAATGGGCATCGCCCGCGTAGGTTCGATCCCTACGGCTCGCATCGTTTTTTTGTTCTTTTTTACTTTATGTAAATAAATACATACAAATGTCAGCTTTGATATGAGCTATTTTTTTTTTCTTCTTCTTGCGTATGAATGTTTTTAACATCACGCCGCTCGCATTTATAATAGAATATTTTCAACATTTTATATCGTAATTTTATTGTGTATCGTTGGGATGGATTATCCTCGTGCCTCCTCCGCTAGCTAATAAACAAATGTACAGCACATCTAAGCCAATTTTCCTCCAAGCTCTCAAGACCAATATATACTACAGTACATGTATTAAAATTCCAGTATCTCGTCAACTTCGTCATCGTTGAATACATAAAGAAGAGAGAGTGTGTGAGAGAATGAGAGAGAAGAATAAGAAAAGAAATGAAAAGGAGGTAGGCAGGCTTGCTTCCCGTTTTGAAGAAGCCACGCTCTTAGGTCCATTCCAGCATATATATCTGATACACTGCCCGTGCCAAAATGTTGCACTTATTGCCCCCGGCCAATGTGCAGGCTTCTCTCAGAATGAAGCCCTCCTTCCATAATCTCCTTCTCGGACTATGGAGCGGTCCAAGATCGCCTTGAAACGCCATGCACTATATCTTTGTGTCAAATAGAGAAACAGCTCCACTTCCAACCCTCAGTGTACCAAAGTAGAAAACAAAAACGCCTTTTTCAAATGGGTATATGGTGTACCGTGTGTTGCTAGCCAATGGTAATTCTATGTAAAAACCTCCATGGCCAGTAATGTCGCCTGGACATCGTTTTGCGTCAAAATGTGTTGATCTTGCAGTCCAGCCGAATGAATGAATATAACTCTTATCTGCTTTTATTTTTTTTTTTTTTAAAAAAAAATACACTCAATATGAGCGAATGGGTGGATGCAGTAAGGTATACGTTATGTAATGCTCTTCGCGGCGCGGATGTAGCCAAAGGGTTACCCGCCTCATATTGAGCAAAGTGCCTGGCGTTCTCTGTCGGTTTTCGTTTATCGTTTATCGTGTCCGTCGAGTATACTGAGCAGGCCAAGTTTGGTTCATATGTGGAATAAAGTTCATCACTCAATAAAAGGCTTCTTCTGCCCTCCAACTGTACACAAGCCCAAGGCTCGCAACGCATCTCGATCGTTAGCCAGGACGATGGAACGAGCTGGGACCATGGGATTGTTTGGATCGACATGTGAGGCTTCTCTAGCCGCGATTTCGATGGCGTCCATTTCTTCTTTGCAGCCTTGTTGATCGATAGGGCAGATGACGATTGGTTGCCGTATGTGGAGGTCTCTAGCACCACTTACTTGCACCTGCACACATGTCCATGTAAGTAAAAGCTCAACTCATCTTTAGTTGGGAAAAAGTGGAAGGAATCAGCCATACCTTGATGCTGAGGTAGAACTCAATCTTGTATAGTGTTGATGATGTGGTGAATGAGACAACCTCATACTGGGGAAACGCCGGCCTGCCCCTCTTGATAATGCCCTCGGAGTCTCTCAGGTCTTTCGCGGGGAAAACCAAGCCGATGTTGGTGGCGTATCCTGCTTCCGGTAATTTTGTTTTGACTACCTGGACCTGTTTCGCCAGCTTATTGACCTTCTTCGTCGGCTCGTCTCCTTCCGGGTTGAAGGTAATCTCCTCTTCTATCCCTAGCGTGATCTTGTCTATGGACACCTTCTTGGCCTTGTTCCACCAGTCAAGGTTGGGAGCGATTTTGATGTATACGGTTATGGGGTCGTTGGGGCCGTAGCTCCAGCGTGGTAGGTTGATGGCGAGGTGGACGAGGTTGTCGCTGGTAATCTGCCTTGTCTCGGGTTTGTTATACATGCCAAAAGTTGATAGTGTGTCGTATCGCAGTAGGGGAAGTGGGAAGCTGTATCTGTATTGATTGCTGTGACCTTGTTGCACCGTTACTACTAATTCATAGTATGTTTCAGCGATCCTGCTGGGTAGCTGTAATGATGCTGGTGGTATTCGTCGGTTTGTCTCCTCGCCGCCTCTTCCAAAGGGGATAAAGATAATAAAGGGCAGGTCCATGGAGTAAACGTTCTCGGCATCCTTGCCTGACGAGCATCTGAATAGCAACACCTCCTTGCCAACCAAGTCTGTTGTCTCTTTTCGGGGTGCACCCAGATGTCGCTTGGTTAGACTATCGGCATCGGGGTGTATAGTTTCGCGTTTCTGGAGGCTTATTCGCACCAGAGATACCGGCACAGGCATAGAGAAGCCCTGGCCCGGCCGGATCTCGACCTTGCCCTCGATTCGCGGCTATATGTTTGTTAAGTCCGTGTTAGCACAAGCTCCTGACGCTCAAGTGATTTGTGTGCGCTCTCATTCTGTTTGACACCGCATCTTCGGACCAGAGAGGGGGGGATTGGTAGGGGGGTAGGCAGTCGTCAACGTACCAGAGTCGCAGAGATGCCCGGATATCCCACCAGGAAGCTCCTGTTTGGAGGGCCCGAGACCCGTACGCTAGCTGGCGTAGAAGCCATGCTGCCGTCGCCGTCGCTGCGGTGAAGCTGTGAGTTGTCGCCGCTGTTGATACTGCTGTCGTCGCTGCGGGAGCTGTCTTGGGGATTACGAATGCGCTCAAGGTGGTGGAGACGTCAGCGGCAGAGCTGGAGGTTCAGCTGCGGTCAGGAGAAGGTCGAGGCAGCGGTGGTGGTGCTGTGCGCTCTCGGAGACGTGGGATTCGCTCTGTTTGGTTCCCCCAAGGCCGGGTCGCCAGCAGATGACCAGCAGGCATAAGCTGCTCGGTGAGTCGCCGTCACGATACCCTATTTCCGCACAAGACACACACACACAAGAACAGGCGCTCGGCAGGTCGATGCGAAGGTGGGGTTGGCAGGCTGCGGCCGGGTGGATTTTCTGGTTCACAGGGCTCGAGCCAGCGGGATCGGATCGCCTCGACCGGGTGGTTCTCAGCAAGGGCTCAGCAATCGAGTTGAAGGACGGCGTCAGCCTCGGCGCGCCGGCGCTGGATTGTGACGATGTTTGCGCAAAGGAAGGCGACGGGTTGGCTGGACGGCGGGAGGTTTTGACGCAGCCTGGAGAGCAGGGCAGAAGCAGTGAGTGGGTGTGGTTTAGGTAAGGCGAACCGAGCAATGGCGACCCTCGTCAACAGCTGAAATCGGTGGCCCGGGGGAGCCCAGTTGCATTAGCTTCAGTGGAGCAGCTGCAGCGGCTCTGCGCCTGTTGTAGCGGGCAGGGCGGCTGTGGTTGCGAGCTCTGGTTGCGAGCTCTGGACCGTAAAAGATTTGCGATGTATGTAATACTGACCGCCTGTGAAATCAGGATCTCGAGCTGCGTTTGTATTACGTCGTGCGCAAAGTCTCTTCGCCTGCGAGTGGTGAAGGCCGTAGAGAATACTGACTGCGTGGTATTGGAAGCAACACTGCTGTGTCGACACAGCACCTGCCAGTACTGAAGCAGCAAACACCTGTCTTGGAAATAGAGCTTGGAGCTCGGTGCGCTGGAATTGATTCGAGTCCGTATTGGAGCCCCCGGCCGACGACTGAGGCAGGTTTGGTGAGATTGCTCATAGACAGCAGCGGGGGGTTTTGCGCCGGACCCGGTTCAGATGACGGCCTGCGCCTCTTACGAAGCTTGCCTGAGCTTACTGGGACCGACGGTGCGAATTATGTCCAATAACAGCACCCCACAGGGACCTGTTGAGCAAGAGCAGCGCAGAAATCAAGCCATTGATGGGTGCGTCCGCATGCGGGTCAGCCGATGGCCTTTATACCGTGCAAACACAGTGAAGTATCTGTCAGCGCCTCACCTCGCCTCCTTTCGCAATCAATCGCTGGGGAGAAGCGAACCGGCTGTGCGACGTGATGATTCCAGCGCAAGAATGGCGAAGGAGGATTGCGATTTGGGTGTGGGCCATGCAGATGTGAAATGCCATGTCACGAATCGTAGCCACTGCCTTAGCAGCTAATATGGATGCGCCGCCGCTGTCAATAGTACGTAACAGCTGGGGATTCATTATATTCCTACAGGCATTGGAAGACAGTAGCGCTCGTACTGGCTCTGTTGAGGCTCCATTTGAGACATTCCAGGCCAGCCAAGTACCCCGCGATTAACGCCGTATTCAGCCAGCGGCATAGGGCAGAGCACGCGTTCGCTGTGGCTGCGTCACGTCAGTGTCAATGAGTGGTAAGATTTCAAATGGTGCTTGTCGCTACAGGTACTAAGCCCTGTGCTGTGCTCTTGGATATATTTAGAAGGGAATCAATGGCAATACACTCGCACGACAACACTGGGACAAAGGGTTCCATTTCTTCTTCTTCTTCTTCCTCTGTTGCTCTTTAATTTGTGCCAAGATGTATTTAATCTTATTTATTAGCACTACTGTATTGCCCGCATACTTTTATGGGGGACAGAGCATGCACTGTAATCAAAAGTACTATCCGCACTGCCCTAAAACAGACACTGATGGCGCGCGCTTCGTATGCCCAGTTAGTTCATCGCCGTAACATCGCGCATACCCGGCTTATTCTCATCTCTCGAACGAGTTCATGGACATGGCATGGCCCTGTAGCGGTCAGATCTGTAATCGAGGCAATATTAACACTTGTCATTTGCTGGTCCGCGTCACCGTCCACTGTCCTGAGACCCGGTCCCTTGCACCGCCGCCAGTTCTTACCGCAGCGACAGGGGTTCCAAGGCGTTTTTCCCAACCAGCTCCATAATGGAAACGGCCAGAGACGCCTTAGACGCGCTGGATTCTGTGTGGCGAGGCAAAGAACCTGATTTATAACCCCCACCGCTGGAAATCAGATGCTAGTGCTCTGATTACAGAGCAGATTGACAAAAATAAGCGCTTCCATTGTCGCGGCAAAGGCGCATGAGTGTGGATGACCCTGTAGTCGTGCCGTAAGAATAGACGGCCAAGTCAGCCTTGTTGGATCCTTCTACGTATTGATTTAGACCCCGAAAAAGGAAATGCAAGGCACCAGCACCAAGTAGTGCGCGTAAGACGTCAAAATCCCTGTTTCAGCCGATTATTATTGTTCGACTGTCATCACCGTCTTCTTATTAACTTCCCGCTTCCCCCTTTTCTTTTCCTTTCTGTTCTTCCAATTCCAGGAGGCTCCCTCCCAACACCCGGGATTTGATTTGGGTCACATCTCGCAATGTAACCCCTCCACGCGAATTCTGCGGTGGAGTGACATGGAGGTACCTGTTCCGAGGCGGGCCCTGACTGTAGCGTCCATCTGGCGCCTCAAGCGGTTTAGCCTGGGCTGAACTCCGAAAGCCACTTCCGAAAGCTTTGGCCATGACAGGCAACTTTTGTTTTGACGTTGCGGCTGTGAATATTAATTAAATAAAATTGCTGCCGCGCGGGTGATTTATTATTTGATGCGCCATGCTGGTCCACAACCCTGGCAGCCTCATACTCATCTTTATAATAAGTAGTCGGCGACGGTCACCGTGTCAACGTGCCTTTGTACTACCATATACAACGTGACAAAATCACACTATGGCTGACCTGAGGTGGACTGGCCCTTATTCGAACATCTGTAGCGGAACCTTTATGCGAGGAAGCATTTCTGGTTTAGTTTCAATAGAGAAAAGTAGACTATAGGGACCAAGAATAAGGGAAGAGGCCGAAGAGAAAACCGAACTCAAAAAACACTGTTAGAGCGATGTTAGCCCCCCTGTTAATCTGGCTGGTTGTTAAGGGACCTCCAACACCATAAGTAAAAATAAAGACGACCACGCAACATTCCAAAAATTCTCATTTTCAACACCAGCGGATATCAGATTATGACAGCGACGCCATGATATGACGGGGCTTGTCCGCTGGGTTTACAGTCATGGGCCTGCACTTCTGTATGACAGTCACACTTAGAGCGTAACCGAAATTCCTTGTGCGCACACCAGTCACTGGATTCTTTTCGGTGTTATCAAATTGAACGGCAACGTTGTAGTCCTTGTCAATAAAATCCACAACCCAGTCACTACCAACTCCACTGCCTCTTAGGGTCCCATATTGAACATAGGCCACGTTAGGATCCAGTTTTGCTGCTTCCACTGAAGCAGTTCGCAAGGCGTCCATTCTTCCTTGAGCATGCTCTTCAGGACTTAAATTAACACCTGAAAGTAGATGTGTTAATATACATACTGAGTATTGAGAATATTACCTACCCTTATGATAGTAGTTTTGTCTGTAGGACGTTTTATATCCCATCTCGGACATGGCGGTGATATGAGGTAGGTGAGAGGTTTAGAGAAATCGTAAGTATGACATTTCATAAAAAGAGATGAGGATGTAAGTTTTTAAACAATAAAAATATTTGGACAAATAATTTCTATGCTATGCTATAATGCCAGGCGGGCAGAATCTGAACTATGTTGCTGTTTGCGGAACCGTAAAATGAACAAACTGCCGAGGAATGACATTACGCTCTTGGGTAAACGTTTCTCATTCGCCACTGTTGAACTTTCCTTTCGCATTCGGCACTATTGTTTAAAGTTCGGGCTTGTCACCAGTGTATCCCCTCAGGGTCCATTCTATCGCAAGTCCGCAATTTGGCGTGATAGAGTTGGAATTAGAGTGTTCCAGAATATCTGGAACTGGTTGTGGCTCAATACAACCACGAAACGAGTGTGGGCCTTTGACTGAGGCAAAGACATTATTCCTTCCGTTGGTAACATCACCACCGTACTGGCTACCGCGGAATAGCGTGCAAAAAGTTCATTGACGGCTGATGCGTCAACTGGAATGTCAGAAATATACATTTTCCCATTTTATCCAACTTGTTACTGTATCTAACCGTAGCGGCGCGGTGAAGACACCCTGATAGTCATGTTTGTGATACGGCAGAGGCAGCATTCACCTCCTTTTTCCTGCATGTTACCGATGAGCCTATCGCCTATAAAAAGTCATGATTCCCCTCTCTCTGATGAATATTTTTTTCTCTTCCTTTTATCATTTTCTTCTTTACAGCTCCTTAATATTCTTACCATACAATGTGGGGATATAAGGTCTCCGAGATGGAGGCATCCCTTTATAACGATACAATATCTACAGACGGTTACAATAACTTATTGATTTGGATTTTCTTATTACTGTTATTATGAGTCAGCTTGATTGACATGGCTCGGCGATGTGGCCGATGGTTCTGTGTCTTGGTGACAGTTTTGATGCAGAGTCTCAACCTGCCGTACCCCTGGTGAGCTCCTCTCTGGGAGAATAACTCCTGACAGTAAACTAACTGAACGGCAAATGAAAAGGGCAGAAGAGTGCCGGGAGTTTGTGAGCAAAGGCAGAGGCCCCTTGCTTCTCTTGAGCCCCTCGCTTTTTAAATCCTTTGCTGGCTCTGGAAGTTGGGGTACGTCTGTATCGACACTCG
Organism: Trichoderma evansii; assembly: GCF_050947405.1. Lineage (NCBI taxonomy): Eukaryota > Fungi > Ascomycota > Sordariomycetes > Hypocreales > Hypocreaceae > Trichoderma > Trichoderma evansii. Next base: position 496,250 of record NW_028145185.1, on the reverse strand, counting down.
CGGCACAGCCTATCCTAGGCATGCTGTCAGTGCGACGCGGGATGCTGACGGAGATGAAAATGCTAGACGGGCGAATAAACTATATTAGCGAAGGCATAGCAGGGTTATGTACGGAGACAGTATACAGAACGCATCGTATGTCAATGGCATAAACGCCTAATATGTCAAGGAACTGGTATACAGATCAGCTGCCTCTGCTCCGGTTTACTCTACTACATCATACATGAGCGATCCCTTCGATGCTCCAATCGGCAAGAAGGGCAAAGAAGTAGCCAGAGACCGGAGGACACCGTCAGCACCTACCAATGGGAACGCATTCTCATCATCACTGGATATAGTGAACAAAAGTGCCTCTTGGAAGAAAAGCTGGCCGAGCTCCCCGTTGCCGAAGTTCCGCCTGAGCTTGTATCGATCAGCTGAACGCGACTGGTCCGCGATGGAGATATCGCGTCTGCTTTTATCTCTCCATCTACCGGAAGCAGTTGATTGCTGGCTTGCCGATAGCCAATTAACACTGGCGTTATCACTGATGCCGGTATTCGAGCTACACGATCTATATGTATTAAATACCTCCAGCGGACTGAAGAGTGGGAATATCTCACCTACTTCTCTTTCCTTATAACTATCAATTTAATCCCAATTTCATAGCGACGTTTACCCGCCTCAAAGCCGCGTGTTTTCAACATCATCGTCCCTTACGCAAACGGCGATGATGCAAACGCAAAGAATACGAGAATCCCCGACAGAACAACAAGGCGGGCCTATGGGCCGGCGGTGGCAGCGGCGGCACCTTCGAGGCCGTGATAGTCCTCATGGACAACGAAGACCCCTCCAACAGGGAAACAGAGGGAGCTTACATCACTGGCAGCCTCGAAACCGCACTGGGGCCTCATCTCCCATTCGCCTTTGTACGTTTAGACTGGCTCAAGCAGCTACATTTATTTACCACGATATAAAGAAAGCCGAGATCTCCCTGAAAAGGAGAATGTTGGCAATGGCGACCCAGATACAGTACAGAAGATGTTTTGGATTGGCGCATAATGGCTCATTCTGGGCGCATCCAGAAAGTCTGAAGCGTTTTGGCCAGTAAACTTCATATGGATATATCCTTAATACGAAGTGTTACAAACCAGCAATTTTCCACACATATGGCGGAACTAGTTTTGTGGAAGTCACAGCAGATCTCTGGTCGCAAGAAACAAGAAACACCCAGTTATGACTATGACTATACAGATAAGTCAACTTTCTGGTTTATGAGAGAATTCAGCGGCAATATACTCATTTCAGCCGCGGCAGGATGGCCAATGGAGGTGAAGATCCTCTTTGTATGACGGAATGTGATGTTCACAGGAGAAATAAACGAGGACTCTTCAAAGGCATTGATCTCTTACTTTGCAAGAAAAGACAAAGCAAGCTGCACTCATGCTGAGAAAGAGTCACTTGAACAGCTCCTCAAAATATTCAGAATGAGGCTCGACCGGGCAGCCAAGATCCTTCAGCAAGTCAACCGCGAGATTGCCGAGAAGATGATTCAGATTTGGAGATTGATTTTGCCTATGGGGCCTGATTGGTGATGGATGTTGGGATGGCCTCAGGATGCCGTTGAGCGGGCTGTCTAGAGCGAGTTCCAAGTGTCAGGTCGCTCGCTTGTATTCTATAGAGTGCAGGGATACCACGAAAGACATGACTGGCTGACGAGGTTGACCTCCGTCCTAAAGTCAGCGCACGACGACCAAGGATCCGACTCGGACGAGGGCCCAAAGCACGTCCTAGTTCTCGCCGCCACCCCAAGCTTAACCGGGCACACTTCTGTCAGCATTTCAAAACTATGCAAAGCTTCAACGCATTACTACAGTTAAACTCTTATTCAACGGCAGCGGCTCGGCGAGGCAGCGGCATCAAAGGATCCAAAAGATCAGGGATACCAGAAAACAACCATAGTCATCTCTACAGCCGAGCTCGTGGGCACCGGGACAGACGTGCTTATCTTTTGTAACTATCTGCTATTTATGATTACGGATGTTTGCTCCGCGATGGTGTCAACAAGACAAGCGTTGCTGGGCTTGAAGCTGGTGTATACTTGATTGATATTGACATGGAAGAGGATGCCAAAGATGAGAATATTTAGGAGTGGTCAAACGGAAAGAAGACGCTGGCTCCGATGAATATATATATGTTGGACACATTCTAATCTTCAAGATTAAGATGGCGGGCGTACAGTTTAATGGAAGAGAGGCAAAATCGCAAGGGCGAATCTGAACACTGGACTGCTCCTATGCACGGCTACTTGGGCATCAATAACAATCCCATCAGCACTCACAGCTGTAGATATGCGCACATGGTTGGCTGCCTATCCAATGACTCACTAGCATACCGTCATAACAATGCACAGCAGTCACAATCATCCATCATTTTTCAATCAATGGACATTACTATGCGTTGTAGTAAAAATATCACTATCTTATTCAAATAAATTAAAAACTTTTACATACTGAAAATATACAGCCTACGCAGCAATACTCTTACAACTCATTAGATAAATATGTGTATATTCACTGTGGTCATGAGGTTGGCTTTGGTGTTAAGTAGCAGCTTTCCAAAACACGTATGTATTGTAATTGCTTTATGATTTTTGTCAAATTCAAGAATGTAAGAGCAATGGCTGCTTCTCTATCCTATATTCTGCCTGGTATAGCGCATAAAGTTTGGGTACAATACGGGATGGACCGTGATTCTGGACTCGCTTGGCGAGGGTGATATTGCCAGTTCTCAGATGAATATACCCAGATAAAGGCCTGATAATCTGCCGAATCATCGTCGAATCTCGTATCCTTCTTTCCGACTTCCAATTCCATGGGCGTATCACTCTTCTCAATTCCGAGAGTCCATAGCAATAAATCAGAATTGACGCTCGTAGGTCTCCAACGGTAAATCGCGTCGATCTTCAAAATAACGCTCTGTCCCTTGGCTTCGCTAGTGCTAGACATGAAAGCACCATCTCAAGGCCTCGGCCGTCGTTAAATCTCGCTGTTGGAAGTAGTACCTCTGCAGCCGACTCTTGTTTTGTGAAACATTCTGATCTCGGCTAACGGCCCGCTTCGTATGGTTTTATTTCCCGTCCCTTGTGAAAAAACTCGGGATTCGCAGTGGCCCTCTATTCAGCCAGCGGGTTTGCGTGTATAGTCACCTTTTCGATTCGAAAAGGCTCCTTCGGGCGGCTCTTCTTGTCTATCTCAACGGCCTCCATCTTGGCCAGCGTCACCAGGCCCTCGTCGCCAATCACTTTGCCAAACACGGTATTCAAGCCATCGAGATGGGGTGCCTTGTCGAACGTGATGAAGAATTGCGAGCCGTTAGTGCCGGGGCCTTTGTTGGCCATGGAAACGAAGCCCCTGCCGCTGTGTTTCAGCGCGGGTCGAATCTCGTCTTCGAAGGGGCCGCCCCATATCGACTGACCGCCCTTTGGATTCTCGGCTGTTGGGTTGGCGGGTGCTCCTGTTTGCACCATGAATTTGGGGATCAAGCGGTGGAAGGGCGACTGATCGTAGTAGCCGGAGGCGCAAAGGGCCAGAAAGTTCTGTTGCGAGCACGGGTGTTAGCAGCTGAAAGCCATGCGATTGCTTGGGAAATGTTATGAAATGAGCACTACCTCTGATGTCTTGGGGACGCTCTCGCAGAAGACCTCGATTTTGATGTCGCCCAGCGACGTGTGAAGCGTAACGGACATTGTGGCTTGTGAATTGTGTTTGATAGAGCTGCAGCCATTCATGAGTATTGCTGCGAGGTGCTAGGTATATGTACTTGCGATTCAAGTGGTAGCTAACCCGATTAGGTAATCAAGCTCTATACCTTAAGCCCACTATTGACTTCAACTATTTTAAGTATTGCTGCTTGTGCAATACGTTTTGATATATACATAATTGCTAATTATCTAGTTAATTAATAAATTAAATCTTCTTGTTTCCAAAATTTGAAATTAAAATGTGCAAGTCCTCCCTCGCTTGAGCTCTCCTAAAATCCAATACCATATCCCACTTTCATCATGATTCCTCCCGTTCTTTACTTCACATCTACCAGTCTACAAATTTTAGTCTATGTTTCTCAGTCATCCTTCCAAATCACTCTCGAAACAGAGGGATCGTTTCTCAGATGAAAGATGGTGCCCAGTCAAGTATTCGTGGTTCTCCTATTGTGAACCACTCCTTCTGCTCCTGAGGTGTATCTGCATACCTGATGAAGATGATGATATCTTTCCATCTCCGAGCTTCTATCTGCTTCATAGCCGCCTTCAAATCACCTAAAATAGCGGCCTTTCCTGGGGACCTCATCTTTATTCTGAAGAAATTTCCCTTTTGCTCTATGGGCAACAAAACCGCCTCTTGCTCTTTCAGTAACAGAGGAAAACACTTTCTTCCTTCTGTATCCAATCCGCCAGCAATAAGCATACTTAATTTGGCCCAATCTTGACAGTCAGGTGCATCGAATTGTGGTTGAGACTTTCCACGCCCGGTTGTGATTCCTAATGCCGAAGCGAATCTATCTATCATCGTATGCTTTCCTTCAAGCCGCCGAAGTGCATCTTCTCGGTGACGTCGTATCTCTTCTTCAATATCCTCAGCACTGCTATCCGTAGATTGCTCTTGGGGTTGATTATGTGTGAGAGGTTGTTGTGACTGCTTAGCAGAATCTGTTGAATTGGAAATAAGACGCATCGTTTGCACAGAGTTCGAAGGCGAAGACGTCTTCATCGAGGCATCATTTCTGGAATGGCTTTTCCCAGAAGCGCGAATCGTTTCCAAAGACGAATTCGAGTGTGTAGTTGAAAGTGACCAATGGCTCTTGAGATTGAGAGCCTCGCCGTCGCAAGTTTGCCCATCACATTCTGCTGCCGTCATATCAAGCTCTGTATTATTGTCAACCTCATCCTCTTGGCCAGAAGAGTCCGAATCTGGTATAAACGGCGTATCAGGTAGATGGACAAATGCATATCGCCACATAAGCGTATCTCGAAACCTGATCTGGTACTCTTGACAATCCCATCTGGTTCCTGTACTCCCCTGAATCCTAACAGCGAAATATATTCTAAGAGTCGGTACATCATCGGGAGCGACTGGAGCTGCGTCAGTAACCGACTCCGAAGGGCAGCAAAGGCAGCAGAGATTTCTCATCCCCATCGTAAAGTTTGGAATTGTTTTGGTATTGCCAGATAGTTAAGCACGAGGAGTTCCGCCGAGTTATCAAGTTTATTAAGAGTAGCCCATCATTGGCAACATCGACGGCAAACAAAGAAACCAGCTACACAAAGCTAAAGGGGCCATGAATATACGTGGATTTCCTCTGAACACGGTTGGCATGCTCTCTCTATGGTTTCTAATTTCATCACATTCATATCCATTCATATACTCATGTGTTCAAGCCAAAGTCCATTGAACAGCTCAGCTGCAATGTTTGAACAATAGCTACCACTTTGGAGAAGAATAAAAGAAGAAATATGTGGTTCTGTTCTGTTCTGGGCTTTGTTTCGAAAGTTATGCTTCCAAACTCCGTACAATGTCTATTTATAAAACCCCCCATACGTTATATACTAGTTATCGCCACTGCTGGCTAGAAAAAAGCAAGCCCACGGTGGAAACGCCTTTACCAATTCCTTCCTTCCGTATCGAATGAAGCCAAATAATATGCTGCACCAGATATTTTTGTAGCAGCGTGAAGTGAAGTCTTTGTTTTGTATGTGTTCAATGTAAAAGAGCTAATCCTCATATAGACAAGCTAATCCCTTGGTATCGCTCTGGTTGATCGCTTTGTATCTCCAATTCGCCCCGTCGCGGGTTTGCCTCCTTTTGTCGCCACTTTCTTTGTTGACTTTTATTATACGCGTGGCATAAATATCGACAACCTTTTGTTTAAGAGCGCTGGAAGCTGTAAAATGATAGGAATATCAAGCGTGTCTTTAATGTTCTTTGTGGCACCTTATAAAACAGTCTGAGCCTTGTCGCATGGAATATTTGGGCCAACATCATCGGGGCCCCAGAGTCCTCCATGCCGCGTAGAGTAGCAAAATATTCAGGTTCATAGGCAATCAGCCATCTAACAAAATCAACCCATGCGCCGTCTCTTATTCTCGTGATTGGGGCTGCCGTTCAAACCAAGGTCGTCTCGGTGAATCTCCTCAGTCCCCGCAGGACTTGGAGTATCGAACTTATGGTTAGATGCATCAAGTCCGTTGTTAAGTCCATCTGCATCGAGGTTGAAGTTGAAATCATTTCCGTCTCCAAAGTGAGCATCATTCAGGAAGGCATTGCTGTCAAAGAACTGGTCCAAATCGACCGGTGGGGCGTCAAAATAGGCTTCGTTTCCGTCATCTATGCCGGGAATGTGTCCATTTGGACTCAATGGCCCCAAAATGCCGCTTAGCTCGTGAATCTTTGCATCCTGTTCACTCTGTAGCCGTTTCAGTCGTTCGAGTTCATCCTGGTTTGTGCTGATATGTTGCAGGGATGGTGCTGGCATAGTCGGTGACCGCATGATCGGTGAGAGCGATGGCGCTACGGGGCTACTATCTTGCGGTGGAGGAGGGGCGGCTGAGGTGGCAGTAGGAGTAGGCCTTTTAGCTAAAGGATCAGACACAGCGGGTATGTTTGGCACTGCAGAAGATGTCGTTCGTGATGCCATTAGGTTGACCAGTTTGCTCCTCTGGTCGTTGCTCAAGGTATTCGGAGCATTGTTGACAAGATTGGTTGCGTCTGGTAAATCAAGAGGATTGCTTGCATTATGGTCGTTGATTATCTTCATCATCCGTTCATGGGGGTTGGTCTCGAGTTCTTGCCTGAGACTCGGTGTCGAATCCGATGGTGATGTATCGAGAAGCTCAGTAACATGTCCCATTTCAGGATGAACTCCCAGCGGATGATACGGTGTGCTGCTAGTTGATGACGAACGGCTCGGCTGAGTTGCTGGGTGGCTGATCTCGGGAATTCCTGGAAGTAATTTCTGGGGCTTTCTTGGTGTAGGAACGCTTATTGAGCTGGCAGTGCTGGGTTGGTGAGCCTGAAAGAAATCACCCAAATCGACAACACTGCCCTGGTGAGCTGGCTGCTGGCCTTGGCTGGCAATCATGCTGGAGATGATATCGCCGACATTCTGCGAATTACCCTGATCCTCCAACGTTTTTCTGAAGACGTTGGCCAGGAAGTTGAGAATAGCATTAATCGAGTTCTGATGTCGGTCATGCTGGGTCTGAAACATAATCGCCTGGTTGTATAAATCGTTGTTGTTTCGCTGCAGACGGTTGATAGCTCCGAGAATTAGCTTCTGCTGCTCTCGCACTTTCTGTAGCTCTTCTTTGATCAATGTCATTTCCTTCTTCGGTAGGGGCTGATTAGCCTCAGTTCCAGCAGCGGGTAGAGATCGACCCGTGTTGTTGGTCGACGGGATACCCTGGTGAGCCAATATATCTTCGTGGATAATGTCCTCTTCACTATCCCCATCGCCATCCTGACCCTTATTCCCCTTTTTGGATTTGCCACCGCTCTTCGGCTTATTAATGAGCCATAGAAGATTCGGGTGCCCTCGTCGGAAGTATGGATTCGAGTACTCGCTTGGGCTCTTGTTTTTGCGCTCACTCGCTCTCATTGAGTTGTCTGACAGTCCTACACACTTGTGGAAGCCATACATATTCAGCTGCCGTACGAAAGACGCATAGTTGTTGTGCTTGAATAACTCTGGGATCAGAGTCTTGGCAAACTCATCCTCGTCAAGTACAATGAAAGAATCGCCCTTTTCCGACCAGCGAATCAAATCTTCGTTTTTCCTTTCCTCGAGGAAACTGATTTGAGGGTTAGTTTGTGATACTGTTCCCAAGGATTTCGACGTAAAGGCTTACCTGCTTAGCTTTTGAACGAATGGTGGAATCTGCTTCCTTTTGGCCTGAGCTTCTCGCTTCGCCTTCTGGGCCATTTCTTCCAAAACTTCTACATTATCCTGCTCAACTCTACCCTCAGTCGCGTTCTGCGGGACGAGGAGGCCGTCATCGCCAAAGGCGGTCCATTGGTCCGAAGAAGGGTCATAGGAAGCTCTAAGATTCGTGGGAACAAGAGCGCGGTTCATTTGTCGCCGTGCAAGTGAGTTTGATGGCGCATTTGCGGCTTGGGGGTATGTCTGTTGTGCTTGCGCAAGCCCGTATGGATCCTCGCGGTGTACTGCGGCAGCACTAAAGTAATCGGTCTGCTCGGTCGCACCGCCAGCGGTATTCCATTGCATCATAGGGTTCGCTCCAGCATTATGGTCGGCTGTATGAGATTGCGGCACATTCCGCTGAATCGGTACGACTGGCGTCGCACCGGGGGCTGCTCGCTTCCGGGAATTTGATGCAGACATGGATAAGGATATACGACGGCGTAGTAGCCGATCGCTGAGCTATTCAAGCAAGGAGTTGCGCGAGAACAGACGAGAGAGTGGTGGAATCTGTTATCGAATGGAACGGAGTCCAGTCGCGATATCGGAAGCCGATGGGTGATGCCCAGAACAGTGTTGAGCCCGCAACCCAAAGGCAAGATAAGCAGCCTGCAGTATCTCGAAAAGCAGGCCGATATACTGCTGCATCCAGCAACAGTGAGTTGACTAGGAATGGGCGCGCGCGGGAGATTAGCGCCTGCCTCGGCCCGGAGAGAGAACACGTCGACTTTCTTGGCTGATTATTCAAAATCGAGATCGATAAGCCTGTTGCGGGAAGGCTGAGATTCGCTGGCCGCAGCAATGAGCTGGGCGTATATGAAAATGATACAGGTGTGGCACGGTTGATAAGATATTAGGCAACCAGTTGCAGCCTAGAGAGCAAAAAAACCAAAACTACCTCCTCTCTGGCGGTGCCTTTGTCTGGGCGCCTGGGATTCTGCGGACAGCGCGGCAATCCGAGCTCTCTGAATTTTGCCGGCGCGACGCTCGTTGGGCGGATTCAGCTGGGCTCAGCGTCAAACGCAATCAAAAGAGGGAAAATTCTGTCCAGCCGCAGCGAGGCGTCGATCCGGGCGCGGGGGTCGGCGATATATGGCGTGCTCAGGCTCGCAGCGGGCGACTCGTTTGTTGGGCTGGCCGAGATTGCAGCCCAGCTCGATGGCAGATGTCGTGCGTGGTTGAGAAAATGCTTGATTTCACAATTACAAAGTACTTTCACAAGAGTGGGCTTCGGTCAGCGGTCTAAGGATGTCATCGCGGTATCTAGCCAGATCGACCAATCAGCACGCGAGGTGATAAAGGCCGTTCAACGAAATAAAGCTTTAAACACGTGATGATAAGCCGCCTTGTCCGGGCTAGTCGCCAAAAAAAAAAGTGGCTGCCGGAACAAACAACGAACTTTGTTCTTTGTCCTATCTCAATATGGAAATTGTGGAGGACTGTCCGGAGCTTTTTAACCAAGAGATTAACATCATAAGTAGCTCACAAACGTGGTTTAGCTTACTGCTTCAGAATGCCACCAGCAGCCGCAATATTTATCTGATGGCTGACGTCTGGACAGGGATACTAGTCAAAAAATGAAGCTTACATGATGCATGCAGTAAAGCCCACAATAAGAAACGAGGATCATTGCCCAAAGTGGTCTTATCGCACTCATATCATCTACTCCAGACCGTTCTGCTTGTTGAAAAATCATGAGATATCAGAATGGCTCGTTTTGAATTCATGCATTATGAAGTCATGGATTTGCAGAACTATATATCCCTTGCAAAATTCGCATGGTTCTCCGTTGTATTCAATTCATCTAGTTGTCATTGAAAAAAAAGTAACAGATAAAAAAAGATGCATGACGAGTCCATTGGGACTGAGAAAAGGCAAAAAGCAATGTCCTCGGTGAGGCTCGAACTCACGACCTTCAGATGGCCCAGACTGTTGTTTGGATCATATCGATTTCAATATGAGACTGACGCGCTAGCCAACTGCGCCACGAAGACCTTGTTGAAGACCCGGACTCGATAAACTTGATCAGAAACCTCGACTCTGATGGCGGCTTTCGATTTTTGATAAGTCGCTTCTCAATTCAAGGCAATCTTGAAGCTGTATGTAGAGCGTAGCTAAGATATAGTGGGATAGTCTCTGCTTAGTATCACATCAGTGGCTCTTAGCTTTCTTAGCTGCAATTGAGCATGTCCAGTATCTCTGGTTTAGATTCAACAGCCCAAGACCAGCCCAGGATGAACTTGCCGCTAGATTTCTCCCATACACTTATATACAGTAAATAAAAAGATAAAAGCAATAATAGTAATAGCCAGACCACTGTCCAGATCAGAGTATTCCGTACGCAACGCCATAAAACCAAATATCGATATAAAGAAACATTACATTATGCGAGTGCCGTAGATGATCCAAAATTTCATTTCGCTCCTCTGCCGGCCAACGAAGCAGCCCGTGCCATCTGAGCATTCTTTGCTTGATCCCATGCCCTCCCAGATCCGCCGCCTCGAGCCTCTCGCTCTGCCCGTTTCTCTTCCTTAAGTGTCCGAGCCTTCTCTCGAGGATCAATGACGACCAGTTCCTCTTCAGCCTTCCTACGGTTGCTGAGGTCTTTGCCTAGCTTATCTGCCGCAAACGAGAGTGCATGTGACATCCAGCCTTCGTCGTCACTGTCCTCCTTCTCCTGTTTGTCCCACGACGTGCAGCTTTGGCAGTTTGCAATAAAGTGCAAATCACATAGTTCGGCTTCCTCGTCCGGTAAGGGCTTCTCTGCTTCACCCTCTTCATTACTGACGGGCGCTTCTGCAGCTATCTCTTTTGATGGTGGAGCCTTGTCAAGCTTCGCTTGGAAAGCTTTTAGTAGGCGAATAGATGCCTGTTCTTCGGTTGCTGTTGTATTATTACCACCAGGCCGCCTTTTTCTTCCTCGTATGGATGTTTCAGGTATCATTGTTTCCAACGCTGATTTTTTCTTTTCTTTGACTGGTTCCTCGGTATGGATCGTCCTCCTCATTGATGCCTTGAGAGCCGCCAGTTCGTCATTGGCCCTTTCTAATGCACTCTTTTCTTTGGCCGGCTCTGGCTCGGGTGATGGCTCAGGCGACGGTTCCTTGCGTTTCTTGTGCACAGGAATATCTCTTGGTCTCTCCTCTTCCATTTCGTCATCACCCTTGTTTTCAGCAGCCGATTCGTGTAGCTTATCTGTGGCCTTTTGTTTGGAAGGCTTTGATTTTGAGCTCTTCTCTTTGGGAGCAGGAGTCTCTTCTTCCTCCGCCATGACTATCCTCGAGTCAAACTTGGCCTTCTTGAACACAGGCACGTCCTCATCGCCCTCTTCGTCTCCAAAGCTGAGCAGCTGCTTTCCACCCTTCCTTTTCTTCTTCTTTTCTTTCTCTACTTTTGGCTTTTCCTGTATTTGCGCCACCCTCGATCGCTTTGTCATATCATCAAAGGGGTTAACCAAGATTTCCACCCGCTCAATCTTGACAGGATATAGCGGTCGGTCGGTTGTTTCATCCACTTCTGATTCGCCAATCTTTGCCAAGTTGTAAATTGTATCTCCAGCAACCCTGCCAAACATTGTGTTCTTGCCGTTCAGCTCTTCCGCCTTGTCGAGTGTAAAGAAGAATTGACTGCCGTTCGTATCAGGTTTTCCTTCGTTGGCCATGGCTAGGATGCCACGTCGGTTGATCTTTAGTCGGGAGTGAAATTCATCTCTAAAGTTAATGCCATTGGAGCCTGCGTTCTTTCCATGTCTCTGGTCCATGGGCCAAGGATCCAGGTCGCCGCCAAAGGCGCCTCCGTCGTAGATTGATTCGCCTCCATTTCCGGTTCCTGTGGGATCACCGCCTTGCACGATAAAGTTGGGAACAAGTCGGTGGAAGATTGTGCCATCGTAGTAACCGTCGAGACAATGCTGAAGAAAGTTGCGGCACGTCAGTGGTGTCTGCTTGGCGAAGAGCTCGACGTGGATTTCTCCCAGTGTTGTGTGTAGGATCGCTGAGCCCGTGGGCTGTGGCTCGAGATTATAAATCGACGACATGACCAACCGTATGTCATGAACCCTCCCTTGTAGGTCGCCTTTGTCCACAGCTGTCGCAAAAGTTAGTAGCTGAACCACGCGAGCTTGAGCTTTTGAGGCTCGACTCAACCCAGTATCGCGCCAGACCCACTGTTATCGATAGCTGCGATTAGCGCCACTCTTCAAGGCTATGTAACATGTGAATGTTCATACAGGGCCATACCTCTAGACAAATAGCATACAAGTCTTAATAGCAATATTGCGTTTATGTTTCAAAAACCCAATACTCTGTTGCCTGTCTTTATATGAATGAAATGATTCGGTGATTGATTTGATAATTGTTAGGTGCGTCCCCGTAGATCTCTGCCTCAGTAGACCTTGGGCTACGTAGCTTAGGTATACAACTGAGATCGCAGTGCCTACCCTAGAATATTGCGTTCACGCCATTAGGGACCGAATATCAGCTCATTTATTCATCACTGGGCGAGTGTTGGGTATATACACTCTGGAGTATATATGTAAATACAGCCACCTGCTAGAATTGGTGAAAGAAGTTGAGATATGGTGTGTGATTTATATAACTCTGATTATACACTGATAGTTTAGCAATTGGTCAAATAAGAGAAAGCTGTGCAGCAAGCCATGACAGCTCATGTTTCTTAAAGAATGCATAATATAAAGAAAGAAAGAGACTGGTCTGAATTGGCACGGCATAAGTCGCAATGCGTTAGTGACAAAAAGGCTGAGGTGATGTATCGCTGCCAAGTATTGCATGAAGCTCCATACTGCATTTCGATCTGACTCTACGAGCATAACGAGAAGATAGGCCTACTACAATCCGCTTTTGGAATCAACCAACATTAGACCGGAAGGGTCTCTTGCTTCTCTGTGCCTGTGGCTTAAAAATTTTTAAGCTTAGAGCGGCCACTCTCCGCATGTTCGCTATCAGTTTGGGGCTAAACCGTGAGTTGCAGGATCGCAAAGCGGCTCAAGCGCCCTGAGCAACACGGGGAGTCGGACAGGGTAAATGAACCGATTGGCGGAAGCTCCAGCAGAGGCGGCCACTTTTGCTAGTGGCGCATTTGGTGCTGCCATGCAATTTAGAAGCTGGGTGCGTGGGGCCATGTGGGTTTGTTTCGAAATCAATTGTAGAATTATACAAGTCTGCTGTTTGTAAATGCAGCAAGAAGGTGTTGAAAATCAGACAGAAGAAATCTGCATTGGTATCCAATCCAACCGATGCTACTTCATGCCGTGTCCCCCTCCTCTAGAGCTGCCCCAGTCTCATACCTGTCTCACCTCGTAATCGCCCGGGTAGAGGATCCCGATCGACGGCTCCTCAGTAGGTGGTTCGACCGCCAAGCTGCCATCAAGCTAAAACCACCATCAGCCAATGCTCCAGTGAAGTGTAGGGGCTTAGCACCAAACGTCAGCAGCCCCAGCCCCCCTAATTTGCCGGAACGGCAGCTGCTAGCTGATGTGCCGACGCGAGGACGTCACCGTCGTCACAGCAGGCAGAGCTCCGGCGATTCCTGTTTTTTTTCTTTTCTCTTTACACCTCTACTGGTCCTGAGTTTGTGTGGCGAGAGGGCGTCGTTGGGCATTGAGTCCTTTGCTTCTGCTGATTTCATAATTTTGCCACGTCCTAATAGTCAACGGCTTCTTATTGCCATTACTGTCTTTATTTAGTCCTTTACTTGTTAATAGATTGATGCCCCCTCCAAACCGCTAGGCAAGATGAATCCCGCAAAGCTTCTCGAGGAGCACAACGCTGCTGTTGTCAAGATCCAAGAACAGGTCAAGCACTTCTACGACCAAAAGAAGCCATTCCGTGTCTACCATGGCTCTACCAGCTCTACGCGCCCGCTGTCCTTCAAGGCTGATGCCATTGTCGACACCAGCAGCATGGACCGCATTTTTCCCGTCAACCTGGAGACCATGACCGTGCAGGCCGAGCCCAAGGTGCCCATGGACGCGCTGGCTGCGCATACTCTCAAACATGGAGTTATTCCCAAGATTGTGATGGAGTTCAAGGGAATCACCGTTGGTGGCGGCTACTCTGGCTTTTCTGGCGAGAGCAGCATGTACCGCTATGGTCTCTTCAATAACACCGTGTCCGAGATCGAGATCGTGCTTGGCGACGGCACGCTGGAAAAGGCCAATCGCGAGCATAACGCAGATCTGCTCGAGCATGCTGCAGGCAGCTTGGGCACCTTTGGCATTGTTACCCTGCTCACCATTGAGCTAATCCCAGCCACTCCGTACGTTCAACTGGACATTCAGCTGGTGAATGATGTTGCCAAGGCCCACGATCTGTTTGAGGAAGCCACCAAAGACGAGTCAATTCATTTTATTGATGGCGTCTACTTCCGCAGGGGCGTAATTGTCGTCATGTTTGGCCGTTTTGTCAAGACTTTGCCCCAGGGCAAATCTCCTCTCAAGAAGATGGAGGTCCACTGGTTTGCCGACACCATTGAAGCTGCCATCAAGAAGCAGCCTACGCCCGAGAAGCCCACGGACCTCTATATGTATACTCCTGACTACCTTTTCCGCTACGACCACGGTGCTTTCTGGGGCGGCAAGCTTGCATTCAAGCATTTCCACGTGCCTGAGAATTCCATTACTCGCCGCCTAGCCGACCCTTTCCTCGATAGCCGTACCTGCTACCATGCGCTACACAAGTCTGGCCTTGCCAATGAATATGTCGTGCAAGATTTTGGTATTCCAGCCAGCACGGTCAAGGAGTTTATTTCTTTCGTCAATGACACGTTGCCGGAGCTGATGATCTTCCTGGCCCCCTGCAAGGCTCCCAAGGAGATTGGTCTGACATCTCGCTTCAACGCCCGTGTCGACGAAGTCTCGGATCAGCGTATTTTTGCCGTCGGTGTCTATGGCCGCGGACCTCGCGACCCCAAGGCCTTTTACGAGCTCAACCGCAAGCTAGAGCTCCGAAGCGCCGAACTCATGGGAGCCAAGCTCTTGTATGCACGAACATACTATACTGAGGACGAGTTCTGGCTCATTTACCGCAAAGATGTCTACGACGAAATGCGCAAGAAGTACAATGCCGAGACCCTGCCCTCTGTCTATGACAAGCTCAAGGCCGACATGGACACGGGCGCCGGTAAGCGGAGACCTGTGCGTGGTATTCTCGAGACGATGTGGGACAAGGCCGTTGGTAACAAGGCCTATATCCCCGTGAAGAAATGAGCATACAATCTGCGAATTATGGCCGATTTTCGTCCACTTGTTCATAATGTGTTAGGGGGACGATTAATGTGCGACATGTTGGATATGTCTAATTACAGAGCTTTGTCAGCCTGTGTGATTGATACCCCTGACTCTCTTCTTTCCTTCTTGTTCATTAATACAGAAAGATGTCTTTTCTCTTTCTCCCTTTATCGATGGAATACTCCTTAATGATACCAAGACTGTACTCGTCTACTGCATTCCATAGAATAAAATGATAATTTTTTACTATATATTTTGTACAAACTGTGCATTTCCTTTATGTACAGTAGTGTAAGTTAATGTATATTCTTCCCAATTTCAATCATACATGCCGATAATTTCACCAACAACGCTGCGGTAAATGCCCTTGGGATCGAACTTTTGTCGTACAGCTTTAAAGCGAGAGAGGTACTATTTTCAGTCAGCCACCAAAAGAAGACGAGCTACGAAATCGTGTGAGAGGGAATCTTCAACTTACACTCGGATCCAGGTTCTTAACTGCACGCTTGAAAACATCGCGGGTATTCTTCGTCCAGTGAGGTCGGCAGGGGAACTCGTCAACCAAAGTGTTGGCCAAATTGACGTCTGAAAGATAGAAAGACGAAATAGTTAGCGTCGTGGCAAGCTTTTTCTTTTTTCTCCTCTTTTGAGCTGGAATATATGATGATGAGCTTTTTACTTACAGAATGCCTCGTTGTATCGCTTCTGATCTCCAATAGCGGGGCGAAAAGAAGGGAAATCAAACATGATGGCGCCTTTGCTCCAGTCTTGCCCATCAGCAGTGCCAGTCGTGACCTGGCTGAGGAAATCAAAGTGAGCCTTGCCAAATTTGATGTTGATGCCGCTTCGGTACGTAGACGCCATGGGCATCAATTTGGCCGCTTCCGCGTCGAAAAGGGCACGAATTCGCTTCAGCACCTCGTTCGCTCTTGTTACGGGGAAGGCAAGTTCAAGTGTGTATCCCTTGAGTCCATATTCCCACTCGGGTCGCTGTTCGGGATACAAACCGCCAATCAGCACGTCGTAGTTCCAGCCATAGACGGGCCACTCTGTGATTTCGGCGTCGGTGATTTTGTCGTGGAAGTTTGGCTTTTCCCAGATACCGAAGAAGATGCCCTCGGCAGCGAGGTTGGGTATGGAGCTGTATTTGCCGCTGTTGAGGAGGACGACGGCTGCGCCTGCTTCGAGGGCTGTGACGGAGAATGTGGATTGGAATCCGAGCTGGCTGCTTGTGTTTGTGGGAACGATGTCGTAGGTACGCCAGTGGAATTTGCGCTGGGACGGCCACCACTGGATGGGAGAAATATAAGTAGGTACTCCTTTTCATCTTTTCATATTTTGTCTGTTTTAAACTGAGATGGCTTAAGGTGTTGGACTTACCCAGAAATTGGCTGTTAGATATGGCGAGATTAAGTTATAGATATCGCCGTTGAGAACATCCTTCTCCTGAAGACTAAAAGGTTGTTAGCTATTGATGGGTCCAAGAGCAAGAAGCCATGTAGAAGAAAAACCAACGTCGTTTGCATGGCGTATACTTTGGTCTCTGGGAAGATTTGCATCTTGATCCTGGCAATAATCCCCAGCAAGCCCAAAGAAGTCGAAGCAGCAAGCCAGTCTTCGTTGTTTTCATCCCGCTCAACCCGTCGAATATCTCCATTACCATCAATGATATCTAGCGACAACACGCCACCAACTACCACGGCATCCTCCCGCAGCGAAGTGCGATGCGCGCCCATGGCGATGCTTCCTCCTAAAGTAATATTCCAGTTCACCAATCCAGTACCGATATTGGCCCCCCGCTCATGAAGATACTCGGCAAGCTGAAAGAAAGTCACTCCACCTTCGACCACAACACTGCCGCCGGCGAAGTCAAAGTCCGAGATGCCGTTGACGAACTCGGTGCGGATAATGACCGTTTCGTCGTCGGAGCATTGCGTGTCGTACCACATATGACCTTTACCGCCGGCGCGCACCTGTAGGCCGCGGCGAGAGGCGTCTTTGACGAGCGCCGCCATATCATCGACGCTGGTTGCGTTGTGGACTTCAACGACGCTGTGACATGATGGCGATCCAGGGCCGTCAAAAGTATAGAATTCGAATGCCGATGTGGCGCCTAGCAGACCGGCTAGGATGGCGATAGAGTGATGAAGCATGGCGAAAGCTTCAACTCTCTCGCTTTTACAGTATAAGCTCTCGATAGAAGTATCAGAGCTCATCGAAGAGCATCTGTCTATCGCTGTGGGAACTGGTCATGCTTAAGGTTATATAGACGTCAGCTTAAAGCTACTATCTTGCTTACGACCTCGCCTCTAAATAATCTTGTACGATGAAGTCACGCTTCTTTTTATTGCTTTTTAATCTAATGCAATGCAATGCAATGCAATGATTTATTCCTCGTGACCTAAATTGGCAACCGCGGCCGTGATTTATCCTTTCACTCCAGCACCAGCATTTGCACCATCGCCAAAGGGACATGTGAAAGATGCACCGGTTTCCTCTTTCAGGTACCGTGGCCGAAAATGTTTCCCTCAAAGTCAATCGAAGGTGTATTGGTCACTCCACCATGGCCGGGTGATACATCAATACGTCCACTAATTGGCAGACGTACAAGGCTTCTCTCTTCAGTTCCGGAAGTGATCGCCGTGATATTTACCCCGGAATGTTGTTCTTAGCCCTGCACGCTACTTTTTAAGTCTAAAAGTAACGTTGGGGAGCTTGAGCTTCGTGCGGGGGACGAAGAATCGCCCTATAGGATTTTGCATTTGGAGAGGTGACTTGGGCTAAAAGAGACTGATTCATGCAATGGAACGCTGGAGGAGAAACCTGGCGAGAACACGAGGCGCGGGGAACGTCAGATGGACGATTGTGATGCCATGACTATTTCTACTCTTTGCTCTCAAAAAGAGAGCTCATTTGAAGATTGTTTCTTGGTAGATTTGTTTTAAAATACTTTTGACATTGTGTAGTATGTGGTATTGTTGGTATCTGCCCTCGACACAGGTGGCTACTGTACTATACGGGAGTTTCTGGGTCAAAGTTGATACTTAACCACCTTATGAATCCGAGCATGCATCATTGCAGGCTATTGATATTTAAAGGCAATATTAAGCTTAATGATATATGGAGTGCCGAACCTAAAAGGGATAAAATCCGAATGTTATGGCCTGGCTCTTGCACAATCGTCATCCTGCCTTGAGCAGCTTCCACATCTGGGCGTTGCTGTCACATTTGCATTCTGCATGCATAGCGTCGGGGTCCGCGGGACGGGATGCTGCTATTGCTACTTAGCTATAGCCCTCAAACTATGTAGGTCATAGATTTCTTTCTCTTTCAACTATTTCACGTTGCAAAGTATATGGGAGATGACCCTTCTCACTACTGCCGCGTGGCTGGTCCAAGTCGTTCTTTAGAGCGCCATGAAAAGTCAACAATATGTTGTAGTTCAAAACGAAGTTGAGCCTCTGTAACATGGATTGAGACAAGATACTGGATGGCTAAATCTTATTCCCATGATCCTATTCCATCTTACTCTTTCGAACTTTCCTGTTTGCTCCCCTAGCATTGCATAGATGAAAAGCTATGGAGCTAGGAGCAGTTTTATCAAGCTCGATCCTCACGCACGACATAGAGGACAGTAGAGCTAAAGCTTCATTTCACCAATCATAGGTATATACCAACTACCTACCTATTTACCTACCTACCTAGGTACTGTCTACGTAGTAATTGCGAGCACCACGTCCCCTCAAGTAACCACAGTCGCAGTACATCCGTGTACTCGGTTGAACAGAGTTAAGTTGGGGGTATTAATTTGATTGAAATCAGCTGTTCTTTTACATCTCGCATATATGATGCATGCCTAGCCAGTATCATTCAGCTGCCACAAAGTATATCAGCTCGTGTCGCGCATGGAGATGTGCCCATGCAGATCAGCCATGCATAAACCACTCAGCTGCTGTTCCACAGTTCAGCGATTATCATGGGGCACATCTGTTACTGCAAAGTGGTGGAGCTGTTCTCGTTGAAGCCGAGGATGATAATAAAGAAGCCAGGTTGCCATGCTGCATTAAGGATCTGGGATGCTGGCCCCAGCTGCAAGGTACGGGCACTTGGTGTATAAGTGAGAATCTGGATTGTCACAGTATAGCCGTGTTGGGAACCTTATCCCAGCTACACTAGTATTGACTAAAGAAGCTCTCCGTTTGTGTAGTATTTGTTACGGAGCATATTCGCGACAATGGGTTGCGATGCTTGTCACGCTAAGGGCTGAGTTGAGTCCCTCTTTGTTATTCCAACGTTTAGCGTATTGGGTTAAATTGCCGTAGTTGTCATAGACTCAAGATGTATCTGATTGCGCCATGTTTGAAGTTGTGAAGGGGTCTCGTATTAAATCCTGATTCTTCATGTTTCTGTCAGACTTTAATTATACCTATATAATCTTTTATTATTTCTTCCACGTGTTTATCTTTTTTACACTGGTCAAGTAAGGAGTATTAAGGGGTTCAGCAACTGAGTCATGAGATAGCAGTTGAGACTTTTTGAAGAGGCAAAATGAATATCCGCGCTTGCCCACTTGCGTGCATACAGGAGTGTGTAGCGCATGGTAGGCTGCTGAAGACTTGCGCAATCAAGTTTTCAGCAGCATGCAAACTCTTGGAAGCCGGGCAAAAAGACGGACGAATACGCACCAAGTGTTACACCATGCAAAAAGATGCTGTAAAAAGGGGATCTTGGCTCAAGAAGGCGGCGATACTAAGGAATATCTGGCTTGTTATCAAGATGCGGTGAAATCTCCCGTCGGCTCATTTGCCTATTTTGTATAGAGCAGCGTTACTAGTCGAGTCGATCACTTGTCTCGGGTAATAGCCGAGTCCGAGCGAACTGCGGAGTAGTGCCCCTCGAGTGCCCCTCGATGCCCCTCGCTATATCTGAACGAGAATGGTGAATGGCATGCCAGCAGCTCCCAACAGCACTTTATTATAACATCCTTTCATGTGGCTGTTTGTTATCGCCGCGGCGCAATTCATTACGCCGCCGCTCCGTCTCTTCGTGGCATCTCCCAACAAAAAAGGCGGCATCTGTTTTCCGCAGTTTCACAATTTACATAATTGCCCGCGACGTTGACATGTTCAGGTATTAACCCCTAGTATCCATTCCTTAGTAGCATGGAGTACTTCGTACTTCGTATGGACATAGCTTCCCCCAACATGCTAACAACTAAAACTGAAATAACGGTTAACGGTGATGGCTGAGCCTCGGGAGCTTCCCGCAGACCGTTGGCGGCATAACGTAAGCATTTTGACGCGCTTTGGAAGGGATCAAAAGCAATACGGCTACATACATGGAGCTAAATATATATTGCAGAGATCCTTGGTAAATCTGATATAAATCTGATATCGGTTCAGATCATGCTACATCAGGTTCACACAATGGTACTCTATACGCATGTATTAGGTAGGTACATGTAGACAGGCAGTTAATTGTAGGCACCTAGGAACTAAGGCATCTATATCAACCTTCGAGTCTAGATCCAAGGTAGTAGCCACCCCCGCTCCTTCTCATCTCGAGGCCTTGCTGTTGTGGTGGCTCACTAATCAAGTAATATTTTGAGAACTCTTTGAAGCCTTTTCGTCTTTGCTTTGTACATATAAAAATCAGCATTGCAGGTGACAGCTCCCTTGTGCTGCAGCCAACAGCAAAATTGCCCGTCAATGAAGCTGACGAAGCTGACGAAGCTCCTACAAAGTGGATTCTAAAAACGGAAAGATTTACTGGATATGGACTTCGTTATGAACGGCGGCGCAGCTTTACAGTTAAGCCCTCCGCGAACTACCGAATAACCGACACCAGGTACCGAATTCGCCCACTTTCCATAGACTACGAGATATACGAAGTACAGCGCGTGCGCTAATACATATGTCAGGCACCAAGGTTTATGTAGGACCCCTCGATGCCACATACAGTACCTGGTATACTAACATCTGCCGTATGCTTAATGCAGCACGTGTTCAGGAGTGGAGTTTCTACATAATCTGTGCTTTGTAGCTTGCCATAGAGCGAGAGTGGTCTCACGGTAAGTTCCTATTCTTGTTTGACAGCTTGTTCCCCGGACTTTGCCCAGCAACACCCCCAGGTTTATGCTCGCGCTTGACTAAAACAGTGGCCGCAGTGGCATGTTTTTTTCTGGGGTATAGTAATAGTTTATGCGACGACCTGGCGCTTATCTGGAACACCCGGACCATCTTGCATGTTCCATAGGACCGGCGAGGCCCTCTAGTCCTAGCGGGCCGCAACAGCAACAAACGCCATTGGGTCACCTGCTATCGCTCTCGGTGAGACGGATGCTGAGGTCGCAGGAAGTCCATCCTTGCCATGCCAGAGTCCCCCGGTTGCAAGGAAGCCTGGGAAGAAGGCGTCAGCCGCACTGGTTTCGGAAGCTTCCAGGCCACAATCGTACATTGACGTACGATTTTCGACAGAGGAACCAGGATGGGCCTGGAGACCAGCTAACCCACCCGGTCTAACACTGCTATTGATAGCCCGACTCGGTAGCAGCAGTGCCTAGTACTGCTATTGATAGCCCGACTTCATAGCAGCAGTGCCTAGTATTGCTATTGATATCCCGACTTCGTAGCAGCAGTGCCTAGTGCTACTTCCACTACTGCGGAGTATCAGATACCGAAACAGGGCTTTCAATATGACCAGATGAGGGGTGGAAATTTGGGAAAGGAGGGCGATAAGCTAATCCACAAGTTTACGCTAATTCTTTTACTTACTACCCATTAGTAACTTATGTGCGGAACGGCGATGCGGAAGAAAAGCATACGAAAACGACGAAGCAAGGGACACAAAGCCACTCAAAGCGGGGTAATGGTAATCGCTGCTAGCATCTCAAGCCCTCCCAACGAAGATTCTGGGGAACGATGCCCGAAGGCATGGATTTGAAGCTGAAACCGGCCGCTGGTCATCTGTCAAATTGCTTACAAAATACGTTGAGAAAGAGAGGAGCCATGCGGAAGTTCCCGCACGGCAGAAGCTGTCGAGATGATCGCAGCGAAAATGTAGTCGTCTGTATGGAGTAATGTGACGAATGGTGACGGACTGACTCGCCCTGAATACTGACATGCATTACGCCCTGGGTGTTACTGACGTTACTTTTTGCGAATGCAACTCGAAGTTATGATGTGTGACTATGAAAGAGGAAGTATGTGTCATTGTGTAGACGGGATATGCCGGAAACATTCTCAAATCGAGGAACGTATCTCAACGCCACGGGTAGCACAATTGGCTGCGTCCACGAGTACTACCTAGTTAAGATGTGCTTCTACAGTAACGAGGAACAGATCGATTGCCAACTCGGTGCAAGGGACTCTTCTAAATTACACGTAAAGTGATTAGGTTAATACTTATGCCGGTGCTAAAGAGATAGGATTTGCATGCACTCGCACCCGCTGAGCCGGGCATGGGGGCCAATCAATAAGTGAACGTTCTGAAGAAACGAGGCGATCACTCACTCTTTACAGCAGCCAACAGGGTGGTGTGAACTAACTACAGTAGGCCTCTCCCTGTGCAGTACTACTGCCCTCAAATGAAAAAGAAAAATGGAGCAGACAAAACTGGTTGACAAAGTGGGCGGAGAACTGGTGCGAAGTTTGCGAGTGCGGAGAAGGCAAAGCAATAGGGCTGCCCCAATAGGGGAAAAAGATGGCAAATATCGCACGGATTGGCTCATCAAACATTGCGATGGCAGCAAGATAGGGCATCTGGATGGGCACGTTCGCAGCAGGATGAAACCTGCATAGTTCCTCGTTTGATCACCCGTATACGGAGTATATACGGAGCACTATACTGTACATGCATTTGCTTGGTGAAGGCTTGCTTCAGGAATGTCACCATTTGTTAGCCACCAGATTGCTGAGGGGAACCTGCTCAACAACCCCAGAGCCGCTCTGATTTGGACTCGGTGATGCGCCTGGAGCCCTCTGGGGCATTTACTACTCACGTCTAGCACCACTCGGTTCGCCTCCAACCACCCTCTACGACACAAGCGCCGCTTTGGAGATGGCATGGGACGGCGAACGTTGTGGGGAACAGGAGCAGCACACTCATTCGGAGCCAAGGAGCGTGGCCTCGAGATGCCGGGCTTGCGCACAAATCGCCTCCCCTGATGAACTCGAGCTTGGCCCTCCCCGGCAGCCCGGGGGCCCGCAGCGGATCTCCTGCAACAAGATGGGCACTCTAGGCTTGAAGTAGCAAACGCGCTAGTCAGTGTGTCTGTCTGCACGGAGCTTGTAAGTACGTACATGCATGCACAATTACGAAGTACCGCTCGCTGGAGCAGCGCCTCGGATATCGTCGCTACAAAATGTGAAAGCTGGCGGGGAGCCGAGAGAAGAAGAGGCGCGGCGGCGGCGTCGCGGCCGGGCTGGGCACTATACCTTGTAACTACCACTCGATCAGGTAGCGGTACAAGCCGTACTGGCATGCTCTCGGGATCCAAAGTACCGTTGCCTTGATGTGGGCGGGCTGAGGGCGAGGGGATGGGGGTCTCGAAGACATTGGCACCCTTGTAGACGTTTGGGAGGACTGTATCCATTTGGTCTCCATACTTTTTGTATGCGCGATGGAGATAATGGATGGGGTACCGGAGTATCATTGCTCGTCTAGAGCTCTTTGAAGCATCGCCCCCGCTCTGGCGACCGAGCTGGAGGCAAATACGGACCCAGAGTAGGGATCCTTAATAATGAGAATGGGTTGCGTGCAGCAAACAGCCGCTGCTTGTTACAAATAAAAAGGTCTAGTTATCCCCGACTTGATTCTTTCCTCTTTCTCTATCTCTTGCATACAGTATCAACTGTCTTATCCTTTCGTCATAAATACCCCTCCTGCCCCTCACATTTGATTTTGCTTTTCGTTCTTTCTTCTCTGATAAGAGCTAGTTAAACCTTTTCTTCTCTTACCTATATATCACAAACTATTCAAAATGGCTTTGACCGTTGAGCTCACCACTCCCACCCACGGGAAATATACCCAGCCAATTGGCTTGTAAGTCCTACCGCTGTCATTGCATCTCCATCTACCCTCCTTGTTACGTCTTCGCTCAACTAGGTCTTTATTCATAACAACTAACATGTTGTCTTTCAAGGTTCATCAACGGTGAATTCGTCGAGGGTGTCGACAAGCAGAAGTTCGAGGTTATCAACCCCGCAACTGAGGAGGTCATTACCTCTGTCTGCGAAGCTACCGAGAAGGATGTCGACATTGCTGTTGCCGCTGCTCGCAAGGCTTACAACACAGTATGGAGGAAGACTCCCACCGTCGACCGTGGTCGCATGCTGTTGAAGCTTGCCGACTTGATCGACAGAGATGCTGCCAAGCTCGCCGCCGTTGAGAGTTACAACAATGGCAAGCCCATCGCTCTGGCCACAGGAGAACTCACACTTGTCAGCGCCTGCATCCGATACTACGGAGGTTGGGCCGATAAGATTCACGGCAAGACCATTGACATCGACAGTGACTACATGGTCTACACCAAGTACGAGCCTGTAAGTGAACAACCCTACACCCACAGCTACTTCTGGGAGTCATGGCTAACCGACTTCATTTTTGTATAGCTCGGTGTTTGCGGTCAGATCATTCCCTGGAACTTCCCTCTGCTCATGCTTGCATGGAAGATTGGCCCCTCATTGGCCACCGGTAACACTGTTGTCTTGAAGTCCTCTGAGCAGACCCCCCTTACTGCTCTTCTCGTCGCTGAGCTCATCAACGAGGCTGGCTTCCCTCCCGGAGTTTACAACATCATCAGCGGCTTCGGCAAGACCGCCGGTGCTGCCATCGCTTCTCACATGGATATCGACAAGGTCGCCTTCACCGGTTCAACTCTTACTGGCCGTGCTATCATGAAGGCTGCTGCTTCTTCCAACCTGAAGAAGGTCACCCTTGAGCTCGGTGGCAAGTCACCCAACATTATTTTCGACGATGCCGACATCGACCAGGCCGTTTCATGGGTCAACTATGGTATGTTCTACAACCAGTCCCAGA
The DNA here is from genome assembly GCF_050947405.1 of Trichoderma evansii. Classification (NCBI taxonomy): domain Eukaryota; kingdom Fungi; phylum Ascomycota; class Sordariomycetes; order Hypocreales; family Hypocreaceae; genus Trichoderma; species Trichoderma evansii. The sequence continues at coordinate 471,013 of NW_028145185.1, read as the reverse complement.
CCTGCAGTGCTGGTACCCGTATCTACGTCCAGGAGGGCATCTACGACAAGTTCATTGCCGCCTTCAAGAAGCGTGTTTTGGAGAACAAGGTTGGCGACCCAGCCCACCCCGAATCCTTCCAGGGACCTCAGATCAGCCAGGTGCAGTTCGACCGCATCATGGGTTACATCGATGCTGGTAAGTCCGAGGGTGCCAAGCTTGAGATTGGTGGTGAGCGACACGGCGAGAAGGGTTACTTCATCAAGCCCACCATCTTCAGTGATGTTGGTCACGACATGAAGATTATGCGCGAGGAGATCTTCGGACCCGTCGCTGCCGTTGCCAAGTTCAAGGACGAGGAGGATGTCCTCCGCATGAGCAACGACTCTACCTACGGTCTGGCTTCTGCCATCCACACCAAGGATCTCGACCGAGCTATCCGTGTCAGCAACGAGCTTCACGCCGGTACCGTCTGGGTCAACAACTACAACTTCCTCCACGCCCAGATTCCTTTCGGTGGCTTCAAGCAGTCTGGTATTGGCCGCGAGCTGGGCGAGGAGGCGCTCAACGCTTACACCCAGAACAAGTCTGTCACTATCCGCATTGGAGGTGGCAAGTCACCAATTAACTAAATTAAAAAAAAAAAAATACTGTAAAAACTATAAAAAAGGAACGAGTTGTTACGAATATTATGAGATTGCTGGGTAGCTTATCTCTTTTTCATTTGCCTGTATGTTAATAGTCTGATGGTAGCTAGCCATGAATGAAAATGCATGACTCTTTTTTAAATTTTGAGCTGTTTTCTTCTGTCTTCAATAGTTGTGATTTAGTTAATATGGTAGATACGCAATAAGCAGCTATTGCTCCTGTAACTTTAAGTTGTTGTTGGCATGTCGTTGGCAATTAGCCGTCGGGTTTTATAGCCTTTCTCGAGTGTTAGTGCTGGCCTTGCTCCGCAGGAATATTCCGATGTACGAGCCTCACTCCCGTATTGTATAGCCTAATGCCCAGAGTAGAGCGAGCAATTATTTTTTACTAAAATGTGCTATGTAATATCCGTTATCATTGAGCTATGGATTTGACATTGAATATATTAATTTTGATAATCATTATCTCTCTTCAAAGGGTAGTCTTTACCCCCAAGTCCACAGCTAGTAATGGGGGATCTGGGGCGTGGGGTATTAAGATGATATTTTTGGATCTGTTGTAATGCAAATATTATTAATGAGATGAAAAAAGAATTTATAGGAGAGGGGAAAGATGGAGAAAAGAATTACAATAAGTTCTGTCGCTATTTTGTGCAGTCGCATCGAGGTGTACAAAGATTGTGGTTTGTCTCTCGGATTCTACCATTGGATACCATATCTGTTAGAGTTTGATAGATAGACTGGCATGTAGAGGTTGCTATTTGGGCTGCTTGAGTCGTATTGTAAAGAAATTTATATACTGTAGAAGATGACACAGCGATGCACTCTTTTAACCAAGCGCTTAGGAAAGATGTTTGATGTTTTAAATCCCAGACTTTGAAGATGTCTTTTCCAACGACATGTTAGGTAGCATCCTAAAGCATCAACCAATAAGCTTTCGCTATCAAATTGATATATTAAACAAGGCAGCCGACGTCAGGACCCCTCTTTACTGCCTGTATCTGTACTAACGGCAGAGCAGCGATCTTTTTGTGATAAGTGACAGGAAGACTGAGAGTGAATGGACATAAGATGGACATAATTTATACTGGTCCTATGCAAGGCGAATCGCATTAACTTGGCGGTTACCGTCACTGTAACCATCACCACTCGCTGTACATATACTTTGTAAGCCTCCCGCCTTAGTGCTCCAGAGCGTGTAGCGAGACATGCACAAGCCGCCCAATCGGGCAGCGCCACCACTGTGATATGACACAAACCGCAGCAGGAGGGAGGGGGAAATCACCTTTTGTTATTTTTTATTTCTTCTCGCTGCTTCTATGTCGATCCAGCCATTGTCACTTTATCCTCATCATTTGTCTCGTATATTTTACTGCTGTGCCTGTGCGAGGAACTGTTATTTTGTCTCGTGTGGCTTACACTGAGAAGCTATCGCGGCTTCTAGTACTGCCTTGCTACATGTATCACTGCTGAGCTGCATAGCATCGAGCTCTCATAAACAAGAAGAAGAAAACATGGCATATGGGTTGGGGCTTGTAGTTTTGCTGGTATGAAACATCTGCTGCTCTTCTCTTCTCTTCTTTTCTGATCGCTAATGCAATGTTAATTCAGACCAGCACCGTGTTATTCGGCATCGCTGCGTAAGTTGTATAAGAAACAAGCGCTCACGATTATGCCCTGCTAACAACTTATGCGATACCTTTAGAGTCGTTCACTTCCACAGCGCCCACCTATCTCTCCCAGTCAGCTCAGCCATAACTATCCTCACAGCTCTACTGCCCATAGTCTCGTTTCTCAATTCTTTCATATACCCCAGCTTGCTGCATTCCGCCCGCAACTCATCAAACCCTCTCCATCGCCTCAGCCCAACCATCCTGCAGACTCTCCAGGGCCTTCTCACCACCATCCTCGCAACGCTGCTCTTCCAAAACGTTGTACCTTCTGAAACGGTGGAATGTCTGCTGGACAACCAGTGGATGCGCATGTGGCGTGACCATAATGCGGAGGCGATTCGCCTGATTCAAGATACGCTAAACTGCTGCGGCCTGAACTCCGTCAAGGATAGGGCCTATCCGTTCCCCAAGAAAGGTGTGACCATCACCTGTCCCGAGATGTTTGGCCGGGATCTGGCATGCAGAGGGCCCTGGAAATCAGCACTCAGGAGCAGCACAGGAACAGATTTCGGAGTTGTCGTCGCGGTGGGATTGTTGCAGGTGAGCTGTCGTCCCCCTTTCTCGTACCATATCGATATACTCACTTTTCAAACAGGTTTTGAGCTTGCTCATGACGAGAGAAGGCACAAACTGGTGGACTGCATGGCGTACCGTTAGCTGGTACCGACAGCAGCAAGCCAATCACCGGGAGAGCCGTCCATTACTGGCAGGCATCCCCGAGGTAGATGCAGACGAGGTCGTCGAGCATCAAGAGGACTCTCCCCATCCGCGAGGATACCAGAGCCTGACCAACGGCACTGACGAGGAAAACAGGCCCAGAGTTGAGCCGGTTATTCGTAATCGCCAGGAGGCAAATGTCTGGGATTCCGACAACTGAGCTGGATTTCTGAACTACCCTTTCACAATAGGAACCATTATCATTGCACGAATTGTGATACAGTACTACCAACCAGGAGCGATATTTGTTAAAAGCTTTCTTGAGTTCTTTTCCTCATGATATTAGTATTGTCTTTGTCTCTATCTGCTCTCCGATATGTATCTATCTCTTTCGCGACTCGAGCGCCTCCTTGCCTAGCTTCTCCAGTGCACTCTCATACTCTTCAATTCTATCTTCGTTCATCTCCTCTATAATCACTCTGCCCACCTTCTGTGCTCTCTTCACGCCGGAGCCTTTACCAATCTTACCCCAGAACCAACCACTCTCTCCATCTCCCACAAGCGTCCAGGCACATCCAGACCTGCCTGCTCGAGCAGTTCGGCCTACACGGTGGACATAACCGGCCACACTTGGCGGAAGGTCGTAATTGACAACATGTGGCAGCTTCGGGATATCGATACCACGTGCGACAAGGTCAGATGCGATAATGAGGCGGAGTGGTGAAGAAGGAGTGGTGAATGCTCGCAGGGTCTTGCGGCGGATGCTGGTCGGCGTGGTGGATGTGAGGGTGCTGATTTGCGTGACGAGGGATTTGTCGAGGATGGTGAGAAGTCGTGATAATCGCAGCGCAGCCTCGTTGGATTTTGTAAATATGAGAGCCCTGGGTATTTGTGAATTGGACAGCGAAGAGCGCGGTTTCTTTTCTTTTGTACTTGACTCTGCGTCTGAATCTGAATCTGAATCCGAACCTGAGCTTGAATCAGAGTCCGAAGTAGTGTCTGAATCATCAGAGTCCGAGTCCGAATCGGAATCAGAGCTTGAACTTGAATCGTCAGAGCTGGTCTCAGAGGCTGAGTCTGACTGTTCCTCTGTAGCGACATTGTCCGGCTTGGTCGTATCGTTGTCGATAGCCATGTGCTGGCTCCGTAGAAGATCAAGGAGATACAACGGCTTGAGGTTCGCATCGTGCACTCTCACGGCATACTCTCTCAACAATTCCGGCAACGAGTGCTCTGCGACTTGCACGTCATTACCGCTTTCCAGAACGATCAGCTTTGGTCTCTTCAGGGCGAGCTGATTCAGGAGACTCAAGTCTCTGGTCAGAGTGGCACTAAGAAGAATCTTGCGGACGCCCGAGTAAGGCATGTCGGGGAAGTCTCTGGCACCGTAGTTGTTGACCCCGAATTTATCTAGGACAACCTCTAACCATCCTTGGAAGCTTTGCGCAAGCAGTTTATCGGCTTCGTCGACTACGAGCCAGCGGATGTAGGAGAGAGTGAAACCGGGTGTTTGATCGATGTGCTCGACGAGACGACCGGGAGTACAGATGAGGATGTCGACTTTGGAATGGAAATCGTAAACTTGGCCCTGCCAGGGGCCGATGCGAGGGTTGGTGCGCCGTGTGTCGGAGCTGGTAAGAAGCTCGTCCAAATCCTCTTCGCTGGCACTTGCCGAGGATTTATATGATGCATCCTGCTCTAGCTGCTTATACTCTTCTGGGTCGTATCGCGTCTCCTTGGTCACAAGGAGATCTTGTTCCGAAGCCAAGGATTGGTTACCGATTGCGATACCAATGCGCACCCTCTTCCTATCCTCTCCATCGTATGCCTTTGCGCAGAGCTCAAATACTTCCTGTGCCTGCTTGACGAGTTCACGGGTGGGTAGGACAACAAGGCAGCGCAGTCTTGTGACGACACTGTTGCTTAGATCCCTTACTATAGGTAAAGCGTACGCTAGTGTTTTTCCAGAACCAGTTGCTGCTGAAACGAGGAGATCACCTGGCTGTTTGTTTGTTGGGAGTAGTAACGGTAGAGCCGCAGTCTGAACAGCAAAAGCATCCGTGTAGCCTTTCTGCTCCAGAAATCGAGCTGCCTTTGGAAGGATACCAAGATCTGCAAAAGGGGTTCGGGTATCTTGCGAAACGCGGATTGGCGCTGCGAGCCACGGTGGAAGAGTCTCGTATGTTGGTTTGGCTGTGCTTGGTGCGGCGGGCTCGGGCTGTGGGAGAGGCTCTAAGCCATGAAGTTCCGCAGGTTCTTCTGACTCCTCTACGATGCCTTGCTCTTTGATCATATCTGAGTACTTGAGCGATTTGGCCTTCCGCTCAAAGACAGCCTTGTGTCGTTTGTCCTCCTCTTCGTCTTGGGCATCTTCCATATCAGCGTCTTGTGATTTCTTCTTCTTCTCCCTTTTAGGCGGCTTCTTCTGCTTTTCGGCGGGTTCAGAGGCTTCCGAGTCGCTTTCGGCTGCAAGGTCCTCATCTGCCATATCAGCATCGTCTTCATCTGCGCCAGTATCTGCTTCGTCGACATCGGAGGTGGACTCGTCGTCTTCATCGTCTAATGCGTCTCTTTTCTTTTTGTCTTTCTTCGTCTTCTTCTTTTCCTCCTTCTCTGATTCTTTCACCTTCCGTCCCTTCGGTGTGCTTTCAACCTCTTCTCTGTTATTATTCTGTTTCTCTTTCTTTGATTTCTTTGATTTCTTAGTTTCGGATACCAGCAGTTGCTCCTCTTCGTCTCGTTTTCTCTTGGGCGTCGCAGAATTCGATTCTTCGTCGAATCGCTGAATTATTGGCAGTGCGTCTTGCTGTGAGGGTTTTGAACCAGGAATATAGCGGGAGTAGGAGAGTCCATCCACATTCGTCGTCGCAGGAGTAGATGGTGCAGGTGACTGTTTCGTAGCGGAAGAAGCCTCGTTATTGCGCGAAGGCTTCTGCCCTCCAGACGGAGGGATGTACCTCGCATACATTTTGATTTTTTAGAAAAATGAAAGAAAATAGAGAAAATATGAATATATAAAACAATTGGCCTTAAGAACTGAGAAAAAATAAATGCGCTGCGCTGACAGCTTCACTGTCGCTATCCAAGCCAGTACAATGCGATGCGAATAATTAGCCCGCGATAGCTCGTCCAAAAATTTGGCGACAAAGCTGTTATCGGAATTTTGCCGCCTTTCACCGCCACGCTTATCGGAGAGCTTAGCGTCATCACTGGAGACGTAGCCAATTTGGGGGAGTGAGCCTATAACACCACTATTGACATCTCACAGGGGTTCTCTAACCTCTAACCAGTGCCGCGCTTCTAACGATCTTGAAGAGCATCGTATGTTCTGGGATCGGATGAAGGGAGAGGGTATGAGATGATATGAAGCAAAGCGAATAGGGAACGAAAGCAGAGATTTTATAACTGGCGAAATGAGATAGCCATGAGGAAGAGGCTTACCTGTTCAACTCATCTTCAATCTCATCCTCAGTCTCAATACCACCATCGCGAAGATCCATGATCAAGATACCAAAACCATAAGACTTAGGTTTAAACTCTCACCACAATACAAAATGGGGCGCAAAACATACAACATCGCTATGGTTAGCGACTTCTTCTTCCCTCAACCCGGTGGCGTCGAATCACACATCTACCAGCTCTCAAGCAAGCTCATCGACAGAGGCCACAAAGTCATCATCATCACACACAACTACGACGATCGCAAAGGCGTGCGCTACCTCAACAACGGCGTCAAGGTCTACCACGTGCCATTCTTCGTCATCTACCGAGCGGCCACCTTTCCCACCGTCTTCTCCTTCTTCCCCATATTGCGGAATATATGCATCCGCGAACGGATTGAAATCGTCCATGGCCATGGAAGTCTCAGCTCTCTTTGCATCGAAGCCATCCTTCATGCAAGGACTATGGGGCTGAGAACCGTGTTTACCGATCATTCGCTTTTTGGATTTGCGGATGCTGCGAGTATCTTGACGAATAAGCTGCTCAAGTTCATTTTGAGCGATGTAGACCACAGCATATGTGTGAGCCATACTTGGTGAGTGAGATTGTGATGATGACGACCATGCTTCACAGTCATGCCTTCTACATGTGTAAACTTTTTTCTAATCTGTATTTTAGCAAGGAAAACACTGTGCTTCGCGCTTCACTTGATCCTCTCATGGTATCAGTCATTCCCAACGCTGTCGTTGGTGAAAACTTCCGGCCTCGCGATTACCCAACACCATCTGAGAAGGGAGAAGGCTTCAGGGCCGAGTCGTCTCCTCGTCTTCTCGGCCCTCACGACGTTATTACCATCGTCGTCATATCCCGCCTCTTCTACAACAAGGGCACCGACCTTCTCACAGCCGCCATCCCTCGCATCTTGGAGAATCACCCCAACACCCGGTTCATCATTGCCGGCTCGGGCCCAAAGGCTATTGACCTAGAGCAAATGATCGAGACCAACGTGCTGCAAGACCGTGTGGAAATGCTCGGTTCCATCCGTCATGAGGATGTCCGCGACGTCATGACTCGCGGCCACATCTACCTCCACCCTTCTCTAACAGAGGCCTTTGGTACCGTCATCGTCGAAGCGGCCTCGTGCGGGCTCTACGTCGTATGCACCCAAGTCGGCGGCATTCCTGAGGTTCTCCCATCACACATGACCACCTTTGCAAAACCTGAAGAAGATGACATCGTCGCTGCCACGGGTAAAGCCATTACGGCGATGCGCGCTGGCAAGATCCGTACCGACAAGTTCCACGACGAGGTCAAGAAGATGTATTCGTGGTCCAACGTCGCCATGCGCACGGAGCGCGTCTACGATGGTATCTGCGGCACCATCAGCGAGGAGGAATTCTACGGCTTCGATACCAGCGACTACAACGGGAGCCGCATCCGAGATTTTCCGCTGATTGACCGGCTGAAGCGGTACTATGGCTGCGGTATCTGGGCCGGGAAACTCTTTTGTCTGTGTGTCGTCGTGGATTATTTATTCTTCTTGTTTCTCGAGTGGTGGTTCCCGAGAGAGAATATCGACATCTGTAGAGACTGGCCAAGAAAATCCCCCGCCCTGGACACAGCGCAAGACTCGATGAAGGTTGCGCCGAATCAGCGATCAACTTCGTCGATTAGAGTTCCGAAGTTAGATCGGTAATGATGAAAGCATCATATGATATAGACTGACAAGTCTAGGCAGTTTAATAATATCAAGTTGGAGGTGGTTCGAAATTAGATTCAAGGGAAAAGTCGAAGCTGTATGATCATAGTTATAGCAACCCCCCTATGTTAGTGTAGCGTTCTAATCACAGGCAAGCAAAGGAATAATATACAAAGTTATACTCCATCACCTGCAATCTACATAAGTCTCACAGTCCATGTAACACTCAAGGCATAAGTAGTAAGTCGAAATGTGAGCTTTGAGTAACGGTTAACCCGCCGTACTCGCATTCAAAGTAAGGCTAATTAAGTTGGGTGGTAATTTATTCTGACAAGTGTTAATTCTAACAAAAACAGCGCTATACACAACTCAATAAGCATCCCAAAAAGCAACAAACTATAAAATTCGTCGCTAACCATCAAACTCCCTTCCCTCCCAAGGAAAGCCTATTTCGTTAATCTCGAGCTTCGAGATCCCTTCTGAGCCCGTGATCCTCTCCCACGAGGCGTCATGTCGCCACGCATTTTCATAAACACAGGCCGTATCTAACCCCTGGTACTGATGCGCCGTCTCTTAGCCGTCCCTGATGCCGAAGCCGAATCTCCATCACCAGCAAGTTCATCCTCCTCCTCGGCAGTGTCTTCCGCCGGGGTAGCTACGCTGCCTTGTCTAGTAGTAGATATCGGTGGAATGCCTCGATCTTTCTCCGCCGCTCGTAGGTCTCCGAGTAGCTTCTCGACCTCTAAGAACATGCTCTGCGTGTTTTTGACCACTCCATTCTCGTCGAGCCGATACCCAACGATTTCTTCCTCATCGTTCTGAGACCTTCTCATGAATGCTGGCCCGGGGCCACGATCTGGATCAGGGTTGTACATGATCGCATTACAGAACATGTGCACCAGCTCACGCTCAAGATGAGCGCTATTGATAATTCCTCTAGGAGGAACGAGATCATCAGAAATAGGAAGCCAGACACTTGCCGTACCAGGATCACCACCGGGCAGATTAGCCGCTGCCTGCAATGCTGCCTTGTTACCCGCTTTTATCGCAGAACGAATAGACGTAATGTCTTGCGGCTGCAGTACAATCTGCCTATAATTCGGCGCGTCTTTCTCTCGCAGAGCCGTTGCAAACATGTTTGCATCGCGATGGCTTGATATCTGATCGAGGGCGGACGAGGATACCTTCGTGAATCCTCTAGTCCATAGAACGTGCGTTGGAGGGCCTTGAAGGTCAGTAGGGGTATCTTGGCGCTTCCGCTTGGATGCACGGGCCATACTATTTGGTGTGGCCATGAGACCACGTCCTGGCATGCTTTCATCGGCAGTGGTATCGCCGGTTTCTTCACGGAGACGTGGCGTGGCAGCAGCTTCCTTCTTCACTTTAGTCACGGAATGGTCTAGGGAGAGCTCATCTGTTTGAGATACCACGGACTGGCTTCTCCTCGTGCCCGTGGCAGATGGGGTTGCGCTCGCACCGCGGCCCTTCTGCATCGATCGCGGAGGTCGCCCGCGAGGCGCCTTCGTAGGGGGCGTTGCTGCTTCGACTTTCGGACTTAATTTTGGTATAGCTAACTTCGGAACAGCCTTGGCCGAGTCCTTTCCGACTGTAGGTCGCGGAATAGGAGGGCTAACAGGCTCATACGCCGGGCTCTCTGGCTCCGATGTTATCGGACCGGGTGTAGACGGTGTCGACTGGGATGCCCATTTCGTTCCAAAACCTCGTTTAAGGGACACGGGACTAGACGGTGCTGGAGTCCGCGGCACAGGAGATGCAGGACTAGGGCGCCTCACCGGCGGCGTAGCAGCAACCTGCCGAATTACATGTTCTGGAATTGGGCGCGGCGCTTGGACAGCATTTGTCGAGTTCAAAATCTTATCTTTTGGCGCAGGAGAAGCAGAAGACGCGGCTCGAGCTCCCTGTTGTGCTGAAGAAACACCCGGCTGCCATCGTGGCGTTGCAATTGCTCCAGGAGCTGCCTTGTTGGGGGTGGGAGATCCACCAGCGGAAACTGAAGGTGTCCCTTTGGGAGTCGTTGCGGAAGCAATTGGCCGCTGATTCTGGCCCCTGGACTGAAACTTCTGAGCTAGCAAAGATGTCTGGGCTGGTAGTGTTCTCTGAATATGCTGATGTTGAGGAGTTGTTTGTGGACCCTGTTGTGCCTGTTGCTGCTGGGGATGAGCCTGGGGCTGTTGCTGAGGCTGAATAGGGCGTCCTGGGGTAGCTGAGGGCGTTGTTGATGGCGGGCGAACTTGCGGTACTGCGCCTGGCCCAACCGGACGAGGAGGTCCAGGCTGTAGAGGCGCAACCAGCTGGCCTACAGACTGAGGGTGGACGAGGACAGGCTTTGCTGGGGTTGGCCGAGCCTGCTGCTGTTGTGGTGAGGGTGCAACTTGAGGAGGTTGTGGAGGATATTGGGTATGCGGCTGTTGTGGTTGCTGTGGGGTTGGAGGTTGTGGATGAGGTACTGGCTGTCGTTGCCACTGCTGCGGCTGCTGTTGCTGCTGCTGCACTGCTGGCGGTGTCGGCGATGTTTGTTGCTGCTGTGGTGGTTGTGGCTGAAGAGGCTTTTGAAGAGCAACATTGTTTGTCGAAGGGGGAGCTGGTGGCGATAATTGTTCAGCGGAAGGAGCCTGTGCTGTCTGCGGAGGTTGATAAGGCTTCTCCCACTTGAGCGAACCAGGGGCTGCTGTTCCTGGAGCGGTCTGTGGTTGCGATGGCTGGGGAACAGCAGTCTCTGGGCGAGGAGAAATGACTTGCTTCGGCGGCTGCTGTGTAGGTGGTTGTAGCACTTGCGCGGTTGACTGCGTCAGAGCCCCAGGTGGTGCTTGAAGTACAGAAGATGTTCCGTTTGGCGGTTTCGGCAAGGCAGACGTTCGAGGCGGCGGCGTTCCAGGCACCAACTGACTGGGTGGCGCAACCTTCGGTGCTGCAATACCGGACATGGGAGGCTTCGGCGGTGGGACATGTGTGTTCGGGGTTGGTCCCTTTCTGATGCCTGCTGGGGTTGCTGGTGCTTGTCCTGGAGAGGGAGTCGTTCCATTTGGAGGCGGTACTGGTGGTTGCACTCCCACTGCCACAGGTGTCGTCGTCGTCGATGTCGTCCCTGCCGCCGTCCTTGGATCTCGCGGAGCCAATGTCGGCGTCACATTCTGGCTGGCTGCCACTTTAGCAAGCCGTTCCTTTTCGCTTCGTTCCAACAACTGAATCTCCCTCTGTAGTGTCGCAAACTTGCGTTCATCCTCGCGAATCAAACCCACCGTATGGTCTCGATAGCGTGCGTATAATCGATCGACGAGAATCGGAATTTTGTCGACATTTTCGTACACCTCCTTCAGTGTCGGTAACGGTGGACTTGAGAGCTTCCTCTTGCGTGAACCGTCGCTACCTCCTCCTCCTCCTGCTGCTCCCTCCCCGTCGGCGCGCTCCGCCTCGCCTTTCAGCTCATCTCGCAACAGCTGCAGGAAGAGCTGCTGCAGAGCCTCTGGGCTCAGACGCGCAGCATCATACGTGTCGCCGCTCTTGATGAGAGCATTCCCCTTCAGAAGCTCAGAGATGCGCGCAAACGCCCCGCCGTCGACCCCGTGGGATAGCAGCGACTGGAACAGGAACAGCGACTCGAGGGGCGTGTAGGCGGCCGGTTGATTCATGCCCCAAGGTCCGCCTCGCCTGCTATCGAGGAGGCCCTCACGCTCCTTCGCAACAGGATAAATGGGCGCCACGATCTAATTACCGATGAAGATAGAGACAGTTAGGACACATATTCATCTACGTCATTACAAGGGAATGGGCAAGAAGGATAATGATCCGAAGACCCAACGTACAGGCAGCCTTGGATCCAGATATCGGTCCTTTCAGGCAGTGGCTTCAACGTCTTTTCTCATCTGACCAGAGAAGCTCCTCGACACGGCCCGCTTCTTTTTTTTCAATTGCGCTACGATCTGCCTTCTCTCTCACGACCGCGATTTGTTTTTTTCCCTGGTCGCGACCGAGTTGTTCCGAAATCACGTGACAGATAGTTTCTTCAGCGAGGCTGCGGGCGGAAGCTTCTGTTCGAGAATTTTTGGAGATGGAAAAGAAACAAGATTCAATAAGCGGAGAAGCGCTGGGAACGAAACTTCGATTCCAGCCACATCACGTGATAGCTCGACGGGCATGTCACGATGGCATCAGCCGCTATAACAACATGAATACCACAAGCTATGAGAATGATTTTCTTTCTTTGCGTTGGATTAGTTTTTATTTTAGTAATAATCATGCAGCAAGCACGCGCACGCAAAACTGATTCAATTAGTTCCCTTGTTACATATGCATCTCTGAAAAGTTCAAAAACAGGAAAAAAAAGCAATTTCATGCCACCACCGCCATAGCGAACCAGCCCGTATAAGACACTAAAATGCATCTGATTTACAACTAATAAACTCCAATTCTCTCTCCCCATGGTATCATATCAGCGCTATAAAAGCAGAACCCCATATCTGAAGCACAGTTCACCACTTCCTTCCAGCCCTTTATCTTGAGCTTCCTGCTGTAATAAATGAAATCCTAAACGCCATTTGTGGACTTGCTCCGTCCATGTAGTGATTGACCATATGCCGCCAAATAACCGGTATAATGGTTTCTTTTTTAACACAATGAAATAAATATTTAGTAGAGTATTATCATGACGATGTAGTGCTTGATGTTTCGTCTGTGCTGCCACGACGGTCTTCGCTGGACACCTCTACGTCCCGTTCAATTGGTTGACTGGAGAGACGCAGCTTCTCGTCTAATAGGGTGACAAGTCTTTCGGAATATTGGTCCAAGAGTCCGCTTAAGACAGTCTCGTTCATCGCTCTGCTTCTAATTGCACGATCGCCCAGTGCAGCTGCGGTGAACCGCAGTTCTTGATCTAGTTCGTTCAGTGCTTCTGGGTTTATAGGCTCTGCGGACGATAGCTTCTTCCTGTATGCCCTAAGCGTGCGACAAGTCTGTTCTGTCGCTGCGTTCAATGAGTTGCTCCCGCGTAGGTTGGGCGTAGAATTCTTCTTGCGCGCCATGCGGTCATTCAAGACTGGGAGCGAAGGCCTACGAGACAGTCGAGACCTTGGGCTGAGCGGGGGGCTGCTAGCATCGGTCCCCGTGCCTTTTCGACGTAAAGGGGTGTCGTCCATAACCCTGGCACTTCCAGGACTGGCGGGCTGCGTCCCGGAAGGCGTCTTAGCGCCGGTAGTAGTAGATATATTGAGTCGAGACGTGCGCTTTCGCAAAGTCCGAGGTTGCGATGGAGGAGGTGGTGTTATTGAACGTCGTCCTCCTGAGACTTCGCGCGGGCGCTGGAATTCCGCTAATTCAGATTTTGATAAGACTTTTCGCAGGGTTGGCCTGCTAGAAGTGGCATCTCTTGCAGGCGACGGATCTCTACTCAGTCGCTCGTGCACATCAAGAGACCAAATCATGATTGTTCCATCAGCCGCAACGCTCACAACTTTTCTGCCCTCATCATTGTCTTTAACAAGGGAGACTCCATTGATGGCCTCTGTATGGCCCCATTCTCGATCTAAAAACGCCCCAGAAATAGAATCATAAAGACGTATGGATTTATCAGTGTTGGATGCGCCCAGCAGAAAGTCGGAATCTCTGGGAGAGCCTTGTTCAACAGAGAGAGATTCGAGAACTGCTGATTCTATCCCAGTCTCATCCATACATTTAAAGCAGTTTATTGGCCGTCCTGTCCGGATATCATACTGACAGATCGACCGGTCCAACATAGAAACAAACATTGTCCTATTGTCTAGGCTTGCGGTCATGGAAGTTGGCGACGCTTTCAAAGTAACAACTCTCGCAGAAATAGCCGCAATTGCGTCAGGATTGCCTTCCTTTGTGATCAAATCGTGAATCTGCATCGTTCGATCCCATGCACAAGTGACTACCTTGTCAAGTGATAGGACGATCACCTGAACGACCCTGGCAGCAAATTCAATCGTTTGAAAGTGCTCGATATTTCCGCTAGACGTGCGGTGGAATAGCTGTGCTGTGCGGTCCCTACCGCAACAAGCCATAAGAAATTTCTCCTCCTCTTCATACAAGCTGATACTTGTACAATCAGCTGAGTGAGCTTTAGTATCAAGTATGCATTCTTCCGTGGAAGTATCTGTGACTCTCAATACTCCCAAACGATCAGCTGTAACTAAGAGACGTCCGCTTTTTGAGATCTTGACACAGGTCAACTGATTTACCGATTCCACGCTGGCGTCTGGCATGCTCAAGATTTCCAGTGGAATACTAATCGACTTTTTCATCTGGCCATCCAAGTCCCAGAAGGTTACCATCCCCGAGTTCGACCATGTCAAGAAACCTGCTTGCATTTCGTTTGGCCTATGCATCGGGTAGATACCACAGACAGGCTCCCCTTGGCCTGGGATGTGGATACGGTATGATGGACTATCTGGTTGACCAGGTATGTAATCCAAGTCCCAGACGTCGATTGATCCTTTGGCGTCAACGGTGACTGAATTATTAGTCGTAAAGCCTAAAGCAGCCAATCCAGTCGAGTTTTGAGAGGTAGTGATAACGCAGTCCTTGTTTCCGTCCATCAACCTGATGACATCAATTTTGGCGAAGTTGCCATCTTTGCCCCCAACATGCGCAACGTCGCCTCGAATTTCAATCGTCGATATAAAGAAATCCAGGCTCAGGATGCAGATAATTTTTGTCTGCTTATCGTCACCCTCTAAAATGCAGACCTCACCTGCCTCTGTGCAGATGATAAGTCTATCGCCGTCAACAGCAGCGCAGTTAAATGTTGCCTCCAAAAGCCCTCCTAGGATAATATTTCGGCCAGGCAATGTTCTCTGAGAATTTGGCGACAAGGGAGGGTGATCGAGTCCAAATTTGGGCTTAGTAGGAGAAACCCCAGCATTCTCATCAATCTTCCACATTTTGATATGACGAACGCCAAGAGTAACGAGAGAATTTCCCAGCCATACCATGTCTTTGACATAAGATGTGCACCTGTTTTGCTGAAAGAGCTTTGTATGACCGGTGCGGGAGTCGACTTTCCAGACATACAAATAGCCATCGTTGGCAGCACCGAGTGAAGCAAGATATTTGGAATCCGGAGACCACGCAACGGCATTGACACCAAAGGTATGCTCATTAATTGAGACCAAGGGAACATCGGACGATGTCTCTTGAAGGTTAAAGATCAAAACTCGGGGCGCATATCCAGTCTCGCCGACGGCCAGGTACTTGCCATCTGGACTTAGACCCAAGCAGGTGGCCGCCTTGATACGCTCACGACTGGTCCATGTCTTGGGGCCCGGTCCGTCGGACCAATCTGAACCACTGTGGGAATCCCGATGACCGGTAGCTCGATTGCGACCATCGTTAGCTTTCGTGGCCGTCGATGTCGTCGGTGTAGAAGGCGCATGCTGGGAGGCGGAGTAGAGGGAAACCACACTCGGCCGTGCTCGGTAAAATCGCTGGGTGTACTTATCGCCGTCGACAGTTACTACGACCACGGCACCGCCAGCGGTGTAGGCGAAGCAATCGTTGACGGTATCAAAAGCGGTTTGCGAACGACATGTTGTCCCGACGACTCTCTTGAGCGAAAGGCGGGATTCGAAAACAGGCCGCCCGCGCAGTGGGGATCTCGCCCGTCGGGAGGTGAGAAAAGGTGAATTGGAGGGAGTAAGCTTCAGCCGGTTACTGGAAGTCGCCGTCATCTCGCCGCCATGGACTCGAGCAGGACTGGTGGTTTGCAGCAGGATGAGAAAACGTTTTCAATACGGCAGATAGCGGTGGAAGAGATCGTCAAGATATCATTGAGATAAAAGCAACGGCTCAAAGGGCAGCGGCAGAAGGAAGAACAAAGAGTAAGAGACACAAGACAAAAGAGAAACAGCAAGTGAAAAGTCTAATTAGGCCGACGATGCCTTGGTGCCGTTGGGCAAAGAGAATTGGGTAGGGCAAAAAAGGAATGACGTGCGGTTAGCTGTGTTGCTGTTCAAGCTCTGCCCGGAGGGGCCAGTGATAGCGATTTGAACAAGATGGTGAAAAAGCTGTCCATTGGTGTCAACGCATGATGGATCAGGCGGGGCGGCGTGCATCGGCTAGGGTTCGTACTCACAGCGACGATGAAGAGAAAGAAAGACGAAAGATACTCTAGTGAAGCATCGCGAGACACGGACGATCGGATGACTGTGGCGGCTGTGCTGTTGGTGTTGTTCCAACGAGGATTGCACAAGTGAGATCAAAGCCCGCACGTAAAGCCACTCTCCGTAGATTGACCCAGCCTTTGTTTTTTTTCCCTCGTGGTTTATTATGGCGGTCTCCAAGTAAGAACGCCTCTTGCTAAGGCACCACTGCAGCCACAAACTGAAAAAGTAAAAAATGGAATGATGCGGTTCGGCCGACGGGCTACCAGTCAGCGCACCACCACAGCGGCTCCAGCGCTACAAATCAACGCTACGAGCTGCTATGGAGCTGCCCATTAGCGGCTGTGGTTCCCGGGGCGCTGTGGGGTTCCGCTTATACACTGCAAGGGGGGTCTTGGGGGGCCCTTTACAGCTCCAGGTCAGGAGAGCAGAGCTGCCAGTTGGTTGCTGGAGCGCTGGTAGCGCTGGGACATGTTCGCTAAGAGCTCCAAGGTGGAGCTGCTGATCAAAAGGCTGCCCTATTGCAAGCCGTCACCAGAGACATCAAAATGGCGACCAACAAGGGCCAGACCGGACCCCTGTTGCTGGGACACCGAAAAAGGAGATGGGCGAGGCGCTAGGCATTGTTTTGTTCCCGCTTTGGGCATGGGCCAGTGGTGGAAAGGAAGATGGCAATGTCGATGCCAAAGACATGGTGATGGAATGTTAAATGAAGGCAGAGAGCTAGCTCCGGATGGTGTATAAGTGCAATCAAAAGAGACGGTGACACTACCGACTATTACGGAACTAGCCTTAGACCAGCATAATTGCAATTACACGTACATAGCAGATGCAGTGATGGCAACCTCACTTGAGACATCACCAACTACTATCACACGGCCATGTAATAGGCTCATCTCGTTGGATGCCATCATCGCCTCCTCCAGTTTCCACACTCGTCGCAGCCAATGTCGTTTGCGAAACCTCCCCCGGCTATTTATTTACAATTACATGCAGCCGTGATGGATCTCAGACAGGACCCGGGGTTCACCGGATCAAGAAACAGACCTGGGTCCCCAGGAGAGCGGTAAAATGACGACAAATCCTTGCTTCCGCTAGTGGTGCGGGTGCTTTTTATATCTACAAGTACACCGCGGAGGGCTACCGAGCATTTTTAACGAGAGAGATTATTCGTATCTGTCGATATCTATACGGAGTAGCTGTACTCCATAATGCTCAGCCAATCTCATAACCACAAGATCTCATAACCCACTCGTGCTAGAACCAGTCGTTGGTATCGATCCTCTGCCTCGTCTTTGCGACACATATGCCGTACATCTATCTTTATATAATAACAGACTGTACATTTATGATACCATAAATAGGTTAGGTAAATTTCTATTGTTAAAACCTACTTAGTACTAGGATATATAGGTGCGAAATACTTTCCCCCTGCCCCCCTTTTATTATTCTTAGATCGCCCATACCCACCAAATCTCAGCACGCCTCTCGACTATACGAATATTAATTTCTTTCATTTCTGGGAACGCACGTGGGTATATACACCACAGATCTCCGTCCTGCCTGCATCTATTCAAGATCACATCCTCCGCTTGGGCCAATTGGTATGTGTAGTATATTTATTTCGAATGTTGACGTCAAAAAGAAAAACCCATGGCCGGGGCTTAGACGCCCTGGTCACTCTATACCTAGTAGTAGTAGTAGTAGCAGTAATTTACCTCCTGATAGACCGCCACCAGCCCTTCTCGAGAGAAGCCTCTATTGCATTTCAATTCCATCTCTAATGTTTAGCAACAAGTGCATCGCAAAGCCTAGTATTTCACAATGAAGCAATCATACGGCACACAAGTCTCTCGTTGTATTCCAATCATATCAATATTTTACAGTTCTTCAAAAGGCTCACGTTCAAAAACACTCAACTACTATTTACCACACAATTTCCCCCCTCTTTCACACCACAAGTCCTTCCTCAGAGGCCTCATCTCGTTCCAGGCGCTCCAGCCCAGTGCCAACAGCCCCGTACACTCGCAGAGGCACAGGCACGTCAAAGCTCTCGCACGCCAAGTTCTCAACCGCCACGAGAACCAGGCCTCCCTTGTCGTCTCTCGAAATCTGCTCGAGTAAAGGAAAGGGCGTTTGCTGACCTCTCAGGGCATCATGTCCTTGCGACGGCACAACAAACTCTACTCGGATCTTCCATTCAAAGCTGATCCCGCTGGTGACGAATTCGGGAGTGGCAGAGATGGGTATCGTAGGGGTAAATACCACCCGCCGAGTGAATAGTGTAGATTCCGAGGTGGCAACGTGCACTTTCCGTGTAACCCTGTGAACGCTCGATTCGGATCGTACAGCCAGCGACGAATCTATCTTTTCTGATGTTTCCAGTGTTGCATGAACTGCATAGCAAGGTATATCTGCATCTGCAAAGTCGATAACCATTGTTACAACCTCTCCTAAGCGGTACGCAGGCCGGGTAAGCATAACCACGCCGACCCTTTGACCATTTCGCGCAATCTCAAATCGATTAGCGCTCTGTTGCCCGTTTGACATGTTGCTTTTCATAATAGCAAGGCGGATTGCTTCCTTGGCCGGGGTGGCATCATCAAAGCTAGATGTTGATATCCGTCTTAGATCTGGAGTTGCCGTCGGGGATAATAATGACGCTCCTGCTCTATCTCCTGGTCGATCAAGCAGATCGTCCACATATGTTAAAAAGTCGCTCATGGCGGCAGTCGTCCCGGGTTGTTCTCGTGGTCTATGAGCTCTCTGCTGCTTCCCAACTATTTTGACAAGAGCTTCATCGCGTAGTAGGATGTATGGGTTCATGAGGTCGTGTCCAAGAATCTCGCCATAGTTGTTAACGCTCCCCAGGACACGAAACGGAACCTCGACTGTCCGAACATGCTGTTCTCTTGCACCTCCTGGTCTTTGAGTGCCGATAACTAGACTGTATGAAATTTTAATAGCCTTTCCTTTATGTGTAGGAGGCAGCCCTCTGGGGAGTTTAAACGTGTACTCGAACGAGCGGCTCTCCCCAGGAGCCAGTTGTAGGTCGACAAAGAGAATCGACTGCGGAGTGCTCAGTAAGGGAACGGCCTTGGAGTTTGCAACACCACGCATCTCTTTGATCGTGCTTAGCTCTCCGCCTCCAAGGAAATCACCGAGAGAATTGCTAATGCTGCCCCAGCCAAATCCCCGCAAAAGGCCATTCTCTCGTCGACCAGATTCAAGTCCAACCACTCCGCCACCCCTGCCGCCAACAACAGACTTTTTCTTGACCTGTTCAAAAGGCGCAAGGCTAATCAAAGAACCGTCAAGAGAGAAGGAGCCTTGTATTTGGGCAAAACCCATCATTAACGACTCCGTCTTTGATTGAGGTATAGAGAAAGAGGACCCTCGGCGGGGATTCGATGGTCTCCCCGGATTTCTGAGCAAAGCCTGTCCTACGTATTCTGATGCCAAGGTCTCGGATGAGTTATTGCTCATAGAGTAGAATTCACCACTGCTCCGGGGTGTTCCTCCACCCATGCTTGTGCTGGAGAGTATGCGAGCCGTGGGAAGGAGAGGTTTATCAGTCACGGGTGACTGTTCTTTTGAACGGACAGGGATAGGACCCTCAACCGGTCCCGTTCTTGGATTCAAAAGACCATTTCCTGATGCCTTTCGCAGATTCGGAACCGTTTCTGATTCTGGTGGGGGTGCAGCGGGGAATCGAAATTCGGGCATGGGCATGGGGTTCGCCAAGGCCTTGGATGACCTGCGCTGCACAGATACATTTGACGATTGGGGACTCTTTGGACCAGTAGGAATTCGGCCAAATCTATCGGGAGGATATGAAGCATTGAATAGAGGGGAGGATACTCCTCTTTGAGAGAAAGAGCCTTGAAGCGCTAGTTAGCCAATTGCTTCTCTTTTCCATGTGCAATAAGAGCGGATTCATATACCTGATTGGGGTGTCGAAGGAACAGTAGGCGGTCCCCGAGATGAAATTTGCAGACTGCTTGCGCGATTATGAGAATGTCGTGGCGTTCGTGGAGAATGGTCTACTCGCGGCGAATATGAATGCTCGTCAATGGTGCTGGTAGTTGATCCGATAGACACTATAGACACGGATCGCTTGTGGGCATGACCAGACCGGCCCTCGCCGGGAACAACGGGCTGAGGCCAGTGAATCGAGCCTTGCCGACTTCTCGAGCTGGGTGACGGCACGCTCAACGACAGAGCTGCTCGCTTGTGCCCTCGAGATGACGCCGCAGCCGCCTTACCGCGAGGCTGCAGCGGCGAGGCGAGCCTCTGTCTCTCGGACGGCGACTGCTGCTGGCCGTTTGCCTGTGCCGGCGATTGGTTCGCCTCGGGGGCGATGTTTCGGAAGGTGACGGTGCATTGGACCGCCTCGCCCGCGAAGACGGTCTGGTCGCGCCAGTGGACGAAGACGCGGATGTTGCTGAAGCCGTCGGACATGGTGACGAGATTGTTGGTCCCTCTCAGCGCGAGGCAAGTGCGAGGCAGCGGCCAGGACAAGGCAGAGCCGACATCTCCGGCTCTGCTTGGTGTCTAGCCTTGCCTGTGGAGGGGGCGCGCAGCTCAGGCCGGAAGCCAAAGGGGCAGAAGAATTGGGAGGGAGACGAGAATTGGAGGGCGAGGTTCGCAAAGCTGTTATTGAAGCAGCAACGTCATGGTGTTGAGTGTTTAGTTGTTCGTCCTGGCGGCCTTTCCAGCAGCCAAGCCGCTGGGGTGGGCCTTCTGAAGCGCCCGTCCAGGCAGCGCCAATCAGCGCTGGGCTCCCCGCTGCTGCAGGTCCCCAAAAGCCAAAGAAGCTCTCCACCCCTCACTGGCATGTAAATGCCAGATACGAGCCAGGCATGTACATTTTCGGTGTATCTTTTTTCAATATTTCGCATCTGTCTGGCGCTAAACTGCCATGTTAGTGAGCTTCCAACTTAGGTATTCAACGCAGAATTATTGTTACATCCATTGCTGTTAGGCGTAGTAAAGCTAAAAAGTAACACAGCAGACGCGAAACATTAAGAGAATGTAACGCTTTTTATCCAGAAATCTCTGTGCTCCATAAGGCCGCCGCTTACATGCATGATACATCGCATGGTATAAAGCTGACAGCGGCACGACCTGGCAAGAGTGCCAGTAATAACATCAACTTTTACAGCTTATAGGCAGTGAAAGTAAAAGATATAATATCTTCTTCAAAATCTATATTGTAAAGAAAGGAGAGGGAAAAGAAAAAGGAAATAGACGTATATTTAGTAGGGGGAAAAAAAAGGTGCATAGCAACACCTGGTCTCGATCCAGGGTCCTACGGGTTATGAGCCCGTCGCTCTTCCGCTGAGCTATGTTGCTGATGTTTCTTCCTTATTGATATAATTACTGATGTGTAAATGGTATTAAATAACTTTGCTCGCTGCAGGCTTTAATCGTGAGTGGCTTGTGTCGCGTGAGTCATATATTCAGTACGTCTGCCTAGGTATAAGCGTCTCATCCTTCAGAGTTTAGCCGTCCAAGCTTCATATCGCCCGCAGATGCATGTATATTTTCTATCCTAGTACACATCTTAATGTTATACAAGAAAAATAAGTGCTTAATGAACATATCAGAAGCGTCTCAGCCGTGAAAACCGGTAATTCAAAGCAAATCCAATGTATTTTCCATCTCGCTACCCCAGCCATCATCAAACTCCCAAAACAGAATTAGTACAATAGTACATATTACGTCCCTAACAACGCCAGGATACGCTGCAAGCACTGCGCAAAACCGCCATAAAAGTCGTAATGCTTACATGGTATCTCTATAATATACACCATAAACGCCAATTATACAAATATAAACAAACAATCGCCGACATATTACAAAGCCGCTTGACTCGGCATAGTAAGAGGAGATGAGAAGAATGAAACAGATATACTTTCTCATGGACAGAAAGTCACCCCTTTTGTTTTTCTGGTTTACATCCCCAGCTCCCATGATTCTCCCCAGAGCTCGTTCAAGTTAAGACCCAACAGCTCCAGGCTTGGGTCGAGATTAAAGGGCTGCGTTTGATCGTTCACAGCCCAAGATTGGTCCACTGAAACTGGCAGCGGCGCTTGGAAAGTAAAAGGTGTAACGGACTAAAAGAATAAATCATTAGCAAGATATCACAAGAAAGCAAAAGTCAAATCAAGTAATAGCTATCACTCACTTTAGGTCCGTCAGGTAAATCAGCACTGGACAAAGGCCTAATACCCGGCTCAACCATTGGTCCGATCATAGGATGAAGAGAAGAACCCGGCATCGCAGCCGATGACGACGGTACAGGAGGCTCCTGGTTCGCGAGAAGCTTATAATGGAGATTTACAAATCTCTCCGCCGAAGTGGATTTCGCCACCTCAGTCGTCTTCGTCCCAAGATGCGCCTCGAGAAGACCCAGGGCAGCACACATGATAGAGTACCCCCACGGCTCGTTATTACCACAACGCAGCAGGCGGTCCTCCTTCATAGCGATGCATTTCTCAATGAGCTTCACGGTGTGGTGCGAGTTGATCATGATCATGTTGGTCGACCCGCGGGGCTGCAGCATCGTGACGCTACAGAGGTTGATGCACGTGGTGAGGGCATCCTCTCGCAAGAAGTTGAGGGCTCGAACGCCCTGCTCGTATAATTTGTCGTGGAGGAGAACAATGTCTCTTGCAGCGTTGTAGTAGATTATTTCGGAATACTGATACTTTGAGTTTTGCTTGCGCAGCTTGAGGTAGGGCTGATGTAGAGGGATAATGTACTGCCTCAGCTGGACGTGCAGCAATGTATATGCAATGAGCGGGTTCTTTTTGGTACCGTTGCTATTCTCAAGATTCATATCCCAAGAAGGCAGAGCATCGATCTCATGGGTCAAGTCGTTGGTATAGCGAATGACCTGGTCGTAGTCTATCTCAGACAGAGGCCCGGTAAGAAGTCGGCTGAGCTCAAGACGCAAAGGCAAGCTCTGTCGTGCCAAATTTTGGAATGATGAAAATGTATAATCTTTGGCTGGCTTGGAAGGTGGCAATGCCGTTGTGTTCTCATCAAAGTCTTCATCATCCAGGTTCCGCGGGGGGTTCGTGTCGAAATGAAGCTGACTCACTAGAGTCGGCAGGCCATGGTCAAATGAGGCTTGCATGTCAAACTCCTGAACTGTGGCCCATATCCGTCGTCGCATCTCCTGGTTATACACAGTGATCTTGCCGCCCATATGGCTCGGCTCACGGTGTAGCCCGACGGCAATACCATCCCGAATCAGCTGCCCCGAGCTTGTCCAGAATCGCTTCTTCTTGATAGTGTTGACCCGCTTGCCAAGGTAGAGCAAGCAAGCTATCTGGTAGTGAATAAGTCGTCGGTGCTTCTGGCTTTGCTTTTCGGACCACTTATCACACACTTTGATCCACTTCTCGGCTAAATGTTGTGCATTTGACATCATGCCAATGAATTTGAGGGCCTCATGGGTATGCACACAGCTAGCCACAGCCATCATTGACAAGACCAATGCTGTGAATGCTGAATATCTCTGTTTGGTCCCGGGTTTCCAGAATTCGGCATACTCCTTTCGGAAAGTGGGCACATGCACAATGCGGTGGATTTGCTCAAACTGATCCAGATAGACTGTTATGAGGGCATCTGCTTCTTCCTTCGAGGGGAGAAGGGCTTCCAGCTCCAGGTCCTGTTGCTCGAAAGCGGCATCTCGTTCCTCTTGGCGACGCTTGCGGTCTTTGCGATCATGGAGTATCACCGGACGAAGCCACTCATCCGCCGTCTCCCGCATAAAGGGACACAGCCCCGTCAGCTCGACGAACGCCATGCTGGCATTATGGGGGCCGAAATAACGTGTTCGGAACCCCTTGCCTCGGAAGAAACGCAATTCGCCATTCTCACCGGCCATGCCACTCTTCTCGATAATCTCCTGCTCTTCCGCTCGAGGTCGAGCCTCGCCATCGTTTGGTGCCTCATCCTTCTGCGTTGACGGCGAGTTGGTGCCCACTATGGTGCTCCCATCCAGAGACGCTGCACCAGGTCGTGTGAGAAGGTTCTTAAGCTGCGTGATCTCTAGCTCCAGCCTGCGGATGCGGTCGTGGTCCTGGCGAGCCAGCTCAGAGTCTCGGGGTGAGAAACCCGAAACGGCATCACCAATGCCGAAGCGCCGCGAGTCCAGCTGGGCAAAAGATGGTGGTATGCCGGACGATGCATTAACCACTTCTCCGTTGCGTGATTCGTAGCTGCAGCGATCAGGGGTGCCACTCTTGATGCAGCGCTCGCAGGGAAAGCCACGATCGCACGAAAGCTTGCGGCGGCGGCACTCTAGACAGCTCAGTCGCACGCGTTGTCTCTTGCGAGCCGGTGGTTGGTCAGAACCATGTCTCGATACCGAACCCCCGTCGGAGTCCGGGCTCTCGCTGCGGTCAGTCATGGCCAAGATGTGTCGGAGTTACGACGCCTCCAGAAAAAAATTAATGTAAGGGAAATACAGCGCAAGGCGAGAGGAGGGGTCTTGGGGTCAAAAGTGTTTGCCGTTGCGATTTTTATCAATCTGATCTGATAAAAAATTGCACTGAACGCTGCGTCACGGGCGCCCTTTGTGGATCAAGTCCGAGCCGATGTCCGAGGCACTATTCTCAAAGCAGCAGGTATCGGACTTCTCAGCGCTTCTTAGTCATTCATCGCTCCTCGGACCTCCGAGTGGCACGCGAGAAGCAAATGAGTATTTCAGTACTGCGCCAACTGCTTTCCTCGTAATATATAGGTATTCAATCCTGCCGGTTGCCTTACCCGATTACGTCTCGTCGTGTTTCATCAAATGTGACAAAAGTACGCCGATGGATAGAAAAACGGTTGCACCGGTGCCGGGTTGGTTGTTTGTCTGTCACTCTCTTGGATGTTAAGCGCCATTGGTGAAAGCAACTTTTCGATTGTAATAATATCTTGGCATTCCATGCTATCTATATAAGCTTGAAAGGTTTTCTCCAGTCCATACGTGCAGCTCGCTCAGACTTTCCAAACTAGCCAAGCGTGAAATCTGACCGCTGATGGATGGCAGGCTAATAAACGACTAGCACAACTCGGCTTCTGCTGGCAATCAACTGAACTTTCCAGAAGAAGACATTGGGCCGCTTTAACTATGTGGTTATCAATTGACTTGGTTTATGAATCTGGGTATTCTTTTTCACTCGCTTTCGAGTAAAACATACATACTCAGCAAGAGCCATGTCGTCTATACATAGCCATCACAACACATGCATCCGGCTATCGTTGCGTGTTCGGCACTCTGAAAGTCCGCTTAGCGATCATAAATTCTCCGCGATTTCAGCTACCATGGATCTGGTTTTTAATTCCGCCATTCATGCCTCCTATCTCCACTAGAAGCAACCTTCGGCTAGGATTCTTGGTGACTCACGGACGGGTCCCCGGTGACATTGCGGGTCCGAAGCCGAAGCCGATATTTCAAAGCCTGTCTCCCTGGGATCTGTGATGCGCCCAACTGCAACCCATCAAGTCTCCGATGGCTATCCGGTCGCGAAAATGGCGCGCTCGCACGTGAAGGCTGCTGCCTGAGCAGTGGCCGAAGTAAGGATGAATTATGTAAAATGACGTTGAGATACCATTGACGCAACTATTTAGTGAATCCTTCGACTGTCAAAGTCAAAGACAAAACGGATGTCGCCAAATTAGAGTGTTTCTGCCCGCCCCAGTGTTTGCATCATTTACGCCATAGCTTGCTCTACCACGAAATGTCTCTGGATTTATTTATTTGCAATGTCAGTCTGCGGTGATTAGAGTGTCGTACTCACTTACACTACGTATTATCTGGTTACATGTAGCCAAACTATCTCAACAAGCTGGGGGGTTAATAAGAATAAGACGAATGACAGTCTAGCAATAACAACTTAGGGCACGATCGATTTTTTTTTTTTTTTTAGTGCAAGCTCCAGTTTCAAATGTCTCCTACAGTAGCATAACTACAGTAGCATAAAAGCTATTTAGATGTTTTTAAATAATGCTCTTTTAGTTAATCTGGCGAAGATGCATGATAATTCGATCGCCAAGATGCAGGGCAAAAGATGGCTGTGACTGTACCCTATCCCTCCCCCAGATCATGTCTAGATGCGCCGATCATGGTAGAGATCGCTAGAGCCCGCAATCATAGCGCGAATTGTGGATATAATAACGTCTATCCTGACTATTACTCTTATTAAAATTCCTACTCATGCGGTGTGGACGCCTCATCCTAGTGGCTGGACTTGCTGTCTGCCCGCTCAAATACGAATGGGTTTATAGGTTGCTTCTGCAAGCTTGGGCCATAAACTAGGCTATATGGATGGAATTGCTAGACGGTAATTATTTTTTGAAAAGTAGGGACTTGAGTGTTGAGAGAAGTGAACTGTCCTTGCATGCTCTGGTGTAAATGGTTGGGGTCGCTGAGTGCCAGAATTACATATACATATATGCTTATTACAACTCTATTACCTAGGTAGCACCACACTCTTAATATTACCTTTTTTCATTTATAGGAGGAGCGTAGATCTCAGGAAGCAGAGGGTCCGTGCACATCTTCAATGTCTTAGAATGGATAGAGTCAGTCACACCGCCTCTCGCTGTGGCTGATTCAGACCGCAGATGAAGGTACAGTAAGCCAAGTTAATTGCACGTATTCGAATGACGACTCGATTTGGCAAGCAAAGCCCGATGATTTTGGTGGCGAGACCGACAGACGATACTATATTTGGTATAGGTAGCTACATATACATGAATTCTCTTAGAACTTTCCGATGCAGGCGTAGTATTGATGGGGAATATTGGCTATTACCCAGTGCGAATTATACCTCTCCTTGGCCAGTCTGAGACCTGCATAAAGCATGAATTGCAAGCAACAGCGAAAACCTGGTATTTTTTGAGTACTATATTTTGCAGATGCGCCAAGTTGCTTGCTTTCACCTCGGCTGGTCGCTCGGGCCATCGCCGTCGCTCTACGTGTTATCCATTTGTGAAACCTGCCTTAGTAAGACGTGAGTCCTCCCGATCTCCCTGCCACAGTAAGCCGAGGGCAAATCACCCCTACATTACCTTGAGCTGCAATATTATTTTTCTAAGTATGCTGCAAACTTGGGGTTTACCAATTTAGACCTTGTGCTTGGAATGTAGATGATTGCCTATTAGGTTTAGTAAGGCTCTTGGTTAAGCCAACAGTGCTGAATATCTTTAACTAGATTTATGAAAGTCCACGATACGATTTATGCTCTGCTATGCTTAACAGAGTATTAGACTTATATTATATGGATAATTAACGTTGGATAGATCGTCATCATATAAGACATAGAGTCGAGATTATCGAGCTAAGCAATGCAGGGCAGAAGGTAATACAAAAAATACTCATAAGCCGCCAATATTGGAATCATCTATAAATAAAGCCTACTTTCACTCCATCCAGCAATACTTTCTTAAACCTTTTTACATTCAAACTCTCTCATATTAAGCAGCCCTTTTGCAATCAAACTCTCTTATATTCAGCAACCATGAAGTTCAATCTCGCTCATTTCGTTATTCTAGCCAGCGCTGCTCTAGCCTGCGATCGGGAGGTAAGATTTACAAGCTTAAGCAGATATTAATGATATTAGAATGCTAATGTGTTTGTGAATTTAGGGCTACCACTGTGTTGGTAGAGGCACTAAAGACAATAGTAGCTGTTGCGGTGGACTGGCATGTACTCTTGACGACGGGAGCTATGCTAGGAACGGCCGCATTGGTACTTGTGTAAACGCCGCCCTTGTTGGAGTTCCAGCTGATACCTTTTGTGATCGCGAGGTAAACTTTATAAGCCTGGAGCGGTATTATTGGTATTGGCATGCTAATAGTCTGAGAAATTAGGGCTATCACTGTGTTGGTCGTGGTTGTGGTGAGCCAAGCTCTTGTTGCGGGGGTTTGAAATGTATGCTTGGCGATGGGGACTGCGCTGGAAATGGTCGCATTGGTACTTGTGTACGGGGCGATATTAAATCGCTTACAGCTCCTACCTGCGATCGAGAGGTAAGATTTACAAACCTGGAGTAGATGTTATTGGTATTGGCATGCTAATATGTGAGAATCTAGGGCTATCACTGTGTTGGTCGTGGTTGTGGCGAGCCAAGTAGTTGCTGCGGGGGGCAAGTGTGTATGCTAGACGATGGGAGCTGCGCTGGAAATGGTCGCATTGGTACTTGTGTATCGCCCTCAGTCCCTAATGAGCTTTAAGCTCGGCTTGTGATCTGGAGGTAAGATTTACAAGCTTGGGGCAGATATTGTTGGCAGTAGTATGTTGAGTCTGAAAATTTAGTCCTATCCCTGTGGACTCGATGACGGTGTTGGATCTCTATATTACTGTGTTGAGAATATTTGCAGAGTAAGCTTAATATCTTGTGTTCGTATAAGGACATAATTACAGGTAGTATGCTGAAATTGTTGAAAATTACAGTATCCTTTAACATCTGCTTCTGGAGGTGAAAGCCTTTGGTCGTTGTATGGAGTTCTCCACCGGAGGTTAAGCTCGGCCGGCCTTTGGCGAGTTAAATAAATCAAGGAATAATTACATCATGTCTTTTTGTGCCGTAATAAATTCATGTTATGTCTATAGCAGACTGATCTATAACCATACTTTTTCACATCTAGAATATCGCCACCTCGGATCTTATAATTGGGCCCCATGTTGTCTCTGTAACCCCTTACATTAAATGCAAGGACTAACTGCGTGGCTGTCTGGCTGACAGGGCAGACGATTTTATGAGTAATACTTATTATAAGCCGCCAACTGAAATCATCTATAAAAAACCCACTTTCACTCCATCCAGCAATGCTTTCTTAAATCCTTTGTATTCAAACTCTCTCATATTAAGCAACCTTTTTGCTACCACAAGCCACAAGCTGCAAACACCAACATTCTATAAAAAGTTCCGTGCCTACACTCCCCCCTCCCTCTAGCAAAATTATTCTATATCTCTTTTCATTTCAAAAGAATTCCGTCATCAAAATCTCTTATAATAAGCAACTATGAGGTTCAATCTTGCTTATCTGCTTTTTCTGGCCGGTACAGCTCTTGCTTGTGCTGATAAGGTAAGAATTACAAAATAAAATTACAAGCCTACAGAAGATGTTACTGGTAATAGTATGGATGCTAATGGCTGGAAATTTAGTACCAGCAATGTGCACTGGGTGTGGATCCGCGATACTGGTGTTGCCCGGGACTTCGATGCTACGCTGACAATATATGCAGAGAGGTGAGTTCATATCTTCTAGTTATGAGACAATTTAATTACTAGTGGCATACTAAAATTGTTGGAAAATCCAGTAGCTTTTATTAGCATCTACTTTAGGGGAGGAAGCTTTTGGTCGTTGCATGGAGTTCTCCATTGGAGTTTAATCTCGGCCGGCCTTTGGCGGGTTAAAGATAGTATATAATAAAATTACATACAATACACCTTTTTGAGCTACAATAATATCCATATTTAATAAGCTAACACTGACTCCCGCACGTAGCTACTGTGTACTATAACGGCCCTAGTGAGGATATTGACAGCTGACTGGGCGATATATATATATATCTAATGAGGATAATGGTTAGTTAACAAAGAATATAGGCCAGCAGTATTAATAACTCATACAGAAATGTGCGTCTCTGACAATGTATCTTACTGGTGTTATCGCTTCACATATTTTGCTAGTCTACACCGTATGTGCATATCTGATATAATAGAACGTGTAAGCTGCACTTGAGAAAGTTCAGCGGAATCGCAACTGAGCCTGACAGGTGCCAATAAAAGAAGAAATTTAATGTAAAATAATTTTTATTATGTGCAATTCAATTTCTATGCTTTAGCCAGCTTCAAGACTATCATCGTATGATTTCTCTATTATATAAAGCGGTACCTTCATGATGGATAGAGGCAGCCGGGCATTTTACGGCTAGTCGCAGACTCCACTTTCAACCTCATCACCTCACTCACCCCTTGAACTAACACCAACTAAAATATTTAAAAAAAACCCTTTCCCTCAGCCAGATTCCCAGCTCTTGCCTCAAAAATTTCAAACTCTTTTCAAAACATTTGCAGACGTAAAGTTATATATAATAAAAAATCACAATGGCTACCAATCGCGGCCCCCCCTCCGAAGCAGAGATGAAAGCCCGCATCATCTCTCACATGAACACTCAGCACGACCGCGAGCTCTCCCACTACCTCCGCCACTACAATGGCCTCTCCCCTCGCGCTGCTGCAGCCTCTCCCGCAATCCAGGACCTCGATTTTAACGGCATGACCATTAAGACCAGCAACGGCACCTACAACGTCCCCTTCTCCCCTCCCTTGACGTCCTGGGCCCAGGTGCGCCCCCGCGTCGTCGCCATGGACGAAGTCGCTCGCGAGGCCCTCGGCCTCAGCAACATTTACATCACAGAGTACGCCATACAGCAAGGATTCGACTACGTACCCTTCATCGGCGTGATTTTCTACTACTTCTGCGCCATGGGCCTGCCGTGGTTTGTGCCGGGAAGCCTTCCGTGGGAGATTCTCAAGGTGCTTCCATTTCCAGGAGGGCCTGAGGGGTTCCGGTGGACTGTCAAGGCAATTTTCTGGCCCGTTATTGGTATTCACCTGGCAGAGGCGTTCCTGCTTGACCAATGGAGGCTGCAGAA
Source organism: Trichoderma evansii (assembly GCF_050947405.1). Lineage (NCBI taxonomy): Eukaryota > Fungi > Ascomycota > Sordariomycetes > Hypocreales > Hypocreaceae > Trichoderma > Trichoderma evansii. The sequence continues at coordinate 440,108 of NW_028145185.1, read as the reverse complement.
GCACGGCGTGGCGAGGTGGTCTCGGGTGTGGTGGTTGTGGGAGGCTACTATTTTCTGTGAGGGCCTAACGTCGTGGAAGAGATTTGACAGGCTGGTTGCCGAGAAGCAGGCTGAGAAGGAAGCCAAGAAGAACTGATGCTCTATACGCGCTCTTTCAGCCAAATACGGCTCAAAACACCCTTGAAGATTATACAATTATAGCTGGATTCTATGCGACTGTCGCCTATATAGCCCACTCTATCGCTATTTTTAATCACCAATCTACACTCTATTGTTCTCGAACTTTGTAATAATTCTTCCACTCACAGATCGCTGTAATTGTCATATGTACCTTGCATCGCCTGTGTACTCACCCATTCTTCACTAGCCAGTCCCTTCAGAAACCTTTCCTCAAGGTCGTTGGAGTCTTTGTGGTAATCACATGCAAAGTCGCACTCTGGAATCGTTTCTTCGCCAAAGTATTTGCATATAGAGGCATGTCGGCATGCGGATATGTTTTCGCAGTATTGTGCCAACGCCTGAAGACTCCTTAGCCGCGCCTGATAATTTGCATCGATCTGGGCGTCGCTCTTTATCATCCGACTGGCTCGTTCGAGATCCTCCCGGCTGTAATAAAGGAAACAATAGCCGGCGTTGCCATCACGCCCTGCTCGTCCGACTTCCTGGTAATATCCTTCAAAAGACTTGGGAAGCCGCCAGTGCACAACGAAGCGCACGTTGTCCTTGTCGATGCCCATGCCGAATGCTGTTGTGGCTACAATGATATCGTAGCCTCGCTCATTGTTGATCCAGTTGGCCAAAGTGTCTTCTTTAACCTCACTAGGCAATTTAGCATGAAAAGGTCGAGCGCCAATTCCTGCGTCTCGGAGACTGGATGCGAGCGACTCGCACTCGCCGCGAGATGTTGTGTATATGATGCCCGAAACATTCTTAGTCCTTTCACGCATTTTGGCCAGCTCGTTCTGCCGCGGTTCGGCACGTCTACGATCATATACTCCTTGTATCCATGTCAAGAAGTCTGAGAGACGGTTGTCGTCTTCGTCCTTTGTATATCTTATTTCTAAATGGAGATTGCCTCGCTCTGGACTCATCAGAAATGTCTTAATCTTTTCTGGTGTAGCATCGAGACGCAAAACTTTGAGAATATCCTGCCGCACTCGGGCGTTTGCTGTCGCTGTAAGGCACATGATGGGGACATCAGGAAATGTCTCCCGAAACCAGGACAGCCGCTTGAAATCTTTTCTAAAATCATGGCCCCATTCTGATATGCAGTGAGCTTCGTCAATGGCAATGCGAGCAAGCTCTTTCTGCCTGTAGACAAGCTGTAGGGTTGTACGGAAACGCGAGCCAGAACAGAGCTCTGGAGTCACATAAAGAAGCCTGGTTTTCGGGTGTCCGGTTTCCAGATCACGCTGTATGCGATCTCTCTCCTCACGCGGCGTATTGCTGTTTAGAGAGCTGGCGTCGATACCTTCAGTTCTCAGGGCCTCTACTTGGTTGATCTGTAAGCAGCATTTTAGTCGCTGCAAAACATCAGGTGCACTTATTAATATGAAAGGGATGGTAGGCCAGTCAAACCTACCATTAAACTTAATAGAGGAGAGACAACAATCGTAACTGATCAAAGCCCACTATTAGCTCGCCTCATTCTCTACCATTTGGAATATGAGACGCGTCTAGTCCAACTCACTGCCTTGGTCAATCACAGCGGGGAGCTGGAAGCACAGACTCTTGCCAAAGGACGTTGCTGCTTGAACGTAGACATCGTGGCCACTTAGTGCTGCCTCGATGATCTCACGCTGATGGGGTCTTGTAAGAAATGTCAGCCGAGTTTGGTTCGGTTCACTTATATAAATCCACCAAAAGCTTACCTGAAGTCATCCTTGTGAAACTGCCGCCGGAGAGTGAATCCGATGTCCGTGCATGAATTTGCTCTCTGCAGGGGGGGCATGGCAGAGAGGATCTAGGCTTCGTAACAACAGTGGTGAACAGAAGCTGACATTGGCGGCGAGATGGGCGAGTCTGCGGGCGAGTGGCTATGCGGCATCGAGATCGTGGTGCATGTGTGGATCGATGGGTTTGGCTGAGGTTCACAGGGCGACGCCTGCTAGTCGCTCGCGTTAGAAGTATTTTGACGCTCTTCTAGAACGCGCAGGGCCAGCTAACACGGGGGTACGGAATATGGAGTACAGTACAAGACTAAGGCCTGCTGAACGGATATTAATAGAAGTACTAAGTGGTCCAGGCACGTGCATCAGGGATCTCGGTGTTAAATATCAATTGACATTTGTGCTACCAGTCTGGGTAGTGTATAATGAAAAGTTCTAATGTGCTCTCGCTATTTCTTCTTCTGAGCTGATGCCTCTCACAGGGTCGCACCATTCAGGCGACGATATGCTCTGTGTAAGCTACAGCGCCCATAAGGATGGTGCCTGAACGAAGCACAACATTTGGCAACGTTCAGCTTGAAATCCGTTTAGCGCAATTCCCCACAAGCATAGCGGCCTGTTAGCGTCTCCTCTTTTTCAGTGCTTTTTTCGTCTTATTTTTGCCCCGGCCATTCAAAATACGGGCAGCTGAACTCATTCCTGAGTCGACGACACAGCGGCAGCGGCCGCTGAGAAGAAAGCGGAAAGCGTCAATACCATACGTGGAAAATAGGGCAATCTACGGAGTAATGCTTATTATAGCCGCCCAGATGCAGATGGCTATCTGGCCTTCTCATCGATAGCGCCTATTGATTGGCTTGTTAAACTCGAGAAGCTTTGCCTCATCATAGACATAGAAACACAGCATGGCTAGAGTACCCGCGTATGAAAACAACATGCTTAGCAATCCCCGCGGTGCTGCCGGCAGTAGCAGTAACTTCAGATGGCGCATAGTATTGACATGTAGTATTGATAATGCTAGCCTCCGTTGACCGGCTCCCCATACTTCGTAGTACCCGGAGATAGGTAGGAAAAGGGGCCAGTCGATGACAATGTACACGCTACTGAGGCGATATCGATCGTGCAGTAAAATGGAGGAGTATCTGCTACTCCAGATCACGCCCGCACTGCTTCCCGCGCTCGTGCTAACAGGCATGCGAGTCAATGTTTATTTTATGCAAGCCCGGGAACAGGCTGGGGAGGGCTCCGCGTACAGTATCGCGAGATACGAGCGCCGAAGGTGTCTTACAGTGCTGGCATCGGCACCACATTCGCCTACCGCGGTATCTGCTCCGTTGATAACCCAAGCAGAGCGAGATTTAAACGGCGAACCAGCGCCCATCACAAAGCATCACGACCTGGCTCGAGCTCACATGCTGCCCATCACTTCCTAAATAACACTGACAGACCCAAAAGTCCCCTATCAGGGCCCTTCTAAAGGCGCTGTGGCTGCACCCTCGCAGCGGCCCTCGCACTGTCCTCGCCAACCACCGCTGCCCATCCCGCTAGTGTTTCAGGGGTTCTAAACGGAACCTTGAACAGGACCCCCAAGCCAAAGTCCATCGGCCAAGTTAGTGCGAGCCTCACGTCCGGCCAGACCAAAGCAAAGCACGTCCAACGACCGGCTTCTTCAACCTCTTCCGCTGTTCCCTTCTCCAGGGCGAATCCGCGCGCGCTCTCTTTTTCTGTTTTAGGCGCCTAGCTAGGCTTGATCATGATGATCTCACGTGTTTCGCTTGACCATTCTTCGCAGCCCCGATCTGCTTAAACGCACAACCCCCGGATTTCTTGCGCGCGAGGACACGAGAAAAGAGAGGGGTGCTCTGAAACATTTTACACAGCCAAGCGCCACGGCTCTTTGAGCTCCCAACGGCGCTTCTTCGCGGTGCTCTGTGCACGTGTGCGTACGAGTATACGTGCGAAAAGAACAAGTAGAAAGAAACAAAAAGAAGGGCTGAACGAGCAGCTCTCGCCCGGTTAAGTCGCCATGGAGCGACCCGACCGAATGCCTGCGAATGGCATGGGCAACGGTCCTGGAGCTGCTCCTGGACCCCCCGCCACTGCACCTCCGGCTCTCAGGGGCACCGGCGCAGGCACTCCCGATAATAATATCCCGTCTCAGGCTCGTCGTCCTCTTCTCACCACGCCTGCTGCTCCTCCAAACGGCCAGCAGCCGCCGCCCATGATGCCGCTCCCGCCACTGCCCAATGGTCGAAATGGCCCGTCTCCCAATGGAAACTCACCTGCGACGCCCATCCTGACCACGGCACAGGTCATCGGCCTGACACGCGAGGCAATGAGACATGCCCTCGAGAACGAGAGCCAGGCCGTCGATGTTGGGCCTGGGCTCAAGTCGGGCGTTACCATCGACTTGAGCCGCAAGGGCATTCAGAAACTTCCTGAAGAGGTGGTTGATATAGTCAAGAACGAGCTGGAACGGTGAGCAAACCAACGAAAAGAAGAGAGGGAGGGAATGGGAAAGAAGGAGATGAAATGAGTGCCCTGGTGGAAAAAATAAGTCCTGTTTTGCTGACTATTGGGTGTTACGATACAGGCTCGCTCTATCACACAACCAGCTTTCGTCTTTACCAGCCCGCTTTGCCGAGTGCGTGTCGCTTCGATACCTCAACATCAGAGGCAACCAGATCAAAGAGTTTCCCTTACCTGTACGACATCCCATATCTCCCTTTGTTTTGTCTCACCAATGTATGGTCCAGGCTAACATAGCTATTAGCTTTGCGAGCTCAAATCCCTCGAAATCCTCGATCTCGGCCGCAACCAGCTGCGAGTTTTGCCGCCAGACATTGCAAAGCTCACCTCTCTCAAGGTTCTCTCGATCCCGAAGAACCAGATCCGAGAGCTTCCCGTCTGCTTGGCGGAAATGGCTTCGCTCCAAGTCCTCAAATTTGAAGGGAACCCTATCAGCTTTCCCCCACGGGATGCGCTGCAAATACCATCTTCAAGCCCCTCTAACGAGGGGTCTGGAAGAGAGGGCGAGGTGACGGAAGTGACCATTACGGCACATATCAAGAAGTTTATGAAGTTACACATCATTAGCGGTCGCGATGCCGAAGCGACTGGGGACGAATCCAGCGAGGACACTAATACTCCCCGACCGCACCTACGACGCGTTCCAAGCGGCCGATTCCCTATCAAAGTGAGCAGCTCCGATGTGTCGGACATGCGGACACCTACTATTGGATCACGACCACCTCCTCCCATTCCGTCACGGTCACATTATCGGGGTCTTTCGCAGCAGAATACATCCACCCGCCGTCCGGGTGTCCTGCCTTTAACTATCGGAAACATTAGCGAGCGCGGACGCAGCAACTCCGAGACACTGATGCACTCGGAGAGATCAAGCAGCCGCCAACGTCGCATGGGCATACTCGCAAAGAAGGCCCCGTCGGACTTGGGCACGCTCGATGAGGTTGAAGGCAGCAACAGATTGAGCCACTACCGAGGGCTGAGCCACGGCTCTGCCATGCAGGGCAATCAAGCCGTACCATCAAAGAGCCCAGCAACGCCTACCGACTCTCTTCAGCGACCGGTTTACGTTCGAAGACTTTCCGTCCTCCCCGAGCGCCGCCGAGAGTCCAAGATTTTCGACCCTGTGATTGAAGCTGCCAAAGGCATCCTCTACTCGGTGTTTCAAATCCATCCCATGATCCAGATGCTCATGACCCTGACCAATGATGGATCTGCGAAACGCTCGAGCCTTGAAATCGTATTTTACAACACCAATTCTCATGTCGAGGAGTTGGAGCAGGAAATTCAGAAGCACGATATAGCGATAGCAGAGGAGGAGGAGCATACATTCGGAGACAATGCCAATGTGCACCGCGCTTGTCAGACCCTTGTCGGGGCGTATGGCCATGTTTGCACTCTATTAGCCGATAACATTGATACTTTTGTCAACAATGGAGATGCTCGATATATTCGGACGCTCCTGATGTTGATTTACAACAGTATAATGGAGCTTCGAGTCACACTCACCTCTGTCTCCACTGAGCACAACAAGCATCACCTCTCTGCAATGGATGTCCCCGACACCAGCAATACGATTAAGCCTTACTTCCGGGAGTCTGCTGCCCCTCCGCCTTTACGGCCAGCGGCGGTTCGAAACCGTAGCGAACCAGCCATACACAACCCAAGCAACCTCAGAGTGGCCACTGACATACCCGTTCCATACCAAAACGGAGGCACTCGCACCGCTAGGCTCGCGTCGGCGACGCCCAGATCCAACGACTCATTCCAGTCGTTTAGCCGGGAGATTGCTCCCGATTTCTCTGAGGAAGATACTCAGTTCGATAAAATATATCTGGCTCTGCAAAAGTCAACTGACACTGTTCTGCACATTTTACCAAATTTCAACGTTCAACTGACGGGAGGAATTCGAAACGCAATACAGCAGCGGGCTCCGAGTGCCATGATACGAGACTGGAAGAATCTCATTGCAATGTGCAATGACGCTATCCAGCAAACAGAGATCTTGAAGAATCGACTGTCTCTTATCAAGCTGAAGGATCCGGGAGTGCGGTCTCACGCCGGATTCTGGAATCTTTGCAGCAATTTCATCTCAGCCTGGACAAAGATGGCCTCTAAGATCAAATCCGAGATTAATACCATCCCCTTGCCGCCTGACACTAGAGCTCGATTGCGGCCTGTCCATCAGAGCATGAAAGAGCTGAGCATCATCATCATGAACTCTCCCTGGAGCTATATCTTGAGACCCGCCGGTTTTGGGCCAGGCATCCTATCGCCCACCACGCCGCAGGTCCCAATCACTCCTCAGAGTGCTGCTCTTGGCCCGGCCATGCAAGCTACCGTTGCCACGCCACAAACAGGATCATTTGCGGCTGTTTTTCAAGGCAACGTCTTTGATCGCGCAGATACCCTCATGGCTAACCCCGGCATTTCTATGCGTAACGGGACCATGTCGAGGGGTCATTCTGGGTTCAACTCGCTATCATCGATTTCATCCATGTCATCAGATGGCGTGCCGACTCCGTCCTCAGCCTTCAGTCCCAATGTTCAGCTGGGACCTGCGCCATTTCGTCTTAATGGAGGGAAAGTAACCCTTTGAAGCTCCTCCAATCTTCTTTTTTTTTTCCCTTCGCCCAGATATTAAAAGCCGGTTTATTACTATTGATTTATTTATTCTCTTTTACCTTTTTATTTTCTCGCTTCTCTCTCCTGCGTTTGGATCTTACCAAATTGCTTTGATCGAAAAAGAGGGATTCTTGCATAGCACGTACTTGATGGATTTTATGAATGATTACTATTGTTGTTTTGGAACCAAAAAAATGTTGGCTTGAGGAGATGCTGTTACGTTCATTCTTCTTTTATTTTTCTTGCATAGCCCTGGAGTTTTATGGCTTTGTTACGAACGAATGTGTGGCCTACTGGGCATTGGTCAGAAAGATGGGAAAGGGACTTTTTGACAAAGACAAAAAAGAAGAAAAAGATCGACCCTCCAATACCACCAGTTTGCCTTTGGAAGGGACATCCAAAACTCTAGGGCGAAATGATACCACGACGAAACAAGTTACTATTTTAGTAGAGGATAGAGATATGGGAAGCACAGAGCGTTGGTGTATATTAGATTTACTTGTCTAATTTTTTTAAGAGTTTTTGTTATTTGTTGATGGACAGGGCGTGGGAATTTTAGGGAAACTTAGAGATGAGGAACAAAATTATATTGAAGATTATAGTTAGTGTTTGAAACAAGCTTTTGTCCCCATTTATATCGTGGTTGTGATTCATATTAACTTGAACACAGAGCTGGATTCGTCCAAAAAGGGCTACAGCAGCATTTAATACTATAAAACCGGATGTACTTAGCACGGCGCACCTATACGCTTTTGTCCTTTTGACCTGGTGATTGCATACATGCAGCTCAAAATAGGCGTGATTTGCAGATTAAACGCCGACCTTGCATGACATACCCCCACAGCAGCTTTAACCTATAGGCACTGGCGGCATGATGTCAAGCAGGTATATATTGGTTTAGACGTTTGGTTGATGCTAGCAGTATCTTTTAGAACCTTACACTGCCGAGCTTGTTAGAGTTGTGGAGTGATATTGCATCAGTATATCTGACTTTTCGTTTTCTACAATGAATATACAGAATCTGAGAGAATAGAAAGTCATTTACAGCACATAATACCATCGCAGCGCAAAATGTCAACTTCATCATCCATCGACGCCCTGCGAAGGCTCGCAAACAGTAACAACAACGCCTCATCCAGCAGCAGCAAAAGTAATGTGCCACCCGCAGTCGCCTCCTCTTCTTCACCCCCAGCCCAGCCTCGCTGGTTCGCACAGTCAGCCTCCTCGCCCTCAGTCTCCTCCACCACCGCCGCAGCCTCGCCCGCGCTCCAGCCCACACTGCCATCCGCCGAGACGCAGCGCCACGTAGCTGAGGCCCGCGCCGCAGTGGTCGCCTCGATCGGCAACATGCTGGACTCGGAGCTGCAGTCGCGCGCGGGCATCCTGCACGAGAACGCGGCGGCGCTGGAGAAGCAGGAGAGGGACGTGATGCGCGCGACGGAGGGGCTGAGGAAGGAGACGCAGAAGCTCAAGGCCGAGGCGGACAAGGCTGCGCGCAAGGTCAAGGAGCTGGGCAATGTGCAGAACTGGGCCGAGGTGCTGGAGAGGGGGTTTTTGGTGCTGGAGGAGACGGTGAGGCTGGCGAATGGAGGGGAAGATGAGGATGGGAGTGGCAGCGAGGGGAGCTGTAGCTGTAGCGAGTGTGGAAGAGACTCTGGAGGCAGCGATGGAGAGGATGAGGGCGGTGGTCGTGATCGTGGTGATGATGTTGATGGTGTTGGCAGGAGGATGGACGTGGACACCATGTCGGATGCCAGTCGAAGCCTGATGGAGCTGGACTCGAGCACCGGGACGGGCCGGGCGAAGGGATCAGAGACGGCTTCGATATCGACAGGATGAGATGATGTTGATATGATGCTGTGCTTGGCGATTATTTGGCGAGAAGTGACTTATTCTGTGTCATACGAGTAGCTATTCCGAAATGACTGGATTGGGAAATTGCCAGGTATCAAGGTGCTGTCATGTAGAACAAAGACTCCATATATGCAGCCGAGTCCTATATAAGCACTTATTTTATAGGATTTTGAACCGTAAGATATATGCTTAAACAAACGTGTGTAGAAGGTGGATGCTTTCCGGAGAGTTATTATAAGCTTATTTAAATGATATCTACTGTACAAATCAGGAGATAATCTTGTTACCTCCTGGCAGGTTTGAAGTCTGGATAATCTATAAAGACCGTGTTCAGGACGAACTTCTTTGAATAGAAGAGCATCCTTTCTTTACAGATTCTTTTCATTGCATTGGATTCTTCTCGAGGCTTATACCTGTTAAAACCATGAAGTCTTCATACGTTCTACTCAATATTGCTGCCTTTTGCGGCGCGGCCAACGGCTTTTGGGGCCAGCTCTCCGCCAAACCCAAGCAGGAAGACGAGGGCGGTATCTATCAATGGCTCTACCTAACCGATTACAACACTGGTTCTCAATACGCAGCCCAACTCACCGGTGGCTTCGGCGCATGCGCACCAAAGCAATGCTCGGCTGTGTAAGTTTCAGTCAAATTAATACAATGTACACTAAGAAATTGACCAGTAAACAGCTTCTTTGAAATAAATGATAGTGCTGGACATTATAGCTTTTCATCTCTGGTTTGGAGGTCTTCTGATGGTTGTCATCACATTGACTTTCAAGGAGATCTTGATTCACACGCTGGGTATTGCTGTGGATCACTCCCCTGTGACATTTCGGCTTAAAAGAGCTGGGAATTCTTTGTTTTAATCCTCTTGATACGTTTTGTTTTTACCACTTGCACTCATAGTAGCGCAGGTCTGCCCAAAATAGAATGAAACTGTTGAGGGAAGTGCGAATTTTCATACAGAGCGCAGTTGTCAAGAGACAAGAGTCGATACCAATATAAATGGTGGTATATAAGGAAAAGCAGTGGAGAGAGATGTTATAGTATGGGAGAGTGTACAGTGGATAGCAAGCAATCTCATTTCTTTATTCTATCTTTCTGATCTAGTTTATCTTTTTTACTCTATTCATCATATGTGATAGATGCTATTATATGCTATTGCTCTCTTCTCCATCCGTTATGCCGTAAGAGCTGACACAAAGCAGTCTTGCTTACAACAGTCCGGGAAGGATGACAAAGCGCTTCTTCTTGTACTTGTCGCCAAACTCCTTGCGGTATGCCCTCTCCTTACCCTTAGCCCAGATGAACATCTGCACCGCACCCATGGTGATGAAGAGCGCTACAGACCAGTCACGACTAGCAACGATGATACCAGCCCACGCCAAAATCTCGTACATGTAGTTGGGGCAGGTAACAAGCGAGAAGCCGTATCCGTACGGGATCTTGCGCTCAGTACCGCCAGATGATCGCAGGGTAGAGAGGTACAGGTGCACCAAGGCGTTGCTAATCTCGCCAAACAGGTAGAGCACAGTGCCGGCGGCGTCAATAAGAGGCTCGTCCGCCTTGGCGGCCAGCGACCAGGGGCTGTAATAGATGGACCAGGCGCACAGGGCGCCGGAGAAGGCCCAGTAGAAGAAGCTGTTCTTGAAGATGTTGCGCGCGGGCATGGTGTTTGCGGAGAACTTGTGGACGAACAGCGTCTCGAGCTCACGCTTGACAAAGTGACCCATGATCATGCCGAAGCTGAGCCATTGGGAGGGGGACATGGACGGGTCCTTGAGGAGATATGGCCGGGCGGCAACAGCGAGGCCGTGAATGAGGAGGGGGCCGAGATACTCGATGACGAAGACGGTTCTCCATGCGATTTGGAGGCCTAAGTGCGATGTTAGTTAGCGATCAACACGAGAATTGCTTTTAAAAAATGCAAACAGTGTAGGGGGCATCATACCGAGATCCTTGACGAGCACCTCGCCTGCCTCAGCAACATCCTTATCCTCGGCAATCACAGCCTTGCGGTCCTTGAGCGTCTTCCTCGTCGACGTGTAAAACAGGCCGATGCGGTTGTGATCGCTGAAGCCAGTTTGCTTGGCAATCAGCTTCTTGACATCTTCAACCGTGGCACCGGCGGGGAGGTCGATTGTCGGCGGCAGCTTCTTGATGCCCTGCTTGGGAGCTGTTTTTGGGGCCAGAAATTAGCGTCCAACGCTCTCGCAACATGTGAATTTCGAATTACCAATGGAATCAATTCAACTGATTCCAGCGGTGATAACTTACAGCGATTCGTCAGCTTGAGGGTTGTTAGAGAAGCCATTTTAAGAGGCCAAGCTGTGGTGTTTCCAGAGCTTGATAGGAGGAAATGGGAAAAGCTACCCAATACAGGTAAGAATCGTGTTGGGGGGAAAAAAAGACACCATAACAAAGTTTCCTCGGGATGAGCTACGGGGAGTGGGGTGTTGAGGATGCGCGGTACGGAAGCGTTGGTAGCGGGGTACGGCGCTGGAGCACCGATTGGGTGGCGGGAGAGAAGTAGCGTTAAATGCCGACCAGGTACCGTGCTATCGAGGTGGCAGATGGACCGAGCAGTTTAGGTTATTACATTTCACATGCCTGTAATATGTTAATAAAATGACAGTTTTGGCAATAAATATGGGCATGTTAACTATCTTACTGCTAGAATGGGTGGTTGCATAATGCCGAGCCACTGTCAATGCCAGTAGCCGTCATAAGTTGCATTCATCTGCTCTCGGCCGTATTCAAGGCTATTGTTCGCATCACCATGATACTATAGATATGCAGAAGAATACACATGATTTGGGCAGAAAAGAGGCTAAACTGTAAATATTAATTATAGATTATCCTGTTAATGTTTAAACGCATTTATGTAGTCCTAAAGAGGCATTGCGCCTCAGTTTCCCACAAGTTTCTATATTATGAGTCAAGTAGTAGGTATTAGACGAGTGAACTTTTCATGTGAGAACAGGGGAGAAATCATAGCTGTTAAGGATTACCGCTATGTCTGAATCTTCTTGTTTATTGAACTTTATCCCAAATAGCTGTTCCTTTCATAGTATTAAATGGATGTGACACCTTGCATCTATTGTAACAGAAAATAAGTGTCAACAGTGTGAGTGTCAATCAACAACTCGAAGACTCTCTAACCAACTGGCCACCGCCCTTTCATAGGTAGAATCCAATATATGATGCCTTGTTTAGGAGCGCAATGATAAGATGGCCACTAAGTGAATGTACTTCATCCAAGCCTGCTCGAGATTCTCCTATTCTGTTTATCTGCACCTTGCTAGCCACCTGCCTGTCTTATAGCCTCAAGATAACTTCATACATAACCTGGTGCTTCTCCTAACAACTAAATTACCAGCCAAACAACATATACGCCATAGAATCATTTCACGAGCACACTTCTCTCCATTTTATAGTTCTCTACTAGGGACACCGAGTGCTCTCTATACACTGCCAAGCCAGCTGCCAGCTGCCATGCTCTAATACTCGTGGTATATGGCTTGCGCGTCCAACTGAAACGAGCCAATATCTGCTCGAATCAGAGCATGATTCAGAGACAGACAAGCTGTGTTTACCTTGGTTCATCCTTCAACTGTTTTCTTAGATTCCCCGTTATCCTATCGCGATCTCGCAACACTAGGTTCATGCACCCTATCACACTCCCTACTTTTTTAGCACACGGTTATATCGAAGTGCTCAGGACATGTCGACAGACCGAACTGATAATGGGGCAATGAATCCAACCGCCGCACCATTTGTTCCATTTGCTTCTCCTCAGCCGAGCTTTGCTACTCAATATACTAAGAACTCTCGCTCAAATATTCAGAATAAGAAGCATGAAAACAAAGAGGCAACTTTGCCAGCTCGAGATCAGGTAATGTCTAGTCCTCAGCCGCCTAAAGCTTCTCCTTCTATCAATAGCTTCTCTTCATCGATCACGCGAGCTAGGTGCGAGGTTTCACAGAGCCACGCGGCTACTAACTGTGTGTGTGATCAGATGCTCCGTCCTACTGCCCCAAACTCCAGCGAACTTGTGCACCAGAACCCCTCGCCTCGTCGTCTCAAGATCAACCCCTTAGAGGGCATTTCTCATGAATTTTTCTTTAGACGAAGAAGGACAAACCGCATTTATAGGGCCGGTAGTAAGATCTCTCGGAAATCAAAGCCAAACATAAGTGGTGGAGGGGCTTCACAGCCTCTCAAAGCCACCCCTTCTCAACAGTATCGCATGTCCAGCGAGGAGGCAACAGCAGAGACGGAGGAAGACAATGGCAGCGCCCCAGAAAAAGTCCGTTCTCCACTCTATGCACATTGGGAATTAGTAACTCATCATTGTAGGACTCGCAGACCATGTCTACGGAGGATGTGCTGGTCCCAAGTCCAGCGCCAGGCCCGATGCCACCAGGGGCGAATCCAGCCTATGTATTCTCAACTATTCCCTCGCAGCAACACGACGGCGGTATGATTCTTCATTCAAGTCATCCAGTGTTACCCAGTATATATCCTCCGCCACCGCAGGGAGGTTGCTTTTCATTGCTTCACATGGTTCCCTATCGGATGATGCCTGGCCCGACAGATCAACCACAGCCACCAGGTCAATTTGCTTTTGCTGTTCCAATGACTTATTGGCCTCATAGAAACTTTCCTGTGGGAAATGCTGGCTCTCAGATCAATCAACAGAACCCTGATTGCGATCTAGAGCAGATGAACCACGGAATTAGCGGCCATCCAATGCACAGTCATCCTCCATTCATATCATGTGAACAGGTACCATATATGCCACATCATATTACCGAGCAGCACGCTCGTCTCCCTATAGGTAACTTGTGGCTCGAGGTTTGTCATTCTGCGATTTTTCAGATGAAGATGAGCTTCAAATGTTGACCCTGCAGCAGAATCTCGATGAAAATAAAGCTATCGATCAAGGCAGTGACATAATTGAGAAACGTAGCGATAAAGCGTCTGATAATGAAGTTAAGCTGTCGGATTATTATCAGGGCGTCAGCGAGAGAATGAAGCCTCCGTCAGCTGTCGACGGCCTGCAAGCTAGAGAGAAGACTGGCGAAGAAGACTGGCAGCGGTTACAACAATCCCGCCAGGTGCCTCTCGGTCCTCAGCAACGTCATAACCAGCAAAGTAAGTCACCTCTACATAACAATCACATCATTGAAAATCAACGAAGAGCTGATAAAAAGACCAAAAGCAGTTACTCGGTTCCCCACGATGCAATCATCGAGTGTTGTCACCAGCCCATCATCCCGATTCTCGAGAAGAAGCCATGTCACCGATAGACCTTCCAAGGTTCAAACGTCAACCGAAGTGGCATCGTGGTCGCAATCCAAGCGATGGGTGAGCTCAGAAACTAAAGAACGCCGAGCATTTCAGAAGATGATTCTGAATCTTCAATTCATGAAGGCCGACCATTCGCCTTTCATCCCAAAGACTCCCGCCGAGTTGACCAAATTCAAAATCTCCCTAGCAGAGGCTAAGCGGCAGAAGCTTGCCAAAGAGGTTAAGATCCTTGAAGAAAAGTCTCGAAATAAAGAGCTGGCCAAGGCGTCGGGTTCGAAACCAGTATCCCAGCCACAGGTGCTCCTGTTCAACGGACGGCAAATGGAGGACAAGCTCTCACCAGTATTCGCCGCTCAGAATTGCTTCAACAAAGAAGACACCGCCAAAGCAAGCCAACGTGTCGAATGGCCGTCACTGGCCGAGCTGAAGGAAGAAGGCGATAAACGTGCTAGATTCGGTCGATACCTCCCCCTTCCTCGGATGAACGTCGTCGCTCCCAAGATCCTGGAGAGAGAGCAGGAAAGCGCCTATAAAGCAGACGGATCCATCTTGTAGGAGAAGAAGGCCGTGAAAACTGGATCCTGGAATATCCCACCCGTCACCTCATCAGATGATGAAGACTCGAGCGAGCTGCCGCCGCAATTAGAGCCCCATGATATGAATGGATTTTTGAAGGAATTTATATTGGATATTGAGAAAATCAGCTCATAAGATACGAATCAAGGAAGAGGATACCAGCAAGAAGTATTGCTGAAAATATCTAGAAAGAGAAAGTTGAGAGTCAATTTGCTTTTCGATAGGACTTTTGGGCTATTGAGGGAGACGATGTCTCGCATGCACAAAGCATGAGACGGAAAATTGGAATCACTAAGACGAGAGAAACAAGAGGAATCATGTAAAAGTAAACGATTCTGGTCTAATGTAGGATTAAATGAATAAATATGGAATCTTGCAGCTCGGCGTAAATGCAGATTTCAATAAATCTTTAACCGCAATTGCCATCACAAAGGCATAAGTGACTTACAGTCTGAGCTGCCGAACCCGCCTCACGTATTCTCAGCCCGCGATTTCCTCTTTGGAAAAATAAACTGGGACAAAACTTAGCGAGCAGACACGGAATCACGTGCCACCACCACACATAATTTTTCGTGCGGAATAACGTAGTGGCCGAAGAAAAGCCCTTAGGCGAGGTACGTACCGCGGGCTTAGCGCAACCCACAACCACAATTTTCGACCCCAATTCAGTTCCTCCACTTCGTCCTGGCCTTCGTCCAAAAAGTTTCATTCCTTCCACATTCCGACAAATCGATTGCCCTGGTGAGCACCATTATCATCAGGTAAGTGATACAGATTTTTCTTTGAAGGCGGTTTGGGATATTTTCCTCTATTCAGCAGGATCAAAGGAATCAATTCATCTTACCATCATCGTCTTCGATTTGGAGGAGGGGAAGCTATTCTTTGCTGCTGCTGGAGGAGGGAAACTTCGTCGACCGCTTCCTTTTCTACATACTCTTTTTTTCTTTAAAAAATTTTCAAAGGCTAACCACCAACCCTCTCTTCTTCTGCTTATAGAACTCGCAATCATGGGTATCTCTCGTGACTCCCGCCACAAGCGCTCCGCCTCTGGTGCCAAGCGCGCCTACTACCGTGCGTACAACCATACCTGATATTATAATTCCGAAAGCCCGTATAGATTTTTCTTTTGAAGATCATACGTTCTGACCTCCATCAACAGGGAAGAAGCGCGCTTTCGAGGCTGGCCGCCAGGGTGCCAACACCAAGATTGGTGCCAAGCGAATCCACACCGTCCGCACTCGTGGTGGTAACCACAAGTACCGTGCTCTGCGCCTCGACTCCGGTAACTTCGCCTGGGCCTCCGAGGGCTGCACCCGCAAGACCCGTGTCATTGCCGTCGCCTACCACCCGTCCAACAACGAGCTGGTCCGCACCAACACCCTGACCCGTAGCGCCATTGTCCAGATCGACGCTGCTCCCTTCCGACAGTGGTACGAGTCCCACTACGGCCAGCCCATCGGCCGCAGACGCCAGAAGGCCCAGGCCGCCAAGGAGGGCAAGGAGGTCGTCGAGGAGGTCAAGAAGAGCAACTCTGTTGAGAAGAAGCAGGCTGCCCGCTACGCCGCCTCCGGCAAGGTCGAGAACGCTGTTGAGAAGCAGTTCGAGGCCGGTCGTTTGTACGCCGTTGTCACCAGCCGACCCGGTCAGTCCGGCCGCTGCGACGGTTACGTCCTGGAGGGTGAGGAGTTGGCTTTCTACCAGAAGAAGCTCCACAAATAAACTCGCAACAAAATGGCGTGAGTCGGATGGGGTGTTCAAGGTTTTTTCGTTACATCTTGGGCATTTTCAGGGCATCAAGATCCTTTCCATATAAAGCATCGGAATGGGTTCATAGGGAAATGAAAATCTTTTTCTTGCAGTCATGTTCAAAAAATTTCCATGTTTGTTTCATCTAGTATGATAATGAGACAAGAAGAAAAAAAATTCAATACACCCGTCTTTCCGCTAGAGCATCGCCGTACTTGTGATCCGCATGATGTATTATGATTGCATACTTAACATTATAGGTTCGTATGAATAATTCTCGGCAGTATTGGCGCCGTATAAATTCCAAGAAAAGAATGACGGGTCCAGGTCTGTAAAGGTTTTTAGATACTCGTCACATTCTCTTCACCGCACAAATCGGAATTTCATATGTATCTTACTGTTTCATAAAAACTTCATATTTTTCCCTCTCTATCTCTGCAAAAACTCTTGTCCTATAAAAAAACAAAAACATGCATGTCGTAATCCTGCTAGAGCTTGAATGCTGTTCCTAAGTCCTTCATTTCATCACCAGCCAGTATGTAACTGGCTGGGCATATGTACTGCTGATTGGCCACTAAAAGGGGGAAAGAGAAAACTCCAAAAGAACTTTTTTTTAAGTGAAAACGGTTAAACTAACGGGAGAAAATATGGAGAGGGAGAAATATGATGGTCATGAGAATAAGTTGGTATTCTTCCTGTCTCGTGATTTGATGGTGATACGAAAAATGGGGGAATCAAGCAAGGGAGTGTAAGAATGATTGAGTGCAATGCTTGGAGATATTTTTTTTTGGCTTTTCACATTTAAAGATGAATTACAGCTTTAAACAAACTGGCGCTTCAAGTCAGACCACTTGCGACTCAGGGCTTCGTGTTGAGCAGAAATCTGTCGTATAGGTGTGGTTAGCGTTGTTTCTCCCCAATTCGAGAAAGTTGGTGGTGGCATTCATAGATATAAAACGTACCTCTGCATATCGCAGCTTGGTCTGCACCAGCTCCTCTTCCAGTTCGGCCAACTCTTTTTCAACTTTTTCGTTCTCCAGATGCACCTTCTCATTACGTTTCATCAGATCATCACGCTCAAGCTTCCAGGTCTCTTCCATCTCCATCGGCTGCCTCTCAAGCACATTCTTGAGCTCCCTAACTTGGTTCTTAAGAGCGTCATTCTCATCCTTGAGTTCGTCATTCTCAACCTTTGTATGAACAAGCTCTGTGGCAAGGTCAGCCTGCTCGCGATCGCAGACTTCAACCCTTTCTTCCAATTTTCGAACTTTGATTGTAAGGCTCTGGGAAGATGTTCGGAGATCCTTGAGCTCCGTGTCTCGTTCTTTTTCAAGTTTTGTCTTTTCTTCCCACTCCGCAGTATATCCTTCGAGAAGCTCTGCGGTGAGCTTGATTTCGCAAGCATCTCTCACCAGCTGGTCTGCTCTATAAATCTCTTTGTCGGCGCCTGAGCTAGAGCTACCAAAGAAGCCATTTTCCAAAAGACTTCCCTGGCTGGGGTCCTTGTCGATGTAGACGTCAAAAAGCTTATCTTTAAGATAGGTGGTGAGCTGTTGCATGTCGGAAATCTCCAACAAGGTTTGGGTATTCTTTTGCATCAGAACGATACCAAATCGAATAATGGCTGACAAACCCTCTGAGAGGATCAAATCATAGATTCTCAACACAAGCTGGAGGGGGAAGCGGTAGGCGAATAGTGTGAGGAACCAAGGCGTGGCATAGAGATGAGGAGAGATGCCTCGTCGATGAAGGTGGCAATACAGCGCAGGTTCAAGATCTTCCAGTAGCCGCTCGAACTGGTAAAGGTTTCGATGAAGTCCAGGCATGTCATGAATGAAAAGATCTCGCAGGCCGTAGTGGTTCATCAGGCGGACAAGCAAGCAGAATGCCTCCTGCTCCGGCATATTGAATAACAGTGGCATAATCAAGAAGTTCATGCCTTGAGCATAACTCACACCTTCATCGAAGAGAGCATAAGCTTTGCAGACACCGAAAAGACCCTCTTGAAGTCCTGCAGCAGCCGCATACTTAGAATAACTAGTGCGAGCACCAAGATCACGACGTATTACTTTCTCCAGCCTCTGTATAGCCTCAACATCTTCCTTCTCTTTACGCATCCTTTCTGTCACAGCTGCCGCTTGAGCCTTGGCGATGGCCTCGGCAGTCTTGTCGCTCTTTCTGTCTACCTTTGGCCCTGAGCCACCTGACAGTTCAGAATTGACAGACGATGCAGATGACGCTACGCCCTCGCCACTCTGAACACTGAGATTTGCGTTGCTGAAACTGCTTGCTGCCGTGCTGCTGCTGTGTCGATTTTTGTTGTCTTTCTCTGTTCCCCTAGTAACTAGATCTCTGTAGACCCCTTCTAAATCTTCGTTCTTGCTCTGTGCCAGCACTTGCCAAATGACGCCACGAATGGCGCTAGGAATGCCTGTGGCAATAGCCCTGTTCAAATCCTCAGCACTTGATCGTGCAACGGCAGCCGGGCCTTCATAGACAACGGTTTGCCAAAGATCCCAGTCAACCTGTGACTGATCCACCTCTGGGGGTCCAACGTTGATACCGGATGCCGTTCCAGGTGCCAAACTTGTGCTTGGAGGGGGCAGAGGGGATTTGGGTGGCAAGTCCACTACTGGAATTGATTCTCCCTCTGCGCCCTCACTTGGAATATCATCAGTGTTCACAGTGAGCGGGGCGCCGGTTTCCTGTTGCAGCCGAAGCACCTTGAATCGATCTTTGAGGCTATTCCGGTTTGTAGCTTTACCATCGCCCTCACGTTCTTCTTCGAGCTTGCTCAACATCATTTCAGAATTGCTGCCGTTTGTAGCAACGGAGCTGGTGGTGTTTCTCCTCGCTGATGTCTGAATTGCCGGGGGTGCACTGATATCTTTGTCTTTACTAGAATTCCTAGATAGCCAGGAGAAAGGGCTGGTGAGTTTCCTGCCCGGCGGTGCAGGGGCAGGACTGGCGGCGGCAGCGGTGGTTGTGATGGAAGACTTTATGCTCTTCACTGGCGATGAAGGGGCCGGGGTGGTAACGCTGTTATTGTTTAGAGAAGTTGTTCTGCTTAGCTGGTCCTTCTCAGAAGGGCTCGCAGGCTCTGAGGAGGCAATTAGTAAAGTGCAAGCAAAGTGTAGGTATAAGACGGTGAGAAAGGCGTACCTTGGTGTTGTGGGGCAGCATCATCCTCATCCAAGTTGACAACGTCGAGATTTGATGTGTTGGAGATATTGGAGACGCGGTGTGATAATGGGGTTGAACCACGTGAAGGGGGTTCCGGCTTTTCCTCGCTCTTGACGGATTCTACTTCTTCTTCTTCCTCCTCGTCGCTTTCAGCTTCAGATTCAGAGGCATCCTGCTTCGGCGGTGGAGGGTGAGGCTTTGTAGCAGATACGGATCTAATAGATCTCTTGGTCAAGGATCGAACAGATGCGGCGTCGACGGCGTCTTCGAAGGTGTCCTGCTCAGTGGCCTAACTAGTTAGCCCTTGCTTTACTGGCGTTTGCCTTTTCATGCGTTGTGTTGGGATACAGCTCCACATACCGTATCGTCGACATCGGAGTCGGTAAGAGACGGCCGCCTTTCTCTCAGCGACGCCTCGGTCGAGTGCTGCGAAGCTGCGTCGTCGTGCTGCGACATGGCTCCCTTTGCAGTTTGCTTGGCTTAGGAAGTGATTGTACGGTGTATCAACAGGCACCGTTCAACAATGAGCCATCCAGCGGCTCTATAGAATTGAACTTTTTTTGGATGTTTGGAGCTGGGAAGAATATCCTTGACAATGTGGGCTGCGGGGGCCGTGGCCGAGCCAATGCGGTATAGATGACAATGGTAGCAATAAAAGAAAGAAACCAGTCAACAAAGGGCAGGTCTCACAAGAAATGACGAATGCTGGTGTCGTGTACAATGTGCTGTTGCCGGCTCTTCCTAGTTGGTATGTACAGGTTCAAGGTTAAGAGCTTGGAGATTTTGTCTCAGGGAGCATGCAGCCATGGCATGGAGTCCAGTCGTCTTCGCCGCCAAATGGCACGTTTCCCCTGGCTGGCCGCTAAGCTCAGCGGTCTCGACAGCGAACAGTGCGGGTGCGTAGGTGGCTCAAGGAGGGCCTTTGCAGCGGGTCTTTAGCGCCTAACGGCTTCTTGGAAGGGGTTTAGCGGGCTAGCTCTTCTCTCCAAGCTCTGTTTGACTGACGGAGGCGCACTTGTTCCGCGGAGCTTATTCCTGATAACAGCGAGTCGCTTCTGGCGGTGTCCAGGGTCGCGTGCTGTTTGGGCACTGGTGATCACCAAACGGGAGCTGTTCGGCTGCGCTGGGGAGAGATGGAGGGGTGGGGGGGGTTTTTTTCCCTGAGTGGGTGGCCCAACGACCCCTTTTTCGACTCCTCTTTTTGCATGCCGTTTACTCAGAACGAAGAAGAAGTGGGAAAAGGCAGCAATAGTGCGAGAGCTTCACAAAGGGCGTCGACAGATGCACTGAAACAAAGACTCTCTTCCTCAGTCAGCCCCGCCGCCTGAGATCCTCATCGGCGCATTTGGACCTCTCAAAGCCATGTCTTCTTTGTCATCTACACCCTATCGACTGATGCGACAACTACTTCACTACTTTGTAAGCAACAGCAACAAGAATGGATTGAACCTAATGTATTGCTACCTGGATGGGGTCGCTTTGGCTACCTGTCTTGCATCTGGCATTCAACCCCAGTCTGGAACAATGCCTAAATTCTCTCACGATGTGTGACTAGCCCGCCGTTTCAGCGACGGCTGTTTCAGAGGCACAAGGTAGCTCAAGCTCTTTGAAACTGACTTGCAACCTGCCAAGGCGACACTCTTGGCGGCGTATACTTGTGGATTTGTAAAAGAGGCTTCAATTTCTGTATTTAAATCTGGCAAGACTATCGATACACCATAGAGCTGGATATTACTCGTGATGCCTGCCAGTTTCCAGGGTAGCATAGTAGCTTATCTAATGAGTTGTTTGTCTCCATAACTACTACTAAGGTGCCCATCACCCATCTCTCATGTGCCTACCTACCTAGTCACAGCCACTACTCCGTTCTCTACTCAGCATCTCTGGCTCGATCTAAAAGTAGTGGTACAGACCGAGTACATGTTGCTGTGCTTTACAAAAATAATGCTTGTATGGGTCTTGAACATGTGGCTGGGTGTGCATGTAGGTCATAACAACATAAGATATTACTCACTATTAATAGTAGGGCTAGCAGAGTAGCACTTGTCAACTCTCACGGAGCAAATGCGACACCACTGCTTATTGTTGTTGTGAGCACGGGAGCAACTCATGGGACCATCGCTGGCCCTGGGTTTAAAAGCGATGACATCCAATAAATCTTAGCTCCACCTCTGACTTCCCCAGATTCGAACTACACAGCTGGAGGGAAGGAAACGGGTACCAACTGGGCCCGTGCTGTTTCATCGATATTCCGCATATATATGAAGTACTAGTAGATGTTTGCTGATCGATCGAGATTCATAAACGGGGCCTTGTGACACCAGTTCAAATATGGACTTCTTATTTATGCGTTTTACTCTAAAATGCTATTCTCTTGTACATTTTCGTTTTCGTATCTGTTCAAGTGGAAAAACAAGATGATGTCAGATAAATACTCGGATAGCAACAGGATGAGAATTATGCTGTCTGCTGGGTTGCCCATCATTATACTGAGAAGATCAGCTGGAAACATCAAGGAACAAAGCCACATACCTAGCTAGGTAGGTAAGCTTTACTCTGTAGTGCCAACGATAGGTATTTATGATAGCACCAAAGCACTAGTGCTCCCGTGTCAAGCTTGGAGACTCCCATAACTTTGTATGCTAATGGCAACAAGATAAACTTAATACTCTATTAGAACCTGCTCCCAATATCTAGTACGCAGGTTAGTAGGTACCCAGCTATTCTAGAGGAAAATGGCTACAAATGACATCACCTGGTGGCGTGCTTCTGGTACCACTTAATGAGTAGCGAATGACATACGCCGTGCTATTCATAAATGGCAGGAGAGAAAAACGCAGCGAAGGAATAGAAAATATTGATAGATGATGAAATATGGTTCTTGGTAAATAGGGGCCGTAAGCTCTATAAAATACATGCATTTAGCGACGACGTTTGTGCGTTCTCTCCAATGCCCAAAGGATTTTTGTGAAGTAGTAGCGAGCATTAAGCCGCCTAGCCCCTGCTAAGCTGGGAACAGGTCGTCGTGTGCACCACCACAATGTAGGAGCCACGAAAAGCAATTGATCTCTAATTACTAGTAGCATATTCAGCACTCCTACCTATTATAGGTATTGTCTGGTATTGTCTGGCTGCCGGTCGTGCCTCTGTTGAAATCTCACTACTCCCAACAGGCGATCTCTGCCCTTTGCTGGTTGGGCCATATATCTAGGGTAGTCGGCGTTCTTGCTAGACAGAAGATTCCGAGCTCCCCTGGTTGCAGGCAAAGGGCACTTTGCACCTTACATACAGGCACTCTATGCAAGGAAGACTTGCTTCGCGACTCATGTGTAAACCAGTCTTGGAGGCTGATTAAACTTCTCTCTGTAGGGATCAAAGTCCTTGTGGGCGCCGCCTGGCTGGAACCACACGGTGCAGGGAGGCCCACGCATTGCCTGGACAAGACTAGCCGTCCGATGGTGCTAGCCCCATGCAGCCTAGAGCCAATGATTCTGCCGGGCAGATAAATCTTAAGCCTGTGCATCTGCCGCTGTCTCTCAAGGCGCTGCCCTCCCCGCTGATAGCGCTGCGACGCCTAAACGCGGAACTGATAGCGCCAAGGGCATGCACCTGTCGCCGCAGCACAGCTGTTTGCTGTGTGCTCTTTCAGCCTGCCCCTCACCCTCCCAACGCCTATTCGGTGCCTGTAGGCAATTCGCACTGATTCACCCAAGTGCGGGACAGTGGGAGGAGCTGCACCACCACGCCTATTACGCAAAGGCCCACTTGCTTTCCACTGCTCAAACCTGACGTTTGTCAACCAGCAACTCTTTTTTTTCTCTCCCAACAACATCTTCTCTCCACATCTCCGCCCGGTGACTTCACGACGGGAACTTCTGCAGGCCATAATCGACGGTCTGAACTGTGTTCCTGGATCTCTTATTTTTACGATACCCCGCCCTGCTGCCTGCCTGCACCCTTGGAATCGCTGTTTGAGGACGACTGCACTCGCCCTACAACTCGCTTTCAAGCTCTCGCAGCGGCATCTTGTATCTTCTATTTAACGGATAAAAGCCCATATCGCCTTCAACCCCAACTGAAGACCGGAACATCGTTCCCCGAAGCTGCGGATAGATACCATCTGCGATCGGCGTCGACCTCAGCGAACTTTGTTTGGCGTGCAGCCAGCCTTGACCTGAAGCATCACCTACGCATATCGACTGCCTGACGTCCACCCCCGCGGTTCGGCTTCAGCCCAGCCATCAC
Organism: Trichoderma evansii; assembly: GCF_050947405.1. Taxonomy (NCBI): domain Eukaryota; kingdom Fungi; phylum Ascomycota; class Sordariomycetes; order Hypocreales; family Hypocreaceae; genus Trichoderma; species Trichoderma evansii. Next base: position 416,151 of record NW_028145185.1, on the reverse strand, counting down.
GATCCCCCAACCGCCAGCCGTGTTCGCGGTCTTTGGAATAAGACTTTGCTGAAAACAAAAAGCAAGTCATCACGACTGTACCATTCGCGCTGCCGCGCCAGCGGATAGCCGGATTGAAGTGGAGGGGGAGTTTGTATTTGATTCCGCGGCTCGGCCGCTCCTGTTTTCACCATGGGCAAGATTACGAAGACGATGCAGCCTAAGCATCGGGAGACTCTGGTAAGTCATATAGGGAGGAGACGGAAGACACATAGAATGAGCGGGGTTTTGCAATGCATGCCCTGAGGAGAACTATGACGCTGACCTTTTCCATCTTGATATAGTCTTCATGGCTCAAGCTTTACGTCGAATCTGCATCAACGACTCCATTGCCCCTCCTTGTTCAACAGCTCGCCGATTTTCCGACACGATGGCCCTTCGGGCGCGGAGACCTCTATCATTGGATCCCCCTGTTAAACCGATTTGATAGCGTGCTTGAACTTTTTTGTAAAGTCTATAAATTGAATGAAGGACCTCAGCAGCGTGATTTCGATTGCGAGGTGCTTCTCAATCATGCAAAAGACCCGGCTTTTGAAGGCGAGAAGCAGTGGGAGATGGACCAACTTACCGAGCTCAACTTTCCCCAAGATGGTGACAGAGTTTTGATCGAGGCTATCCTCAAGTTTACCCGTATGCTGTTGGAGCATTGCGGAAATCGAAGCATCTACGCCAGTAGTGCTCATCTGAACGACCTTCTGAACTGCACGCCTTCTTCTGTTCTCATTGCTACCCTCGAGGTGGGCTCTGAGTTGGCACAAAGATACCAGGCATCCGTCAAGCGAATTGGTACCGCTTCTAGACACATTAGTGCAGCGCTTCTTGCGAACCATTACAATATCGACTTGGATCGCGTTCAGCAGATAGCATTACCTTTCGTTAAAACGCCCATCTTTAATCTTTCGGACCCCGCTCCAAGCAACGCACCTGCAGCTGCGTCGAAGGGGAAGGATAAAGTGGCCACGGGAAGCGGCGTTAGAAATGTCGCTACTATGCATGCTAATGATCTAGTCGCTATCGCTACGTCCGATGATAGTCGATGGAACACCTGGGGCGATGTCAAAGTCTCTTACTACCCCCAAGAAACTACTACGCCTACCCAGAATGACGCCTTGGCAGAGACGGTGCGCTCGACACTACCATCAACTCCCACCCCGCTGCGTCGAAGCTCCACGATGAACACCCAGCACACACCAAAATCTCGAAACACCGCTGGCGAGGACTCATCTCTGTTTGCCTCACGAACTTCAGGATTTGCGGAAGACCATGCTTCATCGGGCCAAAAGACGTTTGAGTTGACTCAATCTGTTGTAGCCTCTCACTCAATTTATGAACTTATAAGTCGATGCCCTGACGATATGCCCCAGGCGGCCAAGTATGAGGCATTTCACCGCTTGAGAGTAGCCAAAGCTCTCACCGGCTCTCAGGACTCGCGGCAGCAAATGCTGGCAACTCGTTTGTTGGCGGTAACTAACTTGGCCTACATACATTCCGAGTCAAGCTTTGTTGAAAAGGTTCTCCGCCAGGACATTGATGAGACTCGTCGGTTCCAACTCGTGTACCAGCTTGCGGAGCTGATTCATCCGTCCGCCGATGGCGCCGTAGATGTGCCCTTGCGGCTGCAGACCATTGCTCTCGCGCTCCTCGAGGCCGTATCGAGCTTTCATGCTCGTTGCCAAGATGTCTTATCGGCTCTTAATGCTAATGTTAACCATGGTATACTTCTTTACGTGATCAGAAAAGCAGTCGCTGGAATGAACGAAACCCAGGCAGGAGACGATAGTGACAAGGCAAACGAGATTGATGAGTGGCGGAATAACCTGTTTTCTCTGACGTTGCATTTGTCAATGGCCACCCGAGTGGGTAGTGAAATGGTCTCTGCCGGGTTAATGGATATCCTTGTCGAGATTCTTAACATCCGTTCCGTTATTGCCCAACGCCACCATTCAATGGTCCTCGCCTTCCTAGATGGTTTAATTTGGACTTATCCGAATGCATTTACTGCGTTTTTCAATGCGGATGGACTGGATGCCGTGGCTAAGCTAATTGTGGACACGATTAGCGGTGCCCGGAGCTTGCTTGAAGAATCTAAGGGCATCAAGCCAGACCAGCAGTCCAGTGCTGTTGACTATGAAATTCCTTATTACCAGCAGCAAACACTGAAATGGATACTGAAGTTTGTTCATCACATTATGTCCAATTCATACAGTTATAGCGGCAATACAGATCGGCTCCTGAGAAATCTTGCTGAGAAATCTGACCTGTTGGCCAACCTGAGGGACATTATTAACGATAAGAAGAGCTTTGGATCCGTAGTCTGGACAAATTCGGTGACTATCCTTAGCGACTTCATCAACAATGATCCGACAAGCTTTGCTGCTATTTCCGAATCAGGCATGATTAAAACATACCTCGAGGCCATCACTGGACGACCGATCCCACATGATCATACCACGCTGATGAGACCCCGGGAAGAAGGTGAAGAGCCTGAGGTTGTTGAAGCTTCTGCGATTGCAACGATCACAGATCTCGATAGCCGACAACACCCCCCTACGGAAGAATCAATTCGGCAAACGCTGGACCGACCAGTGGCACAGGGCATCTTGGCATCTTCTGATGCTATCAATGTTGTGCCGCAGGTTTTGAACTCTATTTCACTCAACAATGCGGGCATGCAGCTGGTAGTCGCTTCACGGGCCTTTGAAAGCTTCTTGGAAGTGTTTGAAAGCCCTGCACACGTGAAGTGTATGGAGGCAGATGCGGATCTTGCGAGCAACGTCGGCGCCAGCTTTGACGAGCTTGCACGTCATCACCCGCCCCTTAGAAAAGCCATCTCCAATGCCGTGATTGACATGGTTGCGCGAGTGCGTATGCTGGGTATCGAGAAGGCTCGAACTGCGGGCTGGGGAGTCAAGCTGGTTCCCATTGGCAGCCTACAAACTGCAGTCGAATCAACGGAAGAAGGAGCTCAAGCTTCTAAATCACTGCAAGAGCCCGATGTCGACATGTCTGATGCTGCCGCCGCCACTCAAGGTTTAGAGTCTGACAAGCGTACTGAAACAGAAACAGAATCGCCCTCTTCGGAGACATTTACGCCCTATATATACGCGCTCTCAACTTTTTTGACCACTTACTTGTCTAACGGCGTGTTGAAGAACAATTTTATTGAGAGGGGTGGCATTGAACTTCTTCTTGATATGTGTCAATCCCCCAGCCTGGTGGCCGGGTACAGCGATTCCATGGCATCCAGAGTCCTCAACCAGGTGGTTTCTCAACTGATTGAGCAAGGTGCTGCCCAAGGCTTGACGTCCCTGCTCAGTCGGGCCCAGCGCGCCATTGACGTGTTGGAGCCATTGTCTACGAAGACAGAAGCAGTCCCTCCTTACTTTGCGCCTTTCCTGGCTCCCGATCTAGGTAATGTTTACACTAAAGAGGAGGCGACTGAGATAATTTCGACTGGTACAAACGTTGTCAAGGCCTTGCTCAACGCGCAAACCTTTATCAAGATTATCTCCGATTGCTTCTCGTCTTCAAGGTCAAATTCGCTCCAATTCTACCCTATCAATGTCTATGATTATTACCTAAATTTGGTAAAATCAATTGGGCCTTTGCTACGCGGGGTTTTAGCGGAAGAGGCAGGCGAGCTTACGGCGGTGCCTCAGCACTGGTCTCTAAGGCGTCAATCGCCACCGCTGGAGGGTAATACCAGAAGCAGTGGTGCAGATGCTGAAGCTGATGATACCTCATTACCTGATGTTCTTAACAGCACAGATGGTTGGAGGCCCAGCGAAGGCACAGACGCCTCTGCGGCTTCCCGGCCTACCGAGCAAGAACAGGCCAGCCCCCGGTTCCAAAACTATGAGACGCTTCGAGTCCTTCTCCATCCTATGATTCCTACGTCATTTCCCCTTTTCCAAACACTGGGAAGGGCCCTCTTACCTAGGCGCGAAACGACTCATGGTGACCCGTATCACCGGCCGCGCCATTTGGAGATTGCAAAGGCGCTTGCTGACACAGTTCTCGACCATCTCGGGCCATCTGTGGCAGCTCCAGAACCAACATCAAAGGATTTCCACTACTGGATTATTATGCTACATACCATTCATGAGATGTTGATCGACCACCGTGAGTTTCTTTTCCTTTCCAACTCCTTTGTTTTTTTTTTTTCCTATTTGTTTTCGATATGCTAATCTAGTGCACAGCAACCTCATCATCTCGCCAAGGTGACCGCTCGAATGTGCAAATCATTATGCCTGTTCTTCTCGCATTCAAGGAGCGCAATGGTCTCGTCGTTCTCAACTCCATGCTGCGTGTTTTCGCAAATGCAGTGAAGAATTCTGATGCCGCAACTGCTGATGAGTCTTCAAAGGTTAAGGTTGCTGCATTTGGCCTTAAGAAAATACTAGACTTGTACTTCATTTTAGTCAACGGAAAGTATATTGCTGATACACATACCCATTTCAACCTGCAGCGGCAAACAGACCGATCCTTGGTTGTTCCAAATATCCTCAGCCAGATCGTGGTCGAATTCCGAGCGGCTATACTGCCCATTATCATGGAGCTTTGGGATTCCAATTTCGTAGAACGAGTACCAGATCAGACAGTAAAACGACTTGTCGACATTCTCAAGATGGTATCGTTGGGCGAGAACGAACTGCAGACTATGCCAAAAGATAAGGTAAGCAAAACGTTCTCGTGAATAAGGAATAAATTCGATTCTAACTATTCCAGGCTCCGTTTGTCCTTCTCAAATATACAGATGTTCGATTCAACTGGAAAGCCGTCAGAAATCTTGTCCATCAGCTTGCCGATGACTTTGATGATGAACTAGCCCAGGAAGCTGCATATCGTACTCACGGCAACCCCGTCACTGCGCCAGCATACTGCAGTGCACATGAGTCTGAGATTGCAGGCACTCGAAATCCCGTCCCCCTTGCAGACGCACCAGATCCAGCTGCCTTGGCAGAGGCAGGAAATACGCCGGTGCTACTGGAATCAGACGCTAGTGGCTCTCGTGCTCCAGACCCTGAGGCAATGTCCTTGGATACATCCCCCGAAACGTCTGCGGAGACCTTGGACGATCTGATCTCTCGTCTTCCTGAAAACGACGAAGCTGCCAGCGAGAGTGGTGCTGATGTAACACCAAAGGCCGCCAAGCCAACTACCTCTGCTGAGGAAGGAAGCTCGACCGAACAACATACCGCTGACACTTTCAACTTGCTCAAGAAAGATCTTGATGATAACCGGTCAAAACTACGAGAAAATCTTATTGATCAATGCCTTGACGTGGTTCGAACTCACCCAGATACAGCCATAGAGATTTCCGAACTTATCAGCACCGTGGTTCTTCGACACCAAGAGGAGCATGCGCATAAAGAAGTTGGGTCTACGCTTACGGAAGCCCTATCGTCTATCCCTGTGGATGAAAATGAGAAGAAATCCAATGGGAAATGCATCGCTGCATACGCCCATCTCCTTGCACTTTTGCTTCAAGATGAGACCTTCTTTGAGCGAAATGTTGATACGCTTCGGGATAGGATTGGTGAATATGTTGCACTCCTCAGAGTTCCACCTTCTACATCTACCGAGGAGCTGCCTCCCTGGATCCCCTTTATACTACTAGTGCTAGAGACTTTGTTGAGCCATGATGAAAAGCCAATTGCTGTTCAGTGGAACATGCCCAAGTCTCTTGACGATCCTGTTGTGGCGCCCATCCTCCAACTCAAATCACCTTTGGTCAATGATGAACTCCGTTCTAATGTTCTAGAATCGCTGTTGGATTTACTGCCCCGCATTGGAAAGGGGGAAATGCTAGCAACTGCTATTCTACGCGTTTTGATCATTCTGACTCGCAAGCGTCAGTTGGCGAAGCAAGTAGGCGAGAAGAAGAATTTGCAAAGGCTTTTCCTCATGGCTAAACAAATGTCGGGCGCAGGGTCTGAGCGTCTTAGGCAGACACGGCTGACAGCCCATCTCATCACTATCCTCCGTCATATTGTTGAGGATGAGGATGTTATCAAGCAAGTCATGAGAGCTGAAATAAAATCCGACCTCCCCAATCTCCAACGCACCCAACGCGGTCATTTAGATGTGTCCACCTACCTTAGAGGGATGGCACCAATTGCTCTTCGTGCTCCTGATCTCTTTGTTGAGGTTACTAATGAACTACTCCGGTTCTCGCGATGGAGTGCACCAACCGGCGAAGGGGTTAGGTCTCAAGCTCTAGTCTGGAAGGAACAAACCGATATCGACGCAAACGTTACCCAGTCAGATTCCGGGAATGCTCAAGCGGAAGATGTCAAGCAGTCTACCGAATCGGGAGATAAAGAAATGTCAGACGCGCATAAGTCACACCATGACAGCAAACGCCCTGTGGTCGAAAATCCGGACGGAGTCATCCACTTCCTCCTTTGTGAGTTGGTCAACTATCGAGAAGTTGAAGACAAAGAAGTACCCAAACCCAGCAAAGATGTGACGTCAGAGAGCGAGTCGACAACAGCTGTCGAAGGCCAGGATAATTCCTCTGTGGACAGTTTAGCAGGCGATGGAAAGGATAAGAAGCCACCAAAACCTACGTTCAAGCCAGAAGAACATCCAATCTTTGTGTACAGATGCTTTTTGCTTAGCTGTTTGGCTGAGCTCCTTCAAAGCTATACCAGGACAAAGGTGGAGTTCATCAATTTTAAACGTAGTGCTCCTCCTCTGTCCACCAACACTCCTGTTAAGCCAAGATCAAGCATTCTCAACTACCTCATCTATGACTTGTTGTGTCAGAGCAATCTGAGCGGCACAACAGACAATATCGCATCTAAAAAGAAAGCTGCCACTTCATCACAGACTCAAAAGGTCTTGGTTGCCCTGGTGTCAAAAACTAACGAAAAGGTATTTGAACGCAAGCAAGAAAAGTACGCCTATGACGATGAGCCGGATCTCCTTTTCGTCCGCAAATTCGTTCTTGATACCATCTTGAAGGCGTATGAGAAGGCACCTCTTACCGATGAGCCACTGGAGGTCCGTTACGCACGAATGCAATGTCTTGCAGAATTGATGAACCATATGGTTGGAGAACGAGACAAAGATCAGAGCTCAGGGTCTCGCAATGCCGATGGCGTTCAGTCAAGATCTCAAGCGCAACTTCGACGGCTCATGTATGAGAAAGGCTACTTAGATAAGCTTACATCATCCATCGCTGAGATTAACTTGAACTTCCCGGGAGTCAAACGGGCTATCAAATATATCCTGCGCGTACTTCGAGTTTTGACCGATACCGCCAAAGAACTTAGCCATTCGAATATCCTGGTAAATGACTCACAGGCTGACCAAAGCGATGAAGATTTTGCGTCTACCTCATCTCTGTCAGACTTGGACGAAAGTCGGGAAGAAACTCCTGATTTGTATCGAAACTCTGCTCTCGGAATGCTTGAACCTCGCGGAGAAGATGACGAGTCCGAGTCTGAGGAAGAAGATAACGGCGATGAGGATATGTATGGGGATGACTACGATGACGATGAGATGGATTATGGGGATGAAGATATATCGGATGATGAAGACAATATCAGCGACGATGATGAAGAGCTTAGCGATATGGGACCAATCGAAGGCCTCCACGGTGACCCGGGGGTGGTTGAAGTCATCATGGATGATGATGAAGATGACGAAGATGATAGCGATGAAGATGACGAGGACGACGAGGATGATGAAGTCGACTCCGCTGATATGGAAGATGTCGAAGATCGAGTTGAGATTGTTGACGAAGATGGAAATCTTATCGAGGACGATGGAGAATCAGGGTGGGAGAGCGAAACCAGCGCCGAGGAGGATGACGGGCCAGAAGTCGACATTGATTACGAAGGCGAAGTCCAAGAGGCAGATGAAGCTCACCTACACGGCATGGGCCCTGGCGATCTGCTGGATAACATGGCAAGAGCTATTATGGGTGGAGATGAGGACGGGTATGAGCCAGAACTTATGGAAGCTTTGGATGAACATTATATGGATGATGGTCACGATGAAGGTGGTACGTATAATATACCCCTTCCTCCATACTTCCCTCCCCCTTTCACTATTCTATGAGTATGAGTACTGACTTGAAACAAACAGATGATGACGATGAGGAAGATATTGAGGACGAGGAATATATCTATGACGATGACTATCCCCGTAAGTGGCTATTTTATTTATTGGAATTCAATTAACTAATTTTTCTATCATAAACAGTAAACGATCCACTGCCCCCAATGCCAGCTCTCGGATGGGACGGCTTTACTCCCGATGTGGATGATAGACATAGACAGCTCTTCCTACTTGATAACCATGGCAGACGACCAGTACTTGCGCGGATGGACAACCGTAACCCTTTCCCTCCTAGGTTCATGGCGGGATCGAACCGAGATTTGAATGGTAAGTTCGAGATGTATTTTATGCCCGGTCGCCGATGCGTCTACTAACGTGTTCTTCAATAAAGATTTCCGCAGTTACTTCTCTCGCACCCATCGTCATAATGGGCAGCAGCCTAACGCAGATGATGGTATTAACCCGTTGCTCCGTCGCAGCGACCAGACTCAAGATGCTCAGCCGCGAATTGGTCAACCAAATTCTATTGGTATCCGCTTCCCAGAGGGCTTTTTAGGGCCAGGAAGACACGTTATTGACGGCCCAATGAGCTTTTTGGGAGAACTTATGGAATTCTTGCCAATTATGGGCCGTAGTGGTAACCAACAAGCCTTCCAGGTGCATATTAGTGGTCCTGGTGGCACTCGGACTGCTGAAATTGGAAGTATCCGTGGCTTGAGAAACGAACTGCGTCGAGACATTACAATTCAGGAGCCACACCAAGCGGTCGCCTTTACCCCTGAATCAACATTGGATCGCTACCAAGAAGAAGCTAGGATGATTTTTGGCGGAAATCCTGCCGTGGAGGCTTCCAGACTTAGCAATGCTATCATCGCACAGCTGACTCCTGCAGCAATGGAGCTGGAGAGGAAGCTGAGAGCAGAAGAAGAAGAAACCAGGAAAAGATTGGAGGAAGCCCGAAAGAAGGCTGAAGAAGAAGAACGCTTGGCTAGAGAGGCTAAGGAGGCCGAAGAAAGAGCAGAAAGGGAAAGAAAGGAGGCTGAAGAACGCGAGGCTGCTGCTAAACTCGCCGCTGAAGCTGCTGAAGCCGCCGCTCTTGCCGCTAGCCAGAACGCTGAATCACAACCTGGCGAGGAGAGCCGCAACCAAGGCAGCGGTGCTATGGAAGGGGTTGAATCAACCGAATCCGCCAACGCTGGAGCCAACGAAAGCACTGAAAACACGTCAAGTGCAAATCTTCCCAGAGTGACAACAATGATTAGGGGAGAGGAAGTTGACGTCACCGAACTGGGCATAGATCCTGATTATCTAGCCGCTCTTCCTGAAGAATTCCGAGAGGAAGTCATTGCCCAAACAGTAAGTGAGAGACGATCTCAGGCCCGCGAAGAAGCAGCCTCAGGGGAAACGACAGAGGTGTTTCAAGAATTCCTTGATGCCCTACCAGAGGAGCTACGGTTGGAAATTGCGCAACAAGAGAGACAAGAACAGCGGCGCCGTCACCGCGAAGACAGCCGCCGCCAGGCGGCTGAAGGCGAAGCAATTCCAGCAGAGATGGACCCAGCCAGTATTTTGCTCACATTCCCTCCGGAACTCCGGGAGCAAGCGCTCATCGATCAGGGCGAAGACATCATGGGCCAGCTACCTCCTGATATGGCTGCTCAGGTGCGAGCACTGACACAGCATCGTCCGCAGGTGGTTCACCAGCATCGAGGTATGCGACCAATTGTTCTTCCAGGTAGAACATCGCTTGCTGCTGGTAGAACCCCAGCACAAGGGTCGCCAGATGAACAGGGAGAAAACAAGACCCAGCGAAAGGCGGTGGTGCAAATGCTTGATAAAGCTGGAGTAGCAACCCTGCTGCGTCTTATGTTCATTGCCCAACAGGGCTCTATCCGGAATTATCTCTTCAGCGTATTTGCAGATGTGTGTGAGAATCGACAGACTCGCCTCGAGGTCATCAGCACTATCCTACAAATCCTCCAGGACGGCAGCACGGATATGAACGCCGTTGAGCGTAGCTTTGGTCAGCTCTCACTCAAGGCTAGGAAGCAGAGAGATAAGGAAAAAGATGGCGATCCTAAGGCTCCGCAAAATCTTAAGAGGACCCTGACGACCATTGGTAGCCTTACAAGCAGTGGTCAAACAAACTCTGAGACATCGCCATTGTTGATTGTACAGCAATGCCTAGACCTCCTTGTCGACCTGTGCACCAAAAATCCTCATATTCCTTGGCTATTCCTGACCGAGCATGAGACTGTGGGATCTTCTCTCAAGAGGTCGTTGAGCCGCAGAGGAAAAGGCAAAGACCAAAAGGCGCACAAATATGCGATCAATTCCTTGTTGACTCTCTTGGACCGTGAGCTTGTAACGGAAAGCTCGCTTGTCATGACGCACCTCGCAGATCTGCTGAACCGAGTTACACTGCCTCTGCAAAACTTGGATCGTCGACGCAAAGAGACGCAGGAAGAAGATGCATCGGCTTCAAAGGCAGCCGGTACTGAAGCCGAAGTTGTGCCAGAGGCAAACGAGACGGAACAGCAGAACAGCAACGAACCAGCAGCTGATGGCGAGGCGGCAGCCGCATCATCCGAACCAAAAGCAGCCGAGCCTGAAGACTCGAAAGAGCAGTCGAAGGGCACATCGCAGAAGCGCACCCGTCAGCTGCAGCCTCCAGTAATCCCTCCTCAGAATCTCACCCTTGTGGTCAGAGTGTTTGTGGCTAGAGAGTGTAGCTCGAAGACATTCCAAAACACAATCTCCACTATCAAGAATCTCTCAGCCATTCCAGGGGCAAAGACAATCTTTGGACAGGAGTTGGTTAGCCAAGCCCGCCTACTGAGCAGCAATATTGTTGCTGATCTAGATGACTTGCTACCACATATTGAGGCGGCTACTTCTGGAACTGAAATTCAAGGGGTTGCGCTCGCCAAATTTTCACCAGGAGCTTCAGAGCAGAATAAGTTGCTCAGAGTTCTTACCGCGCTTGACCATCTATTTGACGGCAAGAAGAAGAACGACGAGGCGGATGAAGTCGGCGCTGATGAGAAGCAAGATCTCGTTACCTCGTTATATCACAATTCAACCTTTGCAACTATGTGGGAGAAGCTGAGTGCATGTTTGAGCGCCATTCGCCAGCGAGAGAACATGCTCAACGTCGCAACCATACTGCTCCCGTTGATTGAATCTCTGATGGTTGTCTGCAAAAATACCACGACAAATGATGATCTGTCTCTCAGTCAAATTGGCAAGGACATGGTGCTATCAAGCCCACAGCCGGAATCTCGCACGGCTAGCCTATTTTTCACGTTTACCGAGGACCACAGACGCATACTCAACGAACTTGTACGACATAATCCAAAGCTCATGTCTGGCACCTTTGCCTTGCTCGTGAAGAATCCCAAGGTTTTGGAGTTTGATAACAAGCGTAATTACTTCAACAGGAGTGTTCACTCGCGAAGTGGTCAGAACCAGGTCCGCCCGTCGTATCCGCCGCTGCAGCTTTCTGTTCGCCGAGAGCACGTTTTCCACGACTCTTTCAAATGGCTCTGTTTCAAGTCAGGCGAAGAGATGAAATATGGAAAGCTCAACATTCGATTCAATGGAGAGGAGGGAGTAGACGCTGGTGGTGTTACGCGCGAGTGGTTCCAGGTCCTCGCTCGACAAATGTTCGATCCCAACTATGCTTTGTTTATTCCAGTTTCTTCGGATCGCACAACCTTCCACCCGAATAAGCTGAGTGGTATCAATGATGAGCATCTCAGATTCTTCAAATTCATTGGCCGCATCATTGGCAAGGCCTTGTACGAAGGCCGCCTCCTCGACTGTTTCTTCAGCCGTGCTGTTTACAAGCGTATTCTCGGAAAGTCCGTCTCTGTCAAGGATATGGAATCGTTTGACCCAGATTACTATAAATCCCTTTGCTGGATGCTGGAGAACGATATCACGGATATCATAACCGAGACGTTCTCAGTAGAAGATGATGAATTCGGTGTCACCAAGATCGTGGACCTCATCCCCAATGGTAGAGAAGTTGCGGTGACTGAGGAAAACAAGCACGAGTACGTTCGTGTCGTGGTAGAGCATAAACTCCTATCTTCTGTCAAGGAGCAAATGGAGAATTTCTTGATGGGTAAGTTGTCATTCATTAAAAAGTGTCGAAATATTATCAGGGATAAACGTAATCTAATCATGTTCTTCTCTAGGTTTCCATGACATTATTCCTGCGGAGTTGATCTCCATCTTCAACGAGCAGGAGTTGGAACTACTGATCTCAGGTCTCCCGGACATTGACATTGACGATTGGAAAGCTAATACTGAGTATCACAACTACAATCCTTCTTCTCCGCAGATCCAATGGTTCTGGAGAGCAGTCAGATCGTTTGACAAAGAAGAATTGGCCAAGTTGCTGCAATTTGTCACCGGTACTAGCAAGGTACCTCTTAATGGATTTAAAGAGCTCGAAGGCATGAACGGCGTCAATCGCTTCAACATCCATCGCGATTATGGAAATAAGGACCGCCTACCTTCCACACACACCTGCTTTAACCGTACGTTTACTACTGCCTATTCCCTTTGCGTTCCCGTATAAAATAATCAATGTACTAACATGATTGATAGAACTTGACCTCCCCGAATATGATAGCTACGATGTACTTCGTTCCCAAATCATCAAAGCCATTACTCAAGGCAGCGATTATTTCGGTTTCGCTTAATGTCCATACCAGGGAGGATGGTGTATTTCCAACAGAATGACGCATGCTTTTAGTACGAAGATATGAGCTCTTTCTCATTTTTTTTTTCTCTAGCATTTTATGACTACAGTACATAGCATTTGGGAGGATTCCGGATGGGGATTTGAAAAAGAATGGAAAAAAAAAAAAAGCACAAAAAAAGGGGGAGGAGGGGAGAACGGTTTCCCGGTTTTAGATCTCGTCTCCGGTTTTAGATCTCGTCTTGTTAAAGAGAAGTGCAGGTCTCTCTGGCATTGGCAAGATTTTTCGGACATGGGATGACATGGAAGGCCAGGGAGGGCTTTGTTTGATAGGAATGATTGTAAGACGTATTGCTTGCAAGTAGATTAGGATTGCCTGGGCTTAGAATTGGGCAAATACAATGGGTTTTTATGTACAATGTCACTGCTACTATGTGAATGAACAGTGGAGTTTTGCAATCATTTTGAAGTATGCCAGCAAGGGAATATACCATCTCTTCTGATAAAAAAAAAACGAAATGTTGACATGATGAATTTATGACTACACAATGGCACAGATACTCAGACATTATCAATTCAACGATGGAGAGATGAAACAAATATACGCAAAAAAGGTATCACAAATTTTGTGTCATGAATGCATTGAAATACGTCGAAATGCTTCTAATACATTCGTGGCAGGGGTGGGCTATATAAATTTAAGCCCGAGAGATCCTCACTCCCTATGCATGCAAACCACGGGACCGAAAGGGTATGATTGAATTTCCCCTTTTATTTTTTTCCTCATTCATTATAAAAGAAATAAAACGCCGAATCCTTATTTGTGCATGGAAGAAGCACGACGCTTGCGGGCATCGGCCTTGTGGGCCTTGGCCTCAGCGACACGCTTGGCGAGGATCTGAGCGTACTCGTTCTATTTGGGGAATTTTGTTAGAATAATGATCAAGATTGAGTCTTATGATTGAGAAGGGAAGTACTCACGGCCTCATCCTTGACCTTCTCGGCCTGGCGGCGCTTGAGAGCGAGACGGTGACGCTTGTGCTGCAGACGCTGGGGGGTAACCAGTCTCTGGATCTTGGGAGCCTTGGTGTAAGGCTTCTTGCCCTCACCCTTGGGCTGGACCTCTCGTCGGATAACGTACTTGCGGACCTATTTGTTTCGCGATTGGTGATTAGTTCACATTGCTTTCATATACTTGTTTTTAAATCTCGGCACCGGGTCAAACTCCTTTTTCTATACTTCGAGAATTTTTCGATAGCACAAGAGAAAAGAAGTTTGCCCAGTATTTCTTCTCACACTCTACCCGGACTGCCAATCCCTCCACCGCAGCTCCTGGTAGGCGATGACCGAGTATGGGTATAGGGTGAAACATACATCGTCATCCTTGGTGAGGTTGAAGAACTTGCGGATCTTGGTGGCACGCTTGGGTCCGAGACGCTTGGGCTGGACGACATCGGTCAGGCCGGGGATATCGGCCTCACCCTGCTTGACAACGCTGAGGGCGAGGACAGACAGGTCCATGCCGACGATGCAACCACGGACGGACTTTCTCTTGCGCTCACCGGTTCGGCGGGGGCGGTAGCAAGAGTGGCCGTCGGAGAGGAGGAGGCGGACACGGCTGGGGTGGAGGACACCCTGCTTCATGGGGAAACCCTGCTTGTCGTTTCCTCCAGTAATGCGGAAGATGTAGCCCTTGAACTCGTCACCGACGGAGTCACCGGGGACCTCAGCGCCCATCTATAATACCCAATACGTTAATTTCATCATTCCTTCTTTTTTTTATCCTTTTCATGTCGAACTGAAGACCAGAGAGTAAAAAAGTTTTCGATATCGATTACGCATTTCTTCGTCGTTGATAATCGAAAAACCTAGTTTCACATCTTTGCTCGTCGTTTGTAGAGGGGAAAACGTACTCGCTTCTCCATGAAGATGGCGAGCTTGCGCTCATCTTCAATCTCGATGAGCTTCTGGCTGCCATTGGCAGGGTAGGAAATGTTCAACTATAAGAGAGCGGCATGTTAGCAACCGGCGACGGTCTCAATTATAAAATTGATATAGAATAAAGATGTTGCTTTGCATCATTCTCATTGAGAGGATACTCGCAACAGGTAGTCGTCAAAGGATATGGTAACGTACCTTCATCTTGCCAGTGTTGTGGTGGTGCAAGTTTTGCTTGACCTGGCTCGCGTGAAGTCGGCTTTTGGTGTTGAAGGAATGGGGAAAGGGCAAAGGCGAAATTGGGGCGCGCAAAAAAAAAGAGAAAAAAGTTGTGTGCGCCTTACTAGGGCTCCATTTTGGCGTGTGGGAGGTTAAGCTGGCCAATCAAAACTCGGAGTGGGTTCGTTGCGGTTTGAAAGGTACGTACCTGGAGCTAGGCGATCTCAAGATCCAGCCGGTGAAAAGATATCCCGTCTGCCTTATGAAAGCGTATGGTTGGAGCTAGCGTCAATCTCTAAGAGCTTCATGTGGCGTTGACCCCACCACGACTGTTCTGGGAGTGGGGCAAGATTCTCACTTGCTCGCTGATCTCATGAAGCTTCACATATTCTTTTGCTTACATGCTTGTATAAGACTATCCAACCAACTTTTATCAAGCTCTCAATAATCAAGTTATCAGATAAAACATTTATTCCCCTCATTCTGTGCTTCTTATTTACTTCATACTCCAGCTCTAATCCTCATACCTCTCCAATCCAATCATGTCATCATCTACCGCAAAGCTATATCCTCCATCCAAGGAAGCCTCCTCCACAGCTCCCACCAATCCTCTTCCGACTCTCCTCCAAACTCCATCTGGTCTAGCCATACTTGAGCTCCAAGGAACCATCAACCTCCCTGAAGATGCCAATGGAGAGCCTCTAAAGGATGTGGAGGCCGGTAGACTAGAATTTCCAGATTATTCACCAGACGCCATTGGCACTGCCTGGATGAAACGAGTCCATTTATATATCGGACAGCATCAACGTCTGCATGGCGAGGTGAAGAAGCTTCCCAAAGCGATTGCTGTGGTGAGGAAGCGCCAAAACAAAATGCTGCAGAGCTCTGCCGGGTCATATATGGAACAAGGGGATAACCTGGAGGTGGTTGAGATTGTCAAATACAAACTCATGTTTACGACTCGGCCAGAACCTGTTGGAACGGCTCATGCACCAGCTTCATGATAGAATGAGAAGTGAAAGACACGAATCTTTCCTTTGCGCACTTCAAAACGAAAACTCGGATCATAATCTTTAATTGCTCAAGTGACGGCATGCTCAAACCTTTTTAGTCTCATATGAGATAAATCCAACCACTTATAAATACCAATCTCTCGCCAAACACAATGAATAACAGCCTGATACGCCGCAACCTTATAAACGCAATCATTACCGTCGTTTGAAAATCCCGAAATTCAATCGCAAATAATCTTCATACGCATACACATTCATACAATCATCACCAAAAATACCAATAGACAATACTGGCTTTTGTCTCCCGCATTAATAGCGCATCGTTCAATGAAAGCACAAAATCTAGGATTAGGTAGATAAGAGTCAAAGTACAAGTCGGCGACAGCAAATAATCATAAAGGGGTATTCATGTCAAGGGCTACTGTGAATAAGAAACCGACTTGGCGTTAACTTATCCGTTTCATAGAGGGTGCCAACACATGGCTATCTATCATTGACTCATCTATATAGAGTAATACAGTGTATATGTCACTTTTGACTTGTTGAATGAAAACATATCCAATATACAATACCGCACTGTCGTTAAAATCATGAGATGCTCTAGCATCACGCTGCCACACCCTCCAATGGCTTTGTCCTTCCCAGCCCATCTCTGCCATAGTAATCCATCGGGTATATGCCATCACCGCCGTCCTCCTTACCCCAACCACTTCTCTTGCCCAACACCACAAGCGCCTCATAAGGAGTCAGGAGCGGTCTCGGGAAAGCGTATCCCCAGTCGATACTCAGACGAGGGCAGGCCACCTGAACCCAGCACTCGACGTCGCTCATCATGGCGAGCTTGCCGGGGAAGATTTCACTGAGGAGGAGGTCGACTTTGGGGATGCCGCGCTCGGCCAGCTCACGCTCGATCAGGGCCAATGTATGCGGGTTTCCTTGACGACCAAGAGATCCCAGGATAAGGCCCCAGCGACGGGCCTTGCGGGCAGTCTGGATGGCAGAGCGACGCACCGACTGCATCTCGTCATGGCCATAGGTCTCTCGCGTCAACTTACGAGAATACGGATCATATCTGTAGGCGGGGATGGAAGGGTTGTGGATCATGATACTCTCAAGATGGAAGCGTCCGTCACCAAGGTACAGAATCAGGTCGATACCGTCCTCGTCCTGCAAGCGTGGCGATGTGCAGCCCAGAATCTCTCCCTTGCTGAGCGGTCCGATCTGCGGCACGACGACGCTGAAGCCAGCGGCCTCGAGACTGCTCCGCACACCGTGAATAGTGGCATTGAATTGGATGGTACCAACAATGGCGATGGTCTTGCCGCTGGCAAAGTTTCGCTCCAGCGAGTTCACCAGATGCGACGTATCGATGCTGATATCGACAAAGACGTACAGCGTCTTAATCTTGGTCACATCCACAGGGATCAAACAACTATGCGCATAATGCACCAGCAAATCGCAACCCAACGCTCTCGCAGTATAATCATCGATGCAGCAGGCGCCGTACGTCACGTCGCCCATGATGAGAGTCTCTACGCCGGGACAGAACTGGGTTATGATGTCGGAAATGGTCGTCGCAAACAGGAGCAGGCCTTCGGGCATCTGCAGCGCCACCTTTTTCGCACCAGACTCGCGCACTCGGTGTATCGTCTTGGGGATCTCGAAGTTGTAGTTGGCCGGTAGCAGGGCTATGGCTTCCTTGATGCTGGGGTCTTCGGAAATTTCTTTGGGTACTCTGTTAAGGAGTCGCGGGGCTCGTCGAGGTTTGGCGGCTGCATCGTATGAGTGTTAGAGAGGTAACGAAGCAAAAATTGAAGATTGTTTGTTCTTAATTCCAACATACCCTGAACAGCGCCACTGCCACCCTCTTCCGTTGTTCCCTTTGCTGCCGCCGCTTCATCTGCTGCTCTTCTTCCTACAAATCGCCTCTTGGGCTGTCTTGTTGTGGGTGCCGCATTCTCAGTGACCTCACTGTCTGGCTTATGAACCTCCAGTTGCGATTCTTCGATATCTGCCGCTGTGCCGAGGCCGACAAACGCCCTGTCGTCTTCCATCTCTAAGTGATGACTGCTGTGTCTGTATTTCCAACTTTTTTTTGTGGCCCCTCGCTGCCCCTCGTTCTTGTAAACGTGCTGCGATATCGTATGCGGCACAATAGGTGGTTTAATGCGATCAAATCTTTCGAGATCGTATAAAAATGGGGTTCGGTATAGAAACAATTTTTTCTTCGTTAAAAGTCGTTATTTCAAGATTGGTGGCTTGTAAGTGACAAAAGCTTTTTGCGCCGTAGCTTGAAAGATGAAAGAAGGTGGTGGGGTGATGTCGATAAGCGTCCCCGCAGTGGACTCTCTTGTCAGCATCTTGACAATGCAAGGCCGCTGATTGAACGCATGTAAGTGCACGTATCTACTCTGTACTGTTATCGAACTTCTGCAATCTTCAGAAATTATTCATAAACTCATGATTTTATTATTATAATAATTAAGACCTCATCTGCTCAAGCAAAATAAAATACTACATTATGTTGCACTCCCACCTCTTTCTCTGGTAAAGAGTTCTCGTCCTTACGAACTCCTCTACTTGTCAATGCTAAACCTGTAACTCGCCTGGACAACATACGGAGCATCTCCAGGTCCAAAGATCTGCTTCCTTCCCCACTCAGGGTTGTTGATGCCGTCAATCCAGTCCTCAACCTCCATAACGAGACATCCATATTGAGGGATCGTCCTCGGGAACTTCTTGTTGTTGTGCAGACCCTGCGTCGTCTTCAGCGCCAGAGAGCCGTTCTGGCCGTTGCAGCTGTACACCTGGAAGGCATCCTGGTCGGAGAAGACGTCCAGGTGGATGCCTGACCAAGCAGAAGACAAACTTGCGACGGGGCCTTCGGTGCGCCAGTCATAGTTGCCCAGCGCGCCGCGGTTGGTAAGATAGCAAGTATCTGTAGGTCTCGCTGTTAGTCCTATTTACTAATGAAAACAAATATCAGGGAACGAATCTTACCAAAGCCGGTACAGTTGTTGCCGCAGTTTTCCTTGATGCCGCTCTGCTGGAAGCCCTTGCCCAGCTGCTTGGGCGCTGACCAAAAGTCATTCGCCGTGTCCTTCTTGTTTGCGAGAATGTCGCCCGTCGGGATCAAGAAGCCGTCCACACCGACGCGCTGTCCGCCATAGGGGAGGTGCAGCGTGTGGTTCAGCGCCGTCTGGGTCTCATTGTTGGCGAAGCCATCCAAGTTCCAGTACGTGTGGCTACTGAGCATGATGGGTGTCTTCTTTGTCGTGGCCTGAGCCACCATGACAAAGTCCCATTGGTTCGGCTGCACCGTGTATGTGATGTGCGAGATGACCTCGCCTGGGAAGCCCTCTTTGCCGTCTGGATCGACGATGCTGAAGGTGATGCTGGTGGGAGTATGCGACGTGACGGTGAAGTTGCGCCAGTCCCAGCCGTCGGGCCCTCCATGCAGAGTGTCTGATCCATTGGGCGCGGCCGGGGTAGGATTCTCATTGGGCACGGTGTGGTAGGTCGTGCCGTCAATGGTGAAGGTGCTGTTCTTGATGCGATTGGCATAGCGACCAGGCACGC
This sequence comes from Trichoderma evansii, assembly GCF_050947405.1. Taxonomy (NCBI): domain Eukaryota; kingdom Fungi; phylum Ascomycota; class Sordariomycetes; order Hypocreales; family Hypocreaceae; genus Trichoderma; species Trichoderma evansii. The sequence goes on along the minus strand of NW_028145185.1, from coordinate 396,582 downwards.
CGCCAAAGTGCGGGTGCTGCTTGTCAATGCCATAGTAGGTCGCATTGTCGAAGCCGCCGACGAGGTCGCGCTGGATGCCATATCGATCATTGATGAACAGATTCGAAACGGACGCTCCGTAAGGGATGAAGGAAGCCTCAATGCCCTGTGCGCGAATCCAATACTTGCCATTCTTGTCTGGGCCGTCTCCTGTGCTATCAGCGCCGGCCGCAAAAGGAATAGCAGAGGCAGCGGCCAGAGCGGCCAGCGAATTGCTCGTCAACTTCATGATGTCTTTGAGCTTTTGCTTTCTCCTTTACTTAAAACGACACGAGTCAATCAATCAAAGACAACTCAAGCGGCGAAATCTTGGGACAAGCAGTTCGCCCTGCAGGACAAGCGTGTAAGACAAGCGAGACAGAAAGACAAGGAGCCCGAGACATTCTGCCAGCTGGGAGGGGGCCAACCCTCCAGTATTTAACCAAGTTCGCCCAGCTCTCGCCTCAATGTTACTTCGCGCGCAGCAGCATCTCGTGTTACCCGGTCTGTCGTCCATCCGCATGACGCAGCGATGTAGGTCCCGGCCAACCTCTCCATGTCCACAACAGGCAATAGATGGCGATGATCGGAGACACTTGAGAGGGGTACCCCGTAGAATTGCATGAATCAAATGGCAATCTCGGCCCGGATCTTCTGTTGGCGCTGCTGCGATGAGGAGAGAAGAGTAGCGGGAAACAGCTAGAGAATGCGGAGAGTGGGCGAAGGATCGTGGCCATTTTCCGGGGTTGGGCGAGGCTGGTTGTAATGCATGATGTGATGTCACATCGCGATATTCGGATATAATGGCCCCTTTTTCTTTTCCTTGTTGTTTTTTTCTGGATTCCAGTCAACAATCTCTTTCAACTGGAGTTAATCAATAGTTTCCTATGTTAATATGAGACATTGCTTGTACATTTCTCTATTACCCGTTACTGTAATTCTCGGTAGATTCGCACATCACCAGTAACTCGCAGATAGGCTTGACAGGTACCCAAAAGCCGGCCCAGCCCCACAAACTCCACGCAATCGTCGTCTTACCGACAATCCACGACATCCCCAGTGCGGAGAAACAAAAGCAGCAAAAACATGCACCCCTGAACAACATCTCGAACATCACTGGCACGGCTATGTCAGATGCGATGGCTTCATCTTCTTCCCGTCAATAATACTAATGTAAGCACAAGAGCTAGGTTAAAATCAAAGTGCCGCCAAAAGTGCCCCCAGATCCTGCAAGGCTAGCCATCACGGCTGGGCTTTTTTTCCCCTTCAACTCTTAGTGGCCTAAGCGCTCCAATCGCTACGAGTCCCGGCCACCAAACTAACCAAGACGGGGTTGTCCTTTAAAGGTCATAATAACGACAACACGCAACAGAAAGCGAAAATCGGCTTGATTGGTTAGATAATCATTGATGGGCGATCGACAATCGCTACTGTTAAACATGGCTTAGCCTAACGCGGTAGATCGGGAAAGGCTCGTTTTAGCCTCGTGTTTATGATACACAGCAGCTCTTGGCGATTGTTCCACAAAACTTTTGTATAAACCCACTATTATCAAACGTCAACTCTTTCATTCATGACAATTCAGCTGCCATCTAAGACGCTTTTCCTTTGTATAATCCAAATGGATTCAAATAATAACCGTGCGCCATCATAGCATAACCATACAGCTAAGCTACTAAATAGAGTTAAACCCCCAGTATAGGCATTACTCTTCAGATATTACTAACACGATAAGGGACAAGATGCACAATAAATTTCTTCTCAATGCCTTTGCAACTTTTGATTTTGGTAAGATGAGCCAGTCATACTATATATGTATGTACTCAAGAAGTTCACTATATACTCGGTGTGTGAAAAGATAAAATAGTTATATACAGAAAGAATCAAATGTACGTTTTGTTATACAACACTCCCTTCCTTCCCTTAGGAAGAGAGAAGGACAAAGCTTTTGAGCTTTTTACTGGCAAGAAGACCAGTACGAGCCCTCGGCAACGCAAGTGTATGGGGACTGGCACTGGGTAGGACCAGTGTAACCAATACCGCCGCACTATTATCAAACTGTTAGCAAAAATGTTTTAAAATTAATAGGAAGGAAGTTATCTTACCTGTCCCCACTGGGCAACGCTGCCAACTCCGCTGTTACCGGTGGTTCCAGTGCCTCCAGAAGGAAGGGAAGAAGAAGCCGGGGGAGAAGAAACAGTAGAAGAAGTGGCAGGAGGAGAAGAAGCGGTAGAAGAAGTAGCGGGAGGAGAGCCACCACCGCTGACGGGGGTGCCGTTGCAAGGAGCACCGGTGGTGAGGATGCTCTTGACCTGCTGGGCGTAGTTGCAGCCGCCGCTGGTGTTCTCGTCAGAGTAACCAGCGTCCCAGAGCATGACACCGCCAAAGTTTGACTTCGTCTTGGCGTTGTTGACGATGGGGGCCAGATCCGAGGGGGCAGCGTAGTAGACGGCACCACTTGGGTTTCCGTTGGAGGCGAGGGGTCCGGCAGGGGCACCGAGGAAAAGCTTCGCGTTCTTGGACTGAGTGGTGGAGACGAAGTTGGTCCAGTCGTCGTAGTTGAGGGGAGCCTGGCCGGACAGACCAAGAGAGCAGGTGGGGTTGTTGTTGTAGAACTGGATGAAGAGGTAGTCGAAGACGGAGTTCTGGATCATGACGCCCATGTTCTCCTCGGGCAGGGGGCACTGGGGAGCACCGGTGATGTAGTACTGGTTGGCAGAGTCCTTGGCGAAGTTGGAGCGCAGGGTCGCAATCATGAACTGGTAGTACTGGCTGAAGCCGCCGTTGACCTCAATGTCAAAGTCCCAACCGTTGACAAAGACATCGCCAAAGGGGCGCTGGACAGAGGTGCTGCCAGAGTTACCGTAGGCGTCCCAGAGGTATTGACCGATGGTCTCGGCCTGCTGCTGGGACGTGACAGAGTATGAGCCGGCAGCACCACCGAGAGAAACAATAACCTTGACACCAGCGCTCTGGCAGGTCTTGATCTCGGAGGCCAGGTCAGAGCATGACTGGGGAACGCCAGTAGTGCCGACGTAGCATTCATTGCCCATGTTACCAGAGGGGAAGTTGCCAGTGGCGCCGTAGACGTCCAAGAAGGACAGGATCAGGATATCAATGCCCGCGGTGGACGTGCAGTAGCTAGCGAGGTTATCGTTTTGCTTGCCAGTGGCACCCCAGTAGACGGCGTTCTGATAACCGGAAGCTTGACGAGTCGCAATCGTCCTGGTAGGCGCAGCGGCAGCGAGACCAGCAAGGCCGAGGCCAGCAAGGAGAGCGTGGGAAAGCATCACGAAATTGGCTTATACAGGTTTTGAAAAAAAGGATTGGATAAAAAGTTGGAAAAAATGGGTGTGTATGTATATACAAATGAATGGTAAGCCTGCTACCAAAAAATGTTGAGATAGAATAAAGAAAGGAAAAAAAGGAATGTGGTGTATAAGCCCGTGTGCCTGACTCTTGCGTGAGGATGAAGAGAGAGGGATTGTCGCTCTCGAGGAGAACAGACAGTATATATAACCAGCAGAAACACCGAACCCATCCTGTGGGGATAGCATCGTGAGAAACAAATCGAAAAAAAAGGTCCGGCTGAACGCCACCAATCGGGACAATATTCACTCCATCGCAATGGGGGGCCAGGGGTAGCCTCATGGAAGACACATTCCTCATGCAGCAGCTAAGCACCAAGGTGATGTGAAGAGAAAATAACCTGATGGCTAAAGCTATTCGTTTCACCTTTTCCACCCCCAAAGAAACAAAAACAAGGGGACGTTACATCATTGGCCACTCGGAGCTTGCCATTCGGGGCCTCGTGAGATCTGGCCCACGCCATGTGCCGTGTGTGTGCCAACAAGAGGGTACAGAGATGCTGCTAGCATGAAAACGACAAGAGGGAGCCACGGCTCAGGAATCGCAACTCGGGGCCATGGCGTCAAAATGCCTGCAGGAACTCGCAAGTGCCATGCAGGAACAGACACAAGCGTGGGTGTTGGTAGCCAGGCGGCAATAGTGCATGTTTCATGCTCTACACTAGTTTCCTAGTCAGGAAGCTTCCTGATAAATGATACTACTATGCCATGACTGGAGTACGCATGTCCTCCAGCTAATCGCCCACGGCGCAGAGGGCAGGTCTCTTTTAGGCAGGTCTGGACAGGCCACCGGCATCGGTTCGCCGAGTTGGCGCCTTGGGCCGTCTAATCAGGAACGCCCGTTGAGCCCGACAGGGGTAAGACTGTAACACTTGGCCCCCCGGGATAATCAAGCGCCATGTGCGTGTATTCAGGCATTATCATCATCTTTTTTGCCTCTGTCTTTAAAAAGAGGCATGTTAGTAATCACATCTTACAGGGCTTTGCCGCGGGGCTTTCTATACATGTATCGCAAGATGCTACGTTCCTGCGTTGGCGCCCATGTGGGACTTGGACCATGCTGAGAATGACAGCTGATGATGCCGCAAAGTGGTGCCCTGTGGAAATAGTGCTGAGGCGTATTATCTACGACCTACTACTACAATCTACCAAAATATCCATCAGACCGTCAGCAAATTTGCTTCAGAAACAGCTATCGTGGATACTAGCACTACGAGCGAGTGCCATTCAGGAATGTGTCCATTGATCGAACAGACATGGCCAAAGCCGACGATAAAAATGCTACAACAAATCAGATCCCTCCTTCTCGTTTTAGCTGGTCTGATACCCATGTATTCAGCTTACTGTGCTAGATTCTTAGTATATACGACTATTGTCTTCTCAGCTCTACCTATATAATACGCCACGCCCACTAGCAAGGACAAAAACTTCAGCTCTATATACTACGTACGCCACGCCAGCTGCCAAGGACCAAATCTTTGGCTTCATTGGCGGCCTGATGCGCGGCCTGCATACCTATAGATCGTCGAAGTACCAACGACCAAATCTTTGGGTTTATTGGCGGCCTCATGCGTGGCCTGTATACTATAGATTGTTGAAGTACCAACGACCAAATCTTTGGGTTTATTGACGCCCCGATGCGCGGCCTACGTACCTATAGATCGTTGAAGTACCAACGGACCACCTTCAACGATCTATAGGTAAAAGTATGCAGGCCGCGGATCAGGTCCAGGTCGCCAAGAATGGATAGGGCTGAAGGCTGATAGAGCCTACAAGGCGCACCAGGCGAAGCCACATCAAGCCACAGGCGTGTTTCACACGGCTATTGGCCCGTAAGCCGCCGAGTCTAATTTAAGGGACCTCCATTACCTAATGCGCTAACGTGCCGCTGCGGAAATGAGCCTCGCAATAGGATTAGTTGACTAATATAGAGTTAATCATAAAACAGCTTTAACGTCTCGCATAAAATCATCATCATATCATAATGCTCCGTCCTCATCTATAATCTGTAATGCTCGTACGAGCCATACAACTGGCTGGCCTGACTCGAGCCTCTAATAACTTTCTATTTTCATTCTCACACTCACACTCACACTCCCACTCCCACTCTAGTGAAATAATTTGATTTGACATTTACTCTGCTGCCTATATTCACGCTACAACCCTTCATCCGTAACCATGCCAGATTGCTCGCCCACTTCCGACGCAGTCGTAAAAACCAAAGAAAGAAAATAAACGGTACTAAACAGCTCCTGCAACTCGAGACTTGTACTTCTACCTCAAATATTATCACACACTTCCAAGCCAGCCAACTATTTATAAAACTCTACCTCCACTCGCCCAAAGGAAAATAATAAGACGGTCCATCAAGGGCGCCTCTATGCGTCAATCAAGTTCTCCTCAGCCTGCTGCCTATCGTTGGCAGCAACATCGGCTCGAGCCTTGCCCTTCGCCTTGGAGTCCTTCTGGGATCGCTGGTAGAACTCGTTGAGAACCTTGGCAGGAATACGGTTGAGCAGGTCCTTGGGGTAGATTCGGAGCAGGCTCCAGGCCAGGTCTAGTGACTCGTAAATCGTTCGGGACTCGTAGGCGCCTTGGCTAATGAATTGACGCTCGAACTTGTCCAAGAACTCGAGTGACAGCTTATCCTCAGATGATAGAGCCTCCTCACCGACGACAGCCTTCATGGCGGCGGCATCACGACCAATAGCGTACTTGGCATACAGCTGGTTGGACACATCACCGTGGTCCTTGCGAGTCATACCTTCACCAATAGCAGACTTCATCAAACGTGACAGCGATGGAAGCACGTTGATTGGTGGGTAGATACCGCGGTTGTAAAGAGGTCGGTCGACGAAAATCTGTCCCTCGGTAATATATCCTGTCAAATCGGGGATAGGGTGGGTGATATCGTCGTTGGGCATAGTCAGGATGGGAATCTGGGTAATGGAGCCATTTCGTCCCGTCACACGGCCAGCTCGTTCGTAGATGGTCGACAAATCAGTGTACATATAACCGGGGAAACCACGACGACCGGGAACTTCTTCTCGAGCGGCGGAAACCTCACGAAGAGCATCACAGTAGGCCGACAAATCTGTCAGGATGACCAGGACGTGCTTCTCAAGCTGGTAAGCGTAGTACTCGGCTGTTGTAAGGGCGAGACGAGGAGTAATGATACGCTCGATACTATTGCAATGTCAGCTATGAATTCCGGTATATCTTTGGTGGTGAAGGCCAAGGGAGAAGAGAGTCCTTACGTAGGATCGTTGGCCAAGTTGAGGAAAAGTGTGGTACGCTCCAAACTGCCGTTCTCTTCGAAATCGCGGGTAAAGAATCGAGCAGTCTCCAAGTTGACACCCATGGCACCGAACACAATGGAGAAGTTCTCCTCGTGGCCGTCGTGAACTCCTTTGTTGGTAATGCCCTTCTGCTTGACCAAACCAGCCTGTCGGCAAATCTGAGCAGCAATTTCATTGTGTGGCAGACCAGAGGCTGAGAAAATGGGAATCTTTTGTCCTCGGGCGATCGAGTTCATGGTGTCAATGGCTGAGATACCGGTCGCAATCATTTCCTCGGGGTATTCCTAAACCTTTGTTAGCCCAAGCGAATTCGGATAAGGAGTCGAACATGAGCGGCAACTCACTCGGGAGAAGGGGTTGATAGGACTGCCGTTAATGTCGAGGTACTCTTCCGGCAGCACCTTGGGGCCCTTGTCGATGGCTCGTCCAGATCCGTCAAAGATACGGCCAAGCATGTCCTCTGAGACACCAAGCTTGAGGTTTTGGCCGGTGAACTTGACACGAGTCTAGGTGTACACGCAAATCTTATTAGCCGTTATGCCTTCAGCAATTGATCGTTGCTTTCACGTACCTTCTTCACATCGATACCAGGAGTACCCTCGAAGACCTGAACGACAGCTCGGTCACCTAGCCTTCACAGTTAGAAACTCCATTCCAGATAAGCACTGGCAGCGCCATGCTCATATATGTATATTCGTTGACAAAGGGCCATCACACACCTCGAGCTTCCAGAACCTGACCGTTCCTCTCCGTACCGTCGGGCAGCGTAAGTGTAACAATCTCATTGTATCGCGGGAATTTGACCTAGGTAGCAATCGATTCGTTAGCACCTCTAGATAACCAAGCATTGCGTATTCCATTCGATACCACTGCGCAGCGCAGCGGAAGGGATTGAATCCAAAGGAATCGAAAGGGATAAGATAGATGGCGTACATTCTCGACAATAACCAGAGGACCGTTGACACCGCTCACGGTGTTATACTGCAGTTGTGGCACAACCGAGTAAGATGACGAATTGCGTGGGTCCGCCATTGCTGCGAATTCTATGTCGTTGTATTTCGTCTGGTATCTTGCGAATTTGCGTATAGCAGCCTCGAACTTTCCTGGCTGGAATTATGCTTCTGTCGTTTCTCGGTATACAGTCACTGCACAGCAGCACGAGTCGTCGTCGGGGATATTAGAAGGAGCGTCAACAAGGACAGATCGATTGGGCGAGCCAGGAGGCAATAAAAGAGACGTCAAGATGCGGGGCACTCAAGTCCGAAGCAGAATAACCAAGTACAAACTCGATGCCTCAAAGCTTAAGAAGATGGATGAGGGAGCGCGCTCACGGAGGATGAAGCGAAGATGGAGATCAAAGGTTCGGAGTCGGAGAGAGGAAGAGAAGGCTGGAAGCGAAGCAGCTCGGACGAAGTGGGGACGCAGAGACGCCTTTGCTTTACCGGTTTAAGCAGCGACTGGGCTTTAGTGAGCGTAATTAGTGCTGTTCGCCGCCGCAGCCTTCTGTAATGCGCTGCGCAAAAAAAAGTAGACCCCACGCCGAAGGTCTTTTTGTCGCCTGGAGTCAAGATTTGGACAGCGAAAAAAGAAGGTCCTTGGCAGGAGAGCCGCCGTGACATCACATGACATATGTGCAGCGTTCTTGTTATTAGGCGATGCCATTCTCGCCATAAGACGGCAATACTGCTTTTGAACGGTATAGTACTTGTATATAGCCAAAGCCGCAAGTTTAATTTCATCATCAATAGCTCTTGCAGGCATAGAGGCACCACCTTGGTAGCCATTGAATCATCCGGGTACTTTGCCTGAGGGGAACGAGACAAGCTGCAGAAGCTGTAGCTGCAGAAGCTACCCCTCCAAGCGGCATCTTATAACAGGGTAAGCTCGGCCCCCATTGAATGGGCATCATGATGCGTTTGTATTCAGAGGAAAATGAACAAACTGCTAGATTAATTTTTACATATCAATTATCTTGTCTTTAAGTCATATTACCTTAAACACATGCCTTACGCCTTTGCAGCCTCAGCTACCTTGGCCGCCTCAGCACTCTTCCTCGATCTCGCCCCCAAAACCGCCTTTCCAACCGAGCTATCATTTGCCTTACCCAGCTCCTGCGTAATCCAAGACCCAATATCCGTCACCGCATCCAGATCAACACCCGTTTCCATGCCCAGTGTCTCCATAAAGTACACCATGTTCTCTGTCGCGACATTGCCTGTCGCGCCGGGGCTGTAGGGACATCCTCCTAGCCCGCCTACGCTGCTGTCGAATATCCGGATGCCGTGCTCCAGTGACACGGCTGTGTTAACCAATGCCTGGCCGTACGTGTCGTGGAAGTGCATCGCAATATCCTCGGTGCGGATGCCTGCCGAAGCCATGCACTTCAGCAGCGCGCTCGTCCGAGGCGCGGTGCCCATACCGGTGGTGTCGCCCAGAGAGATCTCATCCGCGCCGGATTCCAGTAGGTCTGTAGCGATCTCGGCCACCTTGTGAGGGTCGACGTCGAAGCCCTCGAACGGGCAGCCCAGGACCACGGAGACGTAGGCTCGAACGCGGAGTCCCAGCGCCTTGGAGTCCTGGATGACGGCCTTGAACCGTTCCAACGATGTCTTGATGTCACAGTTGAGGTTCTTCTGCGAGAAAGACTCTGTAGCAGCCGCAAAGACGGCCACTTCCACTGCCGGCTTCGTAACATCAGGGTCTAGCTGCGTAGCAAATCTCCCGGGGTTCTGCTTGAGCAGCTTCTCCGCATTCTGCAAGCCCTTTATATTCGGCGCGAGGAAAGAGTAGGTAATCGGAACGGGAGCCTCAATCTTCTGCTGTAAGATGTGCTCCAAGATCTCGTCCGAGTTCGCCATCTGTATTACTTGCCAGTCAGCCTTCCTTTCTTCATCTGCATCGGCTGATAACCCATGGGTCGATGGTCTCTTCCATTACCTGAGGAACCCATTTCGGGGCAACAAAGGAACCAGCTTCGATGCTCGACAGTCCCGTCTTCGCCAATCGCTCAATCAACTCAATCTTGGTCGCCAGCGAAATGGTCTTCTTCTCGTTCTGTAGTCCGTCTCGTGCGCCGACCTCGACTATCCTGACTCGATTGTCGGATGACGTCTGTGCTCGGCTGGCCGTTGCGAACCCTCTGTGCACATACAGCGGTGCAGAGCGCCTGCACGCTCGGCAAATGGACGAACGAAGGAGAGACATGGTGAATTATGGTGTTTGGAGGAATGCAACTTGGTTGAGAGAAGCAGAATTCGCCAATTTCTAGTGGCTAGGAAGAATCGCTATGCAGTTTGTAGCAGCTGTTGGCTTAGTTGCAGCGGGCGGCGATTGTCGCGTAGTATCGGCCCGTGGCACCACCCCCGGACGGCTATTGCAAGTCGCACTCGCCAGCTTGGCCCGGGGAGCGCCCTCCGCATTCCTCGGCTTAAAAAAGCAGCGTCTGTTTAGAGACGCACCAGTGCAAATTCGGACCGCGGACTAATTATAAACGAGATCGAGGTACTCTTGCCAAGCATTGAAACTGTACAAGATTTTTTACTATAGTGCTTCGGTAGTATGGTAACGCAATATCACAACAGTCTACCTGGGCATTAAAGCTATACAGGGTAATACGTATCACAGATTTGGTAGATTATTAATAGTCTTCTTATACACCAATTGTTTGAATAAACTCTTATAGATAACAGCGTCTGTTGGCTTCTTTCCATTTACAGATTTGCTTTTTAACATTAAAAACTGAGGCTCGCGACCTAATAAAGAAAATACACCCCCTGTCCAAGAAGCCACGGGGGCGGGATTAGGTGGTACCGATTTTAACAGTCCATACCCTCAATATCCATGACTCCAACAGCAAAAAGAAAAATCAAACTTAGTACTCAGCCTCCATCTCCTCGTTGTCGAGAGAGTCGGCAGCAACCTCCTCGTAATCGCGCTCCAGGGCAGCGAGATCCTCACGGGCCTCGGAGAATTCACCCTCCTCCATACCCTCACCAACGTACCAGTGAACGAAAGCACGCTTGGAGTGCATGAGATCGAACTTGAGGGACAGGGATGACCAGGCCTCGGCGATGGCGGTGGTGTTGGACAGCATGCAGCTATTACAATGTTAGATCAGATAAACTTTATATGGCGTAAAGGGGAGAAATTAAACTTACACAGCACGGTTGACCTTGGCGAGATCGCCGTTGGGGACGTTCTCGGGAGCCTGGTAGCAGATACCCAGCTTGAAACCAGTGGGGCACCAGTCGACGAACTGGATGGTGCGCTTGGTCTTGAGGGTGGCGACGGCGTTGTGGGCGTCGTTGGGGACGACATCACCACGGTACAGCAGACAGGTGGCCATGTACTTGCCGTTGCGGGGGTCACACTTGACCATCTGGTTGTTGGGCTCGAAGCAAGACATGGTCATCTCCTGGACGGAGTTGGCCTCGTGGGCGGCCTTGGCAGCAGAGATGACAGGAGCGTAAGCGACCAGAGGGAAGTGAATACGAGGGTAGGGGACCAGGTTGGTCTGGAACTCGTTGAGATCAACGTTGAGGGAACCATCGAAACGCAGAGAGGCGGTGATGGAAGAAACGACTGCATCAATACATGTTAGCATTTCCACTCTTTTCAAGTCGTCCAGATATATCCTAAGATATCAGATCCAACTTACCCTGAGCAATCAGGCGGTTAAGGTTCTCGTAGTTGGGGCGCTCGAGGCCGAGGTTGCGGCGACAGATGTCGTAGATGGCCTCGTTGTCGACCATGAAGGAGCAGTCAGAGTGCTCCAGGGTGGTGTGGGTGGTCAGGATGGAGTTGTAGGGCTCAACGACGGAGGTGGCAGTCTGAGGAGCAGGGTAGACGCAGAACTCGAGCTTGCTCTTCTTGCCGTAGTCGACGGACAGACGCTCCATGAGGAGAGCTCCGAAACCAGAGCCGGTACCACCACCGAAGGAGTGGAAGACGAGGAAGCCCTGAAGACCAACGCAGTTGTCGGCAACACGTCGGATCTTGTCGAGAACGCCCTCAATCAGCTCCTTGCCGACTGTGTAGTGACCACGGGCGTAGTTGTTGGAAGCATCCTCCTTGCCGGTGATCATCATCTCCGGGTGGAAAAGGTTGCGGTAGGTACCGGTTCGGACCTCGTCGACGACATTGGGCTCCAAGTCGCAGTAGATGGCACGGGGAACGTACTTGCCCTGGCCTGTTTGAAGCAGGTTAGAGGTGACATATTCCTGATGGCGGGTGAAAACACGGTATTCGTAAACATACCAGTCTCGGAGAAGAAGGTGCTGAAACCCTGATCGGGGTCCTGAGCCTTGCGCTCCTCAGTGAGGTAACCATCGGGCTGTAAAGGAGAAGAGATGTTATTAGCTTCGTGTTCTTGGGCGTGTGCGAGGTTTGTAAACAATGGCTCAAAAGCCGCAGAACGGGGTGTGGTTATGTACCTGGATACCGTGCTCGAGGCAGTAAAGCTAGAGAGAGGGAAAACGTTAGCTTGGATGCTCCAGAAACAACAGCAAATCACGGGTGCCAATGGCAGAGCAACTCACCTCCCAGCAGGAATTGGCAATCTGGCAACCAGCCTGGCCGACTATCCTCCAAAAGTTAGCATCCTCAACTCGTGGTATTGGGCGCCCACGATGCGGTGAAGCGACGCGTTTGTTTGGTGGGGAGAGGGGGCCTAAAGGGGCTTTCCCTCGGGTCGAGCTAGCACGCACCGTTGATGCTGATAACCTCACGCATGGTGAATGCTTTTTCTGTGATATCTGGACGGATGAGACGAAGTAGTAGGAATAGGGAATGAGTGCAAGATTGAGCCCGGGGAATGCAAAAGAAAAAGGCTTTTATTACGGGGTTCCAGAGGGAAAGGTGGTGAAAAGGACAGGAGGATGGAGAACTTGCAGCTGGTTCGTAGAAACGAGGTGGGGGGGAAATTTGGACGGACAGGGGGGGCAGCACCAGGAAGCGCAGAGGAGGGGAGGTTTGTTGACTTTTTCTGCTGGACGGGGGGTCCTGGCGTGGCTGGAAGAGGTAAGCGCGTCTGCGAGTTGAGCCCCCTGGTCGCCTCACCGCTCTAGGCGGGCAGCGGATTATTACAGCAGTATATTGCCGAGATTGGACGCTGGCAGTTGAAGTGAAGCTATCTAAATGCTCTGGCGCGGGTGCGCTATCACGACGAAGCAGACTACGCTGAGCTTTTTGCTAGCAGACACGTAGAAGCAAATGTAAACAGTTTAGCAGCTATCGCGAGCGTAAACAGTACTACTGGGCGGCTAATCCGTCACCAAGCTAATACCAGACAGCTTAGGTGCCACAGCTTAGTACCTGAAGCCAGACAGCTCTGTACCTGTTGGCAAAGGCACGGCACAGCAGTGCGGTGCCCAAAAGGGGGTCTTGGAGGTACTGTGTACATGGTATCCTGTACGCCATCCGACAGACAGTACCCGTACAATACAGGTTCGACCATCAGCCAGTATCCAAGCCATTTCTGATGACTGAGACCAACTACAATGCTCGGGTTGCCGCGATGTCTTTATATATAGGCCCTCAAACGCTCATACTAGCATCCATCTGCTCTGCATCTTCACATCCACCAAATCGTGCACGCGTTTCACTAGTCCAGCCAGCCGCCATAACTTGCCACCATCGCCGCCTAACCAAAAGCTGGGTAGCGGGCGATCCAATCCAGGAGCTGGCTTGATCAAGTACAGTGTACATGCACGGAGTTGGCCCCTCCCTCGCAGCTGTCCTGAGCAGGGCCCGCTGAGCACCGCTATCGCCTCATTACCAAGCAGAGCGGGTAGAGAAAAAAGAGCGAATGCGATCACGAAGTACCATAGACACGCTTCCCCAAAGCATAAAGACCATTAGGAAGCAATATCTTTTACTAAGGGGGTTCAATCAGTAGCTGTGCCAGGTGCAGATACGGCATCCATATGAGAGAAATGCAGTCATTATCTTTTCCACAATCGCACCGTTTATCATATCAGACATCCCACATCTCCATCCCATCCCATCCTCTCCTTTTCTTAAAGACTACTGTTTGGTCCAACCCACTCCCGTCTCAGAACGCTATTGATTAATGCCTGTAACCATGTGAACAGCACACACGCATAAAGAAAGACATCATATGTCAATATGTGCCAATATGTCCGTTTCCTAATAAATAGCACCTCATCTCCCGGCTTCTTCCCCGACCACCGGCTTCCCCCTAGCCTCTCTTCCCCCAAAGTCCCCCTATACGGTCTTCTCCCAGTCCTCTGGATAACTCACTGAAGCCCCTCCCTTTACGACATGGGCCCTCCCGAATCGATGGGTTCGCCCAGACTTGCCAGCACAGCTCTCCACTATAAATGTGGTCAAGCGCCTGTGCTGTCCTGGTCATAGCCCATGACAGGGAAGCCCCATAATGTCATAGCTAGCCTCCTGACGCCCCGGCGATCGCTGTGCTGCGTTATTACAACTACATTGTGCTCAAGACATGCTATTTCCTACTCTATATCCATCGCCACCAGTCAAAAATGCTTTTAGTATCACTAGTGTAAGGACTACGAGTAGCATCTACAAAAGAAAAAGTTATCAAGGGCAGAATTCTCCTGGCCAGTACCGTATGTCACTTGTGGGAGGTGGAATTCCAGAAGCACGTCGGAACGATATTGGAACCAGGATAAGCAGGTCGGCTAGACCTCTTATGACCCCATACCTTTGACAGAAAAAGGAGTCGATGTCATTGTATATATTACCCGTAATTGTGCATCAGCGTAGTACTGAGTGCACAAAAGACTCGCCCAGTCCCGTGATGAATTCATGCTGCTTGGCGAAAGTGATGAATTAACATCCATGGCTACTAAAGTATTAATTTGGCAATGATGATCATCCAGGGCCAAATTTCCCATGGCACTAACAACTCATTTGATCCGCGCCTACTTTGATGCTGCGTCCGAATTAGCAGACTGGCAGAGTCTGTATAAGAAAGCATCACTGATCGAATCGAGATTTTGCCTCGAAACACCGTGAGGTTAGCATTTTCTTGGCAAATACTATTATTTCTTCGAGGATATGAACGCGTTTTGTTTTATGCTCCCTGAGCCGTCGTTGAAATTAGGCTTTGCTGCCTGCCTACCTATCGAGCTGGAAATCCCTGTTTTCTTCATCGCATGTTGCATGGCTGTAGAAGGCTGAACACCAACGAACGTCTGAATAAAGTGTGAATTTGCTGTGAAAATATGAAAGAGATAATTTAGAACTTTCATCTAGATTCATCTCTTTCCACGATAATCATGGATTCAATGCTCCAACTCGAATCGCTTTTATTCATGTAGGGTACCTTACCTTGAGCACGTACATGTACCTTGTACCACTAGCACAAAGGACAGCCAATAACAAGCGCGCTCTGCCGCCACTTATCCAGATCCCGTAACCACCAAGGTCGAGACAGCTTCGCGACCCATTGAATGGCATCTCCATCTCAGCTGGACCACGGCTAATTGAGCTCTCAATCGACACGACAATCTCAAACATCTTCATTTTTAAGACTTCAATTAAGATTAGGGACATTTATCTCCTCAAAAAACGGCCGCATTACTACCAAAATAAACAATGTCAGCCCTCAAGCCTCATCATCGCCGCCATCCGCACCAGTCCTTCTCTGCTCTCTTCTTTCTTCTCCCATTTCTCTCTCTCCTCTCTCCAACCCACGCCAACACTGAAAAAGCAATCTTTATAGGCCCTGAGCCCATCACGCTATCCAACCTCCCCCCAGCTCTGGAAGGCCAAAATATCCCTATCCTCGGCCCATCCACCCGCTGGTCTATCCGGACTAATCTCACTCGCGTCTTTCCTCTCCCACAAGAAGAAAAAGAAGAAGAAGAAGAGCAAGGATATGCATCATGGCTGCTTCTCGACAATCTCACGCCAGGCCAGCGCTATGAGCTTCGCGTTTGCTGGTCCGCTCTTGTAAGTGTCTTTTATGTTCCTCCCTTCGAAAAGATATAAGCACGTTCTCTATATAAATACGACTATTTCCTCTCTATTCACCCTTCGGAATAAATTTGTTTCAATCTACTCACACATCCAAGCAACCAACCGCCTTCACCCTAGACACCTACACCCTCTCCACCATTTTCTCAACACCATCCCTCCTCCAGTCTCTCACTCAACATACCACCTCGACCCAGCAGCTAGGCGATGAAGAAGGCTATCTGGAGAAACGATCAAATTACCCTTTAACAGCAGCAAATGGCTCTTCTGTCCTTCTACTGCGAGTCCTCGCCGCCGCAGATTACTTCTCTCACCACTCATCGCTCATGAAGGATCCTCCCCCAGTGCTGGTCGACCTCATCCTGGACCCGTATCTCTACAACGTCTTGCCTCAGTCATTGGTTCCAACAGTGGGCTATATTGTTGTCATTAGCATCGTTTCATGGTTTGTAGCGCGTTGGGTCTCTAATGCTTTGGTTTCTGTTGCCAGCTCTGGCAATAATGATCAGGCAAAAAAGGAAAACTAAAAATACGAAAGTCTCCACGAAAATAATAATAATAATAATGATAATGATGATTAAAGCTGCTTTCCCTGCATAATAGTACACATAAACTTTGATATTGTCTCTCATCAGTCTCCGAATCCTCGGCAACAATTTGTTACTCAATTCCACTGTCACTTAGTCGACATGCTCGCTTTAAACACATCACAACATGATCTCTCCTATATATCGTTTGCCAACGCGAGGGAAAAAAATGAATATAGAAAACAAGCACCGAATATGCCCCCCTATCTACACAGATGCTATCAAGATTCTACTACTAATTATGCCCGTACCATGTGTTACTTTTCAAGTCCATCGCTTCTCCCATCACATCACCACACGAGTACGGGAAATTATGGATCTAACTTTCTGTTGGCCAACAAAAGACGCTAGTCAATCACGGGAAATATCCATTCTTGTTTGAAAAACACAGTCAATGGGTCGGCTCAAAGATGTATGCCTTTTCTCATTGCGAGAACAAACGCAAGGGGCTTCTTAGTAACCACTGCCGTAGCCTCCCTGGCTTGGGTGGCTACCATGGGGCACAGGAGGAGCGCCAGATTGGTGAGGAGCACCTGATTGATGAGAAGCACCTGGCTGGTAAGGTTGCTGGCCATACGGCTGCTGACCACTTGGAGTACCATATGACGGGTTGTAACCACCGCTGCCGGGGGTGGGTGGGTACTGCTGCGGAGCTCCACCAGGTGGAGGAGGGTATTGCTGGTGTTGTCCAGATGGAGGAGGGTATTGCTGGTGTTGTCCGGATGGAGGAGGAGGATACTGCTGTTGCTGTCCGGGAGGCGGAGGATACTGCTGGTGTTGTTGCTGTTGCTGTCCAGGGGGTGGAGGATATTGTTGCTGCTGTTGTCCTGGAGGAGGGGGGAATTGTGGTGGCTGTTGACCTTGCGGCTGGTATGGTGGATGGCCACCCGGCGTTGTGCCGCCGTAGTTCTGTTGATGTTGTCCTCCGGGAGGGGCTCCATAGCCTGGCTGGTGTTGTCCTTGTGGAGCTCCATAGTTGGGTTGATGTCCACCGGGCTGTCCACCATGCTGTCCACCAGGTGAGGGAGCACCGTAGCCCTGCTGGTGAGAAGGCGAGCCATAAGTTGGCTGCTGCGGTGTATAGCCGCTGCCTCCATGCTGTGTTGAGTGCTGGTCGTGCGATCCGCCGTATGGACTGGGAGGCTGATTATGGGAGTAGGATTGGTTACCACCGTATGACTGCTGCCCATAATTTTGCCCACCAGGTGGTCCTCCAGGAGGAGGTGGAGGGTACGAGTTGTTGTTGCCTGAAGGAGGACTCTGATGAGAGCCCGTGTGCGATGTCGAGGACGTTGCTGCGTGGCTAGATCCATGAGTAGACCCCGGAGGATTGTAAGTTGGTGCTGAGCCAGAGTATGTGTTACCGCTCGATCCTGAATTCGAGTATCCAAAGCTCGAGTTCTGCTGCTGCATGTCGTAAATCATCTCTAGTCAGCATTTCTACCACCACCGTAGCCACATGTCTAGCATGCTAAGGAACGTAATGATTGACTTACACTGTGACCTGGTTTGCCTCCGCTAAATAAACCACCTACCACACCAGCCAGACCGCTTGAATGCTGCGATCCGCTGCCCGTTGAGCTACCTTGACCTTGGTGGTAGTTTTGCGACTGTGAAGGTTTGTCAGAAGGCGAGAACAAGTTCGACGCCAGCTGTCCAACCAGTTTTCCGGCAATGGAATCTTTACCACCACCGCTACCAGAATGTCCTCCGCTGCTCCCATGAGAGCCACCACCGAGGAACTGAGCAGCCAGGCCGCCCAGTGGATTACCACTGCTGCCACCACTGCTCCCGTGGCCCGAACCTTTGCCGCCCGTGAGTACGTTCAAGGCCAAAGACTGAAACACAATTGAAAACAGGCGTCAGCATGTACGATCTCAAATCCTCTAGCTTTACTAGAAAGCGGCCTGCCAAAGGCTTCTGCTTACCCCAAGTCCACGCTCGCCAGCGGGGCCATCAGGCATGATGGGCTCCATAGTTCCATCCGCGTGCTTTATAGTCTGCGAGCCGTCCGGATGTGTGATGACCTGAGGCGCTGGTGAGCCGTAAGGATGCTCTGCGCCAGGAACCGGAGTGCCTGTCTGGACAGGATCGGTGGGAACATCCCACTGAGAAACACCAGTGGCCAGTTGGACGTAGTAGTACTTTTTGCTGGAACCATCCCACTGCGCTATCCAACCAGCGGGCAGGCTTGGGGGCGCAAAGGTAGGGCCCTCAGCGCCTGGAGTTGAAGTACCCGCCATATTTCGGTTCGCTGAGCGAGGAAAGTTTTTCCCGCCTCGATTATATCGTCAAGGTGTGGGTGGTTCGAGAAGTGGCCTGCGGTCTGGAGAGCCGTTCGCGGGGGAGGGGAGACGATCGGTGTTAGGCTTGCAAGAAGCAAGGGCCCCCCTTGGAAAAGGGAAAATAAAAACGAAGCAAAAAGCACAAAATAAAGATGAGAGCAAAGAAGTGAAGAGGAGGAAGAGGAGCGAGAAAAAAAGAGAGGGGCGGCGAGACTAGAAGAAGAGAGGAGGAGAGGGAGGGAGGGAACGAAGATGGATGGCAAGTTTGCGATTGTCACCCAGAGAGGCTGCTAAGTCAGCTACAAAGAGTTAGTCCCAGGCCTTTAAAGACAAGCACAAAATCGACAGGTGGGGTTCGATGAGCGCCTATTTGGCCTGACTGGGGCCAGCTATAGATTTATCAACAAGGCCGGGGATAAATAAATGGACTCGAATGGAGACTTGCTTTGTGTCTTGGAGAGATTAGAGCCCAATGAGTCACGGAAGGCGAGCATTTATCCTGGTGTCGGTATTCTCCGTATATTCAGCGTAGTACTTTATGTGCCCAATATTACTGCGTACTAGGTAGATACGGCAAATAAGCTACCGCCAGGTAATCAGGGACATGGATGCTGATGACGATAGAACTATAAAGAAATTTAGGCTGCCTTTCAGAAAACATACGCAGTACATGGTGTAAGTAGGAGGAATATCTGAGCACGCAAGCTGTGAGAGTAATGACTAAAGCAGTGAAAGCAGCGATATCAAGACGGTAGTGGTTTAGACGCCTACCTTAGTAGGGCAATGCAATGGGGATGGAAGAATTCCTCAGCCTGGTAGCGGATACCACTGCTGCCCAATGACCAAACCCTGAGCCCCAAGTACAAGTACTCGGAACCTCTTCCGACACCAATGAGTTTTAGACGCCAACTTCTACCGTCTTGAAAAGCATGAACTCATGAACAAGGCACATTTAAGCATAGCCCCCAAAACCTTCACCCACTGGGAATCATCAACGCGGCTCCTTCAGCTTGGCTTGGGTGGCGCAGCGGGCCTGCGGCACTCGAATTGGTGTCTTTTTTCTCCTTGCCTCTCATTTTCTTCTGTGCTTGTTATCTTCCAGGTTGTCTATTATTACCCGCGTTCTCTAAGTGATACCAGGTTACCGCTCACGTGATGTTTCCGCTGGCGGCCTCACGGATTCATCAGCAAGTGGCTTTGATGGCTAATTTACGGAGTTTGACTCTTTTATACAATCACAGCGTGTAGCTTCACAGAGAAAATAGTATTTCATCAAAATGTTTAAAAATCAAAGTGAGCCTTTATTTTATCCTCAAGTACTCAAACGTTAATATCTAGTAGGTATCGTAGTTCATCAAGTCGTGTATTCCGCCCACCGTATTGTTAAGAACCATTTCCTCTTTGACCCTATGTAAGGAAAGAAGAGACAAAAATAAGTATAAAAAATCGAAGTTCTTTTCCAATGGCTGCCAGCAACCGCTGTGAAAATAACAAAATAAAAGAGCGAGCGAGCGAACAAGTTGTTTGGCCCAGTGTAGTATTTTCTCAACCCATCTGATAAGAAACCCATCTAAGAAGACACACGCTTTCCACGATTTTGTTCATAGATGAAACGGCGTCTTGGGGCAAAGCCTGAGCTGCTTCGCTTCTTGACCATCACAAGGGAGTCACCCAGTCCGGGCTTACATGAAGTTCCGGCAGCCACAGGCATAGAGACAGACCAGAATCCGGCAGCGCATCGCTGGAATGACTTTCCGTCAGATAGACAGTTCCACTGGCCCTCTGTAGAGCACTTAGATCCTGTAGCCGTCGAGGAATTTGCAGGGACGGGGCTGGTGGAAGGGCTTGAAGCGCTTGAGGGACTGGAAGGACTGGAATTGCCGCTGCCAGTGGTAGGCTGAGGCTGAGGCTGAGACACAGGGGCCGCCGAAGAGGCCGACACTGAGGTTGCAACCGAAGGTTTGCTGGAGCTGGTGGCGCCGGCGGGAGCTGTTGGTTTTGCCGGGGGCGCAGTGACGAAAACACCACCCGGGGCTTGGGAAGCAGAAGTGGGAGCCAGGGCTGGAGCCGGGGCCGACGTTGCGGCAGGCTGAGAAGCTACTCTATCATTGGTTACTTTGTTAGCATGCAACTATCGATTGTGAAGATGAGAGAAGATGTTGGAAATTTTACATACGAGCTGCCCGACGAACTGCCAGCAGGAGGTGCGGTATTCTGGCCCTTGCGATCAACCTCGTTGCCAGGCTGCGGAAACTCGACGTCCTTGCCCTCAACTGTGAGGACGCCATTGCCTTTGGGGCCGACGTTGGCGACGAAGATGTCGGGACGACTAGCAAAAGGCACAGAAGCCGCGCGTTTCTTGCCAGCTCCGATAGTGACGGCCGCGCAATTCATGTACATCTCACGGTTGCCTACATTGTTGAACCAGGTCCAAGCAAACAGGGCTTCGCCAGCGGGGGCGTCGGCAGGCACCGTGAAGTCCCAAGACGAGACTCCCGCCGGAGGACATTCGCCAATGTACGAATGGATGACTTTGAAGGTTTGGCCTTTGTCATAGGAGAGCGATGCTTGGCAGCTTCCGCCTGCATGGTTGGCTCCACCGTCGATGGTGAAGTTGTAGGATCCACCAGGGGCCCAAGTAGCGACCGACTTGCCCGATTCAGTGCCGAGATCTGTCTGATAGCCCTTGCAAGGATAGTTATTTCCAGAATCGGCAAGGGGAGAAGTCATGGAATAGTCAATGTTGGGATCCTTGTAGTTGGCGTTGAGTTTTGAGCGGAAAGGAGGTGGGTAGCTCATCTCCATATGCCCGTTTGCAACTGCAGCCAATCCGAGAACAACGGCGGCAACAGCATTGAAGAATCTCATGATGGTTGATAGCAGCGATTGATCTGTTGAGCAAAAGCAAAATTGCGATGTTGGGTGAATAGCAAAAGAGGTTTGTGACTTTCAAACTTGTCTTTGTTAAACGAATGTTTACTTGAACAAAGAATAAGTGAAGAGAATAGAAGTTTGTGTGAGACACCTGGTTTTGTGCTTTGAATGAGTGAATGAGGGCGAGGGCTTGTGGCAGCAGGCACCTGGCAGCTGTCGACGGTCTGTTCTGTTTGCAAAAGAATGATTCTTTCTTGGTGCAGAGAGGTATGTGTATATGCGAGAAGGTATGTATGCAGATTCAAGTCCAGCTCGAATCAAGATGATAATCCAACTTGAGCAATGAAGATGAAAAGATAGAAGAAGAGGAAGAGGAAGAGATTGAGGATAAATAGAAGAAGTTGATAGAGAAAAGATAAACCCGTGAATGGAGTATTTAATCGCAAGTCGTAATAGAACAATAGTCGAGAAGTGGGATTCACTTTTGTGAATCCGATAGTGAGACAGAGCTGAACTTGAGAAGCAAGGCCACAGGAAATAAGATGAGAACTAAAAAAAAAAAAAAAAAGCGAGAAAAGAAAAATAGAGATTGACCAAACTCAACAATCCTAACTTTGGTAAAAGAAATCTATGATATCCTACGAACAATCACCGAGGAGGCAACCACATCTCTCTTTATACACCGTCGTACACTACACAATGGGACATCTGTTTGCGTTCAAAGCCCAATAGCAAAAAGAAACAAGCCCCATCGATCTCCTTTCAAACCAGCTAGCAAGCGGTGAATCAACATTCGCCATTCCTTCTATCCAAAATTTCGTTGATTTGCAGTCATCACTTCTTGGTGTTTATGCGTACATGTATTTACTCATGTGCCACATCACCATGCATGCATCAGAGCAACAAGGATTGGCTGGTCTATCCTCCACGTCCTACACAAGCGTCTTAGCATACTGAATAGCTTGTGTCAGAAGAAGCGAGAACCACACACAGAAAAGAAGGAAGCAGGGCGAAAATCTTTAAGGAGTGAATCTGCAAGTGGCTACGCCTAACGTAATTTATCCATTGGTTCTGATACTACCTTGTTGCATGTAGCCGCGCAAACGGGCGGCTAATCGCCAATCGCGCCCTCCACTCAACCCCTGTCACGAAACACGTTTCAGGAAGAACTCTATTACTTATCTATGGAGCTAAGTAGCCGCCGTGTTAGTATTTGGGCAAGGAAGTAAAAAAAATTTGACGGAAATATAGAAAATTATAAGATATATAACGCCGGGATGGCACGAAAGGTGACTTCCGAGATGATGCCAAGTGAGCCGAGAGACAAAAGCTTCAGTCAGCTGTTATTGCTTCATGTACTGGCTGATCCTCGCCTGGCTCATGTCTGCGTTTGAGGGCCTAGTGGAACGTTATTAGCGATAGAGTGCCCAGATCCAATAAGCGCCGCATCCCCTGCAATTATGGCAGCCTCAAGACCGCTTTCAGAGCACGACAACTCGGCTCTGCATATGTATTCCTCGTCCTACAATCAGTAACTGTAAGTTAGAACCAACAACAAATTCATCCTTTTATATCAATTATAGCATATAGCCGTGTACAGAACCAACAATCAACAAACTCCCATATCTCATTGCGTTATTTAACATTTATATCAATCATGTCTCCCACGATTAAGCCGCCACCCAAAGGCAAACTTCTCACAACAGACTTATAACAGCAACTTATAACAGCAAACTGCCAGTATGGCAAGGGCCAATAATAACCATAAAACTCGCCCAGACCATGAGTCACAAACTTCAGCTACCTCCGATTATAAGCGCAACGCAGTGTACTCTCCTAGCGAATGGCTTTTAGAAACCCTAAGTTCAATTGCGGCTCTGGGCCTTGTTATTGTAATTGCGACCATTTTCTGGCTTATGGATAATAAGCCTCTCTCTGCTTGGAACGGCAATAATCTCAATCCTGACAACTGCATATACTATAGCACTGATACAGGGAGTCAGCACATTTATTGGACAGGCTAAATGGCTTTACTTTAAGAGTAAGCCTTGTAGGCTTGCTGACTTTGAAATCTTTAATAAAGCCAGTCGCGATGTTTGGGGGTCTCTTCTGCTGCTCACCACTGTTAAGTGGAATCTAGCTACTGTTGGAGCAGTGCTTATGATTTTGCGACTTTTCTTCTCGCCATTCGCACAACAGGTGGTCCTGATTGAGCAGCGAGACGTCATCTCCCCTGCCTCTGATAATGCCACCTTTGGATATGCATATAACTATAGTCGGACGGCATTACTCACAGCCGTCGGCAGCACGGTCGACAGCGTCGGTAAGCATGACTGTCACAACCACCTTAGGTGCCATACAACAAATATAGCTGACAGGCCTCTGATTACACGTAGGGAGCTACCCCCAGGATGCTGGTATGCAGAGCGCCATCTTCCAGGGTCTGTATGGCGTTAATACTACAGAGCCTTCAACTGCCCTGGAGCATGTCGCTGGCCCAAATCATATACATCACTTGGGTTCAAGGCCGAGTGCAGAAATGTTACCCAACAAACAATGCAAACGCAAAACTGCATCAGCGGGACCACAGGTTGGACCAAATATCCAGAGACCACGGAGCAATGCACCATGACAACACCGGGCGGAGTCATGCTCGGAACTCGCTACTATCAAAACAATTTTGCGACAGAGTACTACATGAACACAACCTCGCTGATTGGCGATTCTAGGCCTTATGACTTACCCGAACTCGCGCGATTTGGAATTTATAGATCGACCCCGGACAGAAGTTATGCAAACCAGAACCTCAACATTACAGAATGCTCTCTCTATCTCACGGCCTATCAATATACAGATGCTGAGGCCAATGGCAGTGATTTTTCTTTTACAAGGCAAGAGGTTGATTTTGGTCCGGGGAATCCCTGGTATGCCGTCCCGATGCAACGCGATGATAGTTACGCACGCTTCGTCACCGCTAATATAACATGGAATAACAACTCTATTCCTGCGCTTGAAGTGGACTATCCAAATCTCCAAACGCTGACCACGTTCCTGATGTCCTCTTCAATCATTAACGAATTTGTTGACGGGAATTTTATAAATTCAAGCCTCGGCGTTGCCGCTGCTTTAACTGGTAACGTGAATCTTAGCGATCGGTTTGACGGAATGGCGACATCCATGACAAACTATCTGCGGTATGGTCTCAATAGCCAATTGGCACTTGGAGAGGTACTCCAGAGCGAGCCTTTTATTTCTATCCGCTGGTGGTACTTTGTTGTCCCAGTTATGATTGAAGCACTTGCTATTGTATTTACCATTCTAAGCATTGTTGCTAACCGCCGGAGTCGCAATGTGCCTTTATGGAAGTCTTCGACGCTTGCTGTACTGGCTTGTCAGCATAATGAGCAGCAGCTTGAGGTTTTGCAAACTACAGGCAAAAATATTAATGAGCTCGAAGCCGAGGCTAAAAAAGTCCAAGTACAATTACAGCATAAAATAATATAGGTATAAATTTGTTAGATAGATAGAACTCTGTATATAATCATAATATTTCATGCTAAATGTTGTTTCCTGTGCCTCTTTGTTGCCGGCAACTAACTCGATTACCCTGCCAAAAGCTGATACCGCAACACACACTTTTATATTCACTTGAGTCAAAAGATAGCATTTATCTATTATTAATGGAGAAGATAATTGTAAACTCTGTCTAGCAAGCTACTATAGCCATGGAATGTATCTTTTCGAATTAAATGGCGTCCACAGGTATCTGTGATCTCTCTCACCACGTCACCCGCCATAGAATTTGAAACCGCCGAAGAACTCTGTTAATGTTTCTTCTCCTCGAGTTTAGCTTCTCAGACTCTCCCAGACGGATCGAGCCGCATTAGTGATAAGCAATCAATATAGATGCTATTTAGTACATGTAGTCTTTGGGGCTGAGATTGCGATGAGCTGGAGGGGCTTGAAGTGATGAACGGCTAACAATGACTTGCCCTAGCACTAATATGTATATCTTTTGCTGCTGATGTTTAGATATCTTGTAGATCTAATCATCACAGCAACTTGGCGCCCATACTCATAATCAAGCAATAAGTGCCGAGTGGATGCATCAGTGAGTAAACGGATAAATGGCCCTCACAAACAATAGGCACGGAACCCCCCCTAACCCGTATACTCATACAGCCGTAATCACTAGTGTTTGCACTTCGTTTAATAACTTTCTTCAATTTAATCGCTCAGCTCATCCCTGTATCAGATAACACCTATATCTAACTCTACCTTACTTAATATTTACCGGGTAAAGCTAGCAGTACTCTTGGCATAAAGTGTATATCCGCCCGCTTGAGCCTCCATTTCTTCTCCATTCACGCTCTTTGCACATTCGATGCATCGCCTACCACCTCTATTAGAAGCAGTGAGCAGATAAATCGAATAGCAGTCCACTTCTCACCGCCTTCATTCAATTGCCAAAAAGGAGCTTCATCCGCATTCCGAATCATCATCATCGTGGCAAGTCATTATCTCATCCCGCCGCCCATGCGGCCGCTTTCTCCCTCTCCTTCCGCGACGCTGCTGCTGCTGTCGTCGTTCTTTGTCACCTTCCCACCTTATCCCTTCCTGCTATGCCATATGACAAACGTGCAGCATTACAGCTTCGCCTAGCCTCTCTAAGCTGGTGCTATATTGCTGCACCAAGTGTCCAAGCTCATGGCCTACCTTCTACCTTCATAGATATACCGCCCATCTTGCCGTTTAAAATGCAATGGTTGTCTCATCAAATGCTCTAACTGGAGCTCTTCGACTGCCGCCTTTGCCATTAGTTTCTCCGCAAATCTCATGCTGGCGTCACCCGAGCTTGTATCATAGCTTTGCGAGCTCGATTTGCTACTTAGTACGCCGACACAAATCAAATTGGAGAACCGTCCCCTAGAGGCCGTATTGTTGCCCAAATTGGACACAAAAGCCGTCATCCCAAATGTAGACTTAAACTGTAAACGCTCATGACAATGCCAATCACAGCTGTTCAATATGCTTCTTTATCTTCTTCCCCTTCCCTTTTTTTTCTGTTTGTTCGAGAAATATTTTATGTTGTGTTCCTTTGCAAGATAAGATATCGCAAAGTAATCCAGAGCTGTGATGGAAAGCCAGAAAATGCCGTGGTGAGCGAATAACAGCCAAAACCCTCGAATAGAGAGGCAACGCCCAGGATGACTATCCTCTTCCCATTTTTTTCAGATCTAATGATGCGTCTTCTGTTTTTTTATTTTGCCTCATTGGATCCCTCAGATTCCTGGTTCTGGGGAGAAGTTGAAGCCGTGCGATTGGCCTGCGGGCCGGGATGCGGGTGACTCTGTGGTACGTGATGCTTGTTGTTGTTATTGTAATTGCCACCGCTGTTACTGGGTGGTTGTGGGCTATAATGATGTGGCACGTTGGCGGCGTAATGCTGAGGTCCAGGTCCGTTGTAAGGTCGTGCATTAGACACTACAAAAGGTCAGCCCCGAAGATCACCTCTAGTCTAGTATAAAGGGGCATCACTGACTTGGTCCACCGGTTTGCGCCGGCCCGTACGCCGGCTGGTTGTATTGAATATTGGGGCTCATTCCGTACATGTTATGCCCCTGCTGAGATCCCTGATGCACCATCATGGGCGCCGCTGGTCGTCCCGGGCTGGGATAGCCATTTGCCGCTGGTACTGGCTGTGGTGGTCCAGTAGGCGGCATGAACTGCGGATGGTGTGCACCGGGGTACATCAGGTGAGGGGCCGCCATCATTCCTTGTGGTCCTGGGATAAATTGCGGCTGCATCATCATCGGTGCGCCCATCTGCCCCTGCTGCGGTGCGTAGTGAGGGTTGTTAGAGAAGCTCCTAAACTGACCCAACTGAGGGTTACCAGCACCCAGGAAGACCGGCTGTCCATACGGAACCTGTGCGCCTGGGTTGACTTGCGGGTATGCCACGGGCAGCTGTCCCATGCGGGGCGAAGCAAAGGACTGAGCAGAGTTGGAGTGCATCATCCTGTGGTCATCATTGCCATACGGTTGGTGAGGCACGGGCCCATGTTGCGGAGTGTGCATCTGCATTGGAGGCATGTGCGGAGACTGGCGCGGCATAAGCTGTGCACCGTGCTGGAGATGGAACGGGAGCTGATGCTGATGAGGAGGCATTTGAGGCACGACATGAGCCGGGTTTGGAGTAGGCATACCGGAAAACGGCTGTCGCTCAAAGTACTCCTTGTAGGTGAGGCGCATGGTTGAGTCGCTCTTTTCATCATCTTGTAGCTGGCGCCAAGTAGGAATGGTATCGTAGGCCGGGCGCAAGCCACCATTGTCCTCCCAGCTACGGGCCTGTGGTCCCTGGGGCGGAGCAATGGTCTTGATGTGAGATAAGATGTAGCACTTGTTGACATCGATGGCCTTGGTCTTTCTTCGGATGAGCTGCCCCTGAGGATGGGCCGCTGCATTAGCGGGATCATTGACATGGTTGACAGAGACCCGGGGGCTGGATGTCGCGCTTGGATGTCCGTTGGGGTTGAAAGACGCGGCGAATGGACTCGGCCTAAATTCGTTGCTGTTGGGATTCAGCTTCGCTCCGAGATGACCGCTATGGCGCCGAGGGAAGTCCATGTTGTTAGAAGGGCCAGTAGGCGGAACACGGGTTTCAGCATGCTGATGGGGCATGGGAGGCTGTGAGAATTTTTGCTGCTCCACGTTGCGGATGCGTTGCGCCAGCGTACCACCACCGTTTGAGTGTGGTTGAGAAACATGCTGAGGGCCAACACGACCATTCCTATAGCCTTGCTGGTGATACTGTTGCTGATTGAACTGCTGACGAGGGCCTGTATGGCGGCCAGGTCCGCCGTTAGGGGGGGTGGCCTGGGGCACAGGAGCTCCCCGAGGAGGCCTGGTCTCGGCTGCGGCAGGTGCCGTAGATGTCGGCGCCTGTTCGGCAGGTTTGGGCTGAGGTGTGTCCTTGGATGGAGTGACATCCTTTTTAAGAGCGGCGTCAGTCTTGGCCTTGGCCATTTCCTCGGCGTTCTTCATAGCTTTGGCCTGAATCTCTCTCTGTTTGACGGGATCCTTGGCAATGATGGACACTAAATCCTTAGGAACCGGTGTTGACAGTTTGAAAGTGTTTGCGAATTTCTTCAGCTCTATCAATTTGACTTCCTTATCCGCCTTTGCCTTGCTGCTTCTAGCCTTTTCAGCATTGAGGCGTTGCTGAGAAGCAAACGATTTGAACGAGTTCAAGACATCACGCTCAACAGTCGATGTTGCGCTGGGAACATTCTGCGGTAGCTGAGTTGCGGGACGAGCATTGGCTGTAGGAACCGCCCTGGCGGAAGCCGCCGGCTTTTCTGCCGGTTTCTCCTCAGGAGCTTTAGTGTCTTTGGCCGGAGCAGAGGCGGGTGTTGGAACCGGAGTAGGGGTCTTGCTCTCTACGGGCTTCGAGTTAGATGGCTGTTCCACGGGTTTTTGGACCTCGGACTTTGCGGAGGCCCCGTTCTTGACAACATCAGATGCCATAGTCTTTCGCTGCTCAGAGGCCTGAGCAGGCTGCTTCTTCGGGGCAGTCTTAATCTGCGAAGAGATAATGGCCGGGTCAAAAGGAGCGCCTGCAACTGTAGCTTGGGCAGTTGGAGCGCGTTTGGCCGGGGGCATATATTTACCCCCTTGTCCAGATGGGAGAGCGGGGAAATCCTGGCGACGAACACCGCTGTATCTTTGTGATGAGTTAGCACACAAGTCGCTTCGCAATTGTTCATAAATAAAACAGGCAAACGCCGCAAGTCACAACTCACTTGTCCTCCTCATTGTCGTCAGTGCGACCTTTGCCGCCAGAGTAGTCCATGACACGTTCTTCAGCTACGTGGGCAGTAAGAGCTACGCTGCGCTCAATTTCCCTAGCCTTCTTTTCTGCGGCTGCCATTCTCTCCTTGTACTTCGGATGGCTACGGTCGATTACAGTGGTATACATGTTTTCGTCATAGTCGGATTTGAGACCAAAGCGCTTCTCGTTTTCGGCGAACTGGTCCCAGGGGCCGGAAGAGGAGGACTTTTCCAGACCACCATCGACAAACTTCTCATCAGGATCAGGGACCCATGCCTGCAGAGTTCTCTGAGGTCCGGAGTGGCCATTCGAAATCGCAGTGTCGGTCTTGAACCCAGTTCGATTGCCTAGGACTATTATTTAGCAATCTTGAGGAATAAAGATTATGCGGAGGGAGGGCGAGGCAATGGGAAGACTGATGGCTTACCGTTTGCCTTTCCATCCACCTTGGCCGAATTGCCCTGTTGAGGGTCTTTTCTTTGAGATGCCGGCGGCATACTGCTATACTTTCTTCGCCGTAGGCGTAGCTTCCCAGAACTTTCTTATCAAACCGCCACAAATTCAAATGCAGGTCGTACGAGGAAAGGTCGATGTGAGCGAGCTCGCGCGTTTGTCGGCCTTCGTGGGGAAGCTGCGTGAGTAACTCGGACTGCTTCTATTAAAAGCTTAAAGTCTGAAATAACCATGTGTTAGTATAAATGCGTATGGGTAACTGCAAGACGAATCGTGGCATTTGGCGCAAGAGATTGGCGAGATGGGAATGCAGGGGCAAATAGAAGCAGCATAACCAATGGGGTCAATGCAAGAAGGCAAGAAAGTCATCCCACCAGCCAAATCATCCAGATTTGGCCGATGGGCTCTCGGAACGAAGCGGTGTCCAGGGGAAAGCGTTTGAAGGTAGGATCAGGCCAGACGAACCTCGTGGTGACGATGACGAGAGCTTGTGTCACTCAAGCAAACCACCGAATCGAGAGAGTCGGCGGTCTTATAGCTGAGTTAGAAGAAACGAGGAAAGAGGGAAAGAGAGGAGGCTTGGGAGGTTGCTAGTGGCCAGCGCTCGCTCCTAAGTCAACAAAAGAAGCATTAGCGAATCGTCTTTGGCGGCGCTCGCAGAGCAGAGACAACGATTGTAGATGGTCGAGAGGCCAAGGCGCAAAGAGTGCTCTTGGGCCTGAAATGGCGGATAGACCAAGAGGGTGTGAATAGAAGAAACCGTGGGAGGGGACACGGATAAAGAGCTGAAAACAAACAAAAGACGAGATGGTACGGACTAGATACCGCAGATAAAGAAGTGGTGTGGTGTGCGAGAGAGTCACAGTAGGGGAAAAAAAAGGGTCGAAAGGCGGCGCTGCTCGGGTGTGGGGAAAAGCGCAAGAGAAAAAGAGAGGCCAAGGACGCTTACCTGGGGGGGTTCTGGAGAGTGGGAGAAAGAAAGAATCGCAGCTGAAAGGATGAACAAGAACCAAAGGAACAAGAGGATCAGATCTCCGCCTGGGCGTCCAGCTCGCCGCTGCTACGATTGCCTCGCAATGGGCAGAAGGGACTGGGAGAAGAGAAAGTCGAAAAAAAGAGAGCGAGAGTGTGAGAGCGAAGTGAAAGGGAGGACGAGGCGATGGTTATTATGAGTGGAGGCGAGGCTTTGCCTTGCGAAGTACCCCGTACCTACATGGCGGGAGAGGAGGTACCACGATGGATAGTGGGATGGATACGTGCCAGACTGATGCGCTGCACCGCTGTAGCCAGTGTCGAGAGCCACTGCGACCCCTGCCCGCTTCTTGCCCCGGAGGCTAGCGGGAAGTAGCACCTAGGTACCAGCACGTTTGCACGACTAAGGACTGGACTTGGACTCCAGACAATAATATGGCTTTTGAAGCATACGATACAGTGTCAGACAACATCTTCAAACTGTATATGTCTTTACCAGAGGTACTGCCCCTACCTTACGGACGGGTAATGGTACGTCGCAATCGAGGCAAAGGCAGCGTCTCTCGGTGTTGTCTCGTGGGGCTTGGGTTGGATTTGGTAGCGTCGATACCAGGAACAGATGGCAGTACGCAGTATATACCAGCACGTGTCCCTTGAGCTGGTACTACTAGTAAGCTCTGGCCAAGGGCGTTCCTGGCTGGAAGCACCCTGTGCCGCGTGTTTGTTCGTCCAATATCGTGCGGCTCTAGAAAATCCAGATGCTCAGATTCTGCGGGCTGCTGCTGCACTCTAGCGAGTTGCGTTGTTGTCACTTGCGCATTGGGCTCTGCAGCACGCCCTGCACACAACGCGTCGTACCGGTACGCAGCCGACGGATGGCGGACTGCGCCGTGTCGACCCAAACGCCTAGCCTTCCGGGGCTTTTTGGGGCTATTCTGAGATCTGCGGGAGCGGCGCCGAGCCTCTGACGGCGCCATCGTGTACAGGTACTTTGCGCCTCAACGGTTCAATGTCCGGACATACATGCATTCAGCGCTCGGCATGCGCGCTGCAACTACACACAATTGAATCTCTACTGGGCCAGGCACAGTGCCAGCAATGCATTGCAGCGCAGCACGGCGTGGCGCGGCCGTATTTTTTGGCTTCTGCGGGTATCTCAGAGGTACCTCACTTACTCTTCGTCTGAAACCTTGCCTAGATGGGGCGCGTGAGCATGTACAAGACGGTCCCGAGCAGCACATCGCTTGATATCGTTGATATCGTTAATACTACCCCTATCATTAGTTGGCAGTACTCCTTATAGCCTTTGGTGCTAGTCCCAGCTGTATAGCCACGGCCCGAGGAAGAGATCGGACAGGCGAACTTTCTGGAACTCTTGGAGCGTCATACAGCGAAAATCATGCAGCTAACCGACGGTCTCCATTCGGCACGACAACCTACGGAGTTATTACTACGTCCATTAGCAAAAACTCTCTTTTTCTTTCCATCCACCTTGATGTCTTTTGAATGAATAAAGAAATGTAGTCGTAGTTGTGTGGGATGTCGACTCTGGCCATTGTGGCTGTAAGGGAAAGACAACGCATACGGTACGCTATAAGATTACATGATCCGTTGATGAATGTCACACTGCATCAAGAGCTGCAGAAGTGCAAACAGCGCTGACCTCGGGAGAGTCAAGGCTGTGCAAATAGCGGCGATCACGCGACAGAGGCGGGACGAACAAGTTTAGTCCTCAGGTAAGCTTCTCTCACAAGTTTCAAACAAACCGAATGTAAATATAGACCGTCTACCAAAAAGTCGAGATTCTCTACTTCGTATCCGAATCTACCACGCAAAAGCCCCCCAGGGTTCTGTGCACTAGCCCAGCCTAGTTGGATCCGTACCCACCATAGCTCACTGGCCACGCCTCAAAGTGTTTTGATGAGAATCGTTTAACAAGGTGGACAACAGCCAATTCTCTCACTCGCGAGCTTGTTTTTGTACAAGCTTTGTCCTATTGTTAGCTTTGCTTTTACAACATCCGCATTGATATGAAAGAAGAGAGAAATTGAACAGCTCTCCCACCTGCCCGCACTTGAGCATCCTTGTCCTCTTTGACACTCTCGCTGTTAGAGACTGATAAACGCAGGACTAACATGGGCCCAAAGACGAGCTCTTGTACTTTTGTCCATTTATTAATAGCGAAAGGCTCAACGTGTTCAAGTTATGAACTACTCTATCACAACCCTCGTCTTTGAAACATTCTTTTACTTCATTGGTCGGTGATACTCTTTAGCCCCCTTGTATCAATAACAGTACATCCACTGCTATAATTTCTTTTAGCAGGGTGTGAAAATATAAATTGATTAAAATATAATTGAGTCTCTAGAAAAAGCGTTGGGAAAAGTGGCCATTTTAGCTGAACTCTCTACTGGGCGCAGAAACACAGCGTACTTCTAGGGAGAAAATGTCTGTTGGGTCAGTCTCGAAGTGGGTTGTGATCTGGATGTACTGAATGTACTGGACCACCGAATTTGCTTGCTTGTAAAATCGATTAGGTACCAAAAAGTGAGAGGTATTCATTGCATAAAATTACCCATGCTTGGCCTTGTGCGAATGTACTGAGTGGGATTCTGCATGGAGATGTTTTGTAGCTCTTTTGCTATTGCTTGCAGTCCTTATGCTACAACCAATCATACGTCTCACGCACGATTTTATCACACTAGATCATGCCATGCAGTAAATCAATTCAATTATTTTTGTTCTCCTTTTTTTCCGGTATCAAGATATAGGGTGGGCGGTAAATTCAAGGTCGAGATGGACAGATGCGCTTCAATGAGCAAAAAAGGAGATTTAATACATATGGCCTTTTTCACGCAATACCATGACTTTAACCTCCCCACTTCTAGATGACTCTGACTGTTGTACAAGCTTTTTACGCCCTAATAACCCCTTTCTATACCCGCAGACCCAGCTCTTCAGCATAAGGCAGCACAAACAAGTCACCAACGGAAGAGACTGTGGCCTTTCCATCGAGAAGGGTCTTGGCAGTCTGGATAGCAACACATTCATATTAGTATAGTTCAACAATAGGAGAAGGAAATGGAGAATAGGGAATTAAGAAAGCGACTTACGGTCTTCAGCTTATCGGCGGTAACAGCGTCGAGAGACTTGGTCAGGGCAACAAGGTCCTGAACCTTGCCGTTGTTGACGAGGCCAGAGCCGGCCAACAGAACGCTGGAACCACGGGTCTGAACCTTCTCCAGCAGGTTGAACTTGGCGTTGGCAATGGCCTTGGCCACATCCTCCTTGCTCACGGTGCCGGCAGCAATGGCCTTCAGGGCCTTGACAGTCTCCTCAGCGGCCTTGCGAACAGAGGCAGCGGCACCAGTCAGCTGAACAGTCAGGAGACCGGCATCAGAGTAAGCCTGGTTGGCTGAAGCGACGGAGACGCCAGGGGTTCCAGCAGTAGCCTTGGACAGAAGGCTGAAGCCAGGAGCCCACTTGATGGTGGGCTGGGCGCCAAGCAGGGTAGCCAGAACCTCAACCTCGGGCTTGGAACCAGTGCTGTCTGAGCCGGGGAAGGCAATCACGAGCGAGTTGCCCGAGGCGTGGCTGGTTCGCTGCTCACCACCAAAGTACTTGGTGGCCTCAGTCTTGAGGGTC
Source organism: Trichoderma evansii (assembly GCF_050947405.1). NCBI lineage: Eukaryota > Fungi > Ascomycota > Sordariomycetes > Hypocreales > Hypocreaceae > Trichoderma > Trichoderma evansii. The sequence goes on along the minus strand of NW_028145185.1, from coordinate 362,284 downwards.
TGTCCGCTGCGGGCGGCAGCAGGAACGCCCTTGAAGAACTGGTCGACCCACTTGGACAGGGACTGTGCACCAGCGCCATCGGCGACAACGGCAATGTTGGGCTTGGAGTAGACGACGTCGGCAAAGCTGGCAACGTACTCCTCGTTGACGTACTTGTTGAAGGGGGCGGAAGGAGAAGGGTTCAAGGCGGCACCGAGACCAGAGTGGAAGGCAACGGCGTGAGCGTTGTCCAGAGCAAGGCCGGCAACATCGGCGTTGACGGCAGCCTTCTTGTAGGGCAGGATTCGTTCAATCTCCTCGTGGAATTCGTGAGCTGGTAGCAAGTAAATTTTTTTAGTCTCAGTCAAGCACTATCAACTTTTTTCGCGAATCGGCCATCTCTTACTGGTGTACTTGGTCTGGGACACAACCTCAGCCAGGAGCTCAGCGAAGTAGGGTAAATCGTCGCGCAGGAAGCTGGCCTCGATGACGAGGGCCTCACGGGTGTGAGAGGCAGTCAATTGGCCTCCGAGAAGCTCGGACTCGCGGGCAATGCGAAGGGCAGATCGTCGCTGGGTGGTCTGGATGCCATACAAATTAGCTCAAGCTGCGCCAACAGACCGAACCGCCCTTACCTTGAAAGCAAACTGCTCAAGGCCGTAGGTCAGACCAGGAAGAGGCTGGTAACGAGTTCCGGCCTTGGCAACAACAGCCAGAGTCGTGGTCGGTCCCTGAGTATCTTTGGAAGCAACCTTGAGTCCGTTGATATCGGCAGTCTCGTACGATCCGGTGGGGGCTGCAGCGGCAGCAGCAAAACCTCGGCGAGGCACAACGCCTGACCGGCGGGCGGCCTGCTGCGCACTTCTCGAGAGAGCCGATCTCGAAATCATTGTCGAGGGTGTTGGCGTAGTCAATTGGCAGTCCTTGAGGCGTCGTGATGGAGCAGTGGTTCGCCGAAAAAGAAGTGCCTCGTCGTGCAGCTATCCGTCTAATTTTCGGCAGCCGGGAGTTTTGGCACGATCACGTGATGCGCCGCGGATATCCATCTTTGTATCCTCTAGAGAAAGCTACCTCTTGACGTCGGTTTGTAATCAGCGTTTGACAGCCTTTTTGTTTCTCTTTGCTTTTATCTTAAAAAGAGGAATCGAAGTCATGGTGTCAATAAACATGCACAGAATAACATCGCGACTCGCCGCGACCGCAGTTGCAAGGCCTTTACAAGGATGCCAAGTCAGAGTAGCGCCGAGATGGTCCTCTCTGCGGCATCTCAGCACCAGCGTGCGCCTACCGGCTATTGCCACCGGATCACGGCCTCAAGCAAGAAAAACACAACGTTTCGTGCCGGGCGTCTCCGGTCCTGGTAACAGCGTTCGAACAATCTTCATCCAGACTGAAAACACACCCAACCCGGATGCTCTCAAGTTTTTGCCAAACCACCGCATCGTCCCCGAGGGTATGAGCGTTCCGTTTATAGAGTACCTTAACCCACGATCTACGATTTCTCCGCCGCACCCTTCGCCTCTGGCTGCGAAGCTTATGAACATCGACGGCATTACTTCTGTCTTCTACGGAACCGACTTTATCACCGTAACCAAGGCCGGAGATGCCAACTGGGCTCATGTTCGACCCGAAATTTTTGCCCTGATAACCGAGGCTATCACTTCCGGCGAGACAATAGTCAACGTCGTGGAGCGCAAGGGAGATGAGAATGGCGAAGCAGCTGTGGAAGAAGACAGCTTGGCTTACAACGAAAACGACAGCGAAGTTGTGGGCATGATTAAAGAGCTACTGGAGACCAGAATCCGACCGGCTATCCAAGAGGATGGTGGCGATATCGAATTCCGTGGCTTCGAAGATGGTCAAGTGCTGCTGAAATTGCGCGGAGCTTGCCGCACATGCGACTCAAGTACGGTGACACTCAAGAATGGTATCGAGGGCATGCTGATGCACTACGTGAGTCTCGTCAATCACAATTCCTTATATACATTTACTGACCATTGACTGTTTGTCACATAGATTGAGGAAGTACAGGGAGTGACGCAAATCCTAGACGAGGAGGAAGAAGTTTCCCTACAAGAGTTTGCCAAATTTGAAGAGAAGTTGAAGCAGCAGCAACAAAAGTCAGCCGAGGCGGCATAAAGACTGATTGTTGCTCGGATGGTCTGTACGTTATGAAAGAATGGCATGTATAAGAACAAGTAAAAAAATCTGGATACCCATCACATATAAATCCGAATTATCTATAGTAAAAAATCATAATTCGTAGCATGTTGCGCATTGTAATATGTTTAGCACATGCATAATATACTCTTCCATAAATACCCATGTATTGGCTGACCAGCAATGGTGAGTCAACGCAAAAAGTCAGTATGACGCAGATCGCTAGAGTCAAAGTCTAGAGTTTTCGAGTACCTGCAGGCATTTGGCACCCAAATGCCAAAAGTCTAGGCGGTTTTTTTGCCCCACCTTCCGCTTTAGCTCGCCCATGCTCCGGCAAAAAAATTGGCGAATGCGAATCTTGCAGTTTGTAAACTCATCTTTTCTTCTCTTCTCCGTCACTTTCTGCATCCTTAGCACAGCTGCAACTTATTCCACCGTCCTCCTGTCGCCATCTGTGGACAGGGAAACCGGCTCTGTTGCGGTACAAGTCAATGACTCCGAGGTAGCACCTGTGGCAGCTCTAGAGATAGTGAGAGGATCTCTAGGAGCAAGCAATGTTCGTCGTCAGTCACACTCGCCATCTGCGCTGGAATAAGGAAACGAAGAGAAGAAGAAAAGAAGCTAATTTTGGCGACACCCTCAGACTAAACATGCGGCGGAGCTTTGCGCTCTCCTAGTCAACGATCTATACGGCGAGCTTCCTTCGGTATGTCAAATTATTATCCATTGGCGCCGTCTTTGCATGGAGCGCGTTCTTCAAAGGAGTGGTAGCTGGAGGCTGGTGAATGCCAGAGACTGACTTTTTTTTTGCGCTATTGTAGCGAATTCTTGCCGCGCTCTTCGCCAAAGGCCGATCAAACATCGCACAGCTCGGGCTCTATACTCAACTTGGCCCTCGACAAGTTCGCAATGGCTTAGGCGTCCTCAACCAGCAGAATCTGCTATACCACCACACAGATACCACTACCAAGCGAACCACCTATGAAGCCAATCCCGGGGCATGCTACAACCTCGTTCGATCTGGCAAGATCTTGGAGATGATCGAGAGCCAATACGGGACTGCGGAGCGCGACCTAGTTCAAACCCTGCTGCTGCTAGGCTATGCGAGAATCGCTGAGCTGACTCACGCATACCAGTCCCGCGCACCGACATCCAACGGTCATGCGAATGGCCATGGTGCGAACGGGCCCAGCTCCGGCTTGATTGAATCCGAAGCTGAGCTTCACAATGTCCTGAGTCACTTGATTCGCTGCGAAATCATCGAGACGGTCAGGCCCCAGTCCTTCCGTAACCCCAATGATGTTTACCACGAGATCGAGGCGGACGTCACCAAGACAGCTCCTGGCGAAAAGGCAACAAAAACAAAAATAGACCAACAAAGGCAGATAATGGAGCAATATCGATCGTTCAGAGACCAGCCGACAGCTTTGAAGAGGCAGCTTGACCAGTTTGGGGGGCCGGTAACGAAGAGAAGAAAGCTCGAGGGTGGATCAGGGGAAGACGATAGAGCGATGGATTATGATATCCCGCCTCTTAATGTGAGCATACTTATCCTCGGTCTCCCATTTCAGTACACAGTCTAACAGAAATTTAAGCCAAATGTGGTTGTTAGAGTCAACTACGAAAAATGTCTGGTTGAGTTACGCAGCCACCGCTTGGCCAGTTTCGCCAAGGACATTCTAGGGGAGGTTACTGGCGAAGTGTATCGCACACTTCTTGGACTTCTCACTTCCGAAGTATCTAGATGCCGGGCGGATCCTTTCCTCGGGGAAGAGGCGATTACTCACCAAGCTGCTGTGACTACAATGGACGTCTATGAGCATCTAGATGAGGTGGTCAACGTTGCAGCGGGAATAGGAAAAACCCCGAAAGACAAGATTGACTACCAAAGCGCAGAAAAGATCTTGACGGCGCCTGCGGGAAGCGACACATTTGCTGGCGACTCAGATGATGATGCAGGAGGCGGCGCTTTTGATAGCGATGACGATTCCGATGATATGGGCCGAAACGGAAGTTTCTCTCGAAAATCTCGATCTGTATCCAAGACGAATGGTGGAAAACCGAAGGTGACTTTTGAAGACGCAGCAACATCTACGGACAATCGCCTAGACCAGATGCGCCAGCATCTCCTGCTACTGTCGGAGAGCAAACATCGCTTCGTGCGCCACTGTGGAACACAGGGCCGAGGGCAATGGACTGTTGATTTCGATCAGGTCATGGAGCGCCTTCGAGACACTGAGCTAGATGCCTCCATCGAACAATCCTTTGGACGGCATGGACTCCGTCTTACTCGTATCCTCCGTGAAAAGGGCAAGCTGGACGAAAAGATGTTACCATCTGCAGCACTGATGAAGAAAACGGACGTGCAAGCGAAGATGCTTGCTATGCAGATGGCAGGTTTGGTCGACGTGCAGGAAGTCCCCAAGGACAACACAAGAGTAGCCAACCGGACCCTGTTCTTCTGGTTCTTTGACAGAGATCGAAGCCAGGCACAGATACTGGATGATCTATATAAAGCGATGGTCCGCTGCTTGCAGACACTGCAGGTAGAGAGACATAGGGAGCGCAACATTTTATCCTTTGTTGAGAGAAAGGACGTTATGGGAAAGGAAGAAGAGGTGATGACGGCAGAGCATTATAACAAGTACAACAGGCATTTGGAAGAGCAGAACAAGCTCCTTGGACAGATGATGAGATTGGATGAGGTTGTGTCGATATTCCGAGATTATTAGAAGCATTTGGGCGGTAAAAAAAAAAATATTCTGTAATTACTACGATAGTGCACTACATTGCCGTAAGAAGAGGACTAAGTTGTCTCTCTGGCGTTTTGAATCAAGTGTCTGGTATTGAGATTGGCTACGGGATGAGATGTTCAATGTTTTTCTTCTTCTCTCTAGAGAAGAATCTTGGTTTTTGATATCATCGCTATGTGTTTTGGTTGTATCAGATGCTGGGACGCTGCTGGCAAACTCAAGGTCATGTAAAGCCGCGGCATTGAAATCGAGTCAAGACGCTTTAAGAGACCTCGGTCTTATAGCTAGCCCGAACACAGGCAAATTCAATGATAACCTATCCGCTAGCCGTCAAAGACCGGAATAATCATAGATATACATAACTTGGGCAATTTCGACAACTCATCTGATTCTTTTCCTTCAAATTTCTATTCCCTCTTACAGCCAGGAGATTCCCTCGATCACGACGTGCAAACTCGAAATCTAGGGTAGAGCAACTACCACTAGCACAGTACTCAAAAAAGCCCCCAAAAATACATACGGATTATTTACCATTATTTACCCCGCCGCCTCAAAGCATTTCAAGCCCCTCCAAGCCCGCTGAAGACCTCGCGTGCCCGCCGAAAATCGGTGGTACTGTAGTGAAAAGTTGCTCGGGCGGACAAGGTTCCTTATCAGCAGATGACAAGCACGGAAGCGTCATAAGATATCGTCGGAAAAAAAGTTTCCCACAGCAACGCCATTGCCTGGACTTTTCTTCCCTATCTCTTTTCGCGCTTTTACGGGAAGGCCTTGATTTTTTTCTTTTTTATATAATCCCAGTATTATAGATTTTTCTTTTTCTTTTTCTTTTCCCCCGCAAACCGTTCACAAAATGTCACCAGCCGCAGTAGCAGTTGTGGGACGAGAGAAGGAGTCAAACTTGGCTCGTCTGCTCGGTTCAGGTATGCAGTTTTTTCTGCCTCTTTTCCCCGAGGAGCAATTTGCATGAGCCGATGCAAAATTGCGATAGAATGCTAATTGAGGTTATTTAGGTACCGCTGGTATCTCCGAGCTGGCGCTTTTCCATCCTGTACGTCGCCTGGATCAAAAGTCGCAAAAGCTATCGAATGCCCAATGACTGACTTTTTTTTTGCGCCTTTAATAGGTGGATACTATCGCCAAGCGATTGATGAGCAACCACGGCAAAGTAAGAACGCATTTACCACAAGCTCCTTCAATTGAAGAGACAATCGATTGGACGGAAAAAAAGGAGTTTGAAGCTGAACAGAATCGCAGATTGCTGGCGCTAGCCAATTGAACCAAGTCATCTTCAAGGACAAGGCCTCCGCACCCTTCGCACGAAAGTTTGTCTCGCTGTTCCCCGGTCTGGGTTACGCCGCCGGCTACAAGGTTCTTCAGAGAATATACAAGTATGGCGGACAGCCCATTGCGCGCGACTTCCTGGGCAAGCACTACGGAAAGGACTTTGAGGCTGCCTTTGGCAAGAAGACAGGCAAGGCCATCATGCACTCTACTGCTGGCAGGTAGGTTCATTGACAAGAAGACGAGAACTTCCGCTGTGGAACGTTGAAGCCGATGTTAACTTGCGATAGTTTGATTGGTATCGGTGAAATCGTCCTGCTGCCCCTCGATGTCCTCAAGATCAAGCGCCAGACCAACCCCGAGGCTTTCCGTGGCCGTGGTGTCCTGAAGATTGTTGCCGATGAGGGCTTCGGCCTGTACCGCGGCTGGGGATGGACTGCTGCCCGAAACGCACCCGGCTCCTTCGCTGTAAGCACCTCTCTTAGCCCAATCGCATCGATATTCCATTGCATTGCAATGAGAGCAAAGCATGCGTCCGATTTCAAATGGTTTACTAACAAATGATTTTCCATCCCATCAGCTCTTCGGTGGTTCTGCTTTCGCCAAGGAGTTTTTCTTCCAGCTTGAGGACTACAACAAGGCTAGCTGGTTCCAGAACTTCGTCGCTTCCATCGCTGGTGCTTCTGCCTCCCTCGTCGTCTCTGCTCCCCTCGATGTTATCAAGACCCGAATCCAGAACCGCAACTTCGACAACCCCGAGAGTGGCTTCAGAATCCTGACCAACATGGCCAGGAACGAGGGTTTCTCGAGTTTCTTCAAGGGACTTGTTCCTAAGGTATGATGATTACATAATGTGGCTGATGTGATGCATTCGCTTGACTTCGCTTCTGCTGTCGCTTACTAGGATACCATTGTCTCCTGGTGGTTCCAGTAGGGGTAGAAGCAGCAAGCAATCAGTTTCTCCACTCCCCTTTATGACATGCGCGCACTCTCGAGAACCTGAAACTGACACAATGCTTTGCAGCTGCTCATGACTGGACCCAAGCTGGTCTTCTCTTTCTGGCTCGCTCAGACTCTGATTCCCGCTTTCGACACTATGTTCAGCAAATAGAGTTCCAATTACGCAAACAAAACCAAAAACTATGTACCAAATATAAACGATAACGCACTGAAAAAAGACGAAAGTAAAAAATGAAAGAGAAGAGACTATACAAATTGAGAGAATACTAGATCTGCAGCGTATTTCTTTGGGGAAGGGAGAAAGGATTTACAGGGCGCCGCTGGGCTTAGGATATCCTCGGCCGGAATGGAGGGCATGTATAGAACGACTCTGCTCTGTGTAGAATTATATAATCAAGCCATATAACAATGAATTGGATGGGACGTATCCAGTAATTGGACAGACAGACACTCCAGTTAAGACACAAAAAAGCTCTACCAATCCCTAAGCGAATATCTCTCTTGGGCCTCTTAGCCGCCCCTAGACGCGATAAAATAGCAGTGGGATGTTGACGCGGCGCTCATCACCAGGTGCCTTGCACTAAAATGTGATTCGCCATCCTATCAGGTTAAACTTCAGCCATATCCGCGAAGGTTGCTTGCAGGGCTATTTTTCGTTAACAATGCCGCCGGCAGATCGTTGCCCGGCAACATACCACTAGCGCAACAAACAAATAACCCCTGTCACTTGGCCGCCTTCTTGATGAGCCCGTTCGCCCACTCAAAGTTGCGTCGAGTCCACTCAAACCACCGCAGCTTTATCACGATCTTTTTATGAACACAAGCTGGATTGCGACCGGAGCTTCTCGTCTTCCAAGACTGGGAGGCAGCGCCAGTACAGCAACGACTCTTATTTGACATTTTTTTCGCCTTGATTTTCCCTCTCCTTGCAGCAGGCTGCACCGTGATACATATATAATCCTGAATTGTCTTTTATCGCTTCCGCAGGTGGCACCTCTCTCGTCTCGTCTCAGCGGAGCCTAAGCAGGCGGGCGTCACTCGCATTCTCGCCCACTGCACGCTGCATTCCAAGTGAGGGACAAGGCATGCCCTATCCTGACCGGCCAGGCTCTTTCGGCGCTGAGCCCTACCTGAGACATCAACATTCTGCGACTTCCGACCACGGGTTCATCCCAATGTGCGTATACTTTCACCGCATCCAACAATGTTGTTTTGGCGTCAATTAACCCGTAACAGGTGGGACAGCGCAGACTCCGAGCGTACATCGCTCAACCCTGCGTCCCCAAAGCAGGCAACGCGGACCAGCACATCACCGTATCCAGTTTCGAGCGCCATCCAGTCTGCCCATGCTGCGCTTACTGAGCGGGTGAAGGAAAACAGCAGCACCCATGTGCCTCCTCCAGCCAAGCGCTTCAACGACCCATCGCCAGACCGAACCATCGCCAAAGTCGGGGCGCCACACCGCAGACTGCAGTCCATGCACACAGGCTCTGTGCGAGACATTAGTATGATGCTGGAGAACAACTCCAGTAATAGCCCCAGTACTTCGCCGACCAAGTCCTATGAAAAGCCAGAAAGAGTTACCAGACCGTCTACGCCACCAGGCCTCAGAGAGAGCAGCTCTTTTGAAACTCGCATCTACGATAAGGAGATGAATATGTCGGCACCATCGCTGTCAAGCAGCTTGACGCCCATTGTGCGACCTGCCGTCCGTCGGCCAGCGCCACAAAGCATTCTTTCAGAGAACACTCCACCTCAGTCGTCAACCATGCTGGCTTTACAGAGCATGCCCAGTGGATCGCCAACCAAGGAGATCGAGAACCCGCTTTCCAACATCACCAATGGATCAACCAGTGGTGGAAAGGGAGCGACTATGGATACTTTGGCCTCGCAAATCCTGAGCCTGACCAGTATCGCGAGTTCCCTGCAGAAGGAGATGGCAGCGCTCAGTCGGCGCAGCAGAGACAATGCTACAGATCTGCTTAGCCTCAAAGAGGCTACGAACACTCGAGATGAAGACATCAGAAAGAGCCTCAGAGATTTGCTAGGCAATATCAACGACCAGTCAGCCAAGATCGCCAGAGATTCATACAATGGCTACTATATTGATGGCAAGGCCAATCCCCAGTCTCCCAACAGTGGGAGAACCTACCAGATGCCTCGAATTCCTTCCCCCAAGAGCTTTGCTGAATCTATTGATCGCGCATCTATGAGCACGCCGTCCTTGGTAGGCGGCGACAATTCAGGTGCAACCTCAATTCTCCTTTTGGAAAAGATCCTTCGTGGTCTGGGCACTAGAGATGGCCAAGAGTCACTCCTCAGTCATCTCCTTGAGCTCTCGGATAAGCTTACCGGTATGGCCACTGCTGCCAAAGTAGAGGAGCTTGTGGACTTTGTCCGACTGCAGACTGAGAGTGCCATGGTACCTGTCACTCAGTCCAATCGAAGATTCAGCTTGGACCATGAGGGCAGCATTTCTCATCATGGCCATAGCAGTGCCATTGCTCCACGCATGCTCAATAACATGGGTGACTCTCGCAGACCAGCTACTTCTTCAGGCATCCTGAATGATGACGTGCTCAATATCATTCGCAATGTTAAAGATAGCGTCGCAGCAAGCGGTGGTCTAACTGCGGAGGTAAAAGCACTTGTTCGAGAACTGCGCGGAGAAGTTTTAGGCATGGGCCGTGAGCTCGGCAAGAGGCTAGAGAATGTCACTAGCAAATCAGGAGGCAACTTGGAGCGATCGTCTTCCTCTGGTAAGGATGAAGTTACGCGGGTTATTGACGAGGGCCTTGAGCAGATGAATGAGCAACTCAGTCAGGTTCTCAGAGAGCACCGCCGCCAATCTCAAGCATCCGCTCCTATGCAGAAACTTACCATTGATTACCAAGAAATATATGCAGCCTTGAGGACTGCTCTCAAAGACATTGACGCATCCAAAGAGATGCCAGACTTGAACAGAGAGGATGTCCTTGAGGCTGTGCGCGAAGCATGGGAGAATTATAAGCCCGAGATTGAAGTGCAGCAAATCGGACTGGAGAGAGACGAAATCCTAGAATGTCTTAAAGAAGGCCTTGAAAATCAAATGCCTCCTGCAGCCACCAGAGATGAGATTCTGACGGCGGTTGTTGAAGGCTTAAAGCACTACGTGCCTCCTCAGATGGATACTGCAGCTTCTATGTCAAGAGATGAGATCATCGAAGCCGTTCGAGAGTGCCTGGAGGAATTCGAGTTCCCAGTGGCTCCGTCTGCGCTTGGAAATGAGTTAACTCGCGAAGATATGCTTCGTGCTGTCAAAGAGGGCCTCAATGATCTAGATCTTGGAGGAAGGAGTAATGCGCTTGTGCCGACTCGCAACAACGATGAAATCAGCGCCAAGCTTCATGAGTTGATGGACTTTATGAAGATGGAGTTTAGGGCCGTTTCTGACGAAGCCAAAAACAACGTGGCAGCCCATGGTCGCGACACTGACCACCTCTTGGACGCTACCAAAGATGGCCTTGAGCATCTCCGCCTAGCTATCGAAAGCTATGTTGACCGTGCCACTGGTGTCGCCGGCCAGGAAGAGTTCCTGGAGGGCCTCTTGAAGTCTATGGAAGACTTCAAGGAAGAAATGTCGGGGCTTGTATCAAAGGCTAACGCAACTTCTCGAGAGCAACTCCAAACCGAATTGGAAGGACTTCGAGATGTTGTCCATTCATCCATGGTTCCGGCCGCTCCCCTGATGCCGCAGACCCACAACGACGATCTCCTTGACGCTCTCCGGAAGGGACTCAGCAATCTGCGACAAGAAATCCTCCGACCACGACCAGAGACTAGTGAAATTCTCGATGCTCTTAATGATGGCCTGAATGACATTCGAGCTGGCATTGACAGAATTACGAACAAGCCGGTCGATCTCACTGCCAACGATGAGATTCTCGACGCTCTCAAGGAAGGATTGGATGGCGTGCGATCTGATATCGGGACAATTCGAGACTCGAGCAACGACAAGGCAGTTGCCATTCGTACTGTTAATAGCGAGAACAACAACGAGATGGCAATTATTCCTGCTGATATGGCCAAGCATGACGATATCAAGAATCTCGAAATTTTGATTACGCAACTGCGAGCCAAGATTGAAGAGATGGGGCCTGCTACCGGAGCCGCCCCAGCGGCTCCCAGGATTAATATGAGCCATCTAGAAAATATGCTTCACGACGTCCAAAGAAGCGTTAATGAACTCAAGTCCCGCGCACCCGTCGTAGTCCAAGCTGCTAAGCCGCGCGAAGCGTCGGAGCAAGACAAAGATCAGTCAGAGACACCAAAGGTAGGAGAAGAGTACGTTATGAGAAGCATTCCTTCCATTTTCACTAAAAGCAGTGGCAATCCAACAAAGGAAGATGTTGCGGCTATTGAGAATATTCTGCGCAACACCAAGTCTCGCGTAGATCATCTCATTGATGGTGATCAAGCAGTGCGACGAGAGCACATTGATACATTGGAATCGCTCATCTTGGAGTCTCGAGAGGCTATCCGATCAGTCAACCGGCAGCTGGAGGACATCCCCAACTTATTCCACAAAGATGACTTTGCCAAGCTGACTACAATCATTACTGATCTCGGCGAGGGTTTGGAGGCTATCAAAGATCATGCTGAGAGAGAAGCTCTAAGCCCTGAAAAGGTCAGAAAGTCGGATGTCCAGGCTATTGAGACGGTTGTACGGGATATCAAGACTCTCGTTGATGGGATTGCCGTGGCCGACTTTGCCACCATCACTACTCGAGAGGACCTCGCTAAACTAGAAGCAATGATGAAGGCGACCAAAGAAACTTTCGACAACAATCACGAAACATCGTCCAAACGCATCCAAGAAGTCAAGTCATTCATCGAAGAATTCCAGGCCGAAATTCGAAGTAAACTTATGGATGGCTCTGAGAGCGTCGGCAAGGCATTGCAATCTATAAGCGAGAAAGTTGAAAAGAATGAAAGCGTAGGCGGAGACGTCAAAGACATGTTTGAAGTCATAAAGAGCGAATTTGAGATTTCCAAGGAGGCCATTGCGGGATCCAGGATCGAGTCCAATGAGAAGCTCGACGAGGTTACTGAGAACATTCGTACCAAGATTGACGACAAAGTCAATGAGCTCTTGGCTAAGAACGAGGCTCTTCGGGTCCTGATGGACGAAAAATCGCAAGCTGCCGAAGCACGCGAAATAGTCACCGAGTCGGCTTTGTCGGGCACCAAGGCTGTTGCTGATGAATTGAAGCTGCTGATCGATACTCTTGGATCAACCGTCACCGATTCTCTAGAGAAGATGGAAGAGGCTTCCAAGACTGTCTTCACCAAGGTTGAAGAAGTAGCCTCTCGCTCAGAAGAGACCCACAGCGAAGGCAAAGCCGATCATCAACGGACGCGCGATCAACTTCGCGAAGCTGTCGGCAAGGTTGAAGGCAGTGTTAGCGAATATCAGCCTCAGATCTTGGAGGCAGTCAAAAGCATCCTTGGCCTCGTTGGCGATCACTTTGAACACTCCAAAGGCATCCAGGACAAAGTGGTGGGAGCGATTCCCACAGAACAGGTTTTCAGATCTATGATGCCAGAGCAGTACGACGACGCGATTGTTCACCAGAAGCTGGATAAGATTGTGCAGCACAATGATGGTGCCTTTGTCCAGCTTCAAACACTCGACAAGGTTCATCAATTAGTTGTGGAGAATGCTGCAGAGCTATCCCAATTTCTTTCTAAGCAGACTAAGCACGCTGTGGAAGAACGCGACAACCGTGCTAAGCTCTTGGAGGAGACCAATATTGCTCTTGAGAGAGCCATTACAGAACGCAAGCATGCCGATGCGTCTGTCAAAGAGCTAAAGGAAGAGGAAGAATGGCTGAAGCGCAGCGTCTTGTCTCTACGGAACGAGCAAGAGGGCTTGATGAAGCAAAAAACTCGCCTTACCGGTGATGTGTCTGCCCTCGAAACGGCGTTACGCTTACGCAAGGAAGAGCTCCTCGAGATGGAAGTTCGCGCCGAAGGTCTGGAACGACGAATTTTCAACGGTGTTATGGATCACTCCCGAGTGCTCCTCTTTGGCAAGAAAGCCAAGGGTGGTGCCGACTCTATGAACCGCAAGCGAGTTAAGAAGTCAGGCGGCGACGACGGTACATCATCTCCGCGAGGCATTGCAACGGCTCTCTCAGGAAGAAATCCTATGGCGCCGGGACAAGTAGGAACTACGCGACGTATTGCGTCTCTCAGTCAGATGACAAACAATGTGGCAGCAAACCCCATCACAAGAAGTCATAGCGTGAAGACTCCGACTGTTAGTGTCAACGGCCATCGCAAGCGTAGCTGGGGTCCCACAGCGCAGAAGAGTGGATTGAGCGCAGAGGACAAGGAGAACGTCAACGTTGATGAAACGGTGGAAGAGCTCGATGAGGGCGATATGGTCAACGTAACTCATGAGTCTGCTGCGGTTGATGACCCAGCAGACGATCGCTCAGAGTATGAGGAAGAGATTGACGAAGATGACGATGCAGAGAGGCACGACGGAAGCGATGGCACGCAGATACGACGAGACAGCAAGGGATATGAAGACGATTCTGAAAGTGAATATGAGGAGAGCATTGATGGCGACGATGAGCCTCATACTCCCGTAGTTGTTCGATAAAGGGTGATGATTGGTATAGTAATGGGAGGATTCAATGGTTTACGATTTTGTCGAATTGATTCGCCTGGAGGCAGTATTTGTTTTTTGTGCTCTTTTCTTCTTCTTATTACCCCTTTTGTCTTTATTCCCTTCTTGCCTTTTGGCACTACTGCCCCATTCTCTTGACTTATTGTTTTGCAGAGATGGATATTATGAGGAGACATGATAGCCGCTGTTTGATACCTGTATGTAGCTTTGAACGATAATTGATAGTCACGTTATATTATAACATACAATTGTTGAAAATTCCCCCCCTAATGTGATGCCTCTTGAGAGTGAATTTGAATACTTGTATAAGGTTGGAGAGAGGCCGGGTGTTGTTATTCGTCTTGTATAAGACAATTCGCTGATACGGTTATCAGGCACATGTAATGGTGGGGTCCAGCACTAAATATTGCCCGCCAGAGCAATCATAGCATGCCCAAGCTTCTTTTACCCATATTAAACTTGTCCAGCGCATCACGTCAATTGCCACGAACAAAGACACCTACACACCTCGAGATAAGCTGAAATTATAACTAGGTGCTACCTAAAGAGAGAGACGCGGTCACTCATTTCACGCGATGGACCAGCCGCACGGTGGTGGTGGCCTCATCTCGCCGCCGGAGCTGTCTCCCATGGAGCAGGAAATCCTGGAAGAGTACGAGCGCCTGGCGACGAATATGAAGACTGTACGTGCTATCGCTAAAATCGAAACTGACATTTAGTCAAATTTTGCTAACGAGATATCCATATAAACAGCTGGCAACCCTGCTGGATAATCTGGCTTCGAACCCTACGGTCGGTATACTGGACGGACTGCGGGAGCTGGAGCGCAAGACGAGCTTGGCGTTTACGCTGCTGAAAGCGAGTGTGTATAGCATTGTGCTGCAGCAAGAGATTGATTGGGGTGCTGGCGATGCTGGGGGAGGAGGTGAAGGAGGAGGAAATGATGAAGGAGAGGAGGAGAGAGAGAAGCAGGAAGAGGAAGAGGACGAAGAAATGGAGGAGTAATTGTGATGGCGATGGATTGATGATGACGATTTTAATGATACCCGATATAATGAGATTCTAATCTAGGTAGAGATATTGCGATATTGATATGTTTGTTCATGTTTGGCACAGCTCTAATTCTTGTTTCTTCTTGTCAAAGTTTTATATTCATTTCCCAGCGTAATAATAATACTTGTACACTTGAGTAGTTCGCCTCAACATATCACCACTCAACTTTTTTTTTTTTCTTACCCTCCTCCCCTATCTCTATTTTTAAAACCAGACAACCAGCCCCCGTTCTTTTTCCCTTCTAATATACATTTCCTCCATAGTACACCTTTCGCACATCAACCATCTTCTTTCCTCGTCCAATGGCAATCGCCTCGGGGTCAACCTGGTTCATCAGAGCGTCGTAGGCAGCCTTGACGGAGTTCATGGGGTTCTTGGATCGGGGCATGCTGGCTGCGATGTCGTGGATGCCGGCGGCACGGCACATTTCGAAGATACGGTGAGGGCAACGGAGACCAAAGCCTTATTTTTGTGTTAGCATACAAAACCACTCTCATTTAGAAAATCATAAGGAATCATACCTGGGGGACGGGAGAACAGCTCGACAACTGTGCCCGAAACCTTGGACACGGACTTTCCGTAAATGGTTCGGTTCTCATACCGTCTGATGGGCTTCATGTTTCGGATAGCCAGCAGCTGCGCCGTCTCGGCAGCAAGACCAGCCTCTGTGGACTTGGCAATACCCAGGCCAAGACGGCCGTTGCCGTTACCGGCAATGGCGACGACAGACGTGCTGCGAACTTTGCCTAGACGTGTCTGGTTGGAGACCCAACGGGTAACGAGCACCTTGCGGTAGATGGACTGGATATCCCGCAGGGACATGCCCGTCAGGCGCTTGATTTCCTGGTAGCGACCGTCGTCGTCCATGCCCTCGTCCTCCGGGTCGGCGGCGGACTTGTACAGGCCCTCAACACCGGGGACCTTGCCCAGCTCGGGTGCCTCGGCGGAGTGCAACCTGCTGGAGCCAGCGGGGCCGTCCTCGATGAGTTCCAGGTTTGAAGGCTCAATCTCGCCTGAGTCGAGGCCGTCGCTGATCTTGCTGAGCTCCTTCTTCCACTCCTCATTGATGGCCTGGTCAAGCTTCATAACTTGATCTTGTGTAATGGTGGCGGCTTCGGTGTAATCCTTTTTGTCTTTGCCCTCGCCATCCTCCTCAATCAGGTATTTCTTCAGCAGTTCGGGGTCCTTCTCCAAGTCTACCAACTCTTCCTCCGTGAGATCTATCAGCTCGGCGCCATTGCTT
The DNA here is from genome assembly GCF_050947405.1 of Trichoderma evansii. Taxonomy (NCBI): domain Eukaryota; kingdom Fungi; phylum Ascomycota; class Sordariomycetes; order Hypocreales; family Hypocreaceae; genus Trichoderma; species Trichoderma evansii. The sequence goes on along the minus strand of NW_028145185.1, from coordinate 346,176 downwards.
TCCTTGACTCTCCGCAGCGCGCGGACCATGGCTTTTGTAAGCTGCTCGTTCGTCTTCTTGTCGGTCAAGTCGGCCAGTTTCGAACCGTACTTGTCGGCCCAGTCGCTGGGGTTGAGCCACTGCGGCTCCCAGGGCGTGCCCTCAATCTCCGGCTTGACATCGTACCGCGGGTCTAGCTTGGTGTAGTCCTCGATATACTGTGGCCTGTAGGGATCATCTCGTAGTCGGCCCTGGAAGATCAAGTCGTCCGGGTTGATTGCCTCCTCGGCGGCCTTGAGGGCCTCCAGCTGCTCGGGCGTGTACTTGCTCTTGAGGATCTCGAGCTCCTCCTTGGTGTACTCGGGAAACTTCTCCTGGCGGTATTTGGCGAGCTTCTCCGGGTTCAAGAGACCCATCTCCTCGGCCTTGACATTGCGGAAGCGTGACCGCCGCTTCGAGGCGCGGGGTATCGAGGTGTGAAGCTGGTGTTGGCAGCTGGGGACGACAGCGGCGATGGATTGCGCCGTGCGGGCAGAGGCGACGCACTTGCCCAGGAGGCTGCGCGCCGGGCGGGCGACGCTCATGGCCAGACGAGGCTCCGGATTGACAGGCGCAGCGGAGTCAATTCCCTCTCGGGGGCGGTCGTGGGGAGGTTTTGGCGAGAAGGACGCTGCAAACCGAGTTCAGATCGTCTCACTCACACGACCCTTGAGATTTTTCTGCCATTTGCCCAATTGAGGAAACCGCACCAAAAAGTGGCTTGAAAGATGAATCAGCAAGTTGTGGCTGCACATTGAGGGGCAAGCCACACTGCCGTTGGCACCTCCAGCCACATCGCATCACGGGATGGAGCACGTGTAGTTAATTGCGCCTAAGAATTCGCTATTTCGTACCACGGCGCTTTATTAGCGGATCCCAAGTCCCCTAAACTGAGTTGAGCCATCCAGGTACAGAGAACAGCAGCAGCTTCAATATGCGACATCAAGTATATGCTGTAGGCAGTATCTGATATAACCGCTTGCCTCATCCTCAAAATCGTATGTTTTTTTCACATCTATAAAACAAATCGCGAAAGAGCCGTTAGTAAAGTAGCCAGTAATATCACCTTCCAATCTCCAGTCCCCGTCATATCTCCTAGCGCAAGCCCTGGCCTGATACAATAATTCGACCCCCGTAGCCGCATCGTGAAACGTCTCAGGAGGCCTTGGCCGTCCCCCGTCTAGTTTCGAAAGCGTCACTTATTACGACTCGCCAAAACACCCCCCAAATTCCTTCTCAACTACGGCCGTTTTTTTTTTTTTTTTTGTCTTTCTTCTTTTCCCTTTTCCTTTTTGTTCATACCGCTCGTAATAAGTCATCCATTTGTGCTTTGCTTTCCTTTCTTGCTCCAATAATTAATAGAGGTTTCCACCGTGACTGGCTCACATTGGACCCATTGGACCCATCTTCGCTCTCTACCAAACCACCACCTCTAATCAGCCTCAACCTAATATTCCCATCTATCTTCTTATAAAAACACAACAATGGGCCAATTCGACTGGTTCAAGAAAATCGGCGCCACCGATGAGGCCGTCGCCGTCCTCAACGACCAGCCCTACCTCTTCACCGTCCTCATCGTCGTCCTTGTCACTCTCACAGCGCAGGGCGGCGTGCTATACCTCATCCACTGGGCCACCTTCAAGGATTCCCAAAAGAAGAAACCCAAGCAGGGAGCCAAATCCGGCGGCGGTCTGATCAGCAAACTCACGGGAGGCGGAGGCAGCGACAACGGCCGCCGCGCCGCTGGTGGCAGCTAGGCGCCAGTAGAGCAACAGCAAGGAACGAAACAACTTCATGTTTCACCAATCTTATACCGCCATTTTATATCAGTTGATCTGATCTATCTGTCGTACGACTACCGATTTTTAAAAGAGATACCAAGCAGGTTGCGTTGGGGTGGATGACCGCAATTACATAAGGGACATGCCTATTAGAGTCTTAAAGAGAGAGGAGGAGCAAGGATGACGCTTTCGTCATTCAAGTCGATTATATATCCGGAGCATTATAGCAAAGCACTAGTTTATTCATATGACTTATAAAAACTAACATCATCATCATATCCGGACGATATCATCGTTTCACGTGAGCATCCTACATCTGTATATCCTATAGTAAATTCTCCTAAACATAACCATTCATTAAATGTTGTAAGAGGCTGTACGTCTAGCGGAATAATCCCACGATTCATGGTGCAATACGGCGAGATAGAGTCTGGTGTGGTGGTATAATCCAGCTCATGCATAGGCTTCATCTCGGGAACATCCAGAGAGCAGTTTGCCACAGTTTCGAGATATCCGCCATGAGATCCTGGGAATAAAACGGGGTTGGTTGCCTCCATCTCTGTTACACTGCACTGCTGTGAGTCGAAAAACATAGGGATTTCCTGTTGGAATTGCTGAAATAAAGCCTCTCTCATTTCATAACCTTCCACCTGAGAGCATTCGTCCATAGGTATCTGAGTTGGGCCCACAGAGTCTTTCCTTTCCATTTGAATTGCTGATGAAATAATGTTGGGCTCACATAATATAGCCTCGGGCTGTATTTCTGCGTTTGAGGTTGGCTTCTTAACTTCACGCCTTGCTTGATATGACCGGGTTGGTATCTTGACTGATGATAACAAGACGTCCCATGTGCCCTTCTCAATTCCTCTTATGACATGATCCCCATGGTCGCAATTTTCGCCAACCACTCGAGCTGCGAATATGGCAGTCTTATATCGAAGGCTTGGCGATTCAGCGTTTTTCATTCGAGCCAACGAGGTAGCTATAGTAGGTGATAGGGAGACTCGGTCATAAATGGTCTACAGGGCTATCAGATCAAAGCTACAAGCATACTTGTCCTAGCCAACTGTACTTACCTTGAGATATTGCATGCTGAACACAGCAGGCGCCAGTTGTGTCAAACATTCAGCCCGCGTGTATTTGTTGGTAGTGATACCCTTGTACTGTTTTCGTGACCCAAGCACGATTAGCTCTAGTACGACGTCCAAAATCTGCCTGAGCTGCTTTATGGGTTCAGTTCTTAGGATCTTGCCACTCTGTGACAACTTTTGGGTCTCTTTGTGAGTGTTTGGTGGGAAAAATTCTATAACTCGCTGGCCATTTAGAAAAATATCACTTGAAGCTTCCGTGGTTTTAGTTCGTTTCCTCTTTAATGGCGGTTTTGCTGGAGTAATGTCAATATAGCAAATCACGGACTGAAAATCTGCTGTTGAAGCATCTTTCGGGGCCACCAAAGTAGATGACAAGTCTGGATGCTGTATAGAGAATGACATTTTACCCAAGGGCTCATCTATGCCTCTTTCGCGATCTTGTAGCCGAATTCCTGCTTTGGTCCAAACCTGGCCCATAAAGTTAGTCAAAACAACCAATCATAATAGATTCGAACTGATTTGAAGCGTACTTCACAACACTGTATCCATTCTGTAAGCTCGGCAGTCTGATCTATCGCCGTCACACATTCGCCTTGGATAGAAACGATAACATGGAAATAACAAGATCCAGTTCGTGCTATCCACAAGTGCTCCTCCGCCACTGACTTTAACAACTCAGTGCTTGTCTGCGGGAGTTTCACGCCATCCGGAAACTGCAGCTGCAATGAGCCTTCAAGTGATAGTTCCAGCTGCTGCCCATTGTCGGACAGATGGAGCTTTGGCAGATCAACACTAGCGAGCGGCATTGTGCCTCGGCTACAGTAATGTCAGAGGGTGCACATGTGTCAGTACTTGGGAAATTACGCCGGATTATGGCGGTAGAGGTAGGTAGAACGGGTGATGTTATTCTCTATTACTGAAATGGCAGCCTGAAAAGTTGAAGTTTTCTCGTCTTTCATGTATCGCGGTCATCTTTCGTCACTAAATATTCCATCTGAGGGAAGTTGCGTTCCGTAGCACACTCGGAAGGAGAGAACTGATCCACCGCCTTCCTCACACATTACTAAGATAGGGTTATATATAAGTACCGTAAACAACCGCAGTGATGCCATCTGATAATTGTCTTTGAACGAAAAAAGGAAAGAGAAACAGGCCTATAACAAAAACGAAACGGAAAGAAAAAAGCAAAAAAAAATTCTCGAGTCTATGTTTTGCTGTAATCCTTCCTTCGCCCAGCCTGCACGAAATATTGTCGCTACCCAAAATCGTTCCCAAAAAATGAATAATGTGAATAAACCCAGTCTTTTATGTGTCCTTTGTTACAACCAAAAAAAGAAAAAAACTCCTCGCGTCAGCGGTTATTTAAGCCATGGAAAAATCTTCTTGGTTGGCTCCAAGGGTCCTCCTGACGAGGAGCCCTCTACAACAAGACTTCGTTGATAAATTTCCTGTAGAATAGTCATTAGCACGCAGGTCAGAGGATATAAAAGAAGGCAGTTCCATGTTGAGGTGTATGTGTGTATGTGCTTAGCTTACTTCTTCGTCCGTTGCCATGTGACAGCTCAATATTAGCTCGCGAACATTGTCGTTTTTGGAAAGGTTAGGATACGGTGTACCCTGGCTCTTCATGAGAGGCAAAAGAACCTCTCCAAGAACCTCGAATTTCTTCCAGTTGATGCGGTCGCCATTGGGGCCAACAAGTGTTTTACTGCCTTCCTCGGCAGACACCAGATCTCGGCGGTGCAGGGGAATGAAAGGAATTCGGGGCAAGGGAGAGTTCTCCCAGGCCAGTCGATAGGCAAAGTGACTCTTTTGCGTTCCCATCAAGATGAGCAATCTCGCAAACTTCTTATGAGTCTCTGGTGAAACTAGAGCCTTTGTTTGAGCAAGGCGATGAATTGCCGTTCCGTTTAGTCCTGCCAAGACGGCCGCCAAACCGTTATAGTTATTGAGCTGTCGAAGCTTAAGAGCAATATTCATAAACTTTTCGAGAATGACTGCTCGGTGTTTCGCCTTGTCTCGTAGGAGAATCATGTTTGCGACCCACTTGGCAACGTGATTAAAGTGGTTGATCATGCGATTTATATTGTTCAAGCTCTTGCAGCTCTCCTTTTGGCTGGCTGGCAGACTGACGTGGCGCACAAAATCGCGAATTCGGATCGAAGAGAACATGATCCAGTCGATCCGAGTGAGCTCATCTGCAATATCGTCGTCTTTGATTTCGACAAAGATGCGATAACGGAACTTATTCATCGGTAATTGAGCTGTGGGGTCCAAGGTACTGGCTTCTCTCTCATAGTCTTCATATGAGTAGAGCTGTATTTGGCCGCCACTACCAACAACTCTATTGAGGTTCTCTGAGCTCACAGATGGCCGCTCAAAATTGCCGTCTTCCTCAAACTGCAAGGCGGTCAGACCTGCTGGAAGCTCACTCAATTCTTTAGAAAGAATGTCGCTAGCCAGCTGATCATTGGCATCGTCAGCATTGGCCCAACCCGTATCATCGTCCTCTATGACGTGAAGGGTAAGGTTCCGGTGCATTTGCCTAGCAGCGATGCAGAAAATGGGCTCCGTAGAAAGATATCTGATAAACTCATCCAAATTTCGCCGCGTGGTCAAGCGAGCAAAGTCGCCGGGATACAGCGACACCCATTTGGCCATGGTCTCGATGATTCTGAGCTGAGTGGCTGTCTTGGTTAGGTGATGCGCCGATTTGTCATCCCTTACGCGATCCAGTCGCACGAGGATTGCGGAAAAGAGCTTTCCAGGAGCAGCAAACTTTCGATATAGGCAGAGAAACACATCAGTGAAGTTGGCATCTGCTCTGGAAAGGCGCAACGCTAACAGCCGATCTACGAGATCGTCGAATGACAGACCCGTCATCTTCTTCTGCTGTTTATCTATAACAACATCGTCGCTTCGTTGTAAGATGGGAATGTCGTCTGAGTATCGACGGGAATCAGTGTCGGACTCATCAACATCAAGGAAGGCATCGCTTCCTCGGGGATCTAAGGGGGGCAATGTCAGCTTCGGACCCACAACAACTGCCGTTGAAGCTCAAGGATGTTGACGTCGCGGTAAGCTTTCCGGGATCCGTAATTCGTAAATTGTTTAGGGAAAAAAAGACTATAGTGAGTAAAACTAACCTCGGTGTGGACTCCTGGACGCTTTCTGCATATGGCCATCGGCAATAGGAGTGCCGGAGCCTGGAGCCTGGAAGCCGCGAAGTAGCGAAAAATCCGAGCTCGCCCGGTTATGTCTCCCTTCGCTGACTGGCCGGCTGGTGACATCGGGGGCATCGAGGTTCGCAGCCGATTGTGCCCTCTTGCGAGCGGCACCTATCTCGCCAATCTCTTCTAACGAATATGTCAGCACGAGCGAGTCTCGCATGCATCTATAGGGTGGCATCGCGTTTCATACGTGGTGACATGCCCCTTCTATGGGCCACGGCAGCCCGGAGAACGGCATGCAGACAGCTTCGATCTATTTCGGGGCTGGTAGACGAGATCTTAAAGTGGGCCAAGCAAGATTTGAAGAGCGTGTGGTTCGCCAATTCATCTGCATTGACCTGTTGTTCTTCTTCAGGCGCTTCGCATTTGGTCGCGACCAACACGGAGGGCATGTTCGAATTCGTCAAAGCAGCTACAGGAATCGCCAATTAGCCTCAGTTTACTCCAGCTGTAGGCTGTTCGCATTCATCGACACGTCGATGACGCGCAGTGACAGGGGCTCGCTCGTCCAACATACCCAGCGTCTGAGGAAGTTCACGGATGGTGTCTCTATTTGTAACATCGTAAAGCACCAAGGCGGCGTCGACCCGGGGCACGATGTGGCCGTTGATCTGTTTTGGCCACTGGATGGGATGTGGTGTATTTGTATTCAACTCGAAGGAATCCAGATCCAGCTCGAGGAGCGTTATCATGTAGGAGGCGGAATCAAGGACGATGCGAACGCTGGACGCGGTAGATATCGGTGGGCGCGACAAGCCCAGAATTCGTTGCACAAAGGTCGACTTGCCGACGCCCATGGCGCCAATAATGGCGATGTTGTAGCTCTCCATGGCGGAGGTTTGCTGCGACTGGAAGATGCGGTAACGGTCAGCATGGGAGCGGTCTCAAAACAGAATGTCTCATCAATGTAACCAAGATGAAGAGAGGTGAACCCCTGGCTGGCAGCCCCGCGACAGAGGTCTAAGCAGGGGTTGCTGAATGAATAATTGGGTGGGGACGGAGGGACAGGATGCGAAATATGTACGAGCAAGGTTAGATGATCAGCGCTGGCTGAGAATTGGTCTGTATGCGATGCAGCAGCAGAACGTGCGCATCATGACATTCCAACTGCGTTGAAGCAGCATCTTTTTTTTTCCTGCCGTGCTCGAGCTTGGATGTGGAATGGCAAGATAAAGGCTGGTTTTTATTTCTCTCTTTTCTTTTTCTTTGCATCTTCTTCTTCCTGGTCTTTCTTTCTTTCTCCCTCTCTTTCTCTTCTTCTTGATATCTCATCTCTGCGCAGAAACGTACCCAAAACGGTGAGGATCCAATTGTCAACGACTCTCGACGGGGGGGTGGCCAGTGTAGCTTATGTTGCCCCTCGTGATCATATCTGTTGCTGCGAGGAGTCTCGGGAGAGAAGAAGGGAATCTCTGTCAATGTCTCTGTTTCGGACTCGAGATATTTGTACGTGTCGGCGGTGGGAGCGGTAGGGGTGTTTGGGCTGTCTAAGTTCTGGTAGAAGGGATCGTCGACAATCGAGATGAAGGAATCACGGTTAGAGCTAGGTAGCGAGGGGTTGGTCGCAAAGGCGGCGGTAGAGCTTGTGCGCGAGGGAAAGCTTTGATCAGTAGATGTCGCCGAGGCCCTCGACCAAGAGCTGCTGCTGCTGAAGGCCGCCGAAGGGCGTCGATCCGCCGCAGCACTTGGAGTCTCGGAGCCGGTGCGCAGATGTTGGGACCCGGAGGAGCTGCAGTCTGTGGCCATGTAAGCGAAGGGCTGCTGGGATGCACTGGGTGGCACCATTGTCGCAGTCTAGAGACGCGACCACAGCGCGGATACGGACATGAGCTGCAAAGGACAAAAGGCAGAGATGATTGAAATTTTGATAGTGATGGAAGGGATAAGACGAAGGCAGGGAGAGGCTGAGGGAGGTGAAGGAAAAAAAAGTCGGAGCTAAAAAGGCTGTCACAGATATGGGAATGGTCCGATGTCTGGAGGTGAGGAGACGGATAAGGGATTATTGAAGATAGATGCGAATCGAATCCATGCCATTGGGGGCCACTAGTGATTTGACAGAGCAGAGCTAAAGGCACCACTTACCAAGCCCACACCGGGTAGCCCACGAGGATCGTAGCGAAATGGAGAACGCGATGGGCAGGCCCGGGGAATTCAAGCCTGTGCGAAGAGAGAGGGAAAACGTGGCCGCGCAGCGACGGATGGGATCTGATGGTGGTAGGTAGTTGGTGTGGTGGTGGTGGTGGTACAAGGACGAGCGCGAGGTACTGCTACCTCGGCGGCGTGGGTGCGACGCATGTACGTCTTGTAGGCGGCCAGGCAGAGCTGGCAAGGGCCGCGCAGTACCCAGTACGCCGTGGGCGTCTGGTCGATGAGCAGCACGGCTTTCACACGCAGCACCACACGAGGGTGTGCCGCACCAACCTGAGCCTGAGCCCGAAGCTCTGCTGAGACGAGGCCCGCTAGTGGACGGCGTAGTACCGCTAGCAGTGCTTAGCTCTATCGGCGCAAATGGGGCCAGGGCTTCAAGTCTAGCGCCAAAATCGACGTCCATGCCGGTATCTACGTGCTGGCAGGTCCCATCGCTCCTATAGGCTGCTGTGCTTCAGCTATGCTACTCCCCCATTTACTATACTAGCTAGTGCTACCTACCACCGTTAAGGATTCATGGCATCTCAACAGAAATCATGCGGCATCTGCCTCGGCAGCCACTGAGAGGATAAAGGCAGAAACAGCAATTCAAAAGAGGGGTCTCCGGCTGGTGGCCAAGAAACTAAGTTCTGACCTCCTCTTGCTCTCGAGGCGTCTGGGGTCCCCTTTGCTAGTTGGTAGGTACATGTAGTATATACAGGCTATAGGCCTGGTACTGCTACGCTACAAGACAGCACCTGGAACCACATCGCCATACCTAAAAAGGTGAGCGTTGCAGATGCTGCTACACCGTAGAGACGCCTCACAATCAGATTGATAATTGATAATAGCAAGAGTTAGTGATACAGATGCTGCTAGGCATGCAGGCATTCGGGTTATTACCGAACAGCCCGATATGTGCGAGGGGCCGAATCAGAATTGCATGCGGCTTGCACGAAGTCTGCATTAGCCAAAAGGCACTATAAACTAGATACGGGCCAATGGCCCAAACTGGCGCATCGATTTTGCATTCATTGCATCAGTGTATATGCACTGTCCCAATTCTAGGACAGGCACAAGAAAAGTAGCAGTACTTGCCCGAGCATATGCGTGACGGTGGAGGAGGTTCGCCGAACTGGCAAATAGGTCCTTTTGTGGTTTGCCTCTGCCGCGTTGTGTTTCCTTGGCACGTGTGAGGCTGTGGTGATGGGTTTTTATCGTACGGTAGCACGACATTCAATAGCACCGCCATCTTTGCTCCGCTTGGTAAAACAAGGGCAATACGGGGTAATGTCTGGAGTAGCATCAGATTGATGTTATTGTTATTGAGATGCTACCTAAACTTACCTAGGTAGTAGGTAGCTACCTATTTATAGGTGGCAGTGCAGTATCAATTCGATTGCCACAGAATCACCAGACACCTAAAGCATCTAAGAAACACTCAGTCCTCGGTAAAATAAAGCCCATTCGCACTAACAGCATCCACAACTGGACACCGATAGATTGGTGGATCACAAAATACAATGAATTTCAAATCTACTCCCAATGCTCCATCCGGAAAACCCAAGTTGGCTTTTCCCATCACCTCCCCGCCTTAGTTGCGTCTAGACCCCCTTGCTGCTCCTCGTCTCACCCCTTCAGACACCAAGAGGGAAAAAAAACGCCACACAAAGCGCATTGGCGATAGCTGTCACCACGCATGGGCGCCATCCCAGGCTGCCCTTTAAAACTGTCCAATTGCAGGCGCCCGCAATGGCTGGCTTGCATGCAACGGCTCAGATTTACGGCGATTTTTCTTGTACTTTTCTCTTTTTTTCTCATTGTTAGTACAAATTCGCTCACTTGACGATATTTCCGCATGGGGAAGACCTGCATCCTGCCGGCAGTATTGCTTTCAATCCCACCCAATTGCGCCTCGCCGTTTCGTCTCGTGTTTTGACTCCGAGCTCGCCTTAAGAAATGGGACTGGTCTATTAACTTTTTCACATTTTTTTTTTTTCACTCGTTTCTTTTCTTTTCTATTTTACCCTTTAGTTTATGCAGTCTTAGGTAGGGACCACTATTTTCTACCAATCCCACTACTCTGCCCACTGACTTGTCAGATTCTTTTAGCTACCCAGCACGCCGGACCTGCCTCCGTCATTTCCCCGTTATATCGGACGTCCAAACGCGGCAAGGTCGTGATCAAGGACCCTCAAAGCGCCCCTCAAGCCACGCCTTGCTAGGCCGCCAGCACGTGGGATTCTAGGCCCCATCAATCAATCCGCAACGAACCGTGGGAACACAGCTCCTAGCTATTGGATCCACGCCAACGGGAGCACCGCTACAGGCCAGAAGGGAGATCCACAACCGCATCATATCACATCACATCATGCGCAAAAGCACCTGAAGAAAGGACTGAAAAGAAAGCCTCCTTGTAGTAATGGCTCTGTGCTCGGCAACTTTACCCCTCTCCGCATAAAACTAGGTAGGTAGTCGCACGTATATATACTACACGTAGTATGTTAAAAGCCCGCCAGCCTCAAGCTGTTGATGCCTATTTCCAAAGCCATTCCCTAGAGCAGTGTTGACCTCACTACAATATACATGTACGTACAGCTAATTGTACGTATCGTATTGTATCATCACAAGATCACTTTGGCGGCGCTCAAGTTGGGATCGGCAAAAGATATTCCATTTGCTGACCACGCGAGAAGAGCGGCAGAGATTGCCACCAAACTCGGTGCCGGGACTGTCACCTCGGCCCCGTCTTGAGCTAAGACCAGCCGTTTTTAGACCCGACATATTATTCATCTGTCGTTTCGGAAACTTTATATGGTTCGAGTGTGACTCTATTTGGTACGCATGAAGCACAGAGCAGCCCCCAAATGCTACTCTCAGTTTCTCAAAAGGGAAGTGCCTGTAATGCAAAGACACCTCGTATTGAAAAGGGAGCCCTACCCGGTAGTTACACAATGCCTGCAATGGCTCCTCCGAGCCAAGATTCCCGGCCCATACTCCACGCAAGCTTGTACAGTGTATATATGATACTCAAACAGGTAGCTGACAGCATAGCTATGTAAAGAAGCAGCAGCTTCACTCGTGATGTTATTTAAACCCTGGCATGGATGGCGAATATTGCATGGACTAAGTATCGGTGGCCTAAATAACCTCCCCTTATTTACTAGCCCTGCCCTGTCGATACGAGAACTCGCGCGCTGGCGCTATTTTCAGCATGATCATCTAAATTAAGATGTGAGATCAATGTGAAACAGAACGACTTTAGATTACTACTCTATAAAAAAGAAACTAACACTTGATTTATAACTTTTTAAACTCAGGTAATATTATAAATAATGAAGCTAAAAAAGTCTCTAATAATTATAAGAAATCTAAAAAAAGTTTTTAAAATAATTTATAAATAAAATTAAAGGTAATTCAATCATGAGTATTTCTTTGTGCACCCTTCATCAGCTTCTGCTGGCGACTTGATCGATTCCTCCGTAAAAGGAAGATAGCAATACCGGAGAAACACAGCAGAGCAGTGCCACCAATAGCGCTACCAATAATTGCACCAGTATTTTTCGCAGAAGAGCCATTGCTCTTAGTACTGCCACTGCTACTGTTGGTTTCCTTTGTAGGCGCCTCAGTTAAAGCCGTTGCTCGCCCCGATGTGCTGCGAGGGAGTGCATCTGTTGACTTGGGTGACGACGAAACCACACTTGTAGCTGTCTGTTTTGTAGTCGTCGTCGTCGTCGACGTCGCCGTTGTTGAAGATGACTGAGTGGTGGTAGAATCAAAATCCTGGGTGTAGGAAATAAGAAAGTGACCCGTCTTGGGACTGTCACCACAAGCAATATTAGTGTATGATTTATTAGCTCCAAATATTAAGAAGGCGGTAGAGCAGAATTGTTTTGGTCCACTACAGAGTCAAGTCATCAGCAAGCGCCATAACTCAAAGCGAATCCTATCTTAAGGAATATAAGACATACCAAATAAGTGTAGTTAACAGGGGCATATCAGTTTTCCCGCACCAACTTGAGCACGACCCTTGGTCAATACAAGCTCCAGCAAAGCCGCATTGAGTAGCTATTGTAATAGTAGTTGGACAGGAGCCCCAGAGGGTATTCCAGGTGTCGAGTTGACACATGGATCCGGGGTTGACAGTGTACATCTTGTTGCGGTCGCTATTCTCATATCCATAGATGCTCATTACATCTCTTGATGTCGTCTGGATATATGCCCGTTTATTGAATTCTGTTCCGCTGCGTTGAGAGAGTCGTGCTGTAGGTGTGGGTAGAGGAATACTCAGAATCCGCGCTCTGGCAATGCTTAATTGTAATAGTAAAAGAAAAAGGGCGAGCATTCTCGTCGTATAAGTAGTAATGACTATCATGATGTACTATGAAGATTATGACCAATCTGTAAAAAAAAAATGTGAAAGCGAAAATCGTTGAGACAGAGGGAATGAACGCATTGCTTCATGACCAGGCGGCCCCCTTCGCGCAGCCGTATATATAGCATCTCGTCGGGCACCCAACAATAACTTTGAACCAAAATATCTCAAGTTACAAGGCTCAGGCAGGACAAGGCTGAATATTCAGAAGGCTGTTGGTTCCAGGTTTAACTCTGGGCGGTTATTCGATTGTTAACAGTAGCATCACTGAACCATTATTGCCCCACGACAGCAGCTCGGATCCAGCCGTGTAGGCGCTTCGCATCCTCGTTTGGCCCGCAATTCTGGTCAGCTCAGCCAGTGGCAAGTTTGCGCCAATGCGACCGACGACCAACAACAACCAGCCAGCGGCTACACAGGCTCCTTATATAGGGATCTATACCATAGAAGACATCAATGGTACAGAATCCATGGCGAAAGACCTGAGCCGGCCACTACAGCAGAGCTTACAGCGGCCAATGAGCTAACTAACCAACGAACTATAAGGGCCCCAGGCCCTGAAGCGTCACATAACCATTGCGGCGTCAGCTACAGGCGGGTTTCCCCTGCGCCCTGGGCACAACTTTCAGAAGAGTTCGGCAGGGTTACTGTACATACCAACCGCCAGCAAGGCTGGAGCTCTGCAGCCTAGACATACTCGCGGCTCATGAGATGAAGCTGAAATTTTAAATTGCTGAAACGCCGCTTTCGTTTCGCCTTGGCCAATTATCTTATGACGTCAAGGCACCCATGAGGCCGGTGGACTGATATCCATAAATTTTAACGGGATTCAGGGGCCGACGTAGCCGGATGGTGAGCTGTGGGAATCTTTAACTCTTACATACCTGCACAAATCTGAGTGGATTTCCAGATTTTTCCATGGGGTACGTGTGTACATGCCATTATAAATGTCAATTGAATATGCAAAAAGCCAGTTTTATTGTAACAGCTTCTTCCTATCAAGATGATTGTTGGCGTATACTTGGGCTTGTGTCTGCGGCAGGACCTTGGGCCTATTCTGAGACATTCAAACGTATATCAAATCTACTTGGCACGGGCGCGCAATCTGATGAGACATAAAAAAAGAACCACTAATATTATTAGTATCTTAAACTATCGGTACCTGATCGGATGTGCCGGTTAAGGGTTTGTGAATACGCGGTTCGGCGAAGCTCTGGCGCCAATGGGGTCCTTTCGCCGGCTGGATCTCGCATCGTTATGCCGCGCAGATCCACCTGGCATTAGTGGATATTGAGATTGGGACTTCACTTTGCATTTTACGAGAATGGCAATTTACACCGAGTGAATGAATGAGGGCAATTCTGTAATTACTGCCTATATACCATTGTAAGGAAATGTCAAGAATTACGTAGATTGATAAGCGTAGTTGTTAAGTGTTTGTAAACTGAAAATGTGTTATGGCGCATCTACCAGATTCGCTGAGGCTATTTTAATGCCGGCAATGTACATGCTAAGCAACTTTTATCGAGATCAAAGGTCAGTGTAATTGGATGCTATAATCTTGATTGCTATCATTGATTAGGGCGCTGATAATGTTCTTTCACATATCTCTTATCATAAGACTTGAGGAAGCTGCGTTCTAAGCATATCAGTGGACCACCAGATATTGGCTGGTACTTCACAGCCTAGAATTGGGAACTTTCCTACAGCAGCTGAAACAACCCGAGCTGAATTGAGGCCATCAACAAGCCACCGAGCAGCTGAAAACCAAAAATTCTCTTTTCTATCATCTCAGCACCCTACTACTGAACAGCTCTCTTCAGCCATCCATATGTGGCGGCCTATCTTCGACCCGAGCCGTCGGCGTGGCGCGCTGCCGCGAACCTCCTCTCTCCAAGGGCCGCAGACATACGCCACTTCACCAGAAAAGACCTCAAGAAGGAAAATTCAGGCACCTGTTTATACATTGGGTTGTAATCGCACCACAAGACATATCTACGGAGATGTCTCAGCTAACGAGCAGGCAGACACAGTAACGGCTGGTGGCTGCACAGCGGAGCCGAGCGGTGACATCGCTCATTGCGGCCGCTTCACCTTGCCCCATTGCAACATCTCCACATCCTCTTATGTCTTTGATGCTACCTGAGCGCCCGTTGGGAGCATCTCATTGGCGTCCCTCCAATTACGCACAGCTCGTTGGGCCTTCTTGTAGCTTTGGTTTGGGCATTTGCCACTTTATTCATCCAAGCTGGCTTGGCTGGGAGGTCCTTGCTTGGCGAAACCTCTCTGGCCAACGAGAGTTCAATGGTCGAAAACTACGAAAGAATAGTTTGCAAATCGTTGCCATGCTATCTTGGGGACTTGGCGCGATAGGCGGCCTTGGTTAGATGGGATGGATACATTTCCCCAGCATGGGCTAGATCTACGAAACAATGGTTTAGCTGGCTTTGATCCAAAGCTTAGTTGGCGCGGCAGTCGACCAGCAATTGATTGGATGCTAAAGCTTTTGCGCTTCATCCGCATAAATTAACAACAGTGGAGTGCCGAGTAAGGCAGAGAGCGGCAATGCTGGGGTAAGGCAAAGAGGGCCCTGGAATGCCGATCCATTTTCATGACACAAAACGGCGCTATTCGTCGATTTATGGATGGCCCATCTGAGCGTCGTATTGCATTTGCGCGTACTATCTTCGGCCTTTTCTTCCGTCTTGTTCGCTTATTTTTGACCGCGTCTTTGTCAGGTCAGAGAACGCCGCCGTTTCGGCGGAGGCGCCTTATCCGCTTTGTGGCCGACGTTTGCTGCCATACGGCCGAACGATTAACGGGCGGCGGCAGCCATTCGACACCTCACAAGACCATGGAGATGCAGCTTAAGAATAAGCAAATGTTTGGCGTTTCCAAGGCATAGGCCGGAGGAGCCCCTGCACCGTCAAGTGACCGCAAGCCACCTCCGCAAATTCGCTCGTCTAGCCGAGCTCTGTATGGCCCGCGCGAGGCCGTTATGCCCCATTCTCCCTGCAATGATTCCCTTGGGCCAATGGATGTCGGCGACGGCGCTGCAGGCAGGGGTATGAGCGAGGTTTTAGGTCCCCTTGACTGGGCGAGCTAGAGGTGGGAAGCCAGACGGGACGATGACAACAGCTCGCATTGCTAACGCCGCTGGGCGAGACATGAGTCGACGCAGGTGCCCAGCGGAAAGCCACCAAGCATGCATATGGCTCTTTTGGACGCTGGCGCCAGCCGACTTGCAGAGCTCCTCGTGATCGCGTGCCTTGGGGCGAGATGAAGCATCAGAGACAAAAAGAAGCCAACTGCCCTCATCTCAGGCCATCCTATTTCTCCAAGAGACATTTCGCACAATTGGAAATTGCTGTCTGTGCTATACATGCTTCTTTGTTTATTGTTCCCAACACCTACCCGCCTTTGTTCACGGTCTGGCCCCGTAGTCCTGACTCTGCCCTGTTGTTGCTCCTCCAGACCCGCATATATCCCCCATTTGCCCTCCACAGTCGTCTTGTCGGCTGCATGATTTTCGAAGGGGTGGTGTGAGAAACAGACGAATCTGTGTCAGTCAAGGTGTGAGCGTGTATGGATGGCTCTGGTATACATACGAAGTAGGTAGGCATGGCACGGAGTAATATGCGTGGTCTCCATTTTTGGGACCCCTGTTGCTACCACAACACACACTTGGCATTTTATATTTAGTACTCATCGTGTCCGCCATTCCACTCCTCTCGAGACTTGCTTGTCACTCCCTTTTGCTGTTCATTTCCTGATTCATATTTGCTTTAGGCTTTTCTGAACCTACGTTCTGAATCTAGCCTGCGTGGGCTGTTCCTATACGATCCTGGCTTAACGTCAGCTTACCGGAAGTCTCATTATCATACGTTATATCGCCACCAACTCCCGCTGCTGAGCATTCCCTTAAAGGCAGCTCTAGTAATTGCGTGTAAATAGCAATACTACGGGTGCTCTCTATCTACACGAGAAAAGACGAACAAACTCCGCTTCGGGGCCTCAGAAACCAAGAAACGCATCTCTCGCCATGTTTTGTGAGACGCACTATGTGCATGAGGCGAAAATGGCTGCTCATCATGCCATGCCGTACAGAGGCCCGGTAAAAGGCACCTCGCGCAATCCGGCCTCGAAACAGTCACGGCAATCCAGAGCGCTTGATCCTGAAGATTTGACGAGAAGGCTGCAAATTGTGCTGGCAGAACAAAAAGCCGTTGCAGAGAAGAAGAAGCGGGCCAGAGCAGCAGTCGAAGCCGAACGACAGGCAAACGCCGCAGCCGCGGCACGAAATGCGAGCGCCCTGCACCCTGGAGTGCACGGAATCCCCTTGGGACCAACTGCCCCATCTACGTATATACAAAAGAAGCAAATAACAGCATCGAAATCACTCGGCAAACTTATATCTCGAGATTCAAGCGAACATGGGCCCAAGACAGAGAAAAAGGTTGGGATGAAAAATTCTACATCGTCTAGCAACAGAAATTCGGAGGACACAGCGCCGTCCAACTACCGCCACGTCCCTCAGTTTGCTGCCTCGCAGTTTGCCCGGACGACCACCACCGAGACGGTAACGGAGAAGCATCTCCTACATAAGTTGTCCAGGCAGGCCATGAAGTTCCATATGGAAGGCCCCAATGCAATGGCTAGCATGGCAGCCTCGGACCTTACACCATCTGAGCAGAACAAAGCACTCAGAAGAGTACAAAGTATGAGAGAGAGACAATATGAGAGGAACCAGTTTCAGCACAACCATACACTTGCCACTACGGCCGAGATTGATGAGAAGCCAGCATCTCCCGCTACTGCTCATACGTTCCAAGAACATCGCAAATCCAAGGACGAACCGAACAAAGAGCTGCGGAGGAGAAGCGTAGGCGCTATTCTCGGCATGATGATATCAGCAGATTCCGAACCCGCTAGAAAATCATTGTCTTCTGCAGAGAATCAGTCAATTACCAACCACTCTGATGTTCTACCAGTTAATGCCGACGAGCACCGCGTGGATTGGACCCAGAGTGATGAGGCTGCCATTCTTCAGCAGCAACAGAAGCACGAGTCTCAACAACCACAGCAGCTGCAACAGCCGCAACAGCCAATTAAAGCTAGTACAAGCCAAAATGGGTTGCGCAAGTCTGAGTCAAGATGGGCTTTGCGAACCAAGCTTGGTAACTTTGGCAAGAAGAGCGACAAACTTTCTTCACCAACAGAAGAGAAAGACGAAGAGTCGCCCGTCGAGTCGCCTAAATCTCCCCTTGCGAAAGCAGGAGGACTCTTTGCACGGTTTAAGCGTTAGTCTTATTTATTATGCAAAACCGAAAAAACTATATATATCCACACATGAGGACAAAGGGGTTGAATATGTACCTTGAATAATCTGACTGGATGATTGAATGATCGAGGATGATGTAATGATAATAAATGTTGGTGTATACATCGGTGATGGAGAGATGGTTGTTGTATATGATTGTGAAATGGTAAAAGAAGCGAGTCGATGTATGTTATAGGAAAGTTCTCTTTTTATCGACAAAGGCCATTATACCCCAAAATAGTCACATAGGCCTCTCTCAAGCCTATACTTTCTATAATTGTAACTTAATTTCAGCGATTCGCTCTTGTCTTTGGTGTATATCTTATTGATTTCGTCGGTCCTCTGCTAGTAGACGCTCGATGAGAGCGGTGTCTTGCTCAGCAACCTGGCGCTGCACATAGGCCGCGGCATCGTTTCTATCGTTTGTCTCGTTCATAATGTGCAGTATCAGCTCTGTATATTCGCGGATCGCCTCGCCGTCCTCGCCGCTGGCCTTTCTGGCCCTTCGTAGAGCAGCTTTGCCGTTCTTGATGCCAATATCGTGGTTCCACTGGCCTCTGCCGGTATTGCTATTCGCAGGAAGACCCTTCATGAGAGAAGCAGGTATGGCTTTGGAGGCAGCATCTGGGGATTCTTGCGGAGGCTGGGTCGCATCGTGGATCTCGAGGAGCTGGTTCGGTAGATTTGGGTATTTCTTGAAGAGGCGCTGGAGTTTGTCTGAGGTGGCGAGGGCGCTAAAGGGATTTGAGCGATCGATGGGCTCTGACGAAGGAGGGAGAAGCGCATTGTTGAGAGGAAGCGCAGTTGAGGTCTGGTCTGCTGGCTTGGGTTCTTCCTTTGGAGGATCGGGAGGGTGGTTCTGCTGATGGGCTTTGCTGCATGGGACGGAGCAACTGTGACTTGTTAGACAATTGTTCTTTACTTTTTCTTCGTTTCTCGTTCATCCACGTTGTCTTTCTTTGCTTGTCTTTGCGAACAAAGCAACGCGATGGCGCAAAGAGGTATTCATTGTAACGTACTATGGAAGCCGACATCGCGAGCACTTGTATTTGCCAGGATTGATCTCGCAAACACCACAAAGGTTGGCATTCGCTTTCCGCACTGAAGGCGCCTGCGCCGCCGCAACATCGCCATTGTCGTTGCCATTCTGCTGGTTTGCTGCTGCGTTCGCGTCTGACACGTGCGCTTGCTGGCTCCTGGAGATAGGGTTCTCGTCTACAGAGCTCGCAGCAGTCTCGATGCCAGACATCTCCGCGGCAGCCTTGTCTTCCGCGGGAGCTGAAGAGGTAGAGCTCTTTTCAGCCTCGCCGTGGAGAGCCTCTGACGCCATTGTGTGTATTGAGAGGCGGTTCGCAGCAGGGTGTTTGTTTAATGTCTGGCGCGTATGGGATTCTATCAAAGTGTGATGTTAAAGAGTAGCGCCCCGCCATTCTAAACTTTTTTTTTGGCAGGTCTTGTTAGTCGTTTGGCGCGCAGATCTTTTTTTTTTTTTATTCTCTGCGGTACAAAGTACATACGTAGTCGCACATTGTTCAGATATTATTACAGCTTAAACTGCCTACAGGGGGCTCCCGGCGCAAGGAACATGTTCGTCAAGAGAGCGAGGAAAAAAAATTATGGCGCCCTTGCACCCTGGAAATGCAAGTCAGTGAGCAGGGCAGGCAGCGTCATTGGTGCAGCAGCTGCGTCATAACGGCCGTTTAGCTGGCGAGATTTCTACAAATGAGCGTCTGCAGGCTGCCCCTTTTCGGAGCATATAATGCAACCCTTCTGCTGTGGCGAGAGAAGACCAGTTTTGCTGGTCTCGATCGCCTGCTACATTATGCTAGTTCTCCATTGGCCGTGATGAAGACGAGAATACGACGCGAGCTTGACCACTATCCAACTATTGCAAGTATTGATATGATATTCTGTCAATTTTTGTTTCTGGTTTTACTATTTGCTAAGAACAACGCCACTGTGGCGCCTCTTGATTGACGAATGGCGGCCGAGCTGAATAAATCAAAGGAAAGGAAAGCTATGCGTCTTTGCTGGATTGTTTTGAGATAGGTATCTTGAGATACCGCCGGATGTCGTTCACTGCCTAGTCTTATCAGTCAGCGTAACTTGCCTAAGAGTCTTCACTGAGGTCGCTTGGTTTGGCTCTCGGCGACCATTCCGTAGGGCTACAATGCCGCGCATGCTAGGGAATAAGCTCCAGCTGGTAGATTCTTAGGCGTCGTGCTAGCCTCCCAAGGTTTTGGATTCCCCAGAGTCGTAGCATGTGGCGTGCCGCCTAAGGTTCGAATAGCCTCGACTTGACAGCACAGTGCATAGGAGCGGGGGCAGCAAGCGCAGGACGCCACCTAAATCACTGCATGACGAGCATTCAAACTGCATTCGAAAACAAATGTCATTGCCGCGTGGACATTGCTCAGACAAACATGCCTTGGCCCAGCGGCTTATGCGAATCGTACGCCGGCAGTGCTCCTCCCGCCGAGTCCCTAGTCCCTCTTCAGCTCTGGAGCTCGGCTGGC
Organism: Trichoderma evansii; assembly: GCF_050947405.1. NCBI lineage: Eukaryota > Fungi > Ascomycota > Sordariomycetes > Hypocreales > Hypocreaceae > Trichoderma > Trichoderma evansii. The sequence continues at coordinate 325,718 of NW_028145185.1, read as the reverse complement.
GGGCGGGCGTTGGAGGAAGTGTAGTCGAGGTATAATTTCGAATTGGCATCTTGACAGCGTCTGGCCATGTTGTTGAGCATTGCTGCTGATATCAACGCCAATTGAGCGGGTGCTCTTCAATGATTGGAGCCGTTTGGGGTCAACCCTGCTCTTGCTACGGCCCAAAGCTTCGTAGCACTCGGATATTTTGGAACAATCGCAAAAGCAATAGCTGCTGCAAGAGTCGCTCAACTGCTGCAGAAAAGGCGTCGCGTGATACTGTCTCAGCTGCCCGTAACTTCGTACCTTGGCCTCTGCAGCTCCCACTGGCTCGCGGCTGGCCTATGGAATGGCTGGGCCGGCCTGGCCTTGGGAGGGGTGCCAAGCAGGTGAAGCGAGTCGTAGGTGCCCGCCGCTATGCTTAGCCCGTAAAGCTTGGTAGAGGTCGAGCGGTACCTCGTAGTGACAAGGCTAGCATCGACGACGCCGTCTGTCTCCAATCTCGATGCGAGAAACTGTGCCGCCCCAGGTGGGAGCAGAGGCAGTTGGAGCAGACCAGGTGACTTGCGACGACTTGAGGCGGGGTTCTGGAATCGAACGATTTGCGGGGTGGCGATCACTGATATTTCTGAGCCAGAAGCTGGGGTTCTAGGAGGATTGCAGCTCTCCTCTCATCTGCTCTGCATGCGTCACGACACCCTCGCTGCTAACTGCCACTAGCGCTCTGTTGTTCTCTCGTATGAGAGCTTGTTTGAGCCCGTCTGTTCTTGGGGGCCTTTATCCGCAATCGGCAGCGACCAATCCCAGCGATGCAAACTCGATGCCTCGCCGCTGAGGCTGTGGAAAAACGGAAGACTATATCTAGACATGGAGCTTAAGCTTGGCTTGATTGACAGTGGCTGCTGAGCTAAGGTGGCAAAGGCTTATTAGACCCAAAGACGGTGCTTTGTTTCCCTCAGCTAAGGTTAGCCGCAGCGACCAAGTCCTGGTGGTGTCTCGTTAAGCTGATGATTGTCGATGGATTGTATTCTCTTATTCTGTTTGCTTTAGGTTTTAGGGCACAATTTCCAGCCGCACCTCCAAAGTTTCCCCCGCCCCTCCAGTGGGAAGGTCCAGGCCAAGACTGCCAGGATCAGGTCGGTTCTGCTAGCTCTGTAGCGCCTTTAGTGCCTACTAGAGCTGCCAGGATCTTCCTAAGCACGCAGGCACGGCAAGACACGAATGTACCTGCTGGTACTCTGTGTAGTTTCGCTAATGCAGGTCACTGGAAGGGGCCGGGAAATCGCCAGATTGGCCCTGTTTCACGGCAGAGGTACAAGCTGTATATCGACAGCAAGAAGAGACGATGCCTGCGGATGGAGATGGGAATAGAGCTGAGTATTTATTATGAAAGTAATGAAAAAAGGGCCATATCAAATAGAAATCGCCATTGTACAAGCTGCATCTTGAGATTGGCCTATTAGCAGCAGCATATCAAGACAGCATGACAGCCGGTAGGGCATCATAGAGAGACCCTCCATGGTCTGCATGTGCCATACTCTAGCCAAGCGAAGGATGACACCTCGCAAGGAGACGACTAAATTGAAGATGAACAGACTTCATACAATAGCGATTGCTCTCTATACGTCGTTGTGAGTCAATGGCGCTTTTGCTTCTGCCAAAATGTAAAAGAATTGAGTCGAGATGAACTGCTAGGGCTATAATAGATCTCGATGGACGGATATCGCTGGCTGGGAGTACCGCAGCCCTAATCTGAGCTACAGAGAGGTACTTTGTGTACATTCTTACCTGCATCCACCATCGAATGCAGCAATATCGCAGCCTTTGCTGAGTCCACCACGTTATAGGTACGAGGCGCCCCTCGGCCAAAGGGGGCCAGCAGGGACTCCGTAAGATGCAGCAAATTACTGCAACCTTGGTACGGAGTTTTACCTGCCCCGTACCTTGTCTTGGCTCTGCTCCTACTTGTAGCAGCCAGTGCGTTCCTGGGGCTGAGGTGGTAGTAATCAGAACAACCGCTAAAATAACCTCACGGTGACAGTGGTATTGCCCTAAATAGGCTATAGCGGCAGCTTCAGGTCACCTAAATGTGACTGCTCGCCTCCTTCAGCAGTCGGGGATGCCGGCCGGCATCGACGATGCGAGCCAGGATCAAGAATTTTCCAAGGCAGCGCGGGAAGAAAATCTCTGCAGAGTTGCCTCTCTTGCCCCAGCTCTGTAAAGCGTTATACTGCCCAGGTAGTAGGTAGTCGCAACTATTGCCAGCGTTGGTACTAAACCGTTCGTCGTAGAAAGAGCTGTGCCCTGTTATACTGCAAAGAGTTTTGGGACGATGATGCTCCGTGGTTGGATGTCGATCATACGGAGAGAGAAGCTGGTCCCGTGCTCATGGCGAATCAACTTACACCCAGCGCAGACGCAAGCCATACAGCATGGCGCTATTAGTAACCGCTGTCTAAGACGAGAGCAAGGGGTGGTGGGATTGCTGGATGCCCTGTCGATATGAGCATGGAGTGCGAAGTACTTACCAAGTCTTACCAAGTACCTGTGATGCAAACAGCCTTCAGACGAAACGAGGTGTGAATCTGTTTGTTTTCTTCCAGTCTCCAGGTAAGCAAAATGACAAGCACAAGAGATTGAAACGAATACTTTTCCCCCCTTTGCCTTGTGGCGATGTGCCGGATTATGCATTTATATAATTGAGCATTTGTGATTATGGGAAGCGATCATCCGAAGTCCCATATATAATTGAGCCCTCAAGGCGCAGGATCGTTGATTCCACTTATAATGAGCAGGTACTACGTGTAGTTATACCTGCTGCATGGCATTTGCAGGTGGAAAGAACGTAGCACTATCCGGCATCTAGATATTCCCGTTACTCGAAGCAGAAGAGACAAGAAGGAAAATCTCTTGTGTTGATCTTCTGTTTAACAGGTTTGATGCCGACTTCTCTCTCATCACATCACACCACATGCACGACATACCGCACGCCCGTCTCCTCACTGTGAGATGCAAACTAATGCCTCCTCTTTTTCCCAGTCCAATGCACCGCAGCCTTTGTTGCAGGCCCGGTTCCACGGCCACCTAGGGCCGCCACCTGGCCCAGCCCACATCGAGTTTGCCCCAGGCCCCATGGTCATCTCGAGGACCTCATGGATAGCTGCGGGAAATCCTGACGGCACTCGAAGCTCAGAGAAGCTGGGTTGGACAATGATCAACTCTCGATGCGAGCAAACAATAAAGCATCGTCTCTCTGATTGGCTCTCCAACCATACTTTGCCTTCAGCCATTAGTTCTACTATATGCTCGTCTTGGCTTGGATGAGCTTCCATCCCTCTGATCTCGTCTGCCGACACCACCTCCACCATCATCCGACGAAAGGCTGCTCGCGCGCCCGTGTGCTCTGCTCTGCTACTCATGCAAGTTGAGTGCCAGAGTAGCCCTCGCCCACCAACCCATGAAGAATCCACCACCCATCCATCCACATCACCCCCTTGTTAGCTTGCTTGGCTTGGCTATCCGTGTTAGCGCTATTAATCAATCCTCTTCTCTTAACGACAAAGGAGGGGGCCCAAGCCGAAGAGTCAAGCAAAAGCATATTTGCAACGCCAGCTCCTCTTTACAAGCCTCTGCAGACGCCTCATCACCTTTACAAGCCGGCCTTGTATGCGCTTCCCCTCTCGTTGCTTGTCGACCTCCACACTTCCAGCCGCGGCCAGCCTATCCGGATCGCCCTAGTCCGGTATTTCGTTTTAGTTCACACGGTACGGCGAGGTACTTGATTTTATTTCTGGAGCTTCTGCTCTCCTAATTTAACCTGCTTGCCGCAAGTGGTAGCGGCTTTGTACACACGTCCCTCGATGTCTCCGTCCGCTGTAGCTCAGTGCCTCTGAGCCTGAGCTTGACTCCAAGGGCTCTTTTGAACCATGTGTAAGTCTGGTGGTGGCAGAGCTCAGAACCATCACACTTGTCTCAGATACTGAACATCGTCACATTTCGATGTGCGGAGTACTATATATGCAGTAAATGCCCACCCAGGTCAGGCAATAATATCACAAGTACAGCCCACAGAAAAATAGCACATACATGCAAAGCCCACTTCCCTCTCTCCCTGCATCTGCCGCAACTCCCCCTCGTGCAGCAAATGCGACGGTACCTGGCAGTTCGTAACTCCTCCAGCGCTGTCTGCTCCGTGCGTCTGGCGGCGCCCAGGGGACCCCAGCGCCTAAATCTCCCCTCTGCATAGCGCTCTGCACAGCGCTCTGCAGCGGCGCGGGCTCCGCCTCGTTAGCGCTACAAGCTGCTATTGAGGAGGTACTTCGGGGTACTCCGGACCCCATAAAGTTGGCACGCCGGCCGTCCTCGTCTACGCCACTTACTGCCCTGGCGCTCAGGCCTGGGGGCTCTCTCTCCACCTTTTGAAAACGTCGACCGCACGACACCTGCGCCGGCCTCTGTCGCGAGCCTCTCGACCTCTTCCACCCCACCTGCGCCGAACCGCGACGTCTTCGAGTTCAAATCGACTGAGCCGAACTGACTTAAACCTCGGGTCTGTTCCTGATCCTGCTTCCGTCCAGCCGCTTGCCGGGTTCCAGCTCTCTGCCCTTCACCATCGCCACTCATCCATCGCACCGCAGCTTCACTCGATCCGCGTCCTTGGCGATCGACTCAGCCTGTAGCATCCCGCTCTACCTCGTCTCTCCCCTGGCCGCAGCGCCTTGCTAAGCTGCTGCTGTTACAGCTTCCCGTGCCGGCGTCGTGCGTTGTCAGCATTGGCTGCGCTTGGATTGGCGAGTCCCTGGGCCTCTAACAGGAGAATCATGGGCCTCGACTGGCACAAGGTGCTTCTCCAGCTCTAGCAACACCATTGCCTCTCCGTCTGCAGTCGTCGCTCGCCATTTCCCGCGGCTGTGGATGAGCACGGAGCATTATCTCGCCTTGGTCCCATCCTCTCTCCTTACAGCCTAAACCCCTGCCTCTTTTGTCCTCTTTCTGCTTCGGTCTCGTCTGGTTTTCTCTCTCGCCTTTCTCTCTCGCCTTTCTCTCTCTTTTTTGGGTTCTGGATTAGACGCGCCGGCTTAGACGTTATACTTTCCGATATTGTCCTTCTTCACCCGCCTTCTTGTTTCACTTTAATCAATCGAATCGCCCAACGGCTTTTTGCGGCACCCAACCATCACCACCCAAAACCACCACCACCACCACCATTGCCGCTCGAGCACGCCGACACACGCTTCTTTCGCCACTTCCAAAAAACCTTCGTCAGCCTATCGCGTCTCGTCCAGTCGCTCTCGTCTATCATTTCTACCACTTAGAACTTCTTTTTTTCTTCTATTTGATTCCCCACATAGACCGTACCTGACATTTTGTGACTGGTAAGTGGAATGTTCTTTGAACTTCAGCTCAGCTGGCCTCGACCCAGTCCTGACGCCTTCTCCCCTTCCCCCATCACGCATTATGCATTTTAGCGATCTAGGCGGCTGCGAAGAACTTGTCGATCAGATCCGGGGCCATCTCGCTATGCCTGCATGAGCTTGGTTTACTATAGTCTGCATTGATATGCTAACGATTAAATAGCTTTGTCTTATTCTTTTCAGATTCATTCTTCTACAACATTTCCGTTTTCTGAAGTTTCAACCTCTCAAACCCCATCCTCCTCAGATCTATATTCCTCCCGTTGGCATTTTACGCTCGAAAGATCTCACACACCGAACCTCCCCGGGCGATCATCTGATTCTTTTGGCTCTGCCTTATTATTCGGCGCCAAACTACCTTCCGCTAGTATCGATTTCTTAAATCCTCTATCACTTGGAGACAAGTTCGCACGCAGAAAACAAAACGCGGCTCGAATTGTATAAATTCGCTCCTGCACCCAATTAGCGTTATCCTCATCGACCGATCATGAGTTCAGGCTCCGCTAAGAACGGATCATCGTCGAGGTTGACTCAGGTGCCGTCCAACCAGTCTCTACTGTTGGAAAAAGTGAATGCTAGGACGTCGACCCCAGACTCTGAAGCGCTAGCCAGCTCTGAAGACGAAGGAGATCATCGCCACGAAACCTCTCAAACCCTTGTACAGCCCGTCAAGCCTGTCCGCCGGGCCTCTTGGTTAAACGATACATCTGCACCTCTCAGCCGACCTCGCAAAGGGTCATTTGCGAGCAATTCAATGTCTCCAACCACATCTCACCCCAGCACTCCATCCATTGAAACCGGAGCGGGGACCTGGGGCTCTCATTCCACGTCCTCAACAATGGGTCGCACGCCAGGGTCGAACTTTCATTGGGGAACTGGTATCTGGAATTCAGATCGCAAAGACCCGCCGTTGAGACTCAGCGAGGTTCTCCCATCTCCTACCTCGACTGTACCCCCCGGGGCTGGAAGCAACTCTTTCTTTGGCCCAGATTCTTCCAGCCTAACACCGACCTCCGCAGCCGCTCGTGAGCCAGGCACCAATTCACAAATCCCCTTTCCCATTCCACTCCATCCTACGCCAAAAACCTACCGCTCGCAATCGTATTCTGCTGGGCAGCTGGATCCTGAAATGTCGCCAGGCACTGGGATGAGCTCCTCCACCGTCATAGGTCGGGCTCGTTATCCTGCTCTTCAGCATCGACCTTCACGGCCTAGCATGCTAAGCGAGATGTCGAGCGATGGAACCATGCTTGGAAAGGTCAAAGAAGTGGAAGATGACGACGACGAAAACTCATCCGAATCCCTCCAAGGCTCCTTCCATCAGAGCGCTGAAGCTAAAGCTATTGAGATGCTTGCGCGAGAGAATGCCATGCTTAGGCAGCAGCAACAGGCTCAGCAACAGGCTCAGCAGGCTCAACAGCAACAGCAGCAGCAGCAGCAGTACGGTTCAAGGATTCGACAACGCGGTGCCCCTGGATCTTATCATGGCAACGGTTACCCCCTTCGAGAGTACGTTCCAGAAGAAGCGGATTATGCTATCGATGAGCTTGATGAAACAAATGACGGCGAGGGCATGGGCAGGCGACCTGCCGATAGGAGAATGAGCGAGTTTGGTATATCAGGAAACCCATACCGCAATCCTATGGGCTTTGATGGACGGAAAGAAGTTCCCAACTTGAAGAAGGCGCTTTGGTCTAGCTCTCCAAGCTACTTTGCAAATGACCTTTCCCAGAGCAGACGCCATTCTTTCGCCAATATGCCCACACGACAGGGATCCATCAGCTCGATTGCCGATTCTGTTGCTACACTGGAGGCACCAAATCCTGATCTCCAGCTGAATCAGGGCTATCCGTCCGGCTACCCAGACAGCTCAGCTTTTGGAGGCGCGAGTAATCGTAAGTTTTCTTTAGACCTAGTCAGCTACATGTACATGGGCGCTAACAGTTCCTCGACAGCTAATTTCTTCCCAGGAGGTGGTAACATGGCGGGCTCTATGCCGTCAGGATTTAGCAATCCGTTCGCGTCTCCGTTTGGAATGCACGGTCAATTTTCTGCCAACCGTCCGCCGTCTCCCCATCGTAACGTGTATAGCGTGGGCCAACCAAGGCACAACCAGCTTTTGCACGTCGTCCTATTCAAGTGCGCCAGAGCGGACGTATTCTATATCCAAGAAGGGACTGGGCTTACTGTCAAGCCTGGAGACCTTGTCATTGTCGAGGCTGATCGAGGCACCGACCTTGGAACTGTTGCACGAGACAACGTCGATTGGCAGACAGCCAAGGAGCTCAAAGAACACTATGCAGAGGAGCAATACAAATGGTTAATGATGTATTCTCAAAACGCGGCCGCCGCACAGGAAGGTTCAGGTGCCGGCCTCTTGGCTTCATCCAATGGCCTCCAGGGCAGTGCGATTGGTGGTATGGGCCCACCAAATCAACACCACATGCAAGAGCCCAGTGCTGGTGAGCTACGCCCCAAGCTCATCAAGCGTCTCGCCCAGAACCACGAGATTCATTCTCTGCGAGACAAAGAAGGCCAGGAGGCCAAGGCGAAGCGGGTGTGCATGCAAAAGGTCAAGGAACACGGCCTAAACATGGAGATTCTTGACGCTGAGTTCCAAATGTAAGCTGAAATATGTCCTTATGAAAATGATATCGCATTAAGCTGACCGAATTGTTAGGGACTGGAAGAAACTGACCTTTTACTACTTTGCTGATTCCTATATTAACTTCAACTCCCTTGTCACGGATCTCTTCAAGATATACAAGACTCGTATCTGGATGTCCGCAATCAACCCGGCATCATTTGCTAGCCCTACCTTGGGGATCCAAGCGCCGAGCGGTGTTGGACCTGGTGCCGTTGGTGTTGGTCGCGGAGCAAATCCAAATGAGCGTCGCCCGAACCAAGTCTCGCAACAGGAACAGCAATCACAACTATTCGCTGGCGCTGCACAACAAGCTCGGGGCCTGCGATCTGGCTATGCCCAGTCTCAATTAGCCGCAGATAGACCAGCTCCTGCAGCCACCGGATTTCCACCTCCCAATTACGCATATGGGTCCGCAGGTGGCTTCGGGAATAATCGAATGAATAACGGTGGCTCATACACGTTGGGCGTGAACCAAGGTGCCGATGCCTTCGCTGGTGCTGGATTCCCACACTCGGGCGATCTCCAGTCAATCCGCCAGCGATTTCCTACTTCTCAAACCATGACACCCCCTGGGCAGCAACCCCAGGGCGTGAATACCATCTCACCTCCTGGCGACTGGACAGCCAGTTTTCAAGGTCTCTCACTGAACACTCACTAAATTTTTGGACGGCAACATTTGAACGACTTATAGCATGATTAGACTACAACGCTCGTTTTTCTTTATTGCGCGCTGATTGCTATTCTCTAAAGGATATTCAACGATAATGAAAGAATAAAAGAAGACAAAATATTTCTTTTTGCAATATGCCTATTCATCAGTTTTATTTTTTCTGACGGCGGCGGCGATGGCTCAGTATGAACATCACATGAGCGAATCTCGAAGTTTTTTTTTTTTTTTTTGCTTAAAGAGGGGAGTCTGCTGCACCATTTCTCTCATTATTACAATAGAGCCCCCCTCGCAACTGTCGTTACATCTGGAAATCTTTTTTTGCTATATACATACATATACATACATATTATCCCTCTATAACCCTGGTATGGATTACGGATTTGGCTACTGGACATGCGAGATCAAAGAATGGAGAATGGGTATGGTTTTGCTTTCGCTTCCATTGGCTGAGAATATAGACAGAGAGACCTGAGTTAACGCAATGCATGCTGTAACTAATACACAATCAAAAAAAGGGAACGGATTGGGTATGGCTAATGTCATGTACGACAAGAGATTTTTTTTTATTTTTTTCCTTTTATCTATATGCTCTTCTTCTTTGTCGTGCTCTCTCGACAACCTTTCTTATTATTTTACTTTACAGAATTTGGACCGCATTAGTATTTGCTTTTCTTAAAGATAAAGAATAATTCATTATTATAAAGAGAATATTATTTTTGGTATTGAATTGATGATTGACTGCACTATCTTGAAATCTGGTGTCCTGCATGATATGCTGTAGCAGCTAGCACTACCCGAGGCGAAAATGGCTACGAAGAATGGCCAACATTGATCACTACCCTAAAACTGTTGGGTTCGTTTCTTCGCTTCAGTCAGCGTATATTTGTATCAATAAATGAAATACATTGGCAGACAATCTTTATTATGTAGACACTTTTTCTTTCCAAGGTTAGGTGCACAGCGATGCACCTTCCAATATGCGAGGGCAGCTTTCTCAATAGGAGGAAGGTGCGATGTTCGCTGAATATCTAGTGACTCTCCGCCCTTCTCATTTCTCAATCCCAATTTCACAACAAAAGTTTTTTTTTTTCTAATTCTTTCTCACCGTCCTTTTTACATTATTTCTTTTGAAGATGTTTCATTTCGTTATGATTCTTTGTTGTTGAGTCTCAGTCATTGGACGATAACTTTCTACATCTTATAGTTGTGTCTTTTATCGAGATGCCCGCCAGAACACGGAAAAGAAAGGCTTCAGAAGAGGGTAAGAGACCGATTGTTTAATTTCAATCCTCTAAATGCCGCTTGAGTTTATACAACAAACTGACAAGTTATTGTAGAAGATGCGGCACCTGAAGTTATGCCTGCAGCGAAAAAGACATCGCGGGCGCCATGTAAATCGCAGAAGAGCTCCCAAGAACAGCCACCAAAAGCTAGGAAAAGTTCGAAGAAAGCACAGTCAGAGAATAGGTAATAACGTCTGTGAATATACGTGCGAAATTGAAATTGATGGCAATTGATGTTAGTGAGAGCTCGAATCCTACGAGAGCTTCCAAAAAGGCCAATTCAACAGCTTCTGGCGTGTCGACTGCAAAGAGAGACATTCGGAAAAAAGCAGATGAGTTGATTCATATAATAGAGAGCCAGTATGATGATTCCTGAGAGTTTTCTCCTCTTGCATTCGTCTCAGAAGTACTAACAAGGAGCTGACTTGCAGGGCTGAAGACGGGCCTAGTGATCTTGGATCCGGTACTATTACCACTGGGACGAAGATGACCCCTCTCTGGACAGATAAGATCGGTTTGGAGCCTGAGACAATCAGAAGAAATCCCAATACAATATACCAGAAATCTTGCGAACATATACAAAGCATGCACGAGACTATCGAGGAATATAAACGGGTAAATCGTGCAACGGCCAATCTAGCAAAGCCCGCCGAGATCAAACAATGGGAGCAGGATTCCAAAGACATAACAAAAGTGGACAAAAGAGCTATGGAGATTTTGATAAATAAACTAAACGTCATTGTAACTGGGGAGAAGAAGGCAGAGCATCATCGTTCTCTGGCACGATCAGCCGATGAGGTTGAGCAAGCTGCTCGGAAGTGGCTTCAGACTGGGATCTCGACTGGGGAAGAAACCTGGGGAGATGCTGCACGAGAGGCTATTAAGGCGTTATCTGGATTGGCCAAGATTTTGTCGTGATTAATAGATAAGATCAATTCCAGTTGATTGACCTAATACCAACCATTCAACGTTGTCGGACATCTGTTTTCTACTTGATCTCAAATGTTCCTTGGTATCTCCACTTATCTTGTAGATCGTCCGCATTGAGTTTGTTCGTTCATGTGGCTGACTCAGCAGTGCTCCACCCAGCTTTTTTTTCCCACCAAGAAAGCCCACGAGGGCTCTGAGGGGCAAGTCCTATCACGCTAGAGCCATGATGGGTTTAGCCCGTCGCTTAACCCACAAACAGGCCCTTGAATTTTCATTATCGCTTTTGGGTTTTGCAGCCTTCTCCTCCGAAATTTCGACATCCTCTCGATCCAACCTCGTTCAACTAACCCTCGGCAGGAAAATTTCTGACCTCAAGCCGGTTTGTCCTCCCCCTCCCATTCATGTCTATTCCAATTCATCTTCTTCCATTGAGGAGTGAATAGCAAAACGTCTGTTTGGTAAAGCTAACGTTTGTCGTCGTCGCCGCCGCCAAATAGCAAAAATGGGTGCCCTCAAGTATGTCGAAGAGCTCCAGAAGAAGAAGCAGTCCGATTTGGTCCGCTTCCTTCTCCGTGTGCGCTGCTGGGAAGTACGTTACAACTCCGAATGAAATTACACACACACGCAAAAACATCCCGAGACGAAATATATATAAAAAAATTTCAATACGTTCTCTGTGGACGGGGCCGGATGAGGTCGAGGCAGTGGGAATTGAAACTTTTTTTCGATGTCTAGATTTTTCTTCTCTACACTCTTTCTTCTCTCTTCTGTGGCTACCTCCATCTTTGGACGGGACTTGTGTGTGAGATTGGGAAATTATCTTTTCCCTTTTCTCACATGCTGTTCCTATTCTTTGCCCGTAAAACGGCATTGAAGGTCACGAGAGAGAGAAACGAGATGAAGAAACGTCTACGACTGATGAGTTTCCCGTGTTCCCAACTGCCAACATCTACATCCCCCCTCTGTCTTTGCTATACACTCGTTGAACATTTGCTGAGAGTGCATTAATATAGTACCGTCAATTGAACGTTATCCACCGCGCCTCCCGCCCTTCGCGCCCCGACAAGGCTCGCCGTCTGGGCTACAAGGCCAAGCAGGGATACGTTATCTACCGTGTCCGTGTCCGCCGTGGTGGCCGCAAGCGCCCTGCCCCCAAGGGTGCCACCTATGGTACGTTTTTCTTCAAATCCGCTCGGAAAAATTTTCTCTCCAGAAGAATCTGTTTACTGACAAAATCTCAACGAAAACAGGCAAGCCCACCAACCAGGGTATCAACCAGCTCAAGTACCAGCGCTCCCTCAAGGCCACCGCCGAGGAGCGTGTCGGTCGCCGCTGCGCTAACCTGCGCGTCCTGAACTCCTACTGGATCAACCAGGACTCTACCTACAAGTACTTCGAGGTCATCCTCGTCGACCCCAGCCACAAGGCCATCCGCATCGACCCCCGCATCAACTGGATCGTCAACCCCGTCCACAAGCACCGCGAGGCTCGTGGCCTTACCGCCACCGGCAAGCGCTCCCGTGGTCTCAACAAGGGCCACCGCTACAACAAGACCACCGCTGGCCGCAGAAAGACCTGGAAGAGACACAACACCCTGTCCCTGTGGCGCTACAGGTAAACGCTCTCCGCCGGAAAGCGGAAGCGTTGACGACCGGGGTGGTTTTGCGGTGGCAGCGTTCCTGGATATCCTTCTGGGAGTGTTCTTCGCGAGAGTTCTTTGGTGGTCTTCTTCGTTTTTACTGTTGCAGCAGAAATGTATTTGCGAGCAGGAAAAATATCACGGAGGTAGCCTGGAAGATCGGAGTTTAAAAAAAGGCCAAAAGATGCTACTTTCTTCTTTGGTAGTTCTTTAAAAATGGAAATGGCATGAACACTTTCCGATGATTAATATTTCGGAACTGCGATGATATCTCTTTTTTCTTTTCAAATTTTCCTATGTAGAAAGCAATTGTGACTTTTCACTCTTCATCTTCCCAAGTGTGTCCCATTCTCAATTGCCAGTGTTCCCTGCGTAAGATGCAATGTAGCTCAGTATCCATTCATCATGATCCCCTCCCCAACAAAAAGCATAGTAAGTAGATCACATGTAAACCACACCAAGATGAAGACATGCCATATTCAGTGCCCAATCCATGTCAATTGATAAATAGCAAAATGATTTCTTGTCTCTAAATACAATCCAGAAAGCAAGGAGCCTTTATCTCGTTACTACCTCCGCACGCAAACCCCCAAAACATATCAGCCCCGATCCAGAAGAAAGCTGAGTTACTTCCTCCATCGTGAAATCGAACTCCCCCAAAGTAAAAACCGAGTTCAAATGGCTCCAATTTTGTCTGTCTCTCTTTCTCTCTCAAACATAATACAAGCCGCGCGCGAACTGCAGGCAATTTTTGCAGAAACGTGAGGGGGGAAAAAGGCAAAACGTGAAGAGGAAAAGGAAAGAAAACACACACCCAGCTACCCAGGCTTGCGCATTGGCGACATTACCAGTTCATTGAGCCCTAACTAAAATCCAGCCGTTTCATATAGTCCAAATTTCCTTCGTTGGCCTTTGAAAGCTTCAATGTTTAGATACCATTGTCACTTAATTGGACAACTCAACAACCTCCGAGCGAACTGGGGAGTTGATCCATTCAACAAACCAGATATACAACTCCAATGAAAATCCAGCAGTCGTCAAAAGAGGCATGCGGACCGCAAAATCCAACGTATGCCGCTTCAAATGGCTGTCTGTAGTGGTAAATAATAAGAGAAGAAAAAAAGAAAACCATTCTAGGTGATAAAACTGAAAACCGGGGAGAGAAAAACACATCAAATGACAATAAGAGAATCGAAGAGAAGAAGAAAAAGAAAAAGAAAGTAATAGTTTGTCATCGGAGTCAATACTGGAAGCAGTAACGATCCAAGCACAAGTATAGACGAAGTCTTGGGCTGGCTCGCCTATGCATGTGTTCTTAAATCGTATGTAGACAACCTGAAGCACCGATGGCGCAAACCGAGAAAAGATTCCCGAACCACGTTCATTCGTTCGTAATATACACGCAAAACACTCTTATAAATGCTGTGTTGCTCAGATACTGAGCAGGTCGTTCCTGAAGGAATATCGCGTTCTGGCTTGCGGAGCTAATGAAACAGAAAAGGAAGAGAGACCGAAAATAGAATTAGGAATGTCATCATCGTGACAGTGTCACCACCGTGCCGCATAAAGTCGTATTCCAATGAAATCTCATAAGTGAATAGCGTAAGAGCATAGGCGGCTGAAGGGACATTATACACGCAAATCGTCAAAATAGACGAAATTTCAAATAGTTTACACCCAGTGCGTCTCACCATCCACCGAAGTGTTAGCAGAGTGTCCCTGGCTAAATCTTTGGTTGAATTGGGGAGGCTGGACAGAGCCACCCGAGCTGGAGCTTGTAGAGGATGTCGGCATAGAGGTACTGCTGGTGAATGGAGGTGGCACCTGCTGGCGCATGCCCTGGCTTCCAATACTAGGGACCGATGCCCCGTTCGTATTGGCACTGGCATTAGGACCAATGGGGGGAAGCACTCCAGGACCTGAAATCCCCCGGTTATGGCTGGGGCGCAGTGGGATCTGGCCACCTGTGTTGTCAGAAGGAGTGACTTGGCCACTCGAGGCAGCGCTTCCGCGGTTATCATACGCGGCAATCTTTGCTTGGATGCGGCGTCCGTATGGAGTCGTACGAATCTGTGGAAGAATAGGGCGGATAGCCTCAACAAGACGGTATTTCTGATGAGGAGTGGAAAATTCAAGCGCCGTCTGTATGACATAATTGGCAAATGAATCACGAAGAAGGCGCTCCATCTCCGGTTGAGCCAGCATCTCTTCTACAATCATGTCCTTCGAAGGAGCTTGGGCACAGCGCAGGCACTTCTCAATAACATTGGAGCTGAATTTGTGGCGAGAGAGCTGGCTGATACAGCCCTGGAACATGCCAACAATAGGCTCAGTGAAGGTGGGCTCATTGAGATCAATGATATATTGGACAACGTAGTTGCCAAATGGATCTTGAACCAATATGCGCGCATGTTCAGTGATGCGCTGGATCAGCCAGAGCTTCTGCTCGCCCGTGGCATGGTCGATGCAGCGCTGGAGCACACAGCAGCCGTGCCTGTGGGTACCAACTTCGATACAGTTGTTGCCGACAGCATCGAAAATGAACTGGGCGTCAGTAGCAGTGAGCTTGTTAAGACACTTCTGGATGACATGGTTGCCGTTCAGATCCTGGATGAGCTCCACAACTCGGAAACGGAGAGCCTCAATAATGAGATGAATCTGCTGAGGAGTACTGACGTACTCAATCATCTTCTGAAGGGCTCTCGTTCCGTGCTGGTTAAGAGCGATGCGCACCATGTCTTGGGATGCGTTCTGGATTAAAACAGTTCTTTCGTCGTCATTGCAGAACTCGAGGAGCTTTTGGCACAAATAATTACCAAACGGATCCGTCATGAGCTCTATGACATGCTGATTGGTCTCGAGCCAAATCATGTGAACCTGATCGCTATTGCGTTCTTCCAGCTTCTTTTGGAGATAGCGGCAACCGTGCTGATCTTTGCATAGCTCATAAATCTGGCCTCGAAATGAATCCAGTGGCATATTTTGATATCGAGACATTGCTGTAAAAAGGACGTTAGTATAAAGGAGCAAGAGAGAAACAAGGAAGGGCGCTGCTAACACTCACTTTCGTTATCTAGTTGTCGACGATGCTGGATAACGCGAGCTTGGCTGTCACGGTGCTGATTGCCCTGACCGTAGGATACGTTACCATAGGGGGGATAATTCTGAGATGTGAATGCGCCGCCTCCATTGGCTCCATTAATATTCAGCTGCTGCATCCCTGCAGAGAGCGAGTGAGCGCCGTATGAAGGGCTTGAAGTGGAACTTGGGGTTGGAAAGCCATTTGTTGGGTAGAAGTTGGTGCTGCCAGGAGAAGCCACAGGGGCGGCGGCATGAGGAGTTGCAGGGTGAGGTGCCACAGATGCCATGGTTGGTCCAAACGGAGCAGCGCTAGCTTGAAGAGCTGAGTTAATCGACGGGAAGACGCCAGCCTGCTCTCGACTGGCACTGATATTGTTATCGTTGGACAACTCGCGAGCATGTCGAACTGGTACTGCTCCAGCAGGAATGCGGCCGATGCTAGCATTATGATTATGGAAGTGCTGCTGAGCGTGGTTGTTTGCGCCACCGTTTATCATGGAGGCACCTGCAGGGTTCTTGACGGTAGGGATGTCGTTGGCAGAATAAGAGCTGTGCAGCTTGGGAGGTGGGTGGACTGCCTGAGAAGCACCAGCAGTCTCATTGGAATTTTCCGAAATGTACTTGAGATCAAGGGAGTGTCGAAAAGATGCAGGCCGGTTTCCAATGTTGCCTGTGTCGCCAGTCTGGCCAACGGAGTGCCCATTAATAGCAGACATGCTGTGCTGGGTACGATGCCGGGCTACGTTGGTTCTCCAATGACTGGAGGATCGCGCTTCAGGGTTAGGCGAGGGTGCCAGAGCAAGGTCGAGAGCGGCTGATGATGCCGATAGCTAAGAGAAGATTGCGAAATTAGCAAATTTGAAAATCACCGATTACAAGAATCAGGCTACAGAACACGGAGAAGTGTAGTGGTAGGGAATGGAGAAAGATGAGAGAAGAAGAGGATGAAAAAGAAGAGGAAGAGGTGGGGGGGATAAGAGCTGCAAAGGTAAAACGCGTGCTGGAGATGGGGGAGAGAGGTGTGCTGCCTGCTGCCAGCTGCTAAGCGTCTGTCACCCCAATATGGCAGCCCGAAGGTGATAATATTGGGAGAACAGGAGAAGAAGCTACCAATCTACGCTAAACGCAGCGCTCTCAAAGATTTTTATAACGTCTAAACTTTGGAAGTAACAGAAAAGCAAAAGAAATGAGTACTCACAATTTGGTCGTCACGGCGAACAAGGGTGGGAAAGCTCTCGTCAGCAGTGTAGCCGGAATTTAGGTGGTGTGGTTCGTCGTCACCAAACAAAAAGCGCGTTGTGTTGGTCTGATCAAGATTCGTGTCGTAAAATCCAGTTCTTGAGCGAGTGACCGGCATGGAATACCGATTTATCCTCCTAATATCAAAGGTTAGCTATATAAGATATGCCAAGGAATCGAGCCCTCGAGTCAGTGGAGTAGATGTGGCAGCTTGACATGCAAGATGGCGCAAAGTACACCTGCTCTGCGCAGGAGATGCCTCACAGGCTTGGTTCCTGGCGCCTGGCAACAGTGTTGCGCAGGCATGAATCCAAAGCGTACTCGCACTCGCTCCTCTGGCAAGCCAGCCTCGCATGCATAAGATACTAGCCCCGCTCATGCTACTCAAGGCAAACACTTTACGCGCTCTCAGAATATCCAACCGCCAAAGGGAGGGGAATCAACAAAAAACTCTTTCTGCCGTGTACTTACGAGTTTGTAGATCGCTGACTGCTCGGATCTTGACGAACAGCCTCCTCTTTATCATCGTCATCGCTGTTGCGGCGCGTAATAGGGACAGACCGCGATGGCACCTGGGCATCATCAAGCCCGTATGACTGCTGGAGCGAGCCGGCGCCGTGGACAGGAGAGTCCAGCAGCGAACCAGAGCGAGCTGGTCGGCCGAATAAGCCTGGGGGAGAAGTTATGCTCGAGGTCGAGAAGCGATTCGGCCGTGAGAAGATGGAAGGAAAGCCGTTGTTGGTGTTTCGATATTCGGGAGGGGTTGTCGGCTCGGATTGATGCCCGGCGAATCGATTCATCTCTTCTTCCATTCGCACCAACTCAAGCGCCTCTCGTCGCTGTTTCTGATCCAATGCGTGCATCTCGATCTCAAAGAGGCGTCTCTGTTCTCGAATCCTCTCATACTCTAACCGTTTCTTCTCAATCTAAACGTCGGGGAGTTAGTCGAGCTCGCGATTCTCAGTATATTCAACCCATGCAGGTTCCTAGCCTAGGGGCGGAAACTAGCATGGGAAGGAAGGATTGGATGGGAGTGGTTGTGTTTGGAAGCCATCGATTGGGGGCTACCTACCAATTGGACCCTATGTAGCGCCTGCGTGGCAGAGAGTCAGCCAATGTCGCACATAAACAAAACGGAGAGCTTCGCAGCAGGCCACGCCTGGCACTGCAAGCAGCGGCAGCAACGTGTTCCTAACCAGGTCCCCAACAACGACTTACATTATTATATTCTTGGGACCCGTTATAGTCTTGAGATATGTCGGCCCTACGGGGCGGAGAAGTTAGGGAGCTCATTGAAGAGAGTGTTGGCACACGGCCCGAGTCGGTGGTGAAGCGGCGAGGTAAGGAGGAGCGCAAGTCGTGGCTCGACGGCTGTTGTAGCTGCTGTTGCTGTTGTTGCTGTTGTTGTTGCTGCTGCTGTTGAGGGATGCGAGCGGCGCCGCGAGAAGGTGAGACAAGCGGGTTGACGGGCGGCTCGTTCCTCGGCGCCTGCTGAGGGCGGAATCGCGAATCTTCCATGCCGGGCAACGAAGGGAAAGCGACAATACTCGTACACGCCGAATTGGCTGCGCTCGGACGGTCTATATAGCCTAAAGCGCTGCAGACATGAAGCACAAGGGCAAAAGTCAGCACGCCTTATTGTTGTGGACGAGAAGGTTAGGGCCAGGCACAGGAGCCAGCGACGCTGGAGGCGGGGTGGGATAGGGCGAAGGGATTGGACCGTTGACGAGGCAAGGCGATGCTGGTCTGTGGTCGGTGTTGCAGCCACAAGCAAGGATGAGCAAGGATGAGCCGGTGGATGCCCAGATGGTCTGGGCTGGACTGGGGCCAGCGCGCCAGGCAGGGGTCCTTGGTGTGCATCCAGCGTCCAGTTTCCACCGCCGTGCTGCAGCAGGTCGCTGGATCAAGCTCGATAGACACCGTTGGGAGGCCGAGTCGTCATCGGTGGCTCGCTGCCAGCTCAGCATCACGTTGGTGTTGGGTATTGAGCACGGCGAGGCAGAGCGTGAGGCAGCAGCCAAACGCCCGGACTATATCCAGCTCCCAAGCCAAGGCGACGCCAGGTCATGGCCGCTAGTGCTACCGCTGCTCGTATACAAGCAGGATGGCAAAACGTGCTCGTGCTCGTGTGCTGGTGATGGTGTCTTGGTTGTTACGAAGCATCCAAGGGCCTCCCAGTCTCGATGTTGACCCTTTGCTCAGTCCGTGCCATCGAAAGAAGAGGCATTGGCGAAGACAGAGGAAGCCTAGCCAGCAAAGCTCTGTGGCCCAGCCAGCATCTCATCTCCTCGATCAAGTGCCTCGGCCAGCTCATCGCCAAATTGGTCAAGTCCCAGGGAAAATGTGTTATGCTGGCAGTGGTCATAGACATGCACTGCGAGCGAGGGGAGAGGAAGATGAAAATTGGGAACCAAACGTGCTGGTATAATGCAAATAAGGCTTGATGACAAACGTACCTCACGCTCTGTAATAAGCCAAACTAGACGGGCAAGACGAAACAATGGTTCGAATTCGGTGGCCCAAATCGATATGTATTGGATTACAGATAGATGGAATACAGGCACTCGGCGAACAAATGCAGAAGACGGTTGACGACGGCCTCAGCTCCGTCGGAAAGGAAATTGAACAGCGGATAGTACAGTACAGGCGAAAAGGAGCGTATTAGAGCATAAGAAGAGTAACCGGAAGAGAATCAGCTCCAGAGCCTCACCATGAACGTCGAGACCGTATCATACAAGCACAGAGGGGATGGAGAGGGTGAAGAGGAACGTGGGGAGAGATGGCGGGAGAAGATCTGTCTGAAGCACGAAACGTGAGAGAAATCATTTCCTGGGATCCCAGTTTAGGCAAGTGGCGGAGCGGACCTGGCTACAGTACAGTAGCAGGTCCAGTGCTAACGGCACTACGGCGAGCGCTGCGAAGGGCCCGGAAGAGCCCCGTCAACAAGTGCAGGAGGCGGTGCCACAGCGATTAACGGTTGGGCTGAGCGCCAATCAAGAGGTGGCCTCAACTCTATATTATGCCGATGCGGCAGCTGTGTCGCTGCGCTAGATCTTTCACCTGGCCCGAGACGCTGGCAGCAGATTGGCTGTTGCGATAACACGAGGCATCCAATGCTGTGCTGGTACAAAGAGAGTCATGACAGGGCTTGTATGGTTCTGGTAGGTAGGCATACAGCCTATTTGCAAGGACATACTCGTGTTCGAATAGTACCTAGGACTCCTAGCAGCACTGCTGGGGCATCAACTCAACAGGTACAAGTGAAATTTAACCAGCTCCTCCACTGCTAGCCAGGCGAAGAGCGTCCTTTAAGGTTAGGCGTTGCTGGACTCAGGGGAAATCCAAAGCCGAAGCTGGTATCCGTTTTTACTGGAAAAAAAATAAAGGCAATTTGGCCGAGTCGAGTCGAGTCGAGTCTTTTCAGGTTCGGCTAGCGCAGAGGAGCAAGCTTGACTCGGGACAACTCGTCGACGCTGTTCGGTGGCGGCTACAGATATGGATAAAGGCAGCCATCACATACATGCAGCTGCAGCCATGCCTAGTAGGCAGCGTCCTGTCTGAGCCTATCCGAGTGACGAGCGAGACAGGACCAAGACTCTGCATGCTAGCCTATCCAATGGCTTGCAGCCGTGCGGATGGGTCATGGTTCAGCATGTACTGTTGGTATGTATGTAAACATCTGCATGGATGAGTTGTTTGCGGAGAGCGTGTTCACTGCATGCTGCATGCTGCTGTGGCACATCAATGTGGCCGTATCTGATCTGTACGCATCGCCGAGGCAGACAGCAAGCATCGATTGCCTGTGCGTGCGTGCCTAGTAGATGCCGGTAGATTAATCCTCATCTGATTTCGCATGCGGCAGTTAATTGAGTCTTGATGCGAACTCCAGGCTGGTTCGCATGGCCGCGGCGTGATGTAAGTTTGATACCACGATATAGCAGCGTTATAGAAGCAAATGGGCGGGCTGCTTCAAACGCGACCGAATACCACGCACGTACGGGGTACAGAGTGTTGCCTGCCTGGAATTGGGGCATCGTCTCATTGCAGCCACCTGCTTGTATGCCGCAGCATTCAAGCCCAACTCTTGGGCTCGCAAACTGCTGATTGCTGCGGCAGCCAAGATGCCTTTTTGCCTTAACCTAGAAGAGCACCTGCGGGCACAACGCCGACATGCGCAACGGCCGCCACAATTGGATGCTCCAGATCCCTGTCGTTTATTCGGGGTGGACCTTGCGGAATGACAAAGCCAGAGCCGGAGTTGCATCGGTAGCGGTGGCGAGGGCCGTATAGGTAATACTGCTGGCCTGAAGGATCACCGTCCTGGCATCTCCCCGCCTGCCCCTCATTTGCTTGGTGTACAGGCACTAATGCTCACAGTTTTGGATGTCTCAATGCCTTTAATATTTGGATTAGTAGCCAAGTCCTTGTCCAGATGATAATTGTTAAATGCCCTGCAACCAAGTTGAAGATGAGCTGGATGAATTTCGCCAAAAAGCTATAGTTGAGTCATACTAGAATACAGGGAGCCAAGGTTGAGAGAACGGGATGAATAGCCAAGAGACAGAGCCTGTTTGTAAATCCAACTCGCATCTATCCCATGGCTCTTGGAATACTGTACAAACGCAAATACTTTTTAGAAGCAGACTGCAAAAGGAAGTAGCCCCCGCTAAAGCCTCTGCTTGTCCCAGCAAAGCCTTCCCTGAAGTCAACCAAAAAGGTAGCAGAGCAGCAATAACCTCATCTTCTAATACGAATACAAGCCTGCGATCTACAATACTGCCATGGCGTACTCTGTACTTGCATCTCTACCAAAAGCCCGTTCTACGCCCGGTCAGTCTCTCCGAAAAGTCGGTGAAGCATCAAGATCTGCCCGGATATGCTTCTCCGCCAACAATTGCCACTGGAGATTTGCTTTGCCGGCAGATTCTCCTGCAGCGCATCTGCATCTGAGCCAGAGCCGCATGGACAGACAGCTGCGGCGGGTAAGGCTAACGGGCTTTCACCTTGGAGAATACTGTGGAGTACTGCTAAGCTGGCGACGCTTGATGACTTATCGTAGGGACTATTTCCTGATCAAGATATCAAATCAACAAGTACCACTGAACAGAGCAGATTGTGTTGGAAAAAGCATCATCAACGCTGCGCGCGTGCCGTGAGCCTTAGCTAGAGACTAACCAGAGCCATGTGATGTATCAGAGCCTCTAAGCCTTTCTGTGAATAGCATCATGTCTGCTTGCCCGAACCTTTCCGCTGGCGTGCTTCTTTTCTTTTCTTTTTTTGCCCTTTTCTTGCTTACACATGCTGATTCCCATGTTAGTCCGCCAGATCGGATTCGCGCACTGTCTAATACGACTCGTACGCCTGACAGACCCATACAGCCAGGCAAGTTTTTTGTGCTTGCGGGCAACAGAAAATCGGAGACGTCTGCTCCGTATTACTCACTCTCACCTATTGCCTCTTTAGTAACGACTGGATGACGAATTCTATTTCGAGTCCAGATCGATGCCTCGCATC
This sequence comes from Trichoderma evansii, assembly GCF_050947405.1. NCBI lineage: Eukaryota > Fungi > Ascomycota > Sordariomycetes > Hypocreales > Hypocreaceae > Trichoderma > Trichoderma evansii. The sequence continues at coordinate 303,322 of NW_028145185.1, read as the reverse complement.
TCTCGCCGGGCTTCTCAGAAATGGCCAACAGAAACACAAAGTGCTATTGTAATTGTTCATGTTTCACCAGCGGGGTCAGGTCCAGCGGTTGCTGCGGGTAGCCCCGACCTCTGAAACCCAAGCGCCTCTTCCGGACGCTGGAGCTTTGATTCTCGATATGCGAACTTGCGTTGGCAGCGTGGCTCTAAGCCAGGTCCGAATCTAACCCCCCACTCGGTTAGCCAACGATCACTCCTCGCGCGCTAAAATGGTGGCAAGGGACGAGGATCCCTGGCCTGAATCTGCGTGAATGGACATGGAAGGTCGCTCGCGAACACGGCCAGTCATCTATGATATTGTAGATGGCCCTTTATGGATTCAAGCCGAAGACGAGTACGCATTCGAATTTCATGCCTGTTTATTAAAAGTCTGCCTCTAAGCACCGGCTTTGAGTTGGGATGAAGCTTAGTTAGGGATTTGTGATAGGGCTGCCGTCATGGCGCAAGTGTGTGAGCCGAAATCTTGGCAACATATGGAGCACATACATGTATGTATGTGCTGCATAAATGGCACTTGATAATAGTGTATGCGCAGCAGAGACAAACATTTGCTGATCTTACTCATACCAATGCACGAGAGCTGGACCGCGCGCACATAGTACTTGAGCCAAGCTTCCAAAAGGGCCTGCGATGCTCTAGAATTACGAGAGACATTCAGTTGGACGTGCGGGGTTGCAGGAAGCAGTTTAACCTCAACTTGTCACCCGGCAGCCTTGAGCTCTTTCGGCGGCCGAGATAGCCGCCTTGTGCCTATATCGACCCGCAAGAGGCTGTTCTCGATTTCGTCATCATTTTATGAGAGCTGAGTGAGCTAGGCTGAATTAAACCTAGAGATGGATTTGCCAGCATCAGCCATTGAGGAGGATGCGTTTTTATTTAGCTCCATGAATTGGCGAGCCGTGCGAGGGCATTCTAGACCACACGTATTGCTGTGTTGTTGATGGTTCGTGGTGGCGGCCGAGTTTTGCACACTGGGGCTTAGGAAGAGAATAACACAAATATTCTCTACTCGCTGAGGCGTATCTCAATGCCAAGTACGGAGTAGCGACCCTCAGATCCAGGCTTTATATAGCACTAGCTTGTTATTGGCGCGATGATAGTTGGGTGGTGGAGTGGACCTTGGCTTGCGGCACCCAGATGAACTTCGTGCATGAAGGTTAATTAAAAGTAATGCTAATGCGCATAACAAGAGAGCATTCGCAAAGTGCCATCTGACGTGAAGTATGCCCGTTGTATAGAAGAGGGGAAATGGTAGAGACAGAAAAGCTCCAAGGACTCTGGACAGGGAAGTGCCGTCACCACTGTTGCCTACTCTGGCCCAAATGTAAGTTGTGGTGTAGACTTGCACGATTATTCTAACCTTGATGCTCTCTAGTAATGGATAAAGTATAGATGTAAACCAAGATAATGGAGTATCTCAGCCAAGTTACACGCGAACTTCATATGTGGGCCAGGTGGGCGGCAGGATAAAGTATATTCAATACTACCTTAGGTACGTTGATTAAGCTTGCAGGTCGTGTATACAATAGAAGTTCTCATTCGACTTCTATTTCCGAAACCTTTTCAAGCTATAACAAAAGGTTATTTGTGTTAAGGTGTGCTGTATGGAACACATGAGTCACGCCAATAATCGTACTTGCGTCAGCCATAGTTGTTTGTCAACGTTATTTTTGCTGTGAAACAGCCCCATTGAGGGGCATTAGAACGCCCCTTTTTGAAAAAATAATACTTATTGTGTCTATATTAGATGTCTTCAACAGAACAGACTTTGGCTTGGCATTTCATCGTAATGAATCATGTGTCGACGAATAGCCCAATATGTATGCAGTCTATCTGTGCGTGCAAATCGTTACCATCTTTCGCATATCTAACGTAGGATTACCGGATGATTCTCAATGCAACACCGGCACAATAACGCAGAGGTTAAATCGGATAAGTGACTTCATCAGTCGGAATATTCTCCCTTAGGCATATATCGACTAATACTCTCTCCCATTATGCATAATAGGCGGCTGAATACTTGGTATTTTCTCTTCACTTACCTTCTCTTTTACCAAAAAGAGTCGACACGGGATTTATTAGGCTGTATGTACCAACTCAAGTTTAGATAGAGTTTGAGATTTCGCCCAATTTCGTGAACAGTACGTAACAGCTGGCTTCCATTCCTGACTCAACTGGCCAGCATTTTCATGAGTATAACAATGTCTATACAGATATTTTAAGCTTGTAGCTTGGCATATACTTAGACTAGGCGATTCAGTCTTTACAGAAACGGTATCATCGATCATCGATGGTGATGGTAGAATCTATCTTTTTGGCCCTAATGATTATAATTCGAGACGTGCCTCAAGGTAGTACAATAGGTCATAAATATTACAGGTTACATGCACTTTAAAACATCCTACATCTACCGTGGAGAATCTCTCATTGCCTCGTCTTCCCAAGAGAAACCATCCCTTTTCTTGAATAGCGCAAGGCCCTTGTCTTTCCAACGGGACGGGTTTTGTCCCCCTTTGGCTAAATTCGTTTGGAGCAGCTCTGCCACTTCGTCTTAATAGGATTTCTCTTTCACCTCTAGACAATTGCGGCCTTTTCTTGGACCATTTCGAAAATCTTTCCTTCGGCAGAAGAGCGTGGCGTTCGAAACAAGTTTACTGTATATCCTCCGCTCTCACAGAGGAAACGAACCATCGCCAGGCACGAATTGAAGAGAGCGAATTTGGAATGGGGCCGCACCACCTGAGCACTGCTTCATGGCTGACATGATCGAAGAATATGGCAGCACGCAAAACCTACTGTCGAGACGCTGGTGACTGAAGCAAGTCGACGTCTGTCTCGAATATGTGCTGTACGTAAGGTGCTACTGAACATTGAGCGGCAAAGCGTGATAGAAGTAAACACCCGCTCTACCTCAGAAGATTTCCTCTGTTGTCGTAGCAATCACGCTCTCTCGAGGATTCCACAGTTCGTCAGCGGTCTCAATGACAATAGCTTTAAGAAGACAAAGATGAGGGTCGAAGTTGGAAGCAGATTCCGAAAATATATTAAATCATTCTTTTTCGACCCAGTCCTTGACAGATCAGTGAAGGAAATTTGCATAGCCATCACTAGAGGCTTCTAGCAGCCCTTTAGTTCGGCTATTCAGTCTCCTTCCCATAATGTCACGTATATAGCTACTTCGATTCTCTCTTAGAACTGTGATATAGTCTTGCAAATGGCCGTTTTCATCGCCCAACCAGAAAGTAATGGCATGAAGAGGTAGAGTCGAAGCATATTGGAGTTGAAATAATTGTGATGAATGGCTTTATATACTGGGAATTGATGCTGCGCCAAATCCTCTAGTAAAGTTCAGATATGCTGCAAAATTAGAACGTAAGTTGAGCTGAGATAGTTTCACGAACCAAGAGGAATAACACAGCGATCAGAAACCGCAAAGCTTCTAAATATGGAGCTGAGCTTTATTTTTTTGCTCCCTTCCACTCCATATTCAAGATATAGAGATTGCATGTTAAGAATGATGAGAGCATTTAACTGTACCTATAGTTCTGATAATTGAGGCACGCAGACCTACATCTATTGTAACCAAGCAAATCACGTTCGGTGAGTTACGCCTTTTGGGGCCAACACATAGAAAATGAACCTTTGATTTCGTTTAAGCGATTGACTATTTAGTTGATTGTTTACTTATTTACCATGAACAATTCAAGGCTTAGTTTGTCCGGCAGAGTTAGATGCCAATTCGGAAGCCATTTATTAGATACATGTATACAGCATGAACTCAGCCCCATACCAGATACACCGAAATTTACATGACTGGAATCTTTGTACTGGAACTTTTTTCTTGCCTGGCTTATGTAGTTACATCAACTAACCAGCCTGATAAACTCCAAGAGCTGCAACATGGGGATTAATTTGGCTCAAATTAAACGGTGTAACGTTGATCCTTGCATCCGTGAGTGCCAAAAACATGGTTCCATTGATGGCTGGATCATGATCCCACGTCGACACATTAGGCTGGAAAGTAAACGCCGTCCGGTTTCGCAGGTTTATGTTAAGCAGTGGAGAGTACGTGACGTTTAGCTGCGATACCCAAGCCGCAAACCTGGGTACTCCTACTCTGGTTGTAGTTACGTAGCTGTTGTTTGGCCCGACTAGCTTCCCGGGTCTATCCCAATTCAAGAAAACCTGGCGGCCTGGATAAGAGAGCGGAACGCTGCGGTTCTGGCTGATGGCTGGCGCGCAGTTGAGCGTCGCATTGGTCGCGTTGAGGCAAAGCTGCGAGGACGTGATATTTGCAGTAGAAAGAGTGTTGACATAGCCGCCAGTGGTCTCGTTAAATGCATCAGAAGCATTGATACGAGCAGGATTGGGCTGATTAAGGATGGATAGCGAAGGGAAATTTTGCCATATGAGCCGTGTCTGGTTGGTAGGACAGCTTGAGATGTATGGTGCCAGAAGACTCCATGCCCAACTCTGGGGAATTGCAGGAACGTGCCATACCGGCATGGGAAATTGTCCACCCAGCTGGCGGAAGATGAGCTGTTGGCGAGCCTCTACTGCGACACTCTGGAGAAGCAACTGGGCCGCAGGTCTATTGTTCAAATGTGGCAGAAATCCATAGACGCCCGACTCTCCCACCCGTGTAAGCTTTTGATTGAAGTCAAGGAACTCTCGTACATTGGATACGGGATAGTTGTAAGTGCATTGTTTAGGTGCCTGTGCTCCAAGTATGTTGGTGAGGAGGGTAGCATGTCCTTGCTCCTGCTCGGCCATGAATTCAATGAGAGATCTATCCGTTGCATTGATTAAGTTGGATTGGAACTGATTAGTAGAGAAATTCTTCAGACCAAAGTTAAAGAGATCCAATTCCAGCCATTCTTGGTAGAGAGCTAAAGCAAGCGACTGGTAGTCGTAGTCACTCTGAGGTCGGCTAACAGGAGCAGATCCATTGGTTCCCAGGCCGCCATTTGGAGTAAACGGTGCAGGCTCAGGTCCGTGAAGCTTGCCATCAGCTGTGTAATTAAAGGTTCCTGGAGCAGGGGGCGCCGATGGAATCTCCGAGGCTAAGACTGTAGAAGCCGTCAGAGCCCCGGTGGTCGATGCCGGTGGTCCTGTAAAGGGGCCATGAGAGGTGACATTCGACTCAGACAACACAGCTGGCGTAACGGTTGCAGCCTGAGAGAATGTAGTGGTTGGAGTATATATAAATGGAATAGCCTGAGTGAGCGGCAGGTTTGAAAGGGCTAGAAGCCCTGCACATTGTAGGAGCACATTTCCGATCATTATTGCTTCGATATGACCAGGAGTAAGACGTAGTAGGCCGTAACGACAGCCCAGCCAGTTTTCTGCTCACCGATCCCCAGAAATGCCATTCTCTTATATTCTCCCTACTCTCAGCTCACCGATCCCTCCGAGTCTTCGACATCTTGAGTGTGCCGATACTCCCGACGCCTGTCACTCTGTCACTACGGCAGTGCCTCACATTTTGACAGGTTGAGAAACTGCCAGGCCGAAACCCGCTCAAGACGTGACGTATTCTATGCCAGATTGCCTGTAGTATAAGATGGGGTGACGACGCCAATGTTCGCCATGCGGTAATGCCGCCGTCATAAAGTTCTGAGGTATGTAGCATGCCAATGATTTGCATGGATGTGGCGGAGGTGGAAAGTTAATAATTCCATGGCTGCGGCTGACGATTAACCCGCGGGCGCTATCTGCTGCTTCTATCCGCGTATATCGGCATATGCTGAATGGAAATGAGGAAAATTGCGTGGTGCCGTCATGGTAGATGTAATCCTTGGGGATGCACAGCCATGGTGGTGACATTTTGACGTTGTAGAATGCTAACGTTCAATTGGTCATTGGTGTGGCTGACGACGGGACGTGTGGTGGCACCAGATGCGATTGACAGCTTGTGGCTGTCATTTGTGATGAAACTTTGACAGGCTGCCACGCGTCTGTGGGCAGATGCTTGGATTCATATTACTTTCATACGTAACGGGTTTGCAGTCTCTCATCCATCGCTTATGCCATGGTTGGTAAAAGATGAACCGTGAGTGGCGGAATATCGTGGTCTTCGCTGATGATGCCAGAGGACAGCTAATACTGTTGGTAGATGCTCTGCTAAATGGTTGAATTCGAGATTAGAAGATGTAGTAGTGTACAGTATTTATTCTTAGCCTAATGTTCTTATATGATGCTCACATCCGCATTTTATTTGTAGCTAGGTACAGCAAAAGAATGATGATTGAGATACCTACAATAAAGTACAGTCTAACGAGTTCATTACTTCTAATTTCACGTTATACCAGTTTTGTATCGAATATCTTATGATACAAGGCGTTCTTGATGTCAAATCAGCTTCTTTCTTCTTCTTTTCTCCTGCCAATATGACGCGAGAGCCATTGTCAATCGGACCAGCAGCTCACATAAAAATCCGGCATGATGATCTTTAGGCACAGAGACAGATATTTTCTACAGAGCACAATTGGCAATAAATGGTCAACTTCTCAATCATACAAAACATGAATTTTAACACTCTACGTCTCCATTTATAGACATTACATTGTATGCAATTCGCAAGACTAAACTAGAGACACCTGGTCAAGGAGAGATTTAGAAAAATAGTGGCCGCAAGGCGAAAATGCACACACAACTGAAATGAGAAGGAATATTAACATTACAAATGAGCCATCGTTTTAAAGCAATTGAAGCAGTAGAGCTTGTTGGCAACATGGAACCTACTAGGTACATATGTACATGTACAGTAGCTACATGTTCGCAGAAGAGCGTGGCCAATCGTCGTCGCCCAAGCGGCAGGCAGCCTGGTACTAATGTAGGTGCATGCAGGATCAATAAATTCGGGCATTGATCAAATGCAGAGAAACACGAACAAAGCGGGGAGCAAAATAATACTGAGAGAATTTTATAACCATCCGCATCTAATTCTACCATTAGGCACATTGTTATTACACTAATAACTGTGACTATTTCCAAGTTTTTACCGCCTCAACTATCTCTATTGCTTGAGCATCAAGAACCTAAGGATTAATTTCCGCATGTAGCCGTCACAAGTTAAGTGCTCAGGATGCCTATCAGACAGCGATTCCAAAAGATTTTGTCTCGGAATAATGATACGCCAACACCAAATGAGCCATCAAGGCAAGACGGATAATTAACATCTGCTTCCCCAGTTAATATACCGGTGTCTCATATACCTAATGCAAGCTTACCAGAACGACTCTGGGATCAAGCGTATGACAATTTGAAGATACACGATGCCGCACTGGTTCAGTCATACGAGAAGATTCTGTCTCGTAAACTTTGCGGCCAGGGATTTAACTCTCCAGTAACGGATTCTGAGGAGAATGTAATTGCGCAAGATAATGCACTCACGAGGAGGACGTAGATGCGATAGCTTATTGACGAGGGCTTGAGCAAAACCGCCCGAGAGGCCAAAATAAAAGAAACCATTGGCACGGCCACTCAGTTTATATTCTCTGCAAAAGACATAATCAGCTCTGCTCTTCAGACTGCACCACAGGCTGCGCTTGCTTGGACTGGCGTGTGTATAGCTCTCGAGGTAATTGATGCTTCATGATAAAAATTGTTATTCAATGCCCCGATTGTGGCTACTCTCGTCAATTTATAGACAATTCAATCTTCTTCTAGTACCTTTACTAACTTGCTTGTAGATAATTCAAAATCCAATAGCTGCCACAGAGGCGAATCGTAATGGCATCGAGTACGTGATAAAGAGGATGGACTGGTATTGGAAATTATCCAGTATTATCCTAAAAGAAAGCTCCAATGACAGCGGCCTCGGTAGCATCCGACGTGAACTGGGGACACAGCTTATCGACCTCTACAAAGCTCTCCTTTCGTATGAGATAAAGAGCGTCTGTTCGTACTATCGCAGCCGTGGACTTGCGTTATTACGAGAAATAGCCAAACTCGATGATTGGAATGGCGATATACAAGCCATTCAGAACGCCGAGCGCGTTTTTAACGATGGCTCCAACACCCTTACGGATCTGAAGATGGTCTCTAACCTCGAGAGGCTTGTCACTTATGCAGAAACGCAGTCGGCATCTCAGATGACAAAAGAAGACCAACAGTGCATGAAGGATCTACGTCTCACAGATCCTAGCGCTGATAAGAAGCGTATTGAGCAGACCAAAGGTGGTCTATTACAAGAATCATATAGGTGGATCCTTGATAACCCTGACTACCAACGTTGGCAGAACAGCGAGGAGAGCCATCTCCTTTGGATAAAAGGAGATCCTGGTAAAGGAAAGACTATGTTACTCTGTGGAATCATTGATGAGCTGGATCAGCAGTCAATTCGCTCCGGCACTACCCATACCATCTACTTCTTTTGCCAAGCCACTGATCATCAGCTTAATAACGCTGTGGCTGTCCTACGAGGTTTAATATTCATGCTCATCAACAAGCAGGCATCGCTCATTTCTCATTTACGAAAAAAGTACGATCAAGCTGGTGGAAAGCTCTTTGAAGGCTCTAATACTTGGATTATCTTATCAGATATTTTTGCTGCTATCCTCCAAGACCCGGCGCTCAAGAGTACATATCTAGTTATCGATGCTCTTGATGAGTGTATATCCGACTTACAAAAACTCTTGGACTTCATTGTAGATACATCTTCCACTGGTGGTCGTGTAAAGTGGATTGTCTCTAGTCGAAATTGGTCACCGATAGAAGAGCGCCTGCGACGCGCTGAACAGAAAGCAAAGCTTAGTTTGGAGCTGAACGCAGAGTCTATTTCCAATGCCGTGGATATTTACATCCGAGAAAAGGTACATCAGCTAGCAAACCTGAAGGGTTATGACGAAGAAACGTGCGGTGCGGTCCGAACATATCTGTCTGATAATGCAAACGATACGCTCTTGTGGGTGGCTCTCGTCTGCCAGAACCTGGAAAAGTATCAGCGATGGAAAGTTCTTAGAATGCTGGGTGAATTCCCGCCAGGACTTGATTCCCTATACAAACAAATGATGAATCAAGTGCTCTGTATGGACGATGCTAGCGACGTCAGCCTCTGTAAGCGAATCCTCGCCACTATGACGAGCGTGTATCGACCAATTAGCCTTCCTGAGCTTGGCCGTCTCATCGATATCACAGGGGAGCTTTCAGATGACATCAAATTTTTGGAAGGGATTGTGGCCCTTTGTGGCTCTTTTTTGACCATCCGTGACAATACAATTTACTTTGTTCATCAGTCTGCCAAAGACCATCTCGCCAGCAACGAAGAAGCCACATCTGCTATCTTTCCTTCTGGCAGCGGGGATGTGCATCTTACCATATTCTCTCGTTCGATGCAGGCGATGGAGGCAATTTTGAGAAGCAATATCTACAGTCTATCATACTTCAACAATTTTATCGACGACAATATTAACATACCGGACCCAGATCCATTAAATCCTATTCGCTATTCTTGCGTTCACTGGGTGGATCACCTCTGCAAAGGAAATGTTAATAAAATAAGTGCTACCCTTGGGAATGATGGAGCTGTCGATTTGTTTATTCGGAAACATTTTCTCCATTGGCTGGAATCTTTAGGCCTATTACACCATATATCGGATAGCGTCATCTCGATAAGAAAGCTTGTGGCCTTGCTTGCAGTTAGTTTACCCTCTGATGTCCTTTAGTAGACGAGTCTGACCGATCTAGGCACAATCACCCCGAGGAAAACTATTTGACTTCCTTCAAGACGCGCAGAGATTTATTTCCTATAACAAAAGGGCCATGGAAATTGTACCACTCCAAATATATTCATCGGCGATATTATTCAGTCCTATGAAAAGCCTGATTCGCAAAGCTTTTCTTCACGACATTCCATTATGGATACACAATAGACCCATTAACGAAGACCAATGGAGTCCTTGCTTGCAGACACTTGAAGGCCATCTAGACTGGGTAAGTTCATTGGGTTACCTGAACAATAATCAGATTATCAATGGATGACAAAATTGAGGTCTGGGACGTAGCAGCGTGGAAATGCATCCACACTTTAAAAGTCTATGAGAGATTAGACGGATCATTGGTCTTTTCGCCAAATGGCAAATATATTGCTTTAGGGGCACATGATAACACAATCAACCTCTGGGATACAGCAACAGGCATGTATGTTCAAACTCTCAAGCAAGACATCATCTTGCCTGCTGCTACAATGGCTATTTCACCAGATGACCGGTATATTGCCTCAGCATCAACGTTTGGTAAGGCCGAAATCCGGGATCTAGCTACTGGAGCTCGTATCCAAACGTTCTTCATTGGCAAAGCCAGGCACCTATCGTTCGATACGGAAATAAACTCTCGCCTCTATTGTGATTTTGGTGCTTTCGATCTTAATCTCGGTCCAGCTGCAGATTCTGATGTAGCTCCATTCTTTGATACACCATTAGCTGGAGCCTCCTCGCAGCGTATTTCCTTCCATGGCTATGGTATGGACAGAAAGGGAGAATGGATTGTAAATGACGGCAAACCCATGCTTCGGTTACCGCAAGAGCATCGGGCCTGCGAGTGTATTGTCAAGAGATCGACGGTCGTTGTCCTTTGCAAATCGGGGCGTGTCTTGACACTGCGATTCTCGGAATCAGGGCCTGGTTCATAGAACATATCGAAGGGCGATCGTGTTACGGCTAGGGAAGAACGATGACATATGTAATACAATCTTGGCTGGCAAAGGGGAGATAAAAAAAATTATAGACTGCAAGATGAAATTACACACATGGCTGGAAATATGAACACTAAATTAACAGAAGTGGTAGAAGTAGCAGGAAATATCATCTAAATCAGAGTATGGATAAATATATCATAATCATTAGTGTGGTCATAACGTATATGTGCTGGTGGTCGTAAAACTCCCTATTATTTTACTTTTCACTTGGCTTGGTAGCACCGATCGCAAGCTTCATGATCTACTCAGGCATATTTCTAGTCGTCCAGTTATTTCGAGCCAAGCAAGCTTTAAAACAAATATACCAGTTGGTACATGGCATGGCACTCAACCAGCAGAGAGGATCAAAGAAAATTTATCTTGCCTTTGTGAAGCGTAGATATATTTACCAAGATCTACAATCTTCCATATAGCATGCTATGTACCTACGTCTAGCGCAGCTTCAATACTAACGTGCACTGTTTTTGACACTCCCGTGCCTTATCTTATCCGGACAAGCTTCAGGGTGCTCCACTAAATTTTTGCTCATCGCGGGGCAGTACTTTTTTTCTCGCCCGGCGCAAGCTGCTTATCCATATCGCATTATCGAGCAGCGCCAAAAGATCAATTTTGCGACTCCAGCCGCTTACAAACGCGCCGTATCTCTATCCTCCAGTCCATGAATTGCTTGAGGTGACGCTCAAGATGCCGTTGATAGACGATGGCTTCGAGGCCCTGCTGGAGCCTTTCTACAACGGCAAGAAGCTGACCGACCCAATCTCGACCAAGGAAGACAAGTTCCAGCTGCTGCCAGCGTTTCTCAAAGTCAAAGGTGAGGCTCTGGCTCTCGTCAATCCGTCTTCTACCTCTGAAGCTAACATTTCCAAGGTCTTGTGAAACAGTATGCATGCCTTTTATCTTATCCATACACTCGTATAATGGCATTTGTTTCAGCCTACTAACTCTTCGACAGGCACATTGACTCATACAATTTCTTCGTCGAACACGAGATCAAAGAGATTGTTCGTGCCAACCGCACTATCCGAAGCGATGTCGACAGCAACTTTTGGCTTGAGTATGTTGGAGTAAGCTTTTAATCGTCATCTTCTTTCTGGCTAATCCAGTCCCCAGGTTCACTGATATCCGAGTTGACCGCCCCCGCCGATTGGATTACAATGACTCCAAATCTCGAAATGAAGTCACACCGATGGAATGCCGTCTCCGCGATATGACATATGCCGCTCCCATATTTGTCGACATCGCATATATCCGTGACAAGCAGAAAATTGTCCGCAAAAATGTGCCACTTGGACGAATGCCAGTCATGTTAAAGAGCTGCAAGTGCCGACTCAGTGGAGCGAACAACTCCGAGATGGAGAAGATGAACGAATGTCCTTTGGACCCCGGTGGCTACTTCATTGTCAATGGCACGGAAAAGGTCATTCTCATTCAAGAGCAGCTCAGCAAGAATCGAGTCATTGTCGAAGCCGACGAGAAGAATAATGTCATTTCCGCATCAGTAACCAGTTCGACCCACGAACGAAAATCGAAAACATACGTCACACTGAAAAAGGACAAGATTGTTCTCACTCATAATATTCTGGTCGAAGGTATCCCCATTGTCATTATTCTCAAAGCTTTGGGCGGTCTTTCGGACTATGAGATTATGCAGCTTGTGGCGGGTTCGGATGGCCGATATCAGGACGAATTCCTTGTCAATTTTGATGAAGCTGCCAAAGCTGGTATTTTCACACAGCACCAAGCTCTGGAGTACATTGGATCTCGCGTCAAAATGGGCTCCCGAAAGGGCCAATTTGGTGCCCAGGCACGCCGCAATAACGTTGAAGAAGGACTAGATGCCCTGGCCAACCTTATTATCGCACACGTTCCAATCGAAGGCCTCGATTTCTACCCCAAGGCTATTTATGTGGCTATGATGACACGCCGAGTGCTTATGGCTTCCCAAGATAATAAATTGGTAGACGACCGAGATTTCGTTGGTAACAAGCGTCTTGAATTAGCTGGTCAACTGCTATCACTTCTCTTCGAAGATCTTTTCAAGAGATTTATGGGAGAAGTGAAAATGTCGATTGACAAGTTTTTGAAAAAGAATAACCGAGCCGTACCCTTGGATGCCGTTCATATGATTAGCAATCATGCCAACAGCATTGGCCTGGGAATCAACAGAGCTATCCAGTCAGGAAACTGGAGTGTCAAGCGATTTAACATGAACAGAGCGGGTGTTACGCACGTTCTCAGTCGACTCAGTTACATCAGTGCTCTAGGTATGATGACAAGAATTAGCAGTCAGTTTGAGAAGACGCGTAAAGTGAGTGGACCTCGAGCTCTTCAGCCTTCACAGTGGGGCATGTTGTGTCCGTCTGATACACCTGAAGGTGAAGCATGTGGTCTGGTAAAGAACCTTGCTTTAATGACACACATTACAACCAATGTGGACGAGGATCCCGTGAAGAGATGGATTTTTACCCTTGATGTTGGCGTTGAGCCGATTCGGAATTTCTCGGGTGCTGAAATGCACCGCGAAGGCTCATATATCATTCATGTCAACGGTACGCCGTTTGCACTCACCAGATACCCAAAGAGATTTACGCACAGGTTTCGCACAATGCGTCGCCGAGGCTGGATCTCGCCCTTTGTCGGTATTCACACCAATTCGCATTTCAATGCGATTCACATAGCCACGGACGAAGGCCGCATCTGTCGTCCGTATATCATTGTAAAAAACGGCATACAGAAACTAAAGCCCGAACACCTCCGTCTACTTCAAATGGGCAAAGTTACTTTCGATGATTTCCTGACAAAGGGTATTGTGGAATACTTGGACGTTAACGAGGAAAACGACGCTCTCATCACTATATATGAAGATCAAGTGACAATGAGCACAACCCACTTGGAGATTGAACCATTCACACTCCTCGGCGCCGTTGCAGGACTAATTCCATTCCCACACCACAACCAATCTCCTCGAAACACTTACCAATGCGCTATGGGTAAACAAGCCATTGGTGCTATCGCACACAACCAATTCAACCGAATCGATACTCTTCTCTACACCCTAGTTTACCCTCAACGGCCAATGGTAATAACAAAAACAATTCAGCTTATCCATTACGATAAGCTTCCTGCCGGCCAAAATGCCACAGTCGTTGTCATGTCATACTCTGGATATGATATCGAAGACGCTCTGGTTTTGAACAAGGCATCCATTGACAGGGGCTTTGGTCGTTGTCAGGTTTTCCGTAAATATACGACTGAACTTCAGAAATATCCCAATGGCCGAAGAGAGCGTATAGGCGACCCAGTCAATGAGATAGAGAATGGCGTTATGCGACGAATCAAGAAACACGAAGCATTGGACGCCGACGGTCTGGCCATCGTTGGCCAAAGAATACACTCAGGAGAGGCAATGGTTAAGAAGGAGACCCCTCTTGATATGACAACGACGGGTATTGGTCTTGATCGTGGGCCTAGCGAATACCGCGACACTGCGGTCTCGTATCGTATCGCCGACCCTGCTTACATTGACAAGGTTATGATATCGCAGACGGAAAAGGATACAACGGTCATCAAGGTGCAGACCAGACAGACACGTAGACCCGAGCTTGGTGACAAGTTTTCTTCTCGTCACGGACAGAAGGGTGTCGTGGGTATCATTGTCGACCAAGAAGACATGCCATTTGCTGATAGCGGTCTGTGCCCCGATATCATCATGAACCCTCACGGTTTCCCCTCTCGAATGACGGTCGGTAAACTGCTTGAATGTCTGACTGGCAAAGCAAGTATCGTTCACGGCCGCAAAGACTACGGTTTCGGTGATGCCTTCAGGTCCCACCCCGTACAGCAAGTAAGCGAGGTATTGGTTGACAACGGCTTCTCGTGGGAGGGCAAAGATTACTTCACATCTGGTATTACCGGAGAGCCACTGGAGGCGTACATCTTCAACGGCCCAATCTACTACCAGCGTCTGAAGCACATGGTGCAGGACAAGATGCACTCTCGTGCTCGCGGACCTAGAGCCATCTTAACTCGACAGCCCACCGAAGGTCGATCGCGAGAGGGTGGTCTTCGTCTGGGAGAAATGGAACGTGATTGTCTGATTGCCTATGGCGCTTCCCAGCTTCTCTTGGAGCGACTCATGTTGAGTTCTGATGGAACCATGATTGATATCTGCCAACAGTGCGGTCTCTTCGGATACAAGGGCTACTGCAGCACTTGCAAGAGCACTAGGGATGTGACGAAGATGCAGATGCCGTATGCCGCCAAGCTGCTGGTACAAGAATTGATCAGTATGAATGTTGGAGTGCGACTGCAGCTGGAGGACGAGTTCCCTCATCCTAGCTAATGTAGATGATTGAAATGTACTCACTACTTACACTAGGTGAAATATATGTATATGCATATGCTTGTTACGTATAGCATATGACCAGACTGTAAATAATCAAGTAAAATAGAATAAATGGAAGCACATTTTGGGTTTAAAAGTCATTGTCTATTTTCTAGAGTAATTCGTAATCAATAGTTTCATTTCGCTACCATATGCTAACTGCTGCAGGTTACTTCACTTTATCCTTCTTTACAGATTTCAGTCCTTCCATTGTAACTTCATACTCTGTCGCATTCTCAATACCCTGTCCAGAAGCAGCTACGTGCGGTGCAAACACCACTTTCATCCATCTTCTCCAAGTCTTAAGCGTCGGCGATGTCGCATCAAAATCATCGTCTGCGGTGATGGGAGCAGCGACCCTCGTAGGGCGGCCGTAAACAGGTCGCTTGTAGAGAGCTATGCGGCAGGATATCTGAGTGGACCAGACGAGCCCCAGGCTCGGGGTCTTGAGGGAGCGGGAGCTGCGCGGGTCGTCGCCCCAGCCGGTGAACCAGCGCTGCTGATGATCTAGCGCAAGGGCAGGAGAAGTAGGCGGTTCATCGTCTGGAAAGGAGAAAGAAAATGGCATCGAAGACGAAGGCGTGCTGGAGAGATTCGGTAGTGTTGACGGAGGGGGCATGCTTCTCGAAGCGAGGGGGCTCTCTTGATGTGATGGTGACATGGTGCTTCTCATGGCAAGGTTGCGTGGGATAGATGGTGTAGTAGACGAGGCAAACCGGTCGGCGACTTGGTTTGCTACAACGACGGCGATGTTGTGTCTTCGAGCAAGATCGCGGAGGAGGGCGCCGAGTCGGGTGAGTTCAGCACTCCGGGTGGCCATGTTAGAGCCGTGGGAGCCTTGACGCTCAAACTCGGCGCGGTAATTGGCAGCAACAGAATCGATGATCATGATGCCGATTTTATATCTCGATAGCAAGACCGGTACTTGGTACTCTAAGATATGGTCCTGAGTTTCCAGGTCAGGGGTAACAGCACTGTGGATGCCATCTAACGACGCTGGAGTTCCTGCTTCGGCAGCCTCGCGTAAGATTGTATTCCCTTGAAGCATCTGGGCCAGACGCCTAGTTGTAAGTCCAGATTCAGTGGAAATATACAGGGCTTGTTTGCCCAGTCCGTGGGGAGGGGGAAGCTGCACGGCTAGACATAGTGAGAGGAGGAATTGCGTCTTGCCTACGCCACTCTCTCCAGTGAATTCTGTAATGTGGCCAACAGGCACACCGCCTCCTAGAGCTGCGTCTAATCCATCGTCCAGAGTGCTGATGAATTCGTCTAAAGGGACAGATGTAGGTAGGCGTGGCTGCTCTTCTTGCTCTTCTTGCTCTTCTTGCTCTTCTTGCTCTTCTTGCTCTTCTTGCTTCTCTTGCTCTCCCTTCTCCTGCTCCTCCTGTTTCTCCGGGGTCGAGGACGGTGAGGGAGATGACAGTGGTGGTGCGAGTGGCCTGCTGGAGGTGAGATCGTCTGATAATGAGGCCTGTATGGCAGCAAGAAACCGGCGAAGGTCAATGATAGGTAGTTGTGTCCGCTTGGCTAGATCAGTTGGGTGTGTGGTGAGAAGATCGGTAGTTGTGAGGGCGTGTCGTTCGATAGTAGGGATAAGAGCAGCAAAGGCGGAAAGGGGAAAAGAAGGAAGAATATGGAGAAGGTCCGTCATTTGAACAGCTGGGCCTGCAAGAACATATAAAGTCCATAAAAAATCCAAAATCCCAGCTGAATCACGCCCTTTGGCAACAGACCCAGGGTGGAGGAGAGAGGGTGTAAGATGATAGGGCCAGAGAGACTCGTGTAGCTCAGAGCCTGTGGAGGATTTTCGACCCAACGCTGCACTGTTCAGGCTTAAGCTGTGCTATGCCATGTCATGCCATGCATGTGGCGTTCCGAGACAGGCTGTTAGTCGCGATTTGTCTCTGTTTTGGATGCGCTAATGCGAAGACCCTGATACAGCTGCTTGGACGATTCGATTAACGAGACCACTATAGCTCCTGGGATTTCTGCTTTACGCTGTGTCTGCGTGTATGGCTGGGCGGGGTAAGTGTATGCAAGTATTAAAGATCTCCCTTTGGATCTATAGATCTAAATCTTTAACACTCACGAATTTGTGGAAGATAAAACATTGCCGTTTGTGTTGCTGATGTGGTTCTACTTCGTACGTCTCTTGTGATATCTGCGTGCAGCAGCAAATCGCGGCTTTGCTCCTGCGGCCTACCCTATACCAATCTGACCCCTGCTTAGTCATGTACGTCGTACATCGTATAACCGCGTGCACAAAGTTCTGACCCAAATCTTGCTGGCGCAAATCTCTTCCTACGCTCGCACTTGCGGAGCCTTTCAATTCTGCCCAACCTCTTTTCGCAATTAGTGGGATGCCTATCCCTGCCTACTAGTTTCGCGCCATGACAATTCTGCCGACCGTCGATTCAGCCTCACGCTGCCGGCACCACCTATCGAGTGTCCCAGTGGGAGAGCCGGTCGAATCTGGCCAACCACAGAGAGACGGCTCTATGATTTGGCCAGGGTCTTGATTAGCTTGCAACTGATTTGTGAGCTGCAGATGGCGGTAAAAGAAGCCAGAAAGAGAAAAGCAAATATTGACTACTGCGCCCTTCAGATAGTTTAGTTCTAATTAAAGACTTGGCAGACCAGAGCCCCGGACAACGGAAGAGAGAAAAAGAAAACAAGGGAAAACCTAGGATCTAATCTCGCGGCGGGTCCTTTCCCTCGAATTCAAAGCATTTCGAGAGACATCAACTGTCTGAACGCCCAACTCCAGAAGATAGTCGCGACGAAACTCACTCAGGGTCCAGCCATTTCTACTCATCATCGAGTGCGGCACATTCTTGACCAGGGCACTCGCCTAGCGCTGCCTAGTGGTTGGGCAGATTCTCTGCTAGACAGGCTCAGATGCTGATCGTGCGCAGGCGTTGCCAGAAACAGCTGCATCGGCCCCCCTCTCATTTCCACAATAATTCCTCCGTCTTATTCGACAACCTAAAAGCTTGTTCCCGATTTAGACTTGGCGTCGATAGGCGCTGCGGATTCCGCGCTTCTTGGTGCGACCTCGATTGGGACATACGAATGTCCAAATGCGTGAGGGACGCGGTCAGGCAGCAAAGTCCGCTCATTTAGACTCTTGAGCGAATATCCAGACGGAACTGTGAGAAATGCCGAGCCAAGGTCCTGTAAATGAGGCGATTCCGCACAGGAAGAGGATCCTACATCGTTCGGCAGTAGTTGCAGGTGTCCCTGTACCACCACCCTAAATCCTACCATAACAGTTGCTAGTATATACTAGCAGCTGGTACTATGTATGTCTCGTCGCCCACTATTTACCGCTACGGCAGCGGCTGTGGCAAACATAAGGCAAGGGATCAGATCTTGTGGCTTGAACTATGAGATGTGAAGATTGTCCTAACCAAAGTCTACAAGTACTCGCAGTGATGAGGAGCACAAGCGAGATACAGTAGCTTACAATCACCCTGCTCCATCACAATCAGCAGACTTTAGTTGTAACAATCATGTTTCTGTACTCTCCTGCATGGAGCTGACAGCCTTCCGCACCCCCTGTCGCTTTATCTGGCGCGCAGTGGTCAGTGTTCTCATGGATCCTGGGTCTATTCGCTGCTAGCGTCCTGCTGCCATTCAGCTCGTGTAAGCCACCAATCCGACGAGAGGGTCCTGCCTGCAATGAGAGGGTCTGGCCTGCAACGACGGCAGCTTTTCACATAGCATCCATGTCTGTTTAGCTAGCAGATGGGCTAACTTGAGGCTGAATGGAGCGCGGAGAATGGCGTGGTGCCGAGTGCCAGCAGAGTTGCTGGGAAGCTACCGAGTATGGTTTATCACAGTGACTGGGCTTTTCCTCAGTAGCTCAGGCACATTTTGTGCCATGGCTAATGCAATAAAGTCATCTGGGAGCGAGTGCCCCCAAACGCTAAACGTCTTCCCCCTTCTCCTCCTTCTTGTTCTTCCAGCACACAGTTGAACCAGCTTCTGCTCCTTGAACGTGGTGTTGTCAATCTTTCTCCCGTAACAATTCCATTGTGAAGCCTGGCCATCATGAGCAAGTCAACGAGTGTTTACGCTGCTTTTGCAGCTCTACTGGCTGCTGTTGATGCTCGCAACTTGAACCAGCCTAGAGCAACTGCTGCCTCTGGTTTCGACGTTGGTGGGTTCAGCCCAATGCCAACGAGTCCTCCCGACTTCCCCTTCCACCAGGCTCTTCAACGCCGAGTAGCTTCATCATCTAGCCCCGAAGTTGTCTATGTTGCCCCTGATGCCACCTGTGGTTTTATCTCCGGTCTTGCTGGAGCGGGATACACTTGTGGTGTTGGCGCGACTTGTGTTTTCTTCACCGCGTCCCAAGCTCCGGGACATGTCGCCTGCTGCAACTCAAACGAATGCAATGCCAGAAACGTCTGTATCGATTATAATCAGTATTTCAGCCAGAGCAAGTGCGATAATGGTTGTGCTGTTGATACTTTCACTCTCAAATGGTTTGTTCCACCTATCTCATTGCTCATTTTTTGTTGGCTTTACTAACAACATCGTCAACAGTACAAGCACAGAAGCACCTTACTGCAATACGATTTCCTTCCCAGGAGATATTATGGATGTCTTCTGTAACAATGTGAACATCACCGGCGTCCAGGCTGCATTGACAACATACCGTGGCGAATCTTCCAGGACGTTTTCCCCTATCACGTTGACGGGCAATACTCCTGCTTCTACTACTTCCGATGCCTCTACTTCGGCTAGTCCCTCCTCTTCTTCTAGCTCATCAACATCTGGCAGCGGTGGTAGTGGCAGCAGCGGCGACAATGGAAACAGCGGCGACAACAACGGCGGTAGCAACAACGGCGGTGGCTCCAAGAGCAACACTGGCGCCATTGTTGGAGGAGTTGTTGGTGGTGTGGGTGGACTTGCTTTGATTGGCCTTGCCGTCTTCTTCTTCCTCCGCCGTAAGAATTCAGCTGCCGCCGGACACGAGCCAGTGAGCCAGAACGCACCTCCCCCTGTTGTTTATCCAGCTCCCGGAATGCAACAGAACCAACAGGCCTACTATGACCCCAAATTTGCCGCGGCTACAGGACAACAGCCATATCCCCCCAACCAGCAGTACGGCCAGCAAGGATTTTACCCTCCCCAGCCTTCGGTTTCACCCGACCAGGCTACGTCACCAAATGGATCGCACATTGACCCTCGATACAGCCTTGCTCCGTCTAGCACCAGCCCGGCTCCATCTGGTGGCTACGTAGCTCCCATGGCCGGAGGTTTCCAACCCCAGGAAAACGTTATTCACGAGGCGCCGGCGGGCAGTTCAGACGACCATCGCGGCCAAATGCACGAGCTTGCTTAGATAGCGGCTATCATTAGGCAACATGGTTGATGAAAATAGCATATGAGACAAGAAACACAAGAAAAACTGATATTAACATCAGCGAGCAAAAAATATGAGCAAGCTGGCGTTATGGGATGGATATTTGCTTTTGCATTAGTGCCGGAGTTGATTTAGAAGCAATTTTCGGGCCTTTTTTTTTTTTATCTTTTAGATATATACTATCTTGATTGCAGGAAGGCATTTGGTGGATTTAATGCTGTGTGCCGGGCTGTTTATATATAATTACGGGCATTGAGGGATGTATGCCTTGCTGTCATTTCCGATTACGATTTTCTGTCTGAGCATTTTTGTAGTATAGCAGCGACTGCTCTTGTACACATTTCTCAAAGGTTCGGATGAAAATAGCTTCAAGCTTGTGGATATTGTTAATTTAATACATATTGTTTAAATATGGCGTAATTGAGTCGTTAACCTTGTGAACATGTAGTTGTGTTGTCTTGGCAGTTGATCAACCCACTTTATAAGCTTGACGTTGGGCGGGGCGGTTTACGGAGTATTGAGGCTTAGGTCTTTGTCGTGGATCGAGATACTATTATATCCATAAACGGGTCTGTTTTACATATTTATTGTGCTGCGTGTGGATCTGAGGAGTAATTCACATTATTTTTATGGATGGGAGGGAGGCATTTGCAAAGGATGATGTAGCTAGTAGAAAGGTTGTTGGTAACAAGCTCGAACTGATCAATCTGAGATTGAGATGGAGAAGGGGATGATAATTATCTCTTGGACATTTACGCAAAAAGCTTTTGCTACTTATTATTCAATATTGTATTAATTACTCTGGCCTTTCGGAAGCTAATTAGAAATAATTATAGACTATAAAGCAGCGGCAGGCCTTATGCGAGAAAGAGTTAATAGTGTCTCAATGATCATAATCTTATGATACACTCTGAAATCTTTTGACAAATAATTGCCATAAAGTGGTGAAAGATTGTATATTTAGCCGTGAGTTTATATGTAATATGAATTTGTCGGATGATGTCTCACAAACAATTGTCTGAGTGTCGGTCATTAAGCTCGTAGAGAGACCGCTATGGGTAGATTAATACTGCGCTCGGCAGCAATATGTTGAGAGGCGAAGTATATACCCGAATGAGATATTTAGCAAATTTATCACATATAACTTGGAATGTTTGTGCCTTGCGTCATATATGAAATTGTTGACCATCATTGGAAGTGGCTGGCCTGTATGGCACGAAGCACCACTGAGAGTTATAGACATACACACCATTTCATGCCAATCCACAGCAGAATACGTCCGTCATTAGAAGCGAGAGCCTATTCTATCATAAATAATACTTTAATCATTTATTATGAGTAATTAAGGTCTGGGCTAGGATATATGATTGGGCGTAGCGGACTGTTGTAATCAGGCAGGCTACGAGGTAGAAGATGAGGTGCTGCGTAGCCTCTTAGATGAACTCTGCAGAATAACTCCGAGATAGTAACTGTGCTGGATTCTGGTAAGACTAAAGTAAAGAACGTAATATCTAAATAGAAATCCTGGTATCACTAGTACACAAGCACATGTTTATTCCCACAAGGTGAGAAAAAGAGGGTTGAGATCTAGACTACGGTACGTTATAACCCCTATTCGAGCGCGATCTGCAGTCATAATAAGAACCGACGGATGTGAATCAGGCTCTAAATTTCCAATAATATGATGATGCTGTGGCTATACGAGTAAATGAGAGATTGATCTATAAAGCCAGTGTGGTACTCTCTCATATGCATAACGTGCACTTTTTTGTGACGTCGCGTAGATATATGTATGAGGGCCAACTCTATATATGTACTCTAATTAAGAATATGATGCAGCCTACTACTCAGGTGAATATCAAGCAATTTGGTTAAGAAGGATCGTAGCTACTGAGACGCAGATGGGTGGGAGTATATTTTGTTCGTGTGGTATGTAAACCTTCCCATTCCGTGTTAGGCGTCGGACCTGATCTTCCGAGCCGAAACTTCGAGATCCAATTCACTTGAGCTAGATTGCAGGTACTAAACTGTAGCAGCAGTTATGCGTGCGCGATATATCCTGGACAGCTGTGGCCAACTGCATGGACTAATAGAGGGAGGAGGTAGGGAGGTGTTGACATGTGAAGGTGCCTTAATATCGGGCTAGCTTGGGTAAACAATTTCTAGGTTGTGAAACAATTTGATTAATGACGAAATCTACTCTAATGTGCCGCTGCGAACAGAGGAGTCTCGTCAGCAAATCATAGTTGCAATGGCGTGGTGTTACCAATATTTGCTGCTTGGTCCGCTGGCCCGAGGTGTGCGGGCCATTGAGGCCCGAGTTCCTTGTACGAGGTACTCGGTGGTCAATATCTCCTGAGATCTCAGCGGCAATAACAAATCTCGGGCCGCACACGAGGCATGTATTTATGGAGCATGGGGTATGGAGTAGAGCAGAGCATAACGAGGAGATTGCTGGCACAGCTGCAGCTAGGATTCCTCATCAGCTTATTTGGCGAGTCGAGCAATATGGGGTTGTGGAAGCATGTACATGCAGCATCTACTGGGTACCTAAGGTACCTAGCCTTAGCAATAGATTTGGCTGCTCGAAAAGGAAAGCCAGAGACAGATGACTAAGATTTAAACATGTGATTTTAGTTTTTGTCTCTCTTATCTTTTTCATCCTCTTGCCCGGGAGCCTTTGTTAGCCGACTCGGAGCAACCGCAAAGCAAAATCCACACCGAGACTCGGCTTTTCCGGACAGATGAAGGGTAGTGCTGGCTGAGGAGCGTCTTGGACGAGGAGCTTGAATAGATTAGCGATTCTGCAAGCTGCAATTTTGTTAGCATGTCAATATATTACTTATCACTGCTGATGAGCAATGCGCAGAAACGAGTATGCACGACATGGGCATCAGCCATAGTTAAATGTACCAGCTACTGCTAGCCGCGTCGCATCTTCAGGTTACATCCCGCGTAAAAACCGGCGCCCAGAAGTATCAGGAACTCCCTCCCACAGGTTACATCAATGCATCAACTCAAATAAGAGACGCCAGAACGCCTCCCCCATGCGGAGCGATTTGGGGGCGCCATGGGGTCGCTAGCTCGTGACGTCGTTACAGTGGAACGGCCTACAGCCTCTCGCTTCTAGACCTGCAAAACCGCTGTTGGTAGGCGTGCTGTCAAATTTACAGGCACTGCATTCAATATTGAGTTAATATTCAGGGCAACATGATTGTCTCCGGAAGGCTCCAGTTCTAGTAAACAGCCCTGTGACCAGTAAAAGCCCTCCTGCCCTAGATACCGAGTATTCGCCAGACAGACACCACCTGAGTCAGCTTTTGCTCTTTGCCACGCACAACATCATCGTGACAATATCGGCCATCACGAGGACCCTTGCCTGGGCTCCCACGTAGTCGAGGAGACGCAGAAAAAAACGAGGAAAACAGCCTCATCTCTCCAGATTGGAAATCAGCTTCTAGCGTCGCCCGCCCGCCCCAAGCTCCCCGTTGCAGACGACGTTCTGCAAATCAAATCCCTCTTCTGAAACCCTCGCAACCCTCCGATCCGAACATCCCCTCGTCCGAAGCCACCACTCCAAGCCGTTTCTGGTCCACTTGACGTGACGCCAGATCGAGGCACGTTCTTTTCCTTCGCTTCGTCGCAGCCCGCAGCCGAGCACACGTTGCGCTTCCTCACCTTGAAGTCGGCCCAGGCCTGGTTTTCCACTTCGCCGTGGTTGCTTGTGCGCTCTCTTACACTCCCCACTTTGGACGCATCGCCAGCAGCTTCTCTCGCCTCTCACCCCCCGGGTATCCTTTCCAGCCAGTCTCAAATCGACGTCAGACTGTTATTTACGGGCTCGTGTGCAAAGTACATGTAGCAGACAGGCACATGCTTCCGAATCAGCCGTTGCAACTCGTGGTATCCCTTGCGCGCGCTCCTACCAACCAACTGTTCGTCTAACCATCGTAAGGTAACCACCAGCCTGTAAGTCAGAAATTTTCCTATGATGCCTTTCATATCCAGCCGATCATCGGACATATTTTGTTTTATTTCCCTTGCCTAGCTCTCACTCTGAGCCGCGAATCAGCGTACAAGTGTACTTGCTGGACGCTGGCGGTGCCTGCAAAGCTGTAGGTACAGTACGTGGATGCTTCTCCCCGTGTAAGAGGCAAGGCCTTCTTATCGCGGCCGGGCATGCGGAGGGCCTCTTCCACGCTTCCCCTTTCTCCATCTCTAGCCCCGGTAAAGCCTAGCTCTCGTTCACTCAACCCAGTCACATCCTCTCGATGGTGATTTACGCAGATGACCCACTGTCAGAGACGTTCTGTTCTTACTGGGATTCTCATCTCATTACTACTTGCATATCATTAAAGGCTCCGGCTGACTGCGGAGACTCCACCCTGTCCCCGTCCCCCGGATTCTGAGCCGTAGCCGGCGTCTACACGAGTATAGAGCACATCTATATACTACATATAGTATATATATATCCTTTAGTCGCGTTTGGCTCTGACACACCTTTCTTCTTTGTTGCTAATTCCCGTCCCCCGGTTCTTCCGTCGGCACTGCCGTTTACTACTTTGTCATTCGCCTTCATGAGCCTCGACTTCATCTGCGTGGCACCTCAAGTGTAATGCCCGATTATTGCCACGACGACTGTCACTATTTCTACCGCACCGCCCTTCGCGGACTTTCCATCAGCACCAGCATCTCACCCCTGTATTGTTAAATCGACTCTGACTTACTGACGCTATGACGGCCTCAGTTCGTGTCTTCAACCCTCCTCAGTCCATAGCCGAACGGCTTGCTGAACCCAAATCCTACTACAACATTCCTCGCAGCCTCCCAGACTTGCCAGAGACACCAAAAGAGTCCGAGCCAGTCCGATCTGAGGCTGCCACTCCCACTCAACGACAGCCTCCGCAGCTGTCTGGTGCCTATACCAGAGTACCTACGGCTACATACAACGATAAGAAGATGGAGGGCGGCATTACCTTTGCGGCCCAGGACAAGCTGCCGAAGCTGCCCATTCCCGAACTCGAGAGCACAACCAACAAGTATCTGGAAGCTCTAAAACCGCTGCAGTCTCCCAGGGAACATGCCGAAACGAAACACGCAGTCAACGAATTCCTGAGAGAGGAAGGTCCCGACTTGCAGGAGAAGTTGAAGAGATATGCCCAGGGCAAGACCAGTTATATCGAACAATTTTGTAAGCCTGCCCTATCTTGACTGCACGATAATAGCTGGCACTAACATGGACGAAAAGGGTACGATTCGTATCTCAACTTTGATAACCCTGTAGTTCTCAACCTTAACCCTTTCTTCCTTCTGGAAGATGACCCGACCCCAGCGAGAAACAACCAAGTGACTCGTGCAGCCTCCCTGGTCGTGTCTTCTCTGGAATTCATCAGGGCTGTTCGAAAGGAAGAGCTGCCGCCGGACAAGATTAAAGGAACCCCGTTGTGCATGTACCAATTCTCGCGACTCTTTGGAACGGCCAGAGTTCCTACCGAAGCCGGATGCCAGATTGAGCAGGACCCTGAGTCAAAGCATATCGTCGTCATGTGTCACGGTCAGGTCTACTGGTTCGATGTTCTCGACGACAACTCGGATGTCATCATGACCGAAAAAGACATTGAGCTTAACCTCCAAACTATTGTCGACGACGCCAGCCAGACCCCCATCCAGGATGCGGCAAAGAACGCTTTGGGCGTGCTTAGCACGGAAAACCGCAAGGTTTGGTCCGGCCTTCGAGATATTCTGACTCGCGAACCGGGATCGAACAATGCCGACTCGCTGAACATCGTCGACTCGGCCCTCTTTGTCCTGTGTCTTGACTATTCCGAGCCGAATAACGTTGCGGATCTCTGCCAGAATATGCTATGCGGAACTAGTGAAGTCAAGAACGGAGTTCAGATCGGCACATGCACAAACCGATGGTACGACAAGCTCCAGATTATTGTGTGCAAGAATGGAAGCGCCGGTATCAACTTTGAGCACACTGGTGTGGATGGTCACACAGTATTGCGATTCGCTAGTGATGTGTATACAGACACGATTCTTCGCTTCGCGCGCACTATTAATGGACTGGCGCCGACGCTATGGACATCTACCAGCCCTGACCCATCCAAACGAGAGATTGATAGTTTCGGAGACGTCAACACTACGCCTCGAAAACTAGGATGGGACATGCTCCCGGAGCTGAGCATCGCGGTACGATTTGCAGAGACCCGTCTGGCAGATTTGATCGAACAGAATGAGTTCCAGTGCCTCGACTTTTCAACATATGGCAAGCACTTCATCACTTCGATGGGATTCTCGCCCGATGCCTTTGTCCAGATGGCGTTCCAGGCAGCTTATTATGGTCTGTATGGCAGAGTCGAGTGTACATACGAGCCTGCCATGACCAAGACCTTCTTGCACGGTCGCACAGAGGCCATTCGACCTGTGACAAACGAATCTGTTGACTTTGTTCAGACTTTCTGGGGGGACAATCCGGCGGAGCAAAAGATTGAGGCTCTCAAGCGCGCTTGTGTAAAGCATGTTGGCAACACTAGAGAATGCTCAAAAGCACAGGGATGTGATAGACATCTCTATGCGCTATTCAGCGTGTGGCAAAAGTATGTCGATGATTTGATTGATAGCGGAATGAGCAGTCCTGGAGCGTCAAGCCCGGCAACATCTTCGCCAACCACAAGCCCAAGGAGCTCCTCTCTGTCGATTGATGGCGTGGAAGTCCGACCGACAAGGGAACGTGGCGACAGCACTAACTCCAGATCGCGAGATCATCATCCACTTCCACTCATCTTTGCAGACTCTGGATGGGACAGACTGAACACGACGATTCTTTCGACCTCTAACTGCGGCAACCCTTCTCTTCGCCACTTTGGGTTCGGGCCTACATCCGGAGATGGATTTGGTATTGGCTACATTATCAAGGATGATTCCATCTCTATTTGCGTATCCAGCAAGCACCGACAGACGAAGCGTTTTGTGGACACGCTAGAGAGCTATCTCTTGGAAATTCGACGCATCTTGCGCATCACCAATGGCAAGGTGGTCAGCTCAAAGGGAAGCCGAGCACGCGAAGCAGAATTGACCCGACCCAAGCCATCGAATCGACTCAAGTCTCGAGGCAAACTGATCACTGGTTCGGATATGATCAAACCGGGAGGTAGACGCTTCAGCCTAGGTCCTGGTTCACCGACGGAAGCTAGCTTCACCAGCGACGACGACGAACTTGGTGGATGTAAGTCATATGTAACCGCTATTGTAATATTTCAAGATTGCTAATAATATACTTCACAGATGGCTTCTTTGACGCGGGAATGCTCTTCCAAGCACTCAAAGCCCGCGGCAATACGACAGAGGAGGAGACCAAAGCATCAGAACGAGCGGCCGAGAGCGCAAAAAGGCGAGACGTAGGCAAAAAGCTGCGTCTAGTCACGGAGTAAGGGGGAACATGGAATGGGTTTAGCTAATTGTCAATTGGTGAATTTTTTTGGATGGTTTTCATATATCATGCTGCTTGCTGTATGCAATCATGGTTCTTGGAATTTCATGGTATGACAGGCGTTTATTTGCGTGGTGTTATGTAGTACAATGTTGGAGGCTCCGTCTTGCGTGTTTCATGTGTACGATAGCTGAGATATTGGGAAGCGTTGTGAGTTTTGATGCGTAGCTCAATCAGAGTTTTGATGATATCTGAACTATCTGTCTGTCCACAAACCCAATTCAAACGAGTTTGAATTGGGAGTTTTCGTAGCTGAAGTAAGCGTGATTGGGCAAAGCTAAAAGGAGCTTTTACAGCAGTACACAAACCAGTGGGTCTCACAGATAAGCTGGGTCACAAAGAGGGGAAATCAACCGGGGTGGATAACAGGATGAACATGCAAACAGCCATTTGTTAGATATTTTGGCAAATGGCCTGTTCTCTAAATGGTTCATTGAGAGTTTCCAGGATATCCGAAAGAGATGAGCTGTCTCGCTTCTGGCGGACGCCCGGTTTTTTAGATCCTTGACTAAGAGCTGGGGAATTGCCTGATTGTGAGGTAAGAGGTTTTTGCAAGATATGCTGTGCTTTATGATGGATTATTTCATTCTTACAGAAATATCTGGTGGCACTGGATGCATGTGATGGTCGATATGGTTTTGGGACCCTCTGTATCTTACATCGTCTCCTGGGGTTACGGCATTGAGATTACTCTGTACTTGGGTTGTGTTGGGCGATGATGAGATGCGAGCATGTGGTTGGCCAGAGAGCTGGGTCTTTCATGCTGTACAATCGGTTTGCTACTCTTTTACGACTAATGGCATCTAGTAGCTTCTAGTATGAGTAGTACTAGTAACATCTACTAGCAGCTTATGGAGGGGAACGCAAAGCAGAATTCCATGATTCATTGAGCCCACAGACTGGAGAGAGATAGAGTGGAGACCAAAAATTTTCCTTCTACAGCGGTACACATCTCTGGAGAAGGATGTGCGTGTTATGTGCGCTGTACACAGGATTGGGGTTAGGCGTTTTTAGAGATGCTGAATCTGCTGGAAGATGGTGGGCAGGATCCGCTGTTGCCTCGCCGCCCAAGCAGTGCCTTGCCACCCCGTTGGATTCTTTTTGCTTCTCTGCTGCCTTGTTCTTGCTTGATTGGGGGTGAAATAGGTACAGGGGGCGACTTTTCTCTTGTTTCAGAGCGTTTGAGGCTGTAGGGCGAGCAACAAAGAGATGGCAATGTGTAGTCGTGCGTACCTAGTTTAGGGTAATGCTAAGCGAGAGTTTTACTGCTGTGTGAAGCAGAGTTGCTTATTGCCGGCAGCTGCTTCGATAAGGCCATGGATGCGTCAAGATGACGAGAGAGGGTGCCTTGTTCTGGCGCCTGTTCTGGGTTCTGGTGCTGAGGCAGGCCATCGATCGGATTTTCGCCTAGCATCAGCAGCAAAAAAGGTACGGCTGGGAGGGGATTTGGCTTCTCCCACAGATCCTTTGTCCAGGGAACTGCCAGCTGGGCTACGCCACGAAGGGCAACAATTATGGGCTCCTTTCGCCAGCAACGCAGCCTGTAAGGCAGCGATACGCAGTAGGGAGCTGTCCAGCACCTTCTAGCGCCTTATGGTGGGGCAGCCATGTACCCGCTACCAGCGCGCGGCAGCCTTACTGTATGAGGACTCCAAGTCCCAGGAACCCAGCCACTGCCCCGCGATGGAAGTTTTTTTCTTTCATGGAGCTGGAGGGGGAGATGACATCAAGGGAAAGGAGGGGCTGTGAGGGAGGGGAGAAGAAAGGGAACAAGCAATTGAGCTTCAAAGAAAGGAGATAAAATGAATACATTGAAAATAAAAAGAAAAATAAACAATGCAAGGGACGGAATCAAAAACCTTGTCGGGCACTGACCAGGCTCGCCAATCAGAGGCGCAAGAGCTTTCCAGCAGCTTCGCCGCATGGTCTAGGCGTGTGCAGTGCCTACCAGAGGCTTCTCAGAGCCCCTGCAAGATTCCGGTGTGGGCACCTTTGGAATAGTGTAGAACCGCATCGAAACCCTCCCACCGACCTTTATTTAGATGCTCTCTGCAGCCAAACGCCGCTTCTTTTTCTTTTCCCAGAACATCCTCTCTAAATCTCACCACATCTACAATCTTTTTCTCTTCTTTCCTCCTCTTCAACTAACGCTATTTTCCCTTTTTTTCTAATTTCGAGAGTTTCTTCCCACAAAATCACACACCATGTCTATGGGACCAGCCGTCGGTATCGACCTGGGTACTACGTACTCTTGCGTCGGTATCTTCCGTGAGGACCGATGTGATATCATTGCCAACGACCAGGGTAACCGAACAACCCCTTCGTTCGTTGCCTTCACCGACACCGAGCGTCTGATTGGTGATGCCGCCAAGAACCAGGTCGCCATGAACCCCCAGAACACCGTCTTCGACGCCAAGCGATTGATTGGTCGCAAGTTCGCCGACCCTGAGGTTCAGGCTGATATGAAGCACTTCCCCTTCAAGATCGTCGACAAGGCCTCCAAGCCCGTCGTCGAGGTCGAGTTCAAGGGCGAGACCAAGAACTTCACCCCCGAGGAGATCTCCTCCATGATCCTGACCAAGATGCGTGAGACCGCCGAGGCCTACCTGGGCACCACCGTCAACAACGCCGTTGTCACTGTCCCCGCCTACTTCAACGACAGCCAGCGTCAGGCTACCAAGGACGCCGGTCTCATTGCCGGTCTCAACGTCCTGCGTATCATCAACGAGCCCACCGCTGCTGCCATTGCCTACGGTCTCGACAAGAAGGTCGAGGGCGAGCGCAACGTCCTGATCTTCGATCTTGGTGGTGGTACTTTCGATGTTTCTCTCCTTACCATTGAGGAGGGTATCTTCGAGGTCAAGTCCACTGCCGGTGACACTCACTTGGGTGGTGAGGATTTCGACAACCGTCTGGTCAACCACTTCGTCAACGAGTTCAAGCGCAAGAACAAGAAGGTTAGTAAATCAAATCCCCTAGCTTGTGATAGCCATCAGAATAGTACGCTAACTTCCTCTCAGGACCTGTCCACCAACGCTCGTGCTCTGCGACGTCTCCGAACTGCTTGCGAGCGTGCCAAGCGAACCCTTTCTTCTTCTGCCCAGACCTCCATTGAGATCGACTCTCTCTTCGAGGGTGTTGACTTCTACACCTCCATCACCCGTGCCCGTTTCGAGGAGCTGTGCCAGGATCTCTTCCGATCCACTGTCCAGCCCGTCGACCGTGTCCTTGCTGATGCTAAGATCGACAAGTCCCAGGTCCACGAGATCGTCCTCGTCGGTGGATCTACCCGTATCCCCCGTATCCAGAAGCTCATTACCGACTACTTCAACGGCAAGGAGCCCAACAAGTCCATCAACCCTGATGAGGCTGTTGCCTACGGTGCTGCCGTCCAGGCTGCTATCCTGTCTGGTGATACTTCTTCCAAGTCCACCAACGAGATTCTGCTTCTCGACGTCGCTCCCCTGTCTCTCGGTATCGAGACTGCTGGTGGCATGATGACCAAGCTCATCCCCCGCAACACCACCATCCCCACCAAGAAGTCCGAGGTCTTCTCCACCTTCTCTGACAACCAGCCCGGTGTCCTTATTCAGGTCTACGAGGGTGAGCGTCAGCGAACCAAGGACAACAACCTCCTCGGCAAGTTCGAGCTCACTGGCATTCCCCCCGCCCCCCGTGGTGTTCCCCAGATTGAGGTCACCTTCGACGTTGATGCCAACGGTATCATGAACGTCTCCGCCGTTGAGAAGGGCACTGGCAAGTCCAACAAGATCGTCATCACCAACGACAAGGGCCGCCTGTCCAAGGAGGAGATTGAGCGCATGCTTTCCGATGCCGAGAAGTACAAGGAGGAGGATGAGGCCGAGGGCAAGCGTGTCTCTGCCAAGAACGGCCTTGAGTCCTACGCCTACTCTCTCCGCAACACTCTCAACGACCCCAAGGTCGATGAGAAGATTGAGGCCTCTGACAAGGAGACCCTCAAGGCCGAGATTGACAAGATTGTCCAGTGGCTCGACGAGAACCAGCAGGCTACTCGTGAGGAGTACGAGGAGCACCAGAAGGAGCTCGAGGGTGTTGCCAACCCCATCATGATGAAGTTCTACGGAGCTGGTGGAGAGGGTGGTGCCCCTGGTGGCATGCCCGGCGGTCCAGGCGGCTTCCCTGGCGCCGGTGGTCCTCCTCCTGCTGGCCACGATGACGGCCCCACCGTCGAGGAGGTCGACTAAATTGACCAAAACCGAAAATTTTGATACCCCAACATCAGACTTGAACTTCCAGATTGGTAATGCGTCTACGATGTGGAGGCCTACTCTAGGGGATCAAGGGATGATGCTATGATTAGATTTTTTCTTTGCACTTTTTGCTTTTTTTCATTTTTTCAACTAGCATATCACGGACATGAAGGGTAAAAAAGCTGGGCGGGATGCTTGCCCTGGTTGTATTTTAATTAGTTTAAGGGAATAAACATGGAATAAAAAAATCATGCTCGTCTTTGATTGCTTTGTGAATGTGATAAATAATGTAGCTAATTTACATGATATATTATATCATGTGCGATCTAAATTTTGGTGTAAATTCTACCCATGTGCGATTCAAATCGCATGCCAATAGTAACGTCGCGCGGAGAGTTGCAGGCTTGGCGAGTAGAAGCATCTACTCTCCCTATTACTTAACGAAGATGGATACGGCTGGCGATTGAAATTTGTAGAATGGTCATTGCACTGTTTAAGCGGCATTGTGTGATGAGCGTTCACTTGGGGATAGATTGGCATTTTTGAAGCTCATGCTCTCAATATTGGATTATATAGGTGTACAATGAGTAGAAACTCTTGATATCATAAAGTATCAGGATGATAATAATAATACATGCATATGTGTCTCTTCTTAAACATAATTTTCCAAATATCATTTACATTCATGACTTCTTTTCATATCCCAGATCCTGTCGTATCTTCTTTCTCCTCTCGTCTTCCAATCTCCTCCACTCATCATCGTCAACCTGTGCAATCTCAATAGCCTCAGAAAATGCAGTTCCCGGAGCCACCTTTTGCTCCCTCGCCTCCCAAATCTCCTCGCTGCTATGGCTGCCCGGCGCATAGTACTTCTCGTACTCCTTGCGGCGGTAGTGCTCCCGGATGGCATTCTCTTTGATGGTCCCGGTGAAGGACTTCGTGCGCATGCAGAACCAGAAATCGTCCCAGAGGTGGCTGCAGGAGCGCATCTCGCCCTGGCGGTAGACGGCGTTCCACTGGCCGCCGAGAGAGTTGCAGGACCAGGCTTGGTCGAAGGCCTGGCGGCAGGACATGTCGGTTGGGAGGAGGGATTCGGTGACGGGGTCGAGGGGGGGCACGGGGAGGGCTTCCGGGGCGGAGGAGAATTTAGAAGAGAGCCATGAGGAGATGGCTGAGGGGGGTTGATTTGAAGAAGAGGAGGAGGAAGATTTGGGAGTGTCGTCGGATTTGTTGAAGAGGTCGAGGAGTTTTTGGATCTCGGGATCAACGGGCTCGCTGGGAGCTTGAGATGAGTTGGGTACTGATGAGGGTGCTGGAGGTTGAGAGGAGGTAGAAGAAGAAGAGGGTAAGGGTTGATCGGTTGGTGGTTTGGGAGGTGATGTTGTCCAAAGCCAGCCCATCTTGAAGCTATTCGTAGATGCGATGTGTGATGTATATAAAGCGATCGATGCTAGTAGTTTGCAGCTGCCCTTTGGTTGGCTTTTCTAATTGCTCTCGTATACAAAAAAAGATTGAAAGTTGCTGATTTGGCGATTGGATGTAGTGTATGCTGATACGGCGAATGGGCCTCGTCTTTCTTCGACTTGATACTGGGATTACTGAGTAGATCTTTTTTTCTCAGGCCATCAAGGTGATAGTAATAATCGCTGCATCGCATTTCACCCGGGAAAATAGCTTTCCCGGCGGGATGGCTTTTCCTAATCTAGGAGATTGCTGGTAATATTTCCTATGACCTCATTGGCCCTGTGCTAACCAAGCTAGCTCATCATACTATATGAGAGCTACATAACTAATAACATGCTCGACTTGACACACTCTTCCCCTTAAATAATTTCATGATTTAGCGAAATGTGCAAATTTTGTAGCGACGAGCTGTCATGATTCCCACGCAAAGGCTTGCGTCGCTGGCGTCGCGATCCAGCGGCACGCGGGCGCTGCGATTGTGGCCTACTAGACTTCATGTGGCCAGGAGACAGCCCGATTATGGGCTGATGAGATATCGAGCTGGGCAGAGGGCCTGGGAGGCGACGATAGCAGCACCTTTGGGTGATGAGGCTAAGAAGCAGGATCTGTCTCCCTCGGAAGAGCAGGAGAGTGGGCGATTCGACGTCAAGCCCAATGAGTCGATTCTCTTTTTCGATAGTGAGGCATTGTCATGATGGAGCTCAATAATTGTGGTATTCACTAACTTGATGGTTTCTAGATTTGTTTCCTATTAGGCTCAGTTCACTGTTGAGTCGCCAAGTAGAGACGGATAAGCACGTGGCAGGCCTGTTAAAGCGCTTCAACAGCTCCTCTTTGGGGATTATGGATCCTATTCAATTGGTAAAGAGGGCGATACCAGAGAACCTGCCCATTAAAGTGACAGAGATCTTGCCGCGGTTGAAGGACGGCGGAGCCTTTGTCAAGTTTGAGTATGATCCTAGCCTGAGTGTATCAGAGATCGAAAGTAAGTTGATTGGATGGAATAATTTTGACGTTACTGTTGATGACTGACTGCGGGATAGCCAAGCTGCTGAACAAGCTTAAAGAGGAGCCCGTCAAGCCATGGTTCAATCCTTTTCGCGGAATCAGGGCTCGTACTGTTCGTGGTGTTCCTTGGCTAGAGGATCTTCATCGATACCCCTCTCAGATGCTCATGGTCGAGTTTGTCCCTCCTGAGCCAGGTGCCGCTGCTGAAGAGCTTCCTGAAGAAGTCCTTTACAGCTTGTTCCGCCGATACGGCAAAATTGCGGACATTATTCCTCAGCCTGCTGACTCAAAGATCACGCCGAGGTATGCTCAGATTGGCTTTCCTGGGCTACGCGATACTATCATGGCCCGTAACTGTCTGCATGGTTTTGTCGTCAATGAAGCTCAAGGAGGTGGCAAGAATGGAACCAAGCTGCGGTTATCTTATGTACAGAAGGAAAAAGCTCACAGCATCTGGAACTGGCTTACAACACATCCTCGAATCGTCATCCCAATCATCGCTGCTCTCATTGCGGGTGTCTCAGTCGTCATCTTTGATCCTATTCGAGAGTTCTTCATCAAAGTACACGTCCAGCATTCTCTTCGCTACACTGACTGGAGAATCTACAAGTGGTTCAAGTCACAGACTGGCACATTCTCTTTCTACAGGAAGGAAGAGCACATCGAAGGCCTTGGCACAATATGGAAACACCGCCAAGACCTCATTGAGCAGCTTCGAAGCTGGCTGGACGGCAGTTCCGATACCTTTATTGTTGTCACTGGTCCCAGAGGTTCAGGAAAGGCAGAGATGGTCATGAGCCAGACATTGAGCGACCGCAAGAATGTAGTTCTCATCGACTGCAAGCCGATTACAGAAGCTAATGGTGAAGCCGGTACAATCAAGAGACTCGCGGCTGCAGTTGGATATCGACCGGTATTTTCATGGGCAAACAGCATTAGTAGCATGATTGATCTCGCAGTTCAGGGCACAACTGGTGTCAAGTCTGGATTTTCTGAGACCCTAGAATCCCAGCTGAACAAGATCTTGCATACTACTGCTTCAGCTCTCAAGAGCGTTGCACTCTCGGATCGACATAAATCTGACAAGGATGCTAGTCTGTCCGAAGACGCATACTTGGAAGCACACCCGGAGCAGCGACCAATCATTGTTGTTGACAATTTCCTTCATAAAAACGAAGATTCCAACATTGTCTATGATATGATTGCAGAGTGGGCAGCAACCGTGGTGCAGAACAACGTTGCCCACGTAGTATTCCTTACCAGCGACTCCGCGTACTCAAAGTCTCTCACCAAAGCCATGCCTGACAGAGTTTTCCGCACTCTATCACTGGGTGACTTGGATGCCGATATCGCAAAGAACTTTGTCGTTACTCGCGTGGAAGAAGATTTGAAGCGTGAGGCTCAAGAGGCGAAGGAAGAAGGTTTAGATGAGAAGAAACAGTCCAAGCGGCCGAACTTGGCTGGATTGGATGAGGGCATCAAGGTGCTGGGAGGCCGCTTGACTGACCTTGAGTTTCTCGCTCGACGACTCAGGGCTGGACAGACTCCTCACGAGGCAGTTGAAGAAATTGTTACCGAAGATGCAACAGACATTGTCAAGATGTATCTTCTTGGAAGGACCGCCGACGCGGATAGAAGATGGTCTACTGAGCAAGCATGGCACTTGATCAAAGCCCTCGCTGATAACCCGACTTTGCGATACCACCAAGTTCTCCTCACACCTACATTTGCTTCTTCTCTCACTTCCTTTGCGAACGATGGAGAAGCTGCTATCGAGAGTCTTGCTGGCGCCGAACTGATTACGGTTAATACTCACCGTGGACGACCTCAGACCATCATTGCGGGCAAGCCGCTCCACCAGGCGGCGTTTGGCGTGCTTGTCAAGGACCGTGTGCTTCGTGCAAAGATGGACTTGGCGGTGCTGACTGAAATGTCCAAGGTGGAAGCCAAGAACATTGATGCGGTGGAAAAGGAGCTGCAGCTGTTGGGCGGGCTGCCACGACACACTGGAGAGTCGGCGGGTAGAGTCATGTATCTACTGAGCAAGCTGGATGTGGGACAGAGGAAGATTGCCAAGATGGAGTATGAGATGGCGGGCTTGAAGAAGATTTTGAATGAGGAGTTTTGATTGGTTTTGTATGAGAGATGTTATGGCGATACTTTGTATGTACTGTATTATATAGTAAATAAGCCATTATTCTACCTCGTCACTCCTCTTCAACATATAGCATAAACATTTCAAGACTATTATCATCATTAATGGCATAAGCATTAATTCCATCCCGAATGTCTCCTCATACTTTCCCTATTAGTACTTATCATAACATAAAGATACTAATCACATGCATACAGATGAATTTATACTCAAAGCTCCTATAAGCAAACAGCCAAGCAAAATACGAACAGTCAGAAAAGGAAAACCGGTCATGAAGAGAAGAAAAGCAAAAAATGCACTTTGTTTTCAACACCTCCAAAAAAAAGAGCTTGCTATAGATTATGAAAAATCCGCCAATTACTCCCTTCTCCCAAACCCTTCCTCGCTTATTCAGTACAACAAATCCCGCCTTGCGCCTTTTGAAGGATAAAACAAATGAATAATGGCACCCTTTCCCCCCTTTTGCATGTTTTCATCAGTCAACCGACTAGAATAAAACGAAGGAAATAGCACATGAAAGAAAATAGGACGGTGCGAAGATTAGAGAAGACTTGAGGATTCGGCCAAGTTCGCATGCTGTGAGGAAGAAAAAGAAGAAGGAAAAGGTTCCATGATGCGTGTGTGATGTGTCGCAGTGAGAATAGTGTGAAGATGATCGGATGGTCGTTATGGTCATGACTGAGATGGTATATGATATATAGTTGGAAAAAGGGGGGTTATTCATCATGCTCCCATGCTCATCTGCGAAGCTTCAAACTGCGCGGGTGATATCTCACAGGCTTGACAGAAGAATACCCGACTGGGGTTATCGTAGTCGTTGGTAATGCTGTAATAGTTGCCTGTTTAACCCAACGTTAGACCATTGCATTTTCAAAGGGTAAGGCAGAACTTGATGGAGAGTGGATATAAAAGGGGAAGAAGACTCACCTCTTGGTACAAACCACATACCGCCTGCCGATATGCGAAACTGCGCCTCGTTGATCGTCACCATGACTTTTCCAGTATGAACAAAAAAGACCATGTGCATTTTCCTCGAGTTCTTGGGCCGCTTCTCGCCTCCAGGGGGCAGATCAACCACACCAGCACCCATAAACGGCATCGTCAACGTCTTCGCGAACCGGAATGTCGCATCACGAATCTCTGACGTCTGCACCGCTTTGGCTGAGATGGCGATGCGCTCGTCTGTTACTTGAACAGGCTCGTCATCTGCTGGGGGGTGCTCCTCATGCTCCGTCTCCCATATTACAACCTCGCCCTCCACGGTGCCGGGATTGACCTCCCATTCTTCATAATCTTCTTCCACCACGGGTTTCTTCGGTTTAGGCCGTGCTTTGCCCTTTGAAGTAGTATTCCTACTGCGGACCTCCTCTTCAGGCACACGGACAATCTCCTTGATGCTCGGCAAAACGAACCGGTCCTTGGCAAACATGTCTGCCTGCTCCTCGTCTTCTCGGACCACCTGTTCGCCCCTCCAGTACTGAACCGGCCGGTAAGAGTGTCGTCCAGATCTTGTCTGTGTCATCGTATCGTCCAAATCCTTGCGCAAAGACACCAAACCTCGAGACTTGGGCATAGGCGGCCCACGCTGCAGCGCCGCAAAGGATGTCTCCCCAACATCTCCATCTTCATCTCCGCCTGCATTCTTGGGCTTACGTCCAGGTCGGCCTTTGGTTTTCGGTTCAGCTTTGGCCTTGCTCTTGGCCCCTGTTGATACTGGCACAACGATATTCCCTCGAGCAGGAGCTTTGCCTTTACTTGACGGTTTTGACTTCGATGACCCGGCTTTAGCGGCTGTCGATCCAGTTGTACGCTGCTTCTTTCGCGGTGCCACGTCCTCTTCCTCTCCCTCCTCCTCCTCTTCAGATGGCTCTCGTGTTTCTTCGGGGGTATCTTCGCGCGGAGATTTTCGTGGTGGTCCTCGTTTCTTTGATGACTGAGATGACGATTTCTGATCCTGTTTTGCTGCCCTACCCTTTTGCTTGGTACTGGGTATCACCTCTTCTGGCTCCTCCTGCTCTGATCCCTCTTCTTCAGGCTCCTCTTCTTGTTGTTCAGGTTCTGATTCCTCTGAAGGTAATCTCACCGGAGCTCGCGTGGCAACTTTGGGTGCTTTGGGCTTCGCCGGCGGCGCTTCCTTGGCTTGCTTACCACGCTTTTTCTGTGGTAATAGTCGTGCTGAATCAACCATCAATATGGACTCCTCAGCCACATCGTCAATAGCCACGCCGTTTTCGCCCGCGCCCATCACATCGTCCAACTCTTCTGATTCAGAGTCCTCCAGTCGTCGTGAAACGCCATTGACTCCTGCCGCCTTGGCTTTCCCATTCGTCTTTGCCGCCGCTTTGTTTCCTGCTTTTCCTGAAAAGTCGAGCC
Source organism: Trichoderma evansii (assembly GCF_050947405.1). Taxonomy (NCBI): domain Eukaryota; kingdom Fungi; phylum Ascomycota; class Sordariomycetes; order Hypocreales; family Hypocreaceae; genus Trichoderma; species Trichoderma evansii. The sequence continues at coordinate 264,100 of NW_028145185.1, read as the reverse complement.
TTCGAGCTGCTGCTTTTTCGGCGCTGGGGTTGCGCGTCGGGGAAGATGATGTCGCATTTCTGTAAATGGTAAGCTGGGGTTCGTTCTGAGAGGCGAGTAGATCGGGGAGAAGAAGTACTGGAAGCTGTGTCGGCTCTTGAGGACTGTTTGAGGCCCTGGTCCACCACCTAGATTTCGTAACAGATAGAGTCAGCCATGTCTTGCGCCGCTGAATATAATCGCGCCCAGAGAATCTGGACAGCACAGGAGCTGAGCTCACTTGATGATATGTCCATATCCTCGCTCCCGGACTCGTCTCGGTTTGTCAGTGCATCGCCCGGCGATGAGAAAATGGCGTCCAGAGGCTGCATGCCATGCTCATCGCGCTCGCCAGTGTCCTTCAAGAAGGCGCCTGTTTTCCTATTCACACCAACACATCAGCGCTGCCGCACAAACCACACATTGCCAAATTCAGCCCGCAAATTCCGTTGGAATCTTCAAACGCCTTTTCGCCTTCTATTTCGTCCTCTGTCTTCTCCAAACTAAGCTTCCCAACGTACCGGCCTCGAACTCCAAGCTCATGGATAGCTTCGGGCTCAGCTGAGGCATCGCCGCCCCTTCGCCCGCCGCCGCCGCCTCGAGGCATGATTTAAAAAGAAAATGTCGGAATTCTTCGGTTTCGGAAAAAGAGAGGGGAGGGAGAGGGAGATAATTAATGATAAAAACCCCTCCAATTAATTCCTCCTCCTCCAAAAGAAATTGGGGGTTTTTTGCTGCTTCAATCGCAATTGCGACGCTAAACAAGCTTCGTGTTTGCGCAGAGTTTCGGCTCAAGGTTTCGGCGACGCGCTTTTTTAGCGGGTGTTGACGTGTTGAAAGATGTCCAGCAGCAATTAAGAGCTCTAATGGCTATTGCTTCCCGTATGGACGAATCAAGTAAATTTTTTAGGGCGGGGGTTTTGGGAGGCTGGGGAGAAGCATAGCTGCAAGATGGAGCACTGCTATGCGCTGGCAGAAAGCTGCTGGAGAGAGGTATGCTGGCTTATGGGCCCATTTCCCGGACGGCTTTAGCACGTGTTGCTGAGCTCTAGCGGCGGGCTTTACTGGATGGGGTGCTGTATTAATACGGGGACTGCAGGTCCTAGATCGGGCAGTTTTAATCGCAACGCGTCTAGAGCAACAGTGAAAGACGCGTCGAGGGGCAGGACATCAGAATTGACTACTTCATACAAGCCTATATCAATTCAACTGTGCTATCACCTCGACATAAGCGCAGAGAGCAGTCGCACGCATTATTTTGAAGTGCGCTGTTGATTGATTGCTCATTTATTGGAGAATCAATCACATATACAGCCAACTGCTCGAATTCTTTTCAAAGGCTACTGCAGATCGATCAGATCCTACTTCAACACCATATACCAGCATCGCCATCCAAAAGTCCACCTTCACTTATATCCGCCTCGACCTCTACCTCACCAACTCGCAGCCATGGATGAAGACACTGTTGTCCCCGATGCCACAGCACCCGCCGCCTCTTCTTCTCTCTCCGGCACCTTCACTCCCCCCTCCGTCTCAGATCACCACGATACCCTCCTCTCCGGCGCAACCTTCTCCCACTTCTCGCCCATCCCGCCGTCTCTCCTCCCAACCGACCCGTCCGACCCGTCCTCCGCACCGCCTTGCGTCCTCGGCGTCGACGAAGCAGGTCGCGGCCCCGTGCTCGGCCCCATGGTCTATGGTATCTTCTTCTTGCCGGCCGATATCTCGGATCCTCTCCTCCGGGACACGCACCACTTCGACGACTCCAAGGTTCTGTCTGCGGCGGTGCGATCACAGCTCATGGAGACGCTGTGCACACCTGGATCAGATCTGCATGAATCGTGTGGCTGGGCTACGACGGCGCTTTCAGCGAGAGATATTGGTGCCAACATGATGAGGCCGGTTCAGTATAACCTCAACGCCCAGGCCATGGATGCTACTATGGATCTCATCAGAGCTGTGTACGCAAAGGGCGTCAACATCAAGGAGATATACGTCGATACCATCGGTCCTCCCGCCTCTTACCAGGCCAAGCTCCAGCGTGTCTTCCCAACTGCCAAAGTCACTGTCGCCAAAAAGGCCGACAGCTTATATGCCTGCGTCAGTGCTGCTTCAGTCTGCGCAAAAGTCACCCGTGATGCTGCTCTTGAAAAACTCTTCCACGCCCGCCAAATCGCCACCGCTGCTGCCAACGGCGAGGAGGCTCCCGTTGACGATGGTACTATGGAATGGGGCTCGGGATACCCATCTGACTCCAAGACGTCAACGTGGCTGAGGAATAATATGCATCCTCTCTTTGGCTGGGGGCCCGAGTGCCGCTTTAGCTGGAGCACTGCCAAGGATATGCTCGAGGCCAAGGGCAACGGCGTCAAGGTCGAGTGGCCGGCTGATGAGGACCCCGAAACGAGCAGGGTGACAGACTTTTTCGTATCAGGGGGCGAGGAGAAGCAAGGAAACGAACTGGCGTCATGGTTTGGTACACCAGCTAGCCAAGAAGCATTCTAAGTGAAAAGATTGAGAGAAATAAAAGGCCATGGGTAAATTATATTAATCCTGGAGTCATCATCTTGGATAAAGAGTATTGGCGTAATGACACGGAATGACGGCTGGTTACTTAGATCAAATCAAGCCTACGGTATGGAACGGAATCGGCGTTTGGTATATATCAGACTTGGAATAAATAAATAAATCATCTTAGTTTATTTTTGTAGACATTAGTGGTATCCTATTCGCTCATCAATGCTATACGCTATTGTGCTATAAAAAATCCGACAATGTCTTGAGGGTTTGTACATGGGGCGTTTTATTCTCGTCATATGCCGTCTATCAATTTACCGTTTTATTTTTCCCTTTTATACATCTAAATGTCATCCAGGCTCTCAGACTCATTCGCCTTCCTTCCTCGGCTATCCAAGGTGTCCATGCTGACGTCGCTGTCCTGCCTCGCTGGCATGGCTAGTGCCTGTCGTGCGGTATCTGAGTTGGCAACGAAATCACGCAGCTGCTGCTTCGCAATGTCCATGCCTTGATTGACAGCAGCGTTACCCATCTGCATCATGGGACCCAACAGGTTAAGATACCACGCAGTATAGGTTCCTCCACCGAGAAGGATGAGAAGAATGAACATGAGTGGGTTGCGCAGGACTGAGACGTGAGTTAGCGATGGTCAACGTACTTATAGATTCGAATTGAGATTTCTTACCCATCCAGATTTCATTCCAGCCGAGAACAAGAAGAAGCACGTAAAAGTACCACGGCACCTGGGTCATACCGCCAATGGCGCTTCGCTTAGCCTCGACATATACGCCGTCGGCCGTCTTCTTGAAACGCACGACCAAATCTTGTCGCTTGTTCTCGCTCAGCACCGTCATCTCCTCTTCGAGGCTCTTGCCCTCTTCTTCATCAACACCGCCAATCGGAGTAAGATCCTCTTCATCACCAGCTTCGACTCCGCTAGGCTGTGCGCCGATGAACTCAATCAAATCAGGTGAAGTCTGCGAAGAAAGCAGCTTGAATTTTGAAAGAAGAGGTATAAGTGTGAGTGTAGACTCTCGTGCCTTTGTGTAAATGCCTTCAATATCATCTGTTGGCCTCCAGATTCGTGGCACACCAGCCTCATCATATCGGAATTTATCCTCAAAGTTCTCTCTAAGCTTCAAAAGGATGTTGCCCTCCATGACCTCCTCTTCAATCTTCTCTCGAAGTGCCGTCCAGCTCTTTCGTCGAAGGCGCCACAGGCCGACCTCAACCTCGGCATCGCTGGCATCGAAGCTCTTGGCTCGGTCGGCAAATCGTCCCTCAGCCTCGCGAACTACTTCGGTAAAGACATTCCAGATTCTGTCCCAAAGGTCCTTTTCTGTCGGTGGCTTTTGGCCCTCTTCAGGGGCTCCTGAACCTCCTCTGCCGGATCCCAGCTTGTTGAATTCTAAGCCAACAGCATCACCCAGCCTTGACTTGACCCAGCGCTCCACCCGTGTGGCCAGTCGTCGAATCTCGTCCTTGCGCAGCTTACCGCTAACCTCATCGAGCTCAGCCTCAAATAGTTGAGATTGAGACACAAAGTTGGTCCACTCAACGCCCTCAATCGTGAGGCTGTCTACTTCGGTCTTGAAGATTTCCGTAGTCTTCTTCTTTTCATTGCTTACAATTTCGGCAAATTCGTAGCCTCCGCCCGCCTTTTGTCCTGCCTTGACTTTGTTCGAAACGGCTTCGCTGAAGGCTGCAACTCCTGCCTTGTGAGCTGCGGCGATTTGGCCCTGGTACAAGGTCTTTAGTCGCCCGTCGACCTTGCTCTCCAGTTCCTGCTTCTTCCGAGCATAGACGCCCTTGTGGTATCGGCTAGCCTGGACCTCAAATGCCTTGAAGCATTTTTCGCGAGCTTCGCTGGCGGCAGCACCCAGATCAGGGAGAACAATGGGCTTGCCAAGCTTAGAAGCCTCGGCCTGCTTCTCCTCCAGTGGGGTCAAGACCGTGTCAAAGGCCAGGAGAACTTCTCGAGAAATCTCGTCGCATCGGAACTGGGCAAGGAGCTCTTGTTGCGTCGGAAGGTCCAGATCCTTGTTGTTCACGATTTGGTCCCAAATACCCTCAGCATAGACAGACAATCCGTCTGCAGGGATTCGCCTGTGGTATTCGGGCAAGAGGATACCACCCTCGAGCTCTGCGTTACCATTTCGGTGCCCCGTGCTAAATCTCGCTCCTAGATTCGCGACTTCACTCTCAAACTTCTCTCCCTGTAGAATCTTGTGAGGTAAGGCCGCAAAGCCAAAGTCAAAGTAGTCTTCGATGCGGGATTGCTCAAGGCCCTGTGGTTTGGAGATTGAGGACCAGATCTTGGTCAGATCTTGGATCAATGTGTTTTGGAGAGCGGACAAGGGAGTCACTCCAAGATGGTCTCGAATAACGAAGAATAGAAGAGATCGGGGGGTTGAGCTGCAATAGACTGTTAGCACGTGATACCGAATTGATATGCAAGCCATGGATTTCTCGCGGCTTGTCAAGTAGATGAGGGGAAGCCTTTACTTCTTATCTTTCAAGAACAGCTGCATGTTGACTTCAAACACCGTCTTGAGCAGGCCCATGTTCGCTCCCTGATACAAGCCAACCTGGTGCTCCCAGATGTTGATCAACAGGACTTCACTAGTGGCCAGTGCAAACAGGGCACTCTTTCGCTCAAAGTCTTGGTCTTCTCCGCGTTCTCGACCGTCGGTTCCCTCAACATCCATAACGAGGATGTTATCTGCCATCTTGGTTCCTGCGCTTGTCTCCCGCTTGTTCTTGGACAGCCATATTCCCTTGGTGGTCTGACGGCGTTCCGTCTCGGACATGACAGAGAAGGTGGTGCCGAAAAGGTGGTTAAGAAGGGTCGACTTTCCCGTAGACTGAGATCCAAAGACAGAGATGAGGTGGTAGTTGAAGCCCGCTTCAGCAACTCGCGTGGTCTGGAGATAGTCGTTCAAGTTGGGGCTAGAGCAGCGAGGGATTTCGTATCAGCTTGTGGTCTGTTTCTACACTCCAATTACCAGAGAAAGGTCTTGTAGAACATACTTGAACTCTTTTTCCTCGTCTATGACCTGGCAGCCATGTTCATAGCTGCCGTTCGCCGGCTGCTCGCCGACGGCGGAAAAGTGGCCATTCATCGTTGCTGCTACACACTTGGAAGCTTAGCAATACAAAGACGGCATGAGCTTTCGTAGAGTGTCTGCAAAAGACAATCGCTGTCTCAAAATTAAGCAATTGGACAGGGAATCGGATAGGAGGGAATGTCAAGAGGCTAAATAGGAGAGTGGGATGGACGATGAAAGCTAAATGACCATAGTATCGAGCTATGGCTTGAGTTATGACCACCTACGCTCTTCTGATCGAACCGAAAGTGGCACTGAGGGGGGTACCGTGACAAGCCACACGTGCGTCGCTCAGTGTGGCGCACAGCTGAGAGATTGCATGAAACGCAATGCTTGACCCCCTTTTCGTTGCAACTTATGTGGCTGGTGACCACCACTTGGGCTCAACAATGCAGATTCTAGACGTAACATCACTTTCTCCGTCCTCCGTAACACAACGCCTGGTGAAACGTGATTCGTCAAGCTGTCAGTCGTTCTACTAATGCCCAAGATATGCATGAATGTCCGGCGCTCTCTCGTCATGCCATGTCAAAGCCATGTGTTGAGCTCTTAGCAGTGCTGGGATTATGTGCAATGCATACGATGGCCCCGTGTAATGGCCCAAGTGGCTCCTCTGGGCTGACGAGATTATGCTAGTGCAAAGTGTTGAGGCCCGAAAGAGGATATTTGTTGCTGCTAATGGCCGAATATTCAATCTTCATGTCCTTTGTCTATATGTGCAGATATGCAGCATGCGACATGTTGCGTATTGTAAATATTCTGCAATGCCACGCATGCTGGGCCGCTTTGCAGGCCCCCATTGTTGATTTCTGAGATGCACCCTACGTGCATATTGACAGCACAGCTTACTTACACGAAATGACGCCCAAGTGATGCATTTGTTTTGTTTTATTACCTATGTTTGTCTATCAAACTTGCAAAATAGCTACTCAATCAGGCCCTTTCTCTACCTATAGCCTCTTATACCTGAGTCAGCGTCAAGAGGACACTTTCGCCGGGTCCCAAGTTTGCCTTGACGCCACTCTTCTGGCTGCCCAGGTCCTTGTTGTTCCAAACATCATGGACACGATAAGTTCCCTTAATTCCCAGGTCCTTCCATGAAGCTGAAACCAACTCAACATCAGTGCTGGTGCCGTTAAATCCTCCCTGGCCGAGGTCGGGGCCGTAGTTGGCGAGCACAACAACAGCTTGACCGTTGGGAGCCGGTCCTGCGATCCAGGCCTGGAGCTGTTGGGAAGCTTGTCCACCAGTGCCGGGGTTACGCGGCTGCATGGGATACTGTGCGGTAAAGGTGGCCACAGCGTGTGCCGCTTTGTTGGTTAGCAGGTTCACGCCAAACTTGTCGAGATTGGTGAGATCAGAGCCAAGAATCAGGTTGGCACCAGCTCCGATGTAGTGCGTCATGACTGTCTGTCGCTGTGCGTCTGTGATACCAGAGGTTGTGGCGTTGTTGCCGACAAGAAGATTATCCATATCAGGGTAGATGTTTAAGTGGTCAAAATACTGTAGACCGGCAACGATGAATTGGCGGTAGTTGTCAAAGGCTCGTTGAACAGTAGCCCATGATACGAAAGACGACTGACCGCTGTTGTTGAGATCCTGGTCGGTTCTCATGGAATCAGCATTAGAGTTCCAAATGTTGAAATACTTTTGAGTACGATCAAGCTTCCAGGAAATGTCAAGCCGCATCTTGCGGCCAGTTTGCTGGATGGCCTTGTGCCATGCAATGACGGAGCCGCTTCCATCAGGAGGCAGCATTTGGCCATTGTCAGGCGAGCCAGGCGTGACAAAGTCGAGTTTGACAAAATCAACTCCCCTAAACACTCCATTATTAGCACAAACAATCCAAGTAGAGAGTGACAGAAACCTATAAGTAAGAACATGTGTTTGGCACTTACCACGAAGCAAACAGATCGGCGCAAGAGTTGTGCCACAGCTGCGCAGCAGGCTGCGTGAAGTCGAAGATACATCTTACAAGACCCTCGTTACCATGGCAAATATCGCCAATCTTGACATCCGTGTGAATGACAGTCTTGTTGACATCTGCTAGGAAGGCACCTGGCACAATGTAGACGCCCATCTTTAGACCCTTGCTGTGAAGATGGTCTGCCAATTTGGGAATATCGAAGACCGTATCATCGTAAATGATGCGGCCATACTCATCGCCGTTTCCTCCAACGGACCAGCCCGAGTCCAAGCTGCAGGTGTCATATCCAGGAAGGCCGACTAGGCGATCGCACTGTTCAATGACATGCTCTTGATCAAACTTGAAGCTTGGGAGAGTCAGGGGATTTGCCTGGATGCCGAATGAATTCCATCCACGGGCAGAGCTGCGGAAACCATTGGGTGTTTCCTTGTAGGAGATGATCTTGAGTGGTGTTCCGCCTTGGTTCGACGTCCGTTTAGCATTGGGAGCTGCCACGGCGCCGGTTGCGCTCAAACCAAGCAGCAGCGCCGAAAGTAGGCTGTTTGCCATAGTTGATATCTGCAATAAACGATACCAAGCTTGTTAAGATGGCAAGAAAAGTGTAGAGGTTCTTTGCGAGTTGAAATCACCCTGAGAAGGTGTCAAAGGTGTTAAACTGACACACTCTGAGCTCTTAATCTGGAAGATCTGAGCAGGGCTTATAAGATGCAGTCAAGCTCCAACGCGGCTATTTTATATTATTTCTATTTACGTATTATAATACCACTCTGTGAGTAGAATCGCATGTTCACGACTACTCTTTGGGCGGAATTCAGCTATCCGGCGGTATGATGTCGGCAACTCGCGGCGGAGGATTGCTCGGCATCTGCACTCTCCGCCAAGGCTTACTCGAAGATGAGAGAATAAAAGCTCCGTATAATGGCAATGCACGTATGTTCTAGGCCGCGATAATAGAGAAATAAGCTATGACGATTACGTACCATTGGGTTGCACCGATCTAATGCGGAGAGTATGGGGAATTCCTGGGGTTCAATGCGGAGATAATGCAACCCCTGGTGTTGTCATCACCGGGGATTTAGCCATTCTCGCCATCTGGGGTACACAAAAACATCTTAGCAGCAACTACAATTAAACGAGCCTAGTTGAGCTTCGTATTGGCAATAATGCGATTTCTAGCCGACGGAAGCTATAAAGGCAACTAAGAGGCATAACTGAGATGAAAGGCGAGGAGACGGAAAAGGGCGGAGAGGTCTTGGACGGAAAAACAAATGAGGCGGAAAAGGTCGAACGAGGCCATTTGCCGGGTAAAATGGTTGACCGCCCGATCACGGCTAACTTTCCGTTGAAGGAATTGCTTTACAAAGTACAGATGTCGATTTCGCTCCGTGGTTCCAAGCAGCAACGAGAATGAAAGGCGTTCTTCCCTCTTTCTCTCTGCCATCATGGAAAACCAATTCCTCCACCTGACCAATGTGACACCCAGGTATCATCTTAGCCGTGATTGAAATCTACCACAAAGCCATATCTGTGTTCTGTGTCCTCTAATCTAATTATCATGCTTTTCAAACCGTCATCCAGATGCTTTGCCTGGCACTTCCCTCTCCCCAGCTAGATCTCTATTTTATCTGGCGGAGGCTGAGAAACACTCCCCAACCAAGCCCAGCAATGCTACCAACAAGCTGCCGGTAGTCAAACGGCACGACGACCAAGTTTAGAAGACAAACAATCGGCCACACTCGATATCCCGCAAATAACATGGGCCAGAAGTCCTAAAGTTCTTGGTCAGCCTCTCCAGATCCTCCTATCTCATCAGCTTTCGAAAGGGGCTGTCCAATACTCACGCTTACAACGCTACTCAGGATGCCATCATAACCCTGAAGATTCATTTGACCCATCAGGCAGATGAACAGGAGCGTGTTGACCGGTGCTCCAAGACCTTGATCCAGGAAGAACTTGGCTGCCGTGTTGGCGATGTTGAGCTTACCACCGGTCACTGCATCTTGAGATGGAGATGGAGTTGGTTTATCTTTTAGAGATTTGTTTTCTTCCTTTGGCTCCGTCGTGGTTGGAAACGTCTGCTCCAGGAACTCTTGCCATCTATAGTTGGGAGGAGTTGTGAGCACCGTATACACGATGAAGCGCAGGATAGAAGAGAAGTCAATCTCATCGACAGCCTGATAGACGAAGACCGAGCTATTAGCAATGTCAATCAATAGCGACGTCATGGAGATTCCACTAACCCCCTTGCGATATGCCAAAATTCCTTGGGCAAATACCCCGGACAATGCATTTAGCACAGTCGCCTGAACAGTTGCACTGGTAACTTTGGAATCCATTGCATCGATAGCTTGAATCTTCTTTTTTTTTGAGCTGCGCCATTCGAAAGAAACAAATTACCATTCAGTCTAACAAAGGCTTTACTGCGGTTGGACTGTTAAGTATGTACGTTTCCCAAAGGGGCCACTCCCGGAGAATGAAGGCATTCATCAAGTGTCTATATTCTCCGTGAGATACTCCGAGATACTATCTCTGCCCCCGAGCTATTGGCCATGTCGCAATTCTTTCATCTACTAGGAGAGCATCACGCGTATTGTGGATTCACTACCGCTGTGATGCATCTAGCTCGAGTTCGGCGATACTTCCGAAGCCGACCGTTATAACGCTCGCAGCAAACATACGTTGCATGATCGCCTGGAGGGGCAAACGTGCCATCTCAGACCCAGTTAGCTGGGCTTATCAGACGACTGCAGTCCAGAATTCCACATAATTACATAAAAAAGGTCTTCTCAATAATATCATCCCCGGCCCCTGCAAAGTTGCCAAAAGCTTTTTGCCTCTTCCTTGCCTCAACCCCGCGCTATGTCACTCTCAAGAGACTCCAAAAGGGGAAATTATCGGCACATGAATAGCGTTGGCCGTACCGAACTGCCAGCGCCTCCATGCCTATACAGGCTATACTCGTTTTACCGCCAAAGAAAATACGTCGGCCCGGGGTAATAGTCCAGGCTTTGCAAGGCTGGCTTAATCCTGGTAGGGAATGGCCAATTGCGGGGGTGGAAAGACGAGCCGAGTTGCAACACATGTAAGCTGATTCGACGAAAGCCAAGAACTTGTTTTTTTGTCAACAGAAACGAGGTGTCTCTCGGAATTCGCTCCAGATGGCAAGGAAGAGCTAGTCGCTATTGGGGCTATATTCACATGAGGGGTGGCAAGCTGGTGAGTCTATAAAGGAGGGTCTCGGCATGATGTTTGTTCTTCTTTCTCGATGACATTGGGCCGATGTCACCAAGAAAACGGTGAGACAAGGGATCGCTACGACCAAGATAAGACACACATGGTCTGTTCTTGCGTCTTGCTTGCCGAGATTTATAAATTCCCTGCTTCTTCCTCTTTTTTAGTTTTCTTTTTTACCCTTATATAAAGACGGCTCTACTTTTGATCGTCATTTCTCCACCATAAAAACGTGGCCGCCAAACCGCCATCATGGAGAAGTCAAATCTGGGGGTGACCCACACAGAAGATCTTCCCATCGAAGCCGATGAGAAGTACAACATCAATGAAATCACAGACAAGGCGAAACAGGGCGCTGAGGCCGAGCATAATCTTGCTCCCCTCCAGGCCCTCCGCCTCTATCCAAAAGCCATCTTCTGGTGTCTAGTCGTATCCGCCTGTGTCATCATGGAGGGTTACGATACCAACCTGCTGGGCAATTTTTACGCGTATCCTGAATTTGCCAAGAAGTACGGCAAATTTAACGAGGGTTCTGGCAACTACCAGCTTTCGGCTCCTTGGCAGGCTGGTCTCGGTAATGCTTCCGGTGTTGGCTCCTTCTTTGGCACGCTTCTTAATGGCTATCTCGTGAACAAGTTTGGCCATATTCGAGTTATTTTGGCCTCTCTTGCGACGTTGAGTGCCTTTGTTTTCATCGTCTTCTTTGCGCCAAACACCAAAGTTCTCCTTGTTGGTGAGCTTCTATGTGGTCTTCCATGGGGTATCTTTGCCACCACTGCCCCAGCCTATGCTTCAGAGGTTCTTCCAATGACTCTGCGAGTATACCTGACTAGCTGGACCAACATGTGTTTTATCATTGGACAGCTCATCTCAGCTGGCATCATGGCTGGCCTCGTCAACAACACGACTGAGTGGTCATACAGAGTGCCTTTTGCCATTCAATGGTTTTGGCCAGTTGTTTTATTCCCCATCATCTGGTTTGCCCCAGACTCTCCTTGGCATCTCGTCCGCAAGGGACGCCACGAGGAGGCAAAGGAGTCGTTGAGAAAGCTACGGACAAATCCTACAGAAGAAGAGTTGCAGGAGAGTCTCAATCTGATCATCTACACCAACAATCTGGAAGAGCAACTCGAGGTGGGCACATCCTACTGGGACTGCTTCAAGGGCTTTGAACTTCGCCGAACAGAGATTGCATGCGTCGTGTTTGCCGGTCAGGTCCTCTCTGGTCTCAACTTTGCTTACAACTCGACCTACTTCTTCCAACAGGTGGGCCTATCCACAACTCAGACCTACCACCTCAACGTCGGTGGAAACGGCATGGCCCTGTTTGGCACCATCGTTTCTTGGATCTTCGTCATGCCGTACGTCGGACGTCGCACCGCATATGTCACTGGCATGTTCGTCATGTCAATCATCTTGATCATCATTGGCGGCCTCAACGCAAAAACGAATGATCACAGCATTGGCATGGCCCAGGCTGTGCTGACTCTTATCTGGACTTTTGTCTTCCAGCTTTCTGCCGGACAGCTTGGCTGGGCGTTGCCAGCAGAGCTTGGATCCACACGCCTTCGTCAAAAGACTGTGTGCTTGGCTCGCAATGCGTATGCTATTGTTAGTATCATCGCCGGCGTCCTACAGCCATACTTTATGAACCCAACCGAGTGGAATCTTAAGGGATACACAGGCTTTGTTTGGGGAGGCACTGCTTTCCTCACCTTTGTTTGGGCGTACTTCCGGCTGCCAGAGTCCAAGGACCGAACTTATGAGGAGCTGGACATTTTGTTTGCCAGAAGAGTGCCGGCACGGAAATTTGCCAACTACCAGATTGACGCATTCCAGAGCGATGCTCTACCATGAAGAAAGAATAGGGGGAAGACAGGGATTCATGATGAAAGGCATCGTGCCAATGCTACCATTGTGAAAGATAGTTGTGTAGTAGAGCTATTCTAATGAAGAGTAATGAATTATTCAATCTTCCGTTTGCAAGAACGAGTGAACCATATGCAAAAGATTAACCACTATACTGCTATAATATTTGGCTTCTAACACCACCAGAATCTTGGCTAGCACTCCATATAACTAGAAAAAGCCTTCGGGTCTTTTATACTTGGACAGCCTCACACCAGCTGTTTCAATGAGCCTTCGGCCAACTTTACCCCAGATTGCCTTTTTCAGCAGTATTAGTAGAATTAGTACAATAGTAGTCCGTAGTCCACTAGGATCTAACTAACAAACCATGTCTCCCCAGATCTCATGCTAAAAACAGCCAATCACCAGACCATGTGGAGTCCCCAGCTTTTGTTCCGAATAAACTCCCACGGGATCCCACCCAATCTCTATTATTCGATTGGATCGACAATAAAATTCCCTACCGGTTTTTTTATCTACGAATCAGAGGCGCCTCCGATTAATTGACCGTAACGAACGGCAGCTGATGGTAGCCCGTGATCCAATCATATCATAATTCTCCGTGGAAGTAGGATGGGATATTTTGGGGGTCTCCAGGATGAGATGGGGAACAGCATGGGGAATTTGGCTGCTGCCTGATAACGGTATTCTGTCTGGATTTGCTCGGTTTATGCTTATCTTTTTGTAATTTTTCTCTCTATATCAGTGAAAGCAGTACGGCATTCGTTGCTCTTCTGGTGGACGGATGGCTTCCCTTATTTAAATAATGAGTGGAGGTGCTGCTATAATATATTAGCGACGCATACATAAACGGAGATTCCGTTTCCCCTCCTCCTACTTTTTCAATTCCTTTCTCCGTCGGCTCTTCTCATATTTTACCATTAGACTTCCTCTCTTCTCTCTTTAGATTTGAGTAAGGGCCTCTTCTTCATTCTTTCTGAGTGGTCTCAATACAATTACAAGATGAGATTTCCAAAGGAAGGGCTCCTCGTTGCCCTCTCCGCGAGCGGCGTCCGAGCTGCCAGGAATGGGCTGGCGAGAACTCCTCAGATGGGATGGGTATGTAATTCTCTTCCTCTGATTAGTGAAATCGAAACATATAAACTCACATATAATGTTTCATGAACAGAATAACTGGAACACCTTCGCCTGCTCCGTCTCCTCCGCCCTCCTTCTCGACACCTCCAAGCTGCTCACGGAATACGGCCTGCAAGATCTAGGCTACAAGTATGTCGTGCTAGACGACTGCTGGTCTTCCGGCCGAGACGACAAAGGCAAGCTCGTGTCCGACAACTCCAAGTTTCCCGACGGGATGCGCGCCGTAGCAGATGCGCTGCACGAGCAGGGATTCTTGTTTGGCATGTACTCGAGCGCAGGCGAGATGACGTGCGCAAGATATGGTGAGATACAGGCTTGCTTCCTCTTTTTGCGATTCCGTTTAGTTAGCGGAGAGAAAGATGAGAGAGATGAGAGGTGCTAATCATAACGGTGGAATGAATATAGCCGGATCCCTCGACTACGAAGAGGCCGACGCTCAGAGTTTCGCCGACTGGGGCGTCGACTACCTCAAGTACGACAACTGCTACCACATGGGCCGCTTCGGCACGCCCCAAATATCCTTCAACCGCTTCAACGCAATGGCAGAGGCCATTAAGAAGACGGGTCGGTCCATCCTCTACAGCCTGTGCAACTGGGGCGAAGACTACGTCCACACTGTAAGCCAATCAAGAAAACTCCTGCCACTTATACGCGCACCAATGCGAGAAGAAGAAGAGGAAAGAGGAAGAAGAAGAAAGGCTAATTATGCGTTTTTTCCCGTCGCGCAACGGATAGTGGGGAGGATCCATCGCCAATTCATGGCGCATCTCTGGTGACATCTACGACTCTTTTGCTCGTCCCGACGACCTGTGCTCATGCACCAATGCCGCAGACCCGGCCTGCATTGCGCCTGGCACGCACTGTTCCGTGCTGGCCATTATCAACAAGGTTGCGCCCTACATCGATCGGGGCCTCCCCGGCGGGTGGAACGACCTGGATATGCTCGAGGTTGGCCATGGTGGCATGACTGAAGAGGAGGTAAGTGCTATCTCCACTATCATTCATTTATGGTGTAGGAAAGGAAACCGGGGAAACATACGCAAAGATTCCCCTCCCCCCTTGTCTTTTCACTTACACGGGATGAGAAACTAATATTTCACAGTACAAAGCCCACTTCTCCATGTGGGCAGCCCTCAAGTCCCCCCTGCTCCTCGGCAACGACTTACGCTCCATGACGGCCTCCTCCCTCGCCATCATTAACAACCCCGCCATCATCGCCCTCAACCAGGACCCCCGCGGCCGCGCCGTCCAGCGCATCCTGCGCAACCTCGATGTCCCCGTCGACCGCTTCGGCGTCGGCGAGGCGCAGGTCTGGAGCGGTCCCTTGGCCAACGGCGACCAGGTCGTCATCTTCTTCAACGCCGCCGACGCGGACCTCGACATGGCCGCCTCGCTCGAGGACGTCTTCATCATGGACGGCGTGGGCACCGCCCCGCAGATCCAGCAGGACTGGGCCATCCACGACCTGTGGGGCAGCACCGGCTCCCGCATGAGCACCAGCGACGCCCAGGCCCTGCTGGACGCCAAGGGCGCGGACGCTCGTCGGACTTTCCTGCAGACAAAGGTTGACTGGTACAACGCCACGGCTGTGCCCTACGCTGAAGGCCTGGAGCGTCGGGATCCAAGATTGTTTGGCGAGCGTATCGGAACTGTCAAGGCGGGTGAGGAGATTAAGGTGCGCGTGCAGAGACATTCTGCAAAGGTGTTTAGACTGCAGAGCATTAGTGGGCAAGATTCCGTGAGGAAGAGCCTTTTGAGAGATGAGCTTTGAAAAAGAAGCAGCTAAATAGCCAACTGGGGCTTCACATATTAAAGAGAGAGATACAGATGAGTATTCCAAAATTAGAGGGATTTCTCTGTTTGATTTGCATGGTTTGGCAGAAACCACGCAGCAATCATAAACCATATACATAGACATATCTCATAGAACATTTATAGCCATCCAATAAATCCAATATTGTAACCAAAGACCAAAAGAAAAGAAAAATTAAATCTCTTCAAAAAGAGTTTTCAGAAAGAAAAAAGACACGCTTGAGACTTGGATCCAGATTGAATCTTATGCAATTTCCACTTGCCCTGCTATATGCACCTGTTCAGCGTCAAACGGCGTATCGTCACACGATAGCGTCATGAATGACGCCGCGCCAGGCTCTAGCATCGCCAGATCGCAAGTGTCCTGCCAGCTGCCCGTACTACTTGATGACTCGTCTCCCTGTGCAGTCAAGTCACCCACGGTGTCCGTCACACCGCCCGCATGTTCCTCTAAAAGTGCTGGCCAGTGGACGTCGATGCTAGCAATAGGGTTTGAGAAGCCGAGGATCATCTCGGAGTGCTTCAAGAGCTTCGGTAATAGGTGAGACTGGCACCCACGGATGCGGCCTAGGAACTTGACCACTGAGACCAAAAGGTCCTGTGGCCCGAATTCGAAAGAGGACATGGGAGAAGCAGACATGGATGCATCTGCCAGACTCATTCCAATGTCAAAGAGCTTTTGCTCCTATCAATCACGGTCAGTTTCAATTACAGCAATTTTAGACTTATGCTTCTCGGAAACTTACGATAGCAATTCCGTGGCAGTCCTTTGAGGTCTGGCTCACAGACCCCAGGGCCTTCATGATGGACTTGCCAGCATCAAACGGCAGGCCAAGAGCAGGCACAAGGCCCTGGCCGTATACAAGATTCGGCTTGGAACCAAACGCGAGCCTCCACATCGATACGCGGAGCCACTGCTGAGTAACAAGGGTATCAAATCTCTGGCTTTCCATTACTGACTCTGCCGGCTGTACAGCGGAGAGCTTGTTGCTTATAGAATGGCTGAGGGCGACTCCCTGTGGCTGGCATCCATCGGTGTGAGGCTGCCATTCGTACAGAGAACACGGCAACAGCTCAAATAGACGGACGTGGTTTACAAAGTCGTGCATGACAATGGGGCAATCTGAGTCGACAATTTGTGGCTTTGAGATGGTGTTTCGCAGCATCACTGGCCGCCGGTGTTGAAGGGCGTATGTCCTATCACGATTTGTAATTAGTCTCAAAGGCTCATCTTCCTTGAAAGGATTGGAATTTGGGCAACTCACCTCTCCGTGACGAACAAGAGCCAGAATATCCGCCTTCTAATGTCCCGCTCGTTTTCTTGCAGGTTACTGTAAGCCGACTCGCTGTGCAGGCCAATCGACAGAGCCAGGGATATGGCCTGGTTCAGATAGAACCAAGCATGTGTGTGCTTTTCCAAGTTGCCATAGCCCGCAAAAAGGAAGAAAGAAGTCAGCAGGGTGTCCAGGCTCAAGTCGTCAACCACGTTGAACTGGAGCCGGGCCTGCTCAGCGGCGGTCAGCAGCGCCTCGCCCGTGAGAGGTGAGTCTAACGAGGTGTTGATGCCAACTGATGTTTCATCATACTCGTCTGCATTATCCAGCTTGAGTTGGATCCGCGTTGCTGCGCAGAGAGATAGGAGAAAGGCATATCGCGAAGGAGAGAGCTCGTCTAAGCGTAATGAGTCTGCTAGTAGCTCTCTGTCGTTGATGACAGGCATGATGGGAAACAGGTGCTTCATAAACACCTGTACATGAGCCGCCAAGGCCACCGATAGCCTCTGCTTGTCATGTTCCGTAGCTATCCCAGACGTTGACGCAAGAGCTAAAAGAGGATTATGCTGGTTACCAGAGCCTGCTCCCCGACTCCTATTCGAATCTTCCAAAGCGTTGAACTGAATCTGTGTAGCTGGCGTGCTAACGTCGAAGTGGTTTTTATCAGGCTCCGTGAGACCTTGTCTGATCTGAGACAGCCGGCGGCCTTTGCCTCCTCTTGGTCCTTTGCGTCGAAGCGTATGTAAGTATCGGCAGGGAATTGAAGACACAACGCAGTTGCTGCAGGGCAGCCCGCGATCGCACTTCATTTTCCGGAAGCGACAGTTGTCGCATACCTGCTGTGGCGGCTTCTGCGTGGGGGTCGGCGCGCTTGACATCGTGACTCTCTTCAAAGGCGAAGATTGGCGTTGCAGAGAGTTGAAAACGCAACGACAGCTATGAAGGCAGCTGCAGAAGACGATACAGAAGCTCTCTCCTATATCGGACAATTACTCTTTGATTATTCAATCGCCAAGCACAATGCTGTCAGCTCGATCCCCAGACTCGCAATTGATTGTCAATAAAGGTCCTTCTGCGTGAAGCAATAGATGGAACTAGGGATAGATATCCACAGAAGCAAATACAGCTGGACGAAAAAGTTAATGTCTAAAGGAAAATGAATCTCCTCCTGAATCAAAATTATTCTTCCCTGTCAAGGCAAAGAAAAAAAAAGAGAGAGCTTCCTTTTCCCGACGGCTCACTTTCACAGGGTCAGGCCAGCGTTGCAATGCATCTCACACGCCACCCCCGCAGCGTTACCGAATGTCACTATCGCTCTTTTTTCCTGCTTGTTCCCCTTTCCGCTATAATGCTTTCGATTGCCACCCACCACGTTTTTTCCCTAGTTCAGGTGACTGTTGCTTGGTTTGCCCAGTAGTTCTCAATAAACTCGACTACTATTTCGGCAAAGCTGAGGGCAACCTTTTCCGACGCTTCAAGCAAGTGCTGATGGTGGGGAGCGGACATTAGGAAAACAGGGCTACGGCTAACTCTCTGGGGAAATACTCGGGTTTCGCAGCCAGACTATACGGTTAGATGGCAAGCCCAATTTGCAGTGCGGAGAACGGTTTGCGGGGGTGGCTCTGCTGCCAATTGGTGTCTGCTGTCAGGCGGCCACCCGTGCATGCAAACTGGACGCATGGGAGTTCGGATCGTGGGCCAGGGGTACGCCGAGCCGGAGCGACGATCCAGTGCCGTTTGGTGGTGTGAGCGTGCAAGGGCATGTCATTCCTACATGCGGTGGCGTTGGCATTAGTAAACTATCAACTGCCATGGCAATGAGGGCGGTGCACAGCTGAAACCCAGGATTCGGAAAAGCATCCAGCCATGAACGATTCATCCGCCTAGGGGGAGCAGATCTCTAGGAGCTCGATAGCCGTCATCCGTCTTGCAGCTCTAGTTTGCGGGTTGGATGATCCTTCGACAGCTTGCGAGGAATGATGATGTGAATTGGAAGAATTGAAGTCGACGGTTTCTATATTCCAGAGCTTAGTCATCTGCTGCAATTTATCTCTGCTGGCAGGCTTACCTTGTATACCGCCAAGTAATACTGGGTGCTTACCTACCTACTTGGGTGCCGTCTCCTATCCCTTAATCTCTTAGCTGACGCTGCTTTATAGAATATTTGGAATATCTGAAAGACTTATACGAGCTATTACATATTATCAAGGGTATACATCTGGAAAGCACCAAACGCACCATCCTTCTATGCAGTTAGAAGAGACTGTCCAGATTGATCAACAAGATACATATCAGTTCATCACTCATGCAAACGTAAAACAGAGTAGAGCTGGCCAGGCATAATCGGCAAGTCTATTGCTATGTAAAGCCATATCTGAGAGGGGTGTAAAATGACAAAAAGAGAAGAAGTGAATGTGTGTGGTGAGAGAGTAATAAAAAAAAGCTAGTATGTAGTGTAAAAGAGTTCATGCAAACGATGCTGCAGGGCCGGCACGCCAGCCTCAGCGCCTTGATTCCCGAAAATTCTAATTCAATCCAAAGAAACCCGAATTTTGATAATGCTTTTCCTCCAATCCCTCCATGATGAAATAAATCAAGAATAAACCAGTTTTGCCCTTCGTTGTACTCATAAGCGTACAGCAGCAGGGCCCCTTTTGAACGCAAAATAAAAAATCATGAACCACTTGTCCCAATGTTTTTTTGTTTTGTATTTAAACAAATCAAAATCCAAGTACCGAAATAAAATAAAAAGAAAATTGTGCAAGCCTCACTCACAGTCAACGTCTTTTGACATCACAGTGGTGGTCTTTCAATCTAAACAAACTGCTCAGTCGTGGCTTGCCCCGAGATTGAGTATTTTGGCTCCTCAGCTGCCTTCCCGTTTGGAGGGAGAGGGTTACACCTCATGGTGAGGGTTGCTGGTTGTCGATCCTTGGTGGCGTCGACCAACACTGAGGCCTCGGCCAGGGACGTGCACCGAAGGATGCAGGTGGAGGGTGTCCTCAGTGCGGCTCACGTCGAAGCTGGCGCCCCGGTAGCTGGATTGGCGCTGGACAGACGCTCCGTCGTCCTGGTGAGCGCCAAACTGAGATCCTCGGACTCCAGTTTGGGCCTCCTCATCATATGCCTGGATTCTGGGGCTTGTAGGGAATGTTCCAGAGTTGCTATCCGAAGGTGTAAGTCCGGTCAAACCCTCACCCGCTCGTCGGCGGCCGCCACGCTGGCTGGTCTCCTTCTTCAAAAGATCCGGCTCGTCGCCAGGGTCTCTAGACGCGATTGAGCGAGTATCAGAATCCCACATACCCGTGGTTTCGACGGCGAGGTTTCGGTTTGAATTGAGCACAGATGCTGCGTTCTTCTCTGACTGAAACAGCTCTTCCTGGGTCTGATCCATTGTCGGTACCATGCGCCCGGCATCAGTTGCCTTGGCTGCCTTGTCTCGGCTCTCAATAGCCCACGAATCGCTAACAGCCACAGAGTAAGTAGGATTAGTGGGTCCACCAAGAGCCTCCCCACCGCCGCCAGGAGGAAGGATGGGAACTTTCTTCATAGCAATGGCCAGAGCACACATGAACTTGGAGCGGCGAGTGGCTCGGACGCGCTCGTTGTGCCAGTTGGACTTGTGCTTGATGGCGAGTTTTAGAGTCAGCTTGTCAAGGTTATTGACACCGCCAACACCAATGCTGAAGTCGGGTTGGAAGTCTCGAGAGTTCTCAGGCGCGCGAACAAATTTCTCCATCTCTGCACGGAGCAGCTCGATATCTTCAAATGAAGTGTCAAAAGAGATGTCGACAGTGAAGCTCTCCGACATGGCCTTGCTTCGAGTAATATTTTCGATCCAGAGATTATTCAATACAATGTTGGGGACCTGCGAAACCTGCATTTTATCGGTGCGTGTGAAAACAGTATACAAGAGGGAAATACGGTCGACCAGCATTTGCGTGCCGGAAACCTCGATACGATCACCGACATCGTAGGGGTGTTTGACGAAAAGAAAGATGCAAGAACCAAGGAACTCTTGGGTAGTAACGGCAAAGACAAAGGAAAGAGATAAAAGAGCGGTTCCGGCGGTGGCGATGGTTGTGAGCAGACTGCTGTTGAAGAAGGACAGAAAGATAAAAACAGTGATCAGTAACACTACGAACAGCAAGACCTTATCAAATGCTGTTAGGGCCTGACCAATGTCTTTCATGCCTTCGGCAATAGCCTTCCGCTCTTTACCCATCTCCACAACTTTACGTAGCATTTCCTCGAGGCTGATATCCCCGTTGGCGTCGGTATCGATGGCCTCAAAGGCCTCTTCGGCCTCCGCCTTGTAGGCTGGTCCAAGAACCTCTTCCACGTCATCAGGGTAGAGCGCGTCCCGGCCCTCGATGACAAAGGACATCCAGAGACGCCTAGCCAGGGCCTCGGAAGATCGCTTCTTCTCCAAGGCTTCGATAACAATGGAGTGGGCGGAATTGGGGTTAAAGACGTGCTTGCCCGTGATTTCACTTGCAAGGTTGCCAAAGACGGATGTCACCTTGTCACCAAATCGGCCGACGTCACCAATGATCCTCGCAGGAGCAACACCGCCAACACTAGACTTGCCGGCTTTGCGTCGGAGCATCATCTCGATACTATCTTCGATGATATAATCTTCTTCGGCAAATTCGGGGCAGTACATAGGGAAGAGTGTGCGAGAGGCATCGTACAAAAGACCCAGGAGGTGAATTTCCCTCTTGGAGTCTTTGATGCGGTTATCAAAGGATCGCTGATGATACGATACACCAATGAGCTGAACAATGGCCTTTTCACCGAGAAGGATGGCAGAAGACACGAAGCAGGCACCAAGGACACGCTCCAGGTTGACGACCCAGGCAATTCCATCAGAGTAAGCTTGAGCAAAGATAGTCTTGAAAGTAAGCCACGAAGCCAGGCCCCAGAAGAAGATGGAAATGATAATGGTCAGATTCTGAAGAACCGTAGCGTATTTGCGAGTGCCTGCACTGACGATGCCGCAGAAGAACATGAAGACGTGTGGGAGAAACCAAACAGCTACCTTGACGCCCCATAGAGAGAGCCAGGAGATTTGAATCCAGAGAAAGAGATAGAAGAGAGGGGGGCCACGGGCGCCGTCATTCGTGCCGAGGCGGATGTCGTTTTTGTGGCCGGTAAGGGGAAGCACAATCAGAGGAACTGCCAGCAAGATGCCAACGGGGACGACGTAAACCATGTATCGTGTGATGACTGAGAAGCCGACGATCTTGGCATACAGTCGACCCATGGCGTTCATGCTGACATCCTCGCCGGTTTGTCTGCGCTTCAGGCTTTCGTCGTCCATCTTCCGTCGACGGCCTGCATGGCGATGGTGCGCGCCATGCTTTTCATTGTGCTCGTCGTTGCTGTGGGCATTGAGCATCGGTCTTCTGGCTCCAGTGGTGGAAGCGTTGCTCTTGACGGTTGTCAGAGGGGCCAGAGGGATGCCGCCGGGATTGTCGTTGTCCATGTCGCGGGAATCGTTTCCTCCGAGAGGGATGAATCCAGTTGAGCTCCGTGAGGCGCGAGAGGCTTGCCTATTCGCCATATGAAAATTTCCCCGGGCTGCGACAGGTGCCGAGTAAAAAATGAATGGGTAGCTCGCGCAGTTTATATACCAAGAGGGCTATAAATAGGCACTGGATATACCCGCGGCTGTGGTGTGGTGTGGTGTTGCGACTTAATGAAGCTAACAGAAAACTAAGGCTGTTTGTTCCTGTTCCGCTTTCTTTTTCTAGAAAAGAAGATTACAAGGATAGCCCGATTGCTTTGTTTAAAGCTCAGAATATCCACACAGCATGAAGGAGGTAGGCGTGGTCTAATAAACAGCGTTACAATGCACCCCACGATGAGCCAACGCTGTGCCAAGCAGGGGGCATAAAAAAAGCCGGCGAGAGCGATGTTTCAAATATCGCGGGCGAGGGAAGGCCGCTGCTGAAGACCCGCTCCAGGTGAATTGAGTTTGCAGGAAAGGCCCCGAAAAAGAAGAATGACAGGTCAAAGATGCACGAATAATTCGC
This sequence comes from Trichoderma evansii, assembly GCF_050947405.1. Classification (NCBI taxonomy): domain Eukaryota; kingdom Fungi; phylum Ascomycota; class Sordariomycetes; order Hypocreales; family Hypocreaceae; genus Trichoderma; species Trichoderma evansii. The sequence goes on along the minus strand of NW_028145185.1, from coordinate 241,170 downwards.
TGATGATGCTGAGAACCCCAGAGTCTTGGCCCAGGAGGGTTATAAATGTCCGATACGAATGCCAAAGGGAGGCCCGTGCCAACACCAGGATTGGCTCGAAGCGAGAAAGGCGAGGGGACAATGCGCAGAAGAACACGAGTAAAGAAAGAATGGAAAAAGGTAAAAGAAATCCTTGACCAAACTCTAGAAAAGAGGTGACAGGAGAGAGAGAGAGGAGTGAATGAAGAGACGAGGGTGAGAGGATGGATGGCAAGTAAATACCAAGAGGGCACTAGGGGCGTTTCAGGATATATAAAAAAAAAATGAGTGAACCAGGGCAAAAGAATGAGAGGACAGCTGTTAGATCCTTTTAGGTAGCCAAGAAAAATTCAATCTAAACGAGTGGGAAAGGGAGGAGTCGAAATTGTGGAGAGGATGAGCGGGTTTAAAGCTGCAAAACAGATGATCTCTGGGAAGAAGAAAGGGAACAAGAAAGAGAGAGAAAAAAAAACTCGTGACTGGTGAAACAAGAGCCAACGACGGCTGGAGGTTCTTCTCGATCTCACTGGCCGCCGGCAGGCCCTGGTTGAAAGGGGCGATCGGCGTCCAAGTCGTGGGTACAAGAGCGTGCAGTAGCGGCTGGTGGCGGCTGCTAGGCTAGCCACTCGGGGTGCCAGGTACCGCATACGAGGTGCGCCGGCGGCGGCCACAGTGGAGCAGCCGCTAGAAGGGAAGGGCTGCGCTGTAAAGTGGGCTGGCGAGGCCAGAGGACAGCTGAAAAAGGGCCTGGTCGGTGCTACGTCGTTGCACGCAATGGTGCACGTAATACACGTACCTGGCTCTGCAGGCACCATAATATCTGGTAGTACTGGCACATGTGCTACCATCCATCAAAGTACCGAGTACAGTCCTTGGTCTCGGCACCTCCCACCTAGTGCTGCACCGTTCAAGAAGCTGTTCCATTCATCATCAATTCATTACTTTCAACACCAGTCGACTCAACCAAACAATATGTACCACCTGCAATTTCTCTGCCTGCTTTCGACGGAGCATACATGTGTAAGCCGGCTGCAAGCCACCATGCAGGGGGCCACGGTTCATGTTGCTGTTCATGTCCATGCAGAGCCCTGCAGCGAATCCCTGTCTCCCAGTGAGGCAGTACAGTGGAAACAGACCACCAGGCCACGCGACGCCTTCTCTGCCCTCAGTCTTCCAAGTTTTTCAAAGCAGAATCCATTGACTAATAGGTAGCGACGCTTAGGTTCCCGCAATGAATGGACCAAGAATGGGGCCAGTGTCAGCCAGGGACAAGTTCCCAGTACCGCCAGGAGCCAATCCAAGTGGAGCATCTGCTGTTTGCTGGGCACGCACAGGGACGCGCACCAAGGGTTTTACGAGCACTTCCATAACGCATCGACAATGGCCATCTAACGGAGAGATTAAGCTTGTAATGAAAGCCAGAGCCCGATACGAACTCTGCGACTGTTTGCGGTTCTATTTTTCAAAAACGCCTTACTTACAAATTTCCCCTTTTAGCCCTCCTTTTCCTTAAGGCCCAATCGGCCGCGTTGCCTCTCCCGACGCCACGGCGCCTTTAGTGATGAGACTCTGAGTGTATCCAAATTCGTGCGAGCAGCAACTCGTACTGCGGCGATGACCTGCTCGCTCCCCTGGCACGGCACATTCGCCGTCTCTCCACAGCGTATCCATCGGAAAAGCTACCATCCTTTAGCAGCCTATAACGGCATTGCCCAGAAGGCGAGCTAGAAGGAGAAAGAGAAGAAAAAGCAGTCGCTGAAACATTCCGTGTGCCCCTGACGCTACGCTCACAAGTCAAACGGCGGCCAAACCTTGTTCAGCCTTAGTCGGCATGTGCTTTGTGTCAGTAATTTCAATGACAGGTGTGCCTTTCGTTTGTTTCTTTTTGCTGTCAAACTATCGACAGCTGAGACAAGAAGAAACGACCATCAAAATCAGCAAAATACACACAACATAGAGAGCATCGTTTTCGTTATCCACCCGCTGTTCCGCCACCGCTTTCCAAGCATGCCTTAGCCTCTGCTATTCTTACTAGAAACAAACCGGATCGCCATCAGCTGCGAGAGAGCCCGTCCAAACGACGTTAGATGGCCCAGCGAGCATTCGCAAGACGGCCTAGTCGGAACAGCCATCCCGGCTTGCCTGCCAAGGAGCCACACACACCCAAATCAAATACATTGAAATGCCATGAACGACAGCTAACAATTGCATGAACGCGATAGATGATAACCATAACGCCCGTCCCATTTACTGATCCTACTAAAACGAAACGCATGAAAACCAGTCGCGAGATCTAATTAAAAGGAAAAAGAGCAAAAAAAAATTAAGATTCCAAAAGGCCTGCGCTGCATGACTCACCCAGTGCCAGTGAACCACACCTCGCGAAGCTGTCACATCTCACCCACCCGTCTCAAGATCTCCCCTCCCTCCACAATCTGGTAGGATTATAGCACACGCATACTTTGTACATAAAAAACCGCGAGCTCCATTGTCGCGCATATTTCGCTCGCTCGCTCTCTTTCAGCTCCTCCAAAAGCGGGCCGCAAAGCGACGGACAATTTTCAACGACATGACAGATAGAACGATGCAGCTACCGGGACCTACTACTACTGCATGCTAGCATACAGGAAGTACTGGATACCTGCTCTGGTGATGCCATCGACTTGCTTCGCTTCCCTCTGCTTCCGAACAATCCCTCGTATGCATCAACAGCTCCAGCAATTCCATCAACTTGACCGTCCAATCACCATCCCGCGATCTCAACCTGTATGGGCTCCATCTCCCGATCGTCACTCGCCCAAGGAAAAAGATCGCCGCCCCCTCCCTTGACCCTTGACTGTCGATCAGAAGCTTGGTATTCGCATACTGGTCATAAGCTCTGCTTATCAGCGTAATGTAAACAAAAATAGACCCAAGCTCATATGAATTCGTCTCGGGGATTCCCCTCCCCCCATTGCCGAGGCATCCAGTGCCATTACATCCGCAAATCCGTGATGATATCATACGCTCCCACCGCGTCGTAGACGAGCCATGCATTACTCTCAATTAAGTAACAATGCCTTAGAGATCTATAGACGTTTTTGACTCCATAAAATTACACGTCTTGCATCTCAAGGTATCATCGAGAGCTGCTGCAGTGGAGTCAGTGACGTCGACGTCGCCGAACCTATCTCTGCTCCACCCACGATCTATCTATGCAGCTATGCCTGCTGCACAGATGATAATATTTTTTCCCAGCTTTGATAAGCCTAAAGCTATAGATCCTCTCCCGCCACCGATCGATTGTGCCGTCGGTATCGTCGAATCATCGTGGGGCTTCTTGCGGAGAAGTTCAGATGCATTAGATCGAGTGGGCTTCGCATAGCTTTCCTTTCTTGGGAACGCGATAGAGGACCATCCATCTGGCGGGAACTTGGATAAGATTAAGAGAGAAAAAATAACGTAGTAATGATGAGAGCTGTCAATGTTTTATATACATATATGTATATATATTATATACTAGGCTTATCTAATATCGTGTCTGTACAATCATGTGCATTACAGATCAACATCTTTATCCACAAAAACCAACCTCTGATCTGTTTCTCTCTCTCTCTTCCAATTCATAACTCTGATAGTAGAAAAACCAAGAGAGAAAATGCAGTTCAATAATAACAACGCCAGCCCAGTAGAAACAACGTGACTCAACGTCAGTTAAATAGGTAGAGCGAATAAAAAAAAAATCAAAACAGAGAACTTGGGGTATCGCTTCCAGCATGCGCCATAAATTTGTTCCCATCCCGTCTTCCTTCCGTGGTATCATGAGGTTTAGAAATGAAACACACGCCCGCTAATCAATGATTCCAGCAAAATCAACGCCCAAAAATAATACCAGGGAAAACGCCATCCAAAATGAAGAAAACAAAATCAAAGGGGAAATCCACAAAAAAAAAAAAAAGAAGCAGAGAATAACACCGGAAACATATCTGAAATCACACTGCTTCCGAAGAAGGCGGCCTGGGGTTTACGGTCACCGGTGTAAAGCCAACAATGTCTTTCAACTCGACCTTGGCCTTGTCGTTCTCAAACTGATCCTCGCCATCTTCAGAGTCGTGATGCTCGGCCACATCCAGCGTGTACAACGGTTCGAGCGTCGCGTCTTTCCGAAACAAGATCCATCGCTTGATCCACCATGGTAACGTCTTGGTCACCTGGTACTTCATAAAGACTCGCGAGGGCACGGCAAAGATATAGTCCAGCTCCTCCAGCGTCCGCTGCTTCGTCTCGGGAAGCCAGAGGAAAATCATGAGTAGCGCAACAACGTTGAAGAGCGCATACAATCCAAACGAGCCTGTGACACCTAGTTTGGCAAGCATCAGGGGGAACGTGATGGATAGCACGGCTGCCCAGAACAGACAGGTCGCTACCGCAAACGCCATGCCCACCTCACGGTGCGACAGAGGAAACACTTCGGCCGAATACGTAAACGGGACAGGGCCTTCGCCTGGAGAGTAAAATGCTGCGAATAAGTAAATGAAGAAAGCAACAAAACCCAGGTGAGGTCCATTTTTCCCCGGTATCAGATTGCAGAGACCTGCAGCCAGCAGCGTCCATGCCATCTGCGGAAAGGTGAATAGGAGGAGAGACCGCCGACCAAAAGTATCAATCGTCCATACGGCAGGAAAGGCGAACAAAAAGTTAACCAGACCAAAACCCCATGAGGCCCAGAGGGATCCGGTTTGGCTCGCTCCTGCATCTAGAAAGACAGTAGACGAGTAAAAAGCAATGATGTTGATGCCGCACATCTGCTGCGCAATCATGACTGTAAAAGCCGCCAGAGTCGCACGGCGAACTCGGGGCAGGGTAAAAAGCTCTATGAATCGCTTGACATAGTTGCCATTGCCTATAAACTCAGCTTCCACTTCGAGCTGAACGTGTATGTAGTAAATATCGCGACCGGCCTGGATAGGGTTGTTTCGAAGGCGGAGCAAAGATCGCATGGCATCTCTATATCGATTCTTCTTGATATACCAACGCGGCGACTCGGGGCAAAAGTATACAAGGCACACCAGTGGCACGGCCGGGATGAAAGCTGAGCCCAGCTGATATCTCCAAGCTTCGGGACCGATCCCCATGACTGCGAGGTTAGCGCACGTCCCGAGAAAGATGCCGAATGCGTTCCACAGCTGCCAGCTCATAACGAGAGCACCTCGAATAGGGGCTGGTGAGTTTTCTGCAGCAAAGATGGGTACTATTTATCGAATCCAAGTCAGTCTAAAGCTGTTTGGTACATCTAAAAAGCCAAAAAGTCAAAAATGAGGAGCCAGTTAAACTCACCAGTAGAGGCCTTTGCGCCCATCCCAACGCCCATGAGTAGACGGCATATCAAGAGCCTTGGCCACGTATTGCAAAAGGCACTCCCCAGGACGGGCCAAAGACAAAAGTTGGCAGCCACGAAAATGGCCCCGCGGCGGCCAAAGTGGAAGTTCAAGGGATCCGACAGCCAGCAGCCGACAAGCGATGTCCCAATGTATGGCGCAGCATTAACGAGGCCAACGATGAGCTTGTCGTGGATGCTATCGGAGTCTATACCGTAAGCACGAGGAAAGGCGAGGTTTGCACCGTTTGACCCGGTCTGGTCCCAGCCCTGCACCGCAGCGCCGATGGAGCACGTAACGACGGTCAAGAACAGAGTCCAGGGAATCCGCCACTTGTGCAGCACCTCGTTGCGAAGAGCTTCAACCTCTTGTGGGCTCAGGGCCTCGGAGCCGGTGATGTCCTCGTAGCCAGTAGGGTCCTGAGCAACAAGCGCGCCCTTGCGAATGATGGAGCGATAGTCCTCTAGGGACTTGATGCGGCAGAAGTCGTCGACATCGTTTAGCAGAGTTCGTCGCGGGATGCCGACGAGTGGGTTCTTGATTCTAAGACACGGGGAAACGGGAGATGGACAAATTAGACGAGCTCAGGGAGGAAGAATGGAGGGGCTCACCACGTGGTGGCGAAGAACAATGGGCGGGTGAACTCACTTTGCTTCAGTGTTTGCATTGAAGTTTATGCTGTTTCTCGCTTTTGAGCGGTCTGCAGACTCGGCTGAGAACGACGACGAGACATGGTACTCATTGGAGGTTCTGTGGCGGATTCGGTCAGCTTCAGCATCAGCGTTGGCTCTAGCTTCAGTATCAGCGGCAGGTAACGGTGACGGCGATGATGATGATAAGGCACGAGACATTGTCTGATACCCCAAGAGTGTTTCAAGCCAAAGGAAAAGACAGACGCAGATGCAGTGGCAAATGAAAAGGCGTAATAATTATATAAGAAGGGAACCTACATTGTGATCTCGTCGACCCGACTCTGCGACGACGACGACGATGACATGGCGGTGATTGAGCGGCACCGACGCCGACGACGAGCAAATCCGGGGAAGCGTCAACCACGCACAACAGATGTGGGGATCCGACCCGATCCCCCTCTGGCAATCTCTCCCTCGAGCCTCTGCGATTGCACAGCTGGGCGGAGACGAGAGCGGATACGTCGTAATAGTGCGTGCAGCGCAAATGGCAGGTCGGCCCGGGGTGGTGTCTAAGCAGATGGAGAGAGAAACGGGAAAACAGAGGCGGGCAAAGACAGGCGTGGGAGAGGAAACAATGAGAGATGCGATTGCAGCCGAGGAAAAGGGAAGAAAAAGGCACCACAAGCTAGTTCGGATCCAAGTTCTGATGGCCACGCCTCGCTCTTTGCGTGGTAGTCGAGAAGCGAGAAGCCGGTTTGGTCCACCGGGCCGCTCTCGCTATTTGGCGTGGAGAAGGGGAGCAAAAAAAAAATAGAGAAAAGGGCCCAGGAATCCGGTGGAGCGCCCTGTTCTGGGTCAAGTAAGCCGGTCAGGAACCAGAAGCAGTGAAGAAGCAGAAGAATAGCAATATCTTGGATGGTTGGCGGAGGAGGCAAAAAGAGAAGCTCCGTCGTGTATGGATGGGCCACCGGCAGCAGCAAGCATCGATGATCCGGTGGTTTGAGCAATGGCGCCAGGGCGAACAGAGCAAAAAAGGCAGCATGTGAGTGAGCCGGGACGGCAAAAAACAGGAGGCGAAAATAAACCACCAAAAAGCACCAAGGCAGTGGTTAATCCAGAAACGAGTAAGTAAGCCCCCCCGGCAGCTCTTCAGACGTGCTAGCGCAGCGTTACACACACGGTGAGGCTATGAGGAAAAGGCGGAAACGAGTTGATAGTATCGTAATAGTAACACTACCGGCTCCGTACTAGCCACCAGAACTGGGGGAAAAACTGGGATGCCATGGGGGGGATGGAGCCATGGGGTTCCAGCAGCCGCTAGCAGGGATACGAGAGGCCTTTCCAGCACTGTCAACAGCAGTCGAAGGATTTTGCCAATCAATGCGCCGACAATGGCACACACACATGCTTCGAATCTCACGCTTCCGTCGTCTGCGCTGGGCCATGCCATGCGAGATCCTGGAAAGAGACATTTTCCATCCCTTTTTCCCTCCTCCCCCCCATGTTTCGCTAGTAAAAAGTCGCTGCAGCAGAGGTCAGAGAAGTGCCCGTCATGCCTAATGAAGTTGGTTCAAAGGGGGGGAAGAGGCGTCTGTTTTCCTCGGCGTCCCCGAAAAAAAAAAAGAACAATAGACTCAGCCAGGGCACGTGGAAGAGGGACGCCCAGCACGCGACAGCCGGCCATTGAAGGAACCGCACCAGGTACCTGAAAGTTTGACCATGGCGAGACGGTGGCAACAGGTCTCAGAGACGCACACAGTGGGCGCAAATGCCACCCAAGAACAGACCTAGACGCAAGCCAGAAGAAATTCCCCAGCACGCACATTGAGCTTTTTTTGCGGGGAGAAGGCTGCGTCGAGTCGCACTTCTCCACAGACAGCAGCTGGCCTCCGCAAAATGGCCTGTGGCGGCCACTCACAGCGTCTGGCTGGCGTTGCGCCCCCAGCTTTCGCGCTGTGCACTGTATGGCGGCGGCGGGGGCTTCGACTCGCTATAAACGGGTATTAGTGCTGGCTGGCCGTAGGATCTGCTGCTTACTGCAAAGGCATCGAGTAAGCGGAGAGCCGCGCGCCGGCATTGAAAGCAACTAAGCTGCAACTGCCATGGCCAGACCGCTAGGAGAACAAGGTTAATACAACTCGGCCGCGCAACGCACATGTTGACGGCGCCCTTATGATGACGGCGTCGCGGTGACATCCAGGCGCTATTCAGGCCCGGATCCCGCAATCCCAGGGCCGGGAGATCATGGCCCAGGCCCAGCAGAGCAAAAGCCGGGGCCCGATCCCCAGGGCCAGGTGTTGCCGCCCCTCCATCACGGATAGTGGGCATATACATAGTAGTTGTATCTCGTATTCACCCGTTGCATAACAGCTGGAGGTGTTGGCTCTTAAGTCAAGCTTTGGTACTTGTGCAGATATGTGCTGATAAAATAAGGAGTTGATTGAGAAAAAGAACAAGTATAAGACTGAGGCTGTAAATGGTACTCTATTTTTAACTGTATCCCACCAACCAACGTCAGAGAAGCAACTCTCTGATTACTGAAATGATCTACCAACGAAGATCACTTGTTTCCAAATCGCTGTTAAATATAGTTAGCGGTACTAAACTGCGGAAGTAAATTGAGCCTTAACCCTTGCAAGCCACGTTTCTTGAGCTCTTTTGCACCCTCCCCCACAACAGTAGAAAGATCGTCCAACGTACATACATACATCAGATAACCCACTGCTCCGTATTATCATCCACTTCTTGGCATGTTGGCAGCAAAACAGAATTATATTACTAATAGTTTTCCCCTCCCTATTCCAATTATAGCAGAGCACTGGGGTGACACAGCATTCAACACACTCGCAAGTAGTCGCTCAAGCAGGCTGAGCAAGAATAGCTGCAACCAATACCTCTCTAGCCTGATCTTTTCAGCCGCTCTTTATAAAATGCAAACAAACATGTCATTAAAAACAAACTCTCAAAATATATCATATTCCAGTCCCTTAATCAAGTCCTTTAATGATTAAATTCGGGTGTCAGACGACCCCCCTAGTAGTCCATCCAGGCTTCTTGCCAGATGACGGCATACATACATTCCCATCTCCACATCCTATATTATAAGAGTTACCTAATACATGTTGGTAAGTATCCGACACGACCAAAATAGTCCCCGACACGATGTTTCCGCTCAATGACGGCCAGCAAGTCTCTCCGCATGTTTAATGCGTCCAATATATGCCTCCCCACACTCATGTGCAGTAATCAAATTCCATCCGTCCGATATATGCAATGCTGTGGCCAGTCACAGTGCCCCGAGTATGTACTCCAAGTGTATACCCAGTTAATTCCCAAATCTTAATAACTAAAGCGTTGTTCCCCTTCCATCCGGCCCGTCCAAAGAGGGTATCGGGATTTCAAAACATGTAAAAGAAAGATTAAAGAAAGATAAAGAAGGCAGAAAGCAAATAGGTATCTTTTTATATCCCTTCTCAAATGGCTTCTCTTTTCATTGCTGATATAACCTTGTTCTGCATATCAAAGAGCTCCTGGTCACGCTTCTCCATTTCGTCCATGAGAGCGCCATACTTGGCCTGCCACTGCTGCGCTGTCAGGCCCTCTTCTTGCTGTGACGCTTCGCCGCGCTCTCCCGGCGCAGGCTTTTTCCACATCGTGACTGGCACGCTGTGAGTCATTGTAAACTGCCCCTTGAGGGGGCCAAACCGATATTGCCAATCAAAGTAATAGCTGTAAACACCCTCTGAGGTCTCGACTCGGTAGCATCTCGGGCGATTTGACATGAGCATCTTGGCGCCGCATAATGCTGCCAAGTTGATCAGAAAGGCTTGAGAGGATTCGGCATTCTTGTACATGTGCTCGATCGTGGCATTGACCATGGCGGTACACTCGTCTAATCCTGCTATCTCTTGTTGGTTCCCCTGAGGGTCTACCCAATCAGAATTATGTAGTACATGGGTGAAGTAGGATACAAGCCCGTCAAGGTTGGTCCGGTCGTCCAAATTTTCAAAGAAATATCTTGGCACATCCTTGTCTGGACCAGTCTGGCTTGTAGACCCGGCAGAGGTTGGAACGGTATTTGGGTCATTTACTCTCGCCGTGGACGGCTGTGAGAACGGATCCCAGCCATTACTCTGCGGCATATGTGACAGTGGTGGAGGTGGCGGCGGTGGTGGTAGTCCTTGACCAGCACCTGGAAGCGGTGGAACATCGTTTGCTGGCTGTCCATTCATTGATAACATTGGAATTGGTGGCGGTAGTGGTGGTGGCAGCGGTGGTGTTGCCAGTCGAACTGTGCCTCCTTGTCGTTCAGGGACTTGTAAAGATATGCTGGGCCGAGCAGGTCTGGCGCCAGCGTCGAGAGGATTGACACCCATTCCAGAAACTAGGAGGTTAGGAGGCGCAGAGGGTGTAATAATACGCACTTGCGCCTGTGCTTGTGCATTCGCCGACTGCACCGGTGCAGCTGCATCTATTTGCGCATATGGCGAGACTTGGTTCCGAATCTGCGGGTGCATCTGAGCTGGATCAGGCGTCATCGGCATGGGGTCTTTGGAGGCCATGGGAACCGGAGGAGGTTCGGACGGGTTGCTATCGGGAGTCGGGGCCCACGATGTCATAGGGGAAGGGTTTGAAGGGTGAGGAGGGTTGGCAGGCGGCTCGACGGGCGCACGATGAATCGGAGGCCTTCCTCGCAGCTTCACACTACTATCAGCTCCTTGGGGCTTCCATGCCGATGATACATTCTTTGGACCTCGTCGGTGGGCAGAAAGCCTAGGCTTAGACGGAGTGATGGCAGAACGAGGTTCCAGCGCATCGTCCCAGAACGAGCTCCTGGTCGAGGGCGTTATGGCAGAGTTGGGATATCGGGACAGCGGAGTCTGCACGGTGTCATTGGAGTTCCAAGCAGCTACAGCGCCCGGCCTGGAAGGATCCATCGGCAGGCCCTGGCCTCGGGCATCTGGATGGGCGGACCACGGTCCCCGATGGCCATCGATTGCCGACGGGGGGGATAAGCGTGGTCGCTGGGCAGCCGGAGACCCGGCGATGTCATCGGCGTCTGGCCTTCGGCGACCTCGTTTGGGGCGAATGTGAGGCAAAAGAGCCCGCAGGGCCATGTCGTCTTCGATGGCCACGCCATCACGAACGGGCCGGCCAGTAGGGTCTGGGTCGTCTGGGATGCTGGTCCAGTAATCATTTTGGATATCCATCAAATATTCGAAAAAAGCCTTGACGTGCATCGAATTCATCCATTTCTAATTAGATTGGATTAGTAAATGCTATCCATTGGTCGAGGAGAAGAGCAACCAAGTAAGCAACCAAGTAAGCAACCAAGTAAGCATATACCTTTAAACGCACGCCGTACTGCGCAATCTTCTGTACGCTCTCGTCCTTGGATAAATCCGGCGGCTCGACGCCCAGCGTAGTGGTCAATTCGGTCCATGTCTTAATCTCCTTGCGGTAGAACCGCCGCACCAGCTCAAAGATGACAAAGGGGTCGAAGCTCTTGCCGCCACTCTTGGGCGGGTTCGCAAAGGCCTCTCGCAGGCTGTTGGTGTCTGCATCGGGCGGCAGCGCAGGATTGCAGAAGAAGATGAAGCGCACGTAGGCGTCCTCGATGGTGTCAGCCGTCACGTTACGGTCGGGCAATGCAGGCGGCAGGATGGGTTGGCGCGGGTTTGCGACTGTGAAGCTGCCGCCGCCCGTCTGGAGCGTCGTCGCCACGGCTTGCGGTGAGGACATATTTGCAAATCGCCGTGTTGGGCTTTCATGTCTTTGTTGCGCCGGGTCTGTATGTGTGTCGATCACACAGTCAATCAGCCGAATCAATTAATCGGTCAGTCAGTCGCTCCCTCGCTTATTCCCCCTTCCTTTTCTTTGTCTCTCTCTATCCGCGTTTCGGAGACGCGCCGTCGGCTCGCTACTTGGTGAGAGACAGTGCGCTAGGACATAGTGAGAGTTGAATATGCACAACCTGCCGGCCGCAACGGCTCAGTGACGCAACAGAACAGGGGTTCGTCCGCACAAGGAAAAAGACACGCAGCGGCTGAAGCGGCAATCGAACCAGAGAGGAGGGAGTCTCTGCCGGGCGATTCTCGAGACGAACATTGGTTCAGCTCCCAGGGTTGAAGATCCAGAGCCCGAGGGCAAACATGACGTCCCGAGACGAGGAGCAGCGCGGCCCATAATAGAGCTGGAGCTGGAGCTGGAACTGCGTCGTTCGCTAGTCGCCTTGCGGCCGTGGCTCAAGATCATTGGCGGAGCAGCGAGCCGCCGCCGACAGTGCGCAGGCTAAATATAGCCACATTTGCTGCTGTACCGTAGGGCTTGACAGGGAGTGAGCACGCATTAGCGATGGTCGCAGTGGCAGACCTGGGCAGCTAATCGTGCCGCCATTGGAGGATGTTTCCAGCAAGAGATTACGGCAGGATCTAGCAGACAGCGGGCTTATATTGGCGGTGCGCGCCGCTTCTGAGCGTGCTGACATTTGGCACTATTTGCTGCCCCTGGGCGGGATATGATAGGGCCTAAAACTCCAGTCACTCTCGCAATTTCTTACAACTGCTCTGCTGCCGCAGTATGTGCGCGCCACGGCGTTTTCGCACGTTGCGCCCACCACTAGAGCCTTAGGCCGACGGGGCCAAAATTGCTGCTAATCTGTCCGCAAGCGATCTCGTTTCGTATCTTGGCTAATATAATGGCCTAGCGGTACATGGCGACAGTAGGGAGGAAAAAAGGGTGGGCCCCCAGTATCGTTCATTTCCTCGGCCAGAGGAAACCCCTTAGTAATAAGTCAGGAAAAATCTCGGCCTTGACTAAAATCAAATCAGCCCATGCAGGACATCCCGCTTCTACACCCAATGAGAATGCGGAGGGTTTTCATACGCAAGGGACAGTCTGCGAGGAGTCCCCATGTTCTGGTAGTTTTTTGTGTCTTATCGCCTCGCTTCGCCTGGTCCCCGCTAGATGGCAGGGTGGGAACGAGAGCATCGGCAGATGTTAGATACAGTTTGCCATGCGTATGTGTCTACGTATGTCTGTATGCACAACTTTGGAAGAAATAAAAGATGGAAAAGAAGCTCTAGCGTGTCAACTGCATCAACTACGGAGCTTAATCGGCTATCGGCGATGACGTCAATTACACAAATAGCTGCACAGCTTATACCGCGGGAGATTCCGTTGCTCTCGTGCCAGTCAAGATGTTGAGTACTTGCATTGTACATGGAAAAGTCGCCGGCTGCTACCCTGTATCTCGATGCCGAGTGCCGGAGGATTCTAACGAACTGTTGCTTATGTTAACAATGGCGATCTTGGGCCCAGAAGGATGAATAACACAAATTCACGGTGATGTGAAATCTCATCTTGGCTTCGGCTCGCAGAATCATTGAATCGAACGATGGAAGCAAGCCGAAGGGGTTTGAGGGGGTGTAGATCCTTCGTAAATGCGTATAATGCCTACAACTTAGAGTCATGCCCATTACAAAGTGCCATTAGGCAGCCCTTCCTTCTTTGGAATTATTCCCTACAAATAGGAAAATATTACCCGTTCTATCGCCGTCTTCCCGAGGTTGCCCTCACCAAAAAGGTCCATTATTACTAAACCTTGGAATTAGGCTTTACCGTCCCCGCTTGCCCACCTATCTCGTAGATTTATGTATAGAGGAAAAGCACGGCTAAATCCGGCAACTGCATAGAAAGAAAAAAAAAAAACTGGATCTCGCATACATTGCACCATCTCGCCCTTTGCACACTAGAGCTAGTTACGTACGGCTAACAGCGTTAAGGTGTTGCACCCTCTTTGGAGCGCTGCCCCATCAGGAAAACCGTCCCTATTCCGGCAGCACTGCTTGGGTAAGCACTCACGCCTTACAAATGGCATTGGACGAATAGCTGCGCGGCGCCGTGACGTGCTCACAGCTACGACGTCGAAAGTCGAGCCACTCAGCGTCTCAGCGCCGGGTGTAACGCGGATGGATTTGAAATCGAAAAGCTGCGGCCGCTTGATCGATATGACGATGAAGCTAGTATATATATCCGGGGGGAGGGGAAGTTTGAATTCGTTTTTATCAATATCAATCAATACCATCTCAGTCTCGACGTCATCAGCGCAGCTTTTAATAAACCAATATACCATCTATTATACACAGCTCTATCTACCTATATAAGAACACTATACCCCGCCACTTCAAGAACAATAAGAAGAGCATCAACAGGAGTGTAAAGAAGCAAAGCAAGCGAATAACATATAATCTATAAACCAACACACATCAAAAGCTCACTTACACAAATCACAACCACAATGGCCGTCATCTCCACAGTCCCCCGCGGCGACGTCACCGCAAACCTCAACTTCTTCACAGCCCCCTCCGACGGCGAAGTCCCCTTCAACCTCGTCGGCGATGGCCACGCCCCAGAGCTCGCCCGCCGCAACTACGGCGACGACTTCCATGACGTAGTCATCCACGACGTCCGCGGCCGCGAGTCCGACTTCAACGTCAACCGCGACGCCTTTGAGCTCGTCCAGGGCGTGCCCCCCTCCGTAGAGACCGAGTTCGTCGACGAGGACTCCATCAAGGAGAAGTACTACCCCGAGGTCGAGCGCCTGCTGCTGGACAAGATCCCCGGCGCCGACAAGATCTACATCTTTGACCACACCATCCGCCGCTCGGATCCGAATGCCCACCGCTCGCCCGTCCTGCGTGTCCACATTGACCAGACCGCCGCGTCCACCGAGAAGCGCGTGCGCCGCTACTTCCCGGAAGAGGCCGACGAGCTGCTCAAGCGCCGCTACCGCATCGTCAATGTGTGGCGAAGCTTGAACAAGGGCCCCATTGAGGCTACTCCTCTCGCCTTGGCTGCTTCTGCCACCCTCGACGAGAAGGACGTCATTCCCATCTCGCACCGCTACGCTGATGGCTACCACGGCGAGACTGCCGCCGTCAACTACAACCCCAACCAGAAGTTTTACTACTTCAGCGGCATGACTCCCGATGAGCGTCTCCTGATTGAGTGCTTTGACAGCGATTCCCTGAAGCCTGGTTCTAAGACTGGTGGACGTACACCTCACACTGCCTTCACTGATCCCAGAACGAGAGCTGATGCCGAGGGACGAGAGAGCATTGAGGTCCGAGCCTTGGTTTTCGGTAACTAAGAAAGGACAATTGCAAAAAGAATTGGATTTCATGGGAAATTTAGCTTTGGATGCATAAATCGGCGCATATACCTGATTTTATAGGGGTGTGCAATAATGTAACAAACTGCATAGTAGAGGATGTTGAAGTTTACTTGTTTTCAGGGATGGGTTTTAGCTAGCGTTGAAATAGGGTGAGATGAGATTTATATAATGAACAAGAACAATCATTTCAATTTTCAAAACACATCTATATATGTGTCTCTCTGTATTACGTGCTATGTAAGAACAACATGCTGCTGGCAATAAAGCAGCAGCAGTCCACCAAAGCTGTCCGAACCCAAACATAGCTTGCCTAAAAAGGAAATCAAAGCATCATCCTCCTCGCTCCAAATCTCCGCCCCCCTTTTTGTCTGGCTAACCATGACCGTGATAGCAGCAGCAATCCAATACCTGCGCCATCTCTCTACTACCGCCATAAGGAGACGCCATATAAAGAGAGAACGAATAGAAAACAAGGAAGACGTAGAAAACAGAGCCACTTGCGTATATAACTAGAACCGTAGAAAGAAGAACGAAATATAGAAATCCAGATATCACCTCATGGTTGATATCGAAAGCAGCTAGGGGAATACCCAACCACCAAGTCCAAGTCAAACAAACAAAATAGTGCGATAACTAACAAAAGAAAAGAAAAGAGACATAGAATGAAAGAAATGGGGAAAATCAAAGTTAGAGTGGTAACACTAACAACATGAGGAAAATAGGTTTGAGTTGAAAGGAATGTAAGAAAGTAAAATGAAAAATGAGGAGCTATTCTTCCCTCCTCCTTCCGGTGGATAGGTAGATATAGAGGAGAGAATGAGCTTATAAGAGAGAAAACCGGGACGCCAGCCATCGCTTCGCCATGCCGTGAAATGCATATATTCCTGTACTCGACCTTTTTCCTTATTTTCGTCGCTTTTTATAATGATGAGACTTTGTGTTCGTCTCTTGCCAAAGACAGCGTATGCATTGCGTAGCCAAATTCATGATCAGTCAATATTTTATTTGTTTGATTTCAACCTCGGCGACCCTTTCCACGACCACTGCCGCTGGTTCCTTGGCGGCTCATGGCCACGCCACCAGTCTGGCTGCTCTGTCGGCTCATTGGGGCTGCAGCCGCCGCTGATAGGGCTGCCAAGGAGAGGCTCTGGTGGATCGGGCTTGGCTGATCGCGAATATTGCTGGAGGGGATGCCAAGAGCGTCACGGAGGTTCTCTGGATCATCACGAGCAGCGCTCGTAAAAGCGACGTATCGACCCTGGTGATAAGGCACGGCCACGGCCTCAAGAATCTTACGCAGACCACTAGAAGCATCAAGGTGAGCTCCGGGCTTGTGTGTTTGGTCGTACTGCTTGAATAGGCCCATGACGGAAAGATCCGAGGCAATATCATCTTGTGACAGGGGAACAGGGAAGTTCTGGTCAGCAGATCTTGGGTATGGCTTGAGGTACTGCTGGGGCACCGGCGGCGGCATCTTGGGCGGCTCCTGGGCATGCATCAGGTCCAGGTTGGCTGGGATCTCAAAGTTGGCGATACCCTCGATGCCCAGAATCTTGTCATCCAGGAAGTTCTGGTTCGCCCCACCCCTAGTGCTGCGAGTTGCATGCGAGACCTGTCGCTCCATCATGGGGGCAGCAGATGGCTGAGAGTCGGCGTCGTCCTTGTCATTGTCGTTGCTTTCACCATTGCCGAATTCGCTGTCGTCAGGAGACGAGGCATTGCCGTTGCCACGATTGCGCAGCACGTACTGGTGAGCAGCGAGGGCAGCCGTGTTATAGTGTAGAGACAGCTCCTTGTCTGTAAAGAGCTTGTCGATGCTATAGACAGGGCCGTTCTGTTTGGCGGCGGCACGGGCCTTTTCCGACTGCCACAGGGGAGTCGTGCTGTTGGGATCCAGAGCCCGGCGCGAGGGCACCGGCGATCCATCATCTTCGCCCTGGTTGCGCTTGCGCTTCTTGCCGTCGGGGAAGACCTGGAGATCTTCGGCATCTTTGCGCAGCCGAGTCGCACGCTTGCCATGGGCACCGCCGGGGCTAGCGGGGTTGGTCAGGCTGAATTGGTTTGGATTGAGCAGCAGAGCGTTGGAGTCGTTAATCTCCAACACTTCCTTTTCTCTGTTCAGACGGTTCTTCTTTTGTGTGAGGCTGTTGATCAGCCGGTCGCGGAGCGTCTCGGTCAGAGCTCGATGCTCTCGCTTGGCCGTCTCGACCTTGTACGCGTGTGTGTTCTTGTATTCTTGCACTTTTCGTTCATATTCGTTCTGTTTAAAACGAGCCATTGTTAGCCAGCTTATAAGTGACGCCACCATGTAGAGCTGGAAAAAAAAAGAGAAGAGGGAAAAAAAAGTAGAAGTGTGTTGCCTCTCCTCCTGTCTTCTACCTCTCCTTTCACTCTCCGTGTGTATATATGGTTGTATGTGTTCTTCCTTGGTCTTTTCTTACCTTGGACTGTACAAGCTGGAAGTCGCGGATCTCAATCAGATCCTCCACCTCGTCAATGAAGTCTGGGAAACGGATTCCCGCCATGTCCATGAGGCTTCGGGCGCCATCGGCATGTACCGGCGGCCCCTGGGCCTGTCTGTGTTCCTGGAGCAGGTCGGCCGCCTTCTCGAGGGCGTTGGAGGCGTACGGGTCGAAGCGCTGCACAAGGCCGACCTCGTACTGGATTTTCTGCAGCTGGTCGCGGTAGGTGAGGTCTCGGTCGCGCTGCAGCTTGTCGTTCATGACAGACAGGCGCTCAATGAGGGCCTGTCGCTTGCGGTCACGCTTGGATTGGGAGGTTGGGGCCGGTGAGCGGCGGTCCAGCTTGACGCCCACGGCGGAGGCGACTCCTTCGCTCGCCTCCATTGCGGATCAGGGAGCGAGAGAAGCCGTTGGTGTAAAGGCGAAGAGGGTGATTTTGGTGTTTTCTTATAGAATGCTGCTTTAAAGACGCAGCACGAAGACGGGAAAGCAAAGACAGCTCAGCAGCGAGTCGCGGAGAGCGGAATGGTCAGCTGTGCGTGTGCAAGTCGACCTTGGATGCTGGCTGTTTGGAGGTTTCGGAGCAAAAGCCTGGCTAGCAGGGACTTGCGTCTAAGTCTGGGGGTGGTGTATTACGGTATTAGTGAGTGGTGTGGGCGACTCAGGCCTTTTCTGCCGCTTTATTTTTTTTGTTAGCTCAAAGTCACAGGCAACTTAGAGGCAACT
Source organism: Trichoderma evansii (assembly GCF_050947405.1). Lineage (NCBI taxonomy): Eukaryota > Fungi > Ascomycota > Sordariomycetes > Hypocreales > Hypocreaceae > Trichoderma > Trichoderma evansii. The sequence goes on along the minus strand of NW_028145185.1, from coordinate 222,800 downwards.
GAGCTTAAACAGGCCGTAGAAAAAAGTAAAATAAAGCTCTGGCTGGTTTAAACTAATAGCTACATAAGCATGGAATTTACGTGTTTCACCATAATCATTTATTTTTTCGCCTCTACGGGAGCCGCCTCTGCCACCGCATCCTGCGTGATTTGTCGCTTCCTAAGCCTCCGATGATTCTGCCTGTGTGACCTGCTCAGCTCAGTTTCTCTTTCTAGCACACTTGCATGCCATTTTGGGCAGCTTCACCGCCCGCCGATCTAGCGGCTCTTCTCAGTTACAAACGGTCTGTGATTGGCCCATTTGAGCCGACAGAAAGAGGCGTTTAGGGAGCATGCTGTACTCTGCAGTGTCTTATACCTCAAAATTCCACTATTTTGTACTACAAGCTAGGTACTGTATACAGCGCGAGTACCCGCCGGCTAGCAGTACGTGTACTCGCGACTGCACGTCTAATGGGCGCTATGCCTCATATGGAAGTACTTTGGCTTTCTCATTGCCATTCCCGGCGTGCGTCATAGCCGAAACGGCAGAAAGCAGCTAACAGAGCCCTCTAGCCAAGCCTCTCAAACTACGAGGCTGGCATTTTGAGTTGTGGGAAACGAATTATATAGATATGAAATAATATAGTAAGACATGAAGAATATGTGGGTTGCAGGCCATAGTACCATTTAGGTTGACTGAGGGCGTGTGAGTGGCCACGTTTGTATTCATTATTCATCTTGTCTCATCCCGTCTTTCATCTCGCTGGGCCCGTTGTAACACAGGCTCTTAGAAACCCTATTGGTTTTCAAACATGTTCAAATAACATCTCGTGTGTATCCATGACGATAACATAGTCTATTTCCTCACAATCCGCCACGAAGCTTCTGCAATTGGCTCATCAGCCCAAATCCAGCAGGTAACTTGGCCTCTTCAGTCGCAATGGCATCTCTCGCCGCCACACCACCACTGCTTTCACCCCTCGCCAGGATAGCTCCATTCTTCTTCACATCAATCTCCTTTAGCAGCTCGCGGTGTCTGTCCTCCACCATCTTGGCCAGAGTCTCGATAAATTTCGTCCTGCCCTTCTCCTCGGCAGTACCATTCCACACTGAAGTTAGCTCCTTGAGCTGCTCGATCCTCTCAGCAGCCTTCTCAATGCCAGAAACAGGGTCGTCTTTGTTGTTCAGTAGAGTTGATATCTCCTCCCGTAGCTTCTTCAGAACTTGTTGGCCCTTCTCCTCTGAGCTCTGCAGGTCTGACCCAGGCTCTGGTGCAGATACAGATAAGAATCCGGAACTGACGGACACTTCTGAAGGCGGAAAGGTGAATTCCATGGCATCGCCGAATGTCTTGATGACGGAATCCAGGCGTTCGCGTACAAGCGTGAGTGTCCGTAGTTGTTTGATAGAATCTGGCTCTTGTCCAACTCCAGCCTCATTACCCGCTTCTATCTCAGCTTTTGTGGCTGCCTTTGCTTCCGATTCCTTCCCGTTTTCTGCCACAGAATCTTTCCTTTCCTTCTGCTTCTCCTCTTCAATTTGCTTCTTCTCGCTCTCTTCCTTGGCCTCACCCTCCCTTTTCAGTCCTCCCGGCACGAACAGCTTAATCTCCTCAGCCAACTTCTCAAACAGCAACTCCTCCAAGCTCAGCGCCTCTCCTCGCATCATCTCCACCTCGTACGACATCCTGCTTCCGCTCCTGAGAATGTCATCCGTAATCTGTGTCAAAGTGTCCGAAAGCCTAGATGTGTGGGCGTCCAGCTGTGTTAGCAGCGTCTGGGACTGCGTGGCGAGCTCCGCAAGAGGCACGGCATTGGCATTCGAGGTGGGCACGGGTGATTTTTGTGCCAGAGGCGGTAGGTTGGCATTGATGTATGAGATCGGATCGAATGAAGGGTTTAAAAAGTCTTGCAGGAATTCATCTGACGTGTGCTGTGATTTGGGCTGAAAGGCCAGCTTTTTAGATGCCTTTGAGCTATCGCTCTGCTTGATGTCGGTTGCCATCTCCAATCTATCCACCCCTGTTGCTTTCTACCTCGAAAGAACAACAAAAAAGCGATGGGGAAGAATGCCACGATATATGTCCAGATTATATGAGCACTTCTGATAATTCTATTGGATTACGAAACGCAATTGAATTGAAAAGCCCGCTTTCGTTAATATCTCCCAGTAGTTGAGTTGTATAGTCGTAAATGTCCAAGTGGCAAGTCGCTACAGCACGAGTCTACCTACTTGGGTAGCCGATGATAAGCCGATCTCAGTCACACTTCTCAACACCCTCGCTCTCATTCACCTATTCATTCGTTTCAACTTGTCACCACAAAAAAGATAAACCTCATACCCAAAAATAAAAGTTTAATTTTTTGTTGAAATATTATAGTACTAAGAAATGAGTGAGAACGCCACTGAAGAAATGCGCATCGACCCCGCCAGAGCTCAAGCTCTCATCTCCCAGCTCAGCTCTGTCAAGGACCGCGTTGCAGCAGCCGCTCAAGGCCGAAATGTAAGCACTAGAATGTGATGATTTTGATTTCTCATCACCACTATGATATTTGTATATGCTATATATACATTCACATTATATATTTATACATACACACTCAGCCGTATATAATACAATAGAGGGAGAGATAGAGAGATCAGCAACCAACCCATTCAACTAACTCATCATCTCCAGGTCCGCCTCGTTGCCGTCTCAAAGCTAAAGCCAGCAAACGACATCCTCGCCCTCCACCAGGCACCGGCTTCTCAAACCCACTTTGGCGAAAACTATGCTCAGGAATTAACTCAAAAGGCAGAGCTGCTGCCCCGGACCATCGACTGGCACTTCATCGGCGGCCTCCAGTCCGGCCACTGCAAGAACCTCGCCAAGATCCCGAACCTCTTCTGCGTCTCCAGCGTCGACACCCTCAAGAAGGCTCAGCTCCTCAACTCATCTCGCACAGCCAAGCCGGATCTCCCGAAGCTCAACATCCACGTCCAGGTCAACACCTCCGGCGAGGAGGCCAAGTCCGGCTGCGCTCCCGGTGCGGATACCGTCTCTCTGTGCCGTGAAATTGCTCAGAATCTGCCCGGCCTCAACCTCCTCGGCCTCATGACCATTGGTGCCATCGCTCGTAGCCAAGCCACCACCGTAGAGAATGAGAACGAGGATTTTGAGGCTCTGAGAGAGCAGAGAGATTTGGTGGCCAAGGAGCTTGGACTGAGCCCCGAGAACCTGGAGCTGAGCATGGGAATGAGTGAGGATTTTGAAGGAGCTATTGCACAGGGAAGCAGTGAAGTGAGGGTTGGCAGCACCATCTTTGGACAGAGACCGGCCAAGTCGGATGCCAAGATAAGGGAGTAAATATATAAAATAGTACAAAAAGCAGGAAAAAAAATTATATAATCTGAATACACACAGTATATATACTGATCATAATGGGCAATATTGGCAAATTGATTCATGGTGTATTATAGATGACTAGTCACGATCAAGTAGTCAATCAAATGAACCAACAGATAGCTAAATAAATAAGTATTGATAAAAGGTGGTATCAACAACGGGATCCTCCTACTCGCCCCCTTTTCATGGCCATCATCATATGTTACAACTTTCGTTTGATAAAAGAAAAGAAGAGAAAAAGGACAGCCGCTTTCATAGGAGGAAAAGCAAGAAAAAACACTAAATTACATACAGAGAAAACCAAGAAAGAGTATGCCTTCAATCTCGCCTGTCGCCGGCTTAAAAAAAAGAAAATATCTCGTCCACGCACTTGATATCTTTTTTCTCGTCCATCAAGCTTTCTCTCCCAAAAACGCCCAATATGCTTCCATGCGTGTCAAGACATTTCCTAGTCAGTCATGTGGTTGTGGTTTACCAAACATATTCCAAAAGAGAATATGATTGGTTCAATAAAGAGAATAGTAGTGATAATAATAGACAATTAGTTAACCATTACACTTCCAAAAGCGTCAGAAATGTCTTGTCGTGTCGGAGGCTCGTGTCTCTCAGGCATCGTTGACACTCCAACGGATAGCCTTTCTTGCATGAGCTTGGCGAGGATCTGAGGGACTGATTCTCCAGTGGCTCGAACCGTCAATCGAATCATCTTTAGTATCCTCATGTCAGTAACGTATTCATCTCGCCAACTATTCAAAGTGTATAAACAAGAAGAAGAAACGATGATCAGGGCAAAGGTGAATAAAGTTTGTCTCATGACCCGAAGGTTCTGAAGTAGCAAATACTAATTTTTGCAAAACATCATATCGAGGGGATGTAATACATGGGAAGGAGTTGTCAAAAACTTACTTGTGTGGAATAATTGGGCTCCAGGCGCATAAGACAGCCAAACTTGCCACCCTCTGAGGTGTGAAGCACGCTGGCACCGACAACGTTCTTGGGGTTGGGATCAACCATATCAAGGACACGCCATCTGAAGCCCTCGACCGTTGCCTGCACGAATCTCTCCGTGATTTCCCTGGTCCCGTTCCTACTACCAGAGAGGCCAAAGATTTCCTGTGCCTCTCGAGCACCGCCACCAATTTGCTTCCAGCGCTTGAAGAAGTCTTCGGCAGAGAGTTCTGCAGGGTCCATGAACTTGTGGATGGTAACAGGGAGCTTCAGAGTAAGTGCCTGCAACGCACCTGCCAGATAACTGACACGAATGGTAGGGCTCTTTTCAAAGATCTTCTTTGCTTCAAACATGATGACCTGCTGAGTTTGGGAACCTTGACCGAGCATGCTCTCAGGGAGGCCCTTCACGTCCCAAGAGAGATTGCCCTTTTCACTCTCGTCCAAGTCCAACGTCGTAGTAAAGGACGTGATGGTCCCCGGGTTCTTGTTCCTGAAATACGCAATGAGGCAAGCCATCTGTCCACGGTACTCTGACCGGACACCAATCTGAATCTGGCCATCCTCGTATAGAACTCCCTCGGCCTTCAGCAAGAGTCTGTTGAAGCCCTTCTCCCAGCCAGGAGAAAGATGAGCAGCGCTGGCAAGATTTGGTGCTTTAACCGGCTTTTGTTCGCCTGTTGGGGAGTTCATATCCAACCCGGCCAGATCAGAGACGCCATTGAGATGGCTTCCGTTTACACCATTGGCCTTGCCGTTAGGCGGGACAGCGGAGCTAAACGTCCTCTTGAGACCACCGGGCTTAGCCATGTTGAGCTCTGCCTCGGTATTGGCAGACTTGCCGCCGACAACCCATGTCCTCCGGTCGCTGGTGTTGGCATGCTTTTGATGCAGACGAGACAGCAGTGCTGATTCTCGTTCGGGGAACGGGGGCATCTCGTCGCACATTGTCCGAAGAAGGTCATCTGTTGGCAGCGTGGCCAATTTCAGATACTCGCAAGCTCTCTGCTGCAACTCGGAATCTAACGTATGGCTGTAAATTTCGAAAACGTGAACAAGCTGAGGTTTGATTTCAGGGAACAAGTTGACAAATTTGATAAAGCATGAAAGAATCATGGCGCGTGTGCTGGACGAACATGCTGATAGCTTCCTCTGTAAAGCCAGGAACTGCTCAATGGGACTGCAGCGCTGCTGATCCGCAATAAGATGACCAAACTCTCCGAGAATGTATGCGCCAATCTTCATCAATGTCTCGTGGCAGTGGTCAGACCTAATATGCTGAAGCGCAGTCTGAGCAGCATAAACCTGAAGCTCCTCGTTGTTGGTCACAATCTGGATAACTCGTTGCCACACTTCATCGCTGACATGATCACCAGCCATGGCAATCAGTCGCAGAGATATATCGACATACCACTGGACATCGGTGGCGTACTTTTCCGTAAGGATGGCAATCTTAAGTACCATCTCCTCACGAATGGCAAAGTCTGCGTTCTGAAGGAACTGCAGAAGCTCGCCAACCACAACCTGAGCATTCGTGGAGTCGCACATACTATAAAGAAGGTCAAGACCCTTTCTGCGGACACTGATATCACGGTCCTTGAGCGAGCTAAGAATGATGTCCTGATGCTGCTTAATCGGAATGAGATTCTCGGATCTCGCGGCAAGGTGAGTCATGGCTTCGAGTCCTAGGTATCGAACATTTGTCTCTCTGCTCTGGATGAACCGGCCAAGGCGAGAAGAGATCTGCTTCATCAGGTCCTGCTCAGTATCCAAGTGGATGATGAGGTTGATAGCCTCGAATAGCACAGCATTTTGGGCATTGTTCTGCTGCACGTTCTTGCTTGATTCGATGGCCAAGTTGAGAATCTTTTGCAGAGACTCTCGGATAAGGTTGCGCACATGGGTGTCCTCTATATAGTCATGGGTTAGTCACTACGCATATCCACAGTATCAGACCGGAGACAAATCCAACATACCGGAAGGAGGGAAGTATTGCAGCAGGCGTAGAAGCTTGACTTGGAGCCAGGGGCAGGGGACCTTGTAGTACAAATAGTCGGTGGTGTACTCTCCGTCAATCAGGATGCGCTTAAGCCTAGCAGCAGCTTTGGAATATGCGCCCTTGTATTGTTCCAAGTCATCTTGCGCCAGTGTCATAACGAGAGAAGTAATAGACAGCGCAACGCCCAAATCATCGTCGTCCATCAAATGGATCAGTCGTTCGGCCCACTGAGGCTGCACAATGCCCGGGTGCTTTCGATACAGTCGTAGCAGGGTTAGGGCGGCCTTTTTCTTGACAAACGATTTGGAAGTCCTATAATGCATTGGTCAGCTTCCAGATCGCACATGTCCAATCCTATCCCACTATCAGTACAGTATGCATCGGGACTTACGGAGAAATAAGCAATCGATGCACCTCCCCGCTGAGGGCTTCTCCCATTTCGCGGCCTCCAACATTGGCGATGGCATGCAAAGCGAGACAGTTGAAGAGCTCGTTGTGATCGAGAAGATCCTTGCGAATGCTGTTGACCACGAGATGGAGCAGCTCGTGCTTCTCATGGAGGAACAGCGTCATGGCCAGATAACCAATCTGCTTCTCGGAGTATTTATTCGCAGAGATCAGATTCACAGCCTCGAGGTGTCCAAAGTCGACATTCCACCCCAAAATGTAGATGTACAGGAGCTTGCAGACATATTTCTTCTTGTGGTAGCCGCTGAGGTTGCCATCCTTGAACTTTTGTCGGATGTTGGCCAGCTCCTTGTTAATTCGCTTCTCCTCCAATTCACGGGCACGCGCGTTTCGCAAATCGGCGATGAATTGCACCAGGCCTCGCATATTAGCATTGCTGCTGCTGGAGCGGCCAATCCAGCCGGATGCAGACGACGACATCTTGGCGGTTTGATTCTCTCGAGTTCTCTAAGTTGGCGCGCCCCCCCTTTTTTCCGGGTTTTTCTTGTTGTATTATAAACTCCTCAGTCGATTAGAGGCAGATAAAATTGCGAAGCAGTTGTCGCAGGAATTAAATATTTACAGCAGGTGATGCCGGACACCAATCGCCTATCGGGGGGATCGCATAGTCAGGCGGATTCAATTCGTCGGGTTGGCTTTATGCGGCGAGCATCGACGGCGTCGCGAGGCTTCGGTAGGATGTGTAATCGACCACTGCGACTGGCTCTCTGGGCTGGTAAGAATGCTGGCGGTTACTACGGCACAGCTTGAAGGACCACTGAAAAAATGAGCCAGCAGCGAGATTGATGATGGCGCAGCGGATTGTCCACGAGCGATGGTACCAAAGGAACGACAGACTGTCCAGACCAGTGTTGGTCACGATTTGTGAGATGGAAGGCACTGGGTGTCGCGTCTCACGGGCGGCTCGGGAGAAGGTCGAAGGCTTTGATAGAGAGCCATTTGGTTGCGTGGAGCAGCGCCTAATTAGGAGAGGGCCCTAGGAGCTCTGTAGCGGGTGATGGCCACTATAACGCCGATAGCTCGCAGCGGTTTGCGCTGTCGAGGCCCTGTGGTCACTTGGCCCGTGCGCCTGCAACTCGTCCAAAGAAGAAAAAAATCACAGTTGGGTGCGCTGCAGAATTAGTGTAGAGCACTAATTGCATGCACACATTCACATTAGTACGTCACTGCTAGCTTCTTTTCCACCAAAAGCCCAACTCGACCTTCTTGATAGTTGCATGCACACAATTCATTCCTCCCGCTCTGGATTTAAGCGGCGGATGAGCATGTCATGTCCACGTGTGTGCGCCCGTCCGCATTCATGAGCTGGGGAAGAAGCAGCCTTACGAGGCTGGCCCCGCTCAGCAGCAATCAATTTGTTGCTGGAGCTGCCCCTCGTCGGTTCTATGCAGTCGCTTCGGGAGCAACGCGATTCCAAGTCTTCAACCGAAGGGCAAAATGGCTTCAGAAGGAGCGCGCAGCTTCTAATCCCGAGGAGAGCCGGATAGCAGACTATCTGAAGGACGAGGTGGCCATTAGGCTAACGGAGAGACTTCTTGTAAGTTGAACTGGCCGTTACTTCTTCTTCGAAAAGCTTTGTACTGATAAAACTTCTCCAGGATATAAGACGGCACTTCCCCCGAGCTCTCGATCTCGGGGCCAATTCATGCAATGTTGCAAAAGCTCTCGTGCGCGAGAACCCCGATCCTGACCCCGACGTCACCGAGTCACCACCTCTCTCGACCCGTATCGGCGAACTCATTGCCACTGATTCTTCCGAGACCAGGCTCTACAGAGATGCCGACCATGAGTTCAACAACAAGCTCTCCATCACTCGCCAAGTCGTCGACGATGAAGAAACTATCCCATTTGAGCCCGAGTCCTTTGATCTCGTGCTGAGTTCACTAAGTCTACACTGGATCAATGACCTCCCCGGAGTACTATCCCAGATCAACAACATCCTCAAGCCAGACTGCCCCTTCATCGGCGCAATGCTTGGAGGCGATACGCTGTACGAACTACGAACATCGCTTCAGCTGGCAGAACAGGAACGAAGAGGCGGCATGTCCCCTCACGTCTCGCCGCTGGCTGACGTGCGAGATGTGGGTGGCCTGCTTGGGAAAGCCGGCTTCAAAATGTTGACGGTGGATGTTGACGACATCATTGTTGACTACCCGGATACGTTTGCCCTGATGCAGGATCTCCAGTCAATGGGTGAGAGCAACGCCATCCTGAACCGCGAGATGGGACCCATACAGAGAGACGTTCTGCTCGCCAACGAAGCCATCTACAAGTCTTTGCACGGTAACCCAGACGGATCTATTCCTGCAACTTTTAGAATTATATACATGATTGGCTGGCGTGAGGGCGAGAACCAGCCGCAGCCCTTGGCCAGGGGAAGTGGCCAGACGAATCTAAAAGACATTTTGGAAAAGAAGGAGTAGTTAGATGGGTACATATATACCACATGTATGAATAATGGATTTTTATATATATCAACCAGCCATTGGATGACCATTGTACCATGAAATCTCCAAAGCCATTTGCTCCCATTTGTAAAGTAAAAAAGCCAAACACCTTGGGCTCCTTTCATACCACTTCTATACATTCATTTCGCAATAATAGATCACCACCTTCTTCGACTTTCAACATTCTCCCGACCCCTTTTCGCACTTTTATACCCTTCGCCAGTCGGTCATTGTCCGGCCAATGCATCCCAGCCCAGCAACCTCAACCAACTTCTCATGCCAGCTCAACAGGACGCTCATAGCCGCCGATGCGGGCTCGTTGGCAGCGCCGGGGCGGCCGCCGATCTGGCTGAAGCCGGTAGACTGAGGGGTCATCTTCGCGGGGGACTTGAGGCCGGTAGTTGCGGGAGCGCCGACGGCCATGCCCTTGTAGCTGGAAAAGGCTATCAGTTTTGGACTTTTATATATGCGTGTGGGATTAGACAAGACTTACATGTACTTCATGAGCACGTCCAGCAGCTCGCTTCCGCCAGGGGCCGCATAGATGCCCTTGAGCAGCGGCGTCATGTCACTGGCCTTGATGGACTGCAGCACCTCGATGATGGTCTGCAAATGCGCCTCCTACAACATCCATCCCATCAGCATACACGCACAACCAATATAATATCAACCAACAAAGCAGAAAAGCCGTACCTTTGCAGCATCCACCCCGTTATAAACCGGCGTCTCCAGGCATCCCCTCAGCGCACCCTCCGCATCCCCTCCCCGCAGCAGCTGCCGCACCTGCGTCGACAGATTCCGCACGTCGGCCTCGCTAATCTCGGGCTGCGGCGGGTGCAGCGTCGACGTGTCAAAGTTGACGCTCGAGTCCTCGTTCAGGATGTCGATGTTGACGGTGCGCCAGGCGTCGCCGAGGGTCGCGGCGGTGTGTTGCTGGATGATTGACATGGCTGCGGACCTTGTGGGCGAGTTTTATTTGTCTTATGATGAGGGGGATTCGAGGTCGGCTCGCTCTTCGGAATAGAGGTGGTGGAAAAAGAGGCGTTTCGATTGGGGGGGTTGTGTCGTGGAGAGACGGATTGGAGGCTGGAGCTCTGGAGGCAGATGTGGAAGCTCGGGCGCTGGTTGGTGATGATGCTGCGTCACGGGTGGAGGGGCTGTGGGGGAGATGCGTGTTAGCGGGGTACGGTTAGTTCTTACAAAGGGGCGGGCTTTCTTATGTACTCAGCTAACTGATATTTGAAGACGGCGATGAATTGCAGCTTCACAATGATATGAAACTGTCCATTGATGGGTAAAGTATATAAAATCCTAGATATCAGTTATATTGATCCATGGTCAATATCAAGCTCTGTTTCAGAGACGCAGCAGTTGCAGTTCATCCTATTCTAGAGCGCAGCCGTCTCAACCACGACTCTTTCACCAATAGGAGAACAGTAGGTGATGCAGAGAAGCAATATACGATGCATCGAGGGCCTTTTTCAAAATCATTAGCAGTCTATCCATCTTCTAGTTTTTACTTTCTAGTTTTTACTTCAATTTTTTCTATCAACCATCGCGCCAGGCGGTGACTGATTAGGTAGGAAGAGTAGCAGTTCTTTAGTCTTCATCTACTTCATCTCATGATAATCCACCAATGTGAGTCAAATGAAAGGCCAACCCAGCGTGCCAGGGTACTCGAGCAGCGAGGTTATATATTGCTTTCAATCATAAAATCTTGTATTATACTAAAAAAAAAAAATTCAGTCTATATGCTGAAGCAATTCTGCTTTCTTTCAGCTGGAGTTTTGACTACTTGGCACTTACATCTCGTAGGCTCTCCATAGATTTGGCTCATCAAGTAGGATGCTAATTCGTCTATCCACAGCTACGACTCTGACGGCTAATCTCTTCAAAATATCATTTATTCATTCAATTTCAAATATCTCATGCCAAATTCGACAATCATAATTATTTACAGCATCATATCAATTGACATATCTGTGCTCTTCCAAGTTGGCATTATCAGCACGAAGCTACCCTGTAGCCTCAACACCAACAATTTTTCGTATAAGGCGTATCCGTATCCGCATCCTCAAACAGTCGATTCGCCGCTTACGAAATCCAGAAGATTACGTAGCACTCACTACTGACCTACTTCGTAATACTACTATGAGTAGTTGCTCAATTACAATATTCCCTTTCGTGGACATGACATGGCATCCAATTGATTCGCATCAACGCCAAGCCAACGAGAAAGGTCGCCGAGACCCTCCCAACATCAGGAGGCGGCCCTTTTCCCCTAACATGAAGTCTCGCCCAAGGTCTATCGCTTAAGAGAAATATCGAATCATGTTGATAATTCCCGGTGGCTGCACAAAGACTCCTACCGATGAATAGTCCGTTCACCGTTCGCAACATCTCTACTCAACCTCGGCGTAAGCCCCAAAGTCGCACGACAGATGACATGAGATTCCATGTGAGGTGGCGTGTTGAAGAGTCTGTGGCTTTTCCCTTCTCACAAGGCCGGCCCTGCATGTGTAAATGAGCTTTGCAAGTTTTGTTGAGCCATCTGCTTATCGTGCAAAGCCCGAAGTAGTTGGAGGGTGCCAAATGCGGCATGCCAAGGTCCAAAGCACTTTTGTCTGCTGTAAATTAGGATCAATCATACCCATCCCGTCCTTTGACGTTCCATCAGATTAAAATTGCTTCGCCCAGGTCTTCCCAGGAAGCAACATTAGGTACCGAGATTGAATCCGGACACTCGGGATATAGGTCCAAACAACTGACCATGGAAAGAAATAGTATCTACGGAGTAATACTACTAGCAGCAATAGGCCGCCGATAGAGATCGTGACAGGTGACCAAAGGGGCTTCCAGAAGGCAACGATTGATTCGTTCCATTCTGTAACATTCCACATTAATAATGCCTAGCCCATCTAAGCGAGTCGGCCTTCATTCAGCCCCCCTGTCTGCATGGGGCTGTTATGGCCGACAGATGCCAGCGAACTCAGCCGTGCGCTGGGTGGCCTCCGACCGAAGTCCAGATCCGTTGGCTATTTTCTCTCGTTTCTCTTTTCCCTTCTAGCTGATGAAACCAACGCTAAATAATCGTTGCTCGGGACGAATTTCCAGCGGAAGTGCTCCCCGGCGCCAATAACCATCCAGGAAATCCACCGTGATGGGCGGGTGGACCCATTCTCCAGGCAAACGTGCTCGTGGGGCTTGCCCGACCTGCCATGTGCGGTGGATTCAATAGGAGAGATTGCTCGTCTGTCATAATGATTTCCTCGTGGCCTCTTGAGCTATGGAAGTTGCCGTGTAAGCTGTACATGAGCGTTGAGGAGCCCGTGCCCCTACAGAGCCATGTCGCCTCTGGCTGGCAGCGCCTTGTACGCCCATTGAGCAAAAAGGGTGGCGTATTAATCACCCCATTCTTTGAAGAAACACTCATGACAGGGGTTTCGACAAAAACGTGGTATGGCTTATTACTCGGAGCTGTTTGAAATGTGCCGCTGTAGCTGCCCTGCAACGGCCATACTCCGAGACAACCATACTCATACATTCTCTCTCACAGAACCACATCGTGAGACCCCTTGACAACCATTGCCCAGCAAGCAGAAGCATAAACATTGCCAGGACATGCATGACTTACAGGCCAAGACGATGCTGATGGAAGGAGAAAACAAGGTTCAATCCAAGGTAAACGCCTGGCATTTTCTCCGGCTCCATCTATCAGCTCAAGATGCGGCGAGGCGAACGCGGCGATACCGCTCGGCAGTCCCAGGCGCATTGCCGTGCTCCGCAATACCGCTCCGTGCTCTACGGCGAACAGGCCGATGCTGGCTCTCATGATCCTGACTCGTCGTCGTGCAGCAATCGACATAAATTGGGATAAAAAAACGCCATCGTGAGGCGTGACTTTGCTCGTTTAACACAAGTGCGTGTTTTGTGCTGTACGAGTACGACTCGGTGAAATTGCCTGCAAATTTGCTCTAACCCGCTAGCAAGCCGTAGATGCTACTGAAGACTTGTTTCATTTGATGACAGCTGGGCTATTCCCGCTATTCCCAAAAGCTGGTAACCAACCACAGGGCCTTGCTTTGTTTTTTTTTTCCTCATCTCATCAGCCAGCGGAAAGGCATCCGGGACAGGGATCTACTCCTAAGCTATACCAGTACTAGCGATGACACTACTAGTAGAATTAGGATATTAGCAGTACTAATGCTACCCGTAATTCATAGGTAGCCATCGGGCGGATGCTGATCGCAGGCTGACAGTAGTACTTACAGCTGCCATTGTCGCCTTACAAGTATTACCGTGAACAAGGGTTCTGCCAAAGGTGGCTGACAGGGTGCAACAACCCTCCGCTTAGGATTCTGCCAGGCGTAGGTATTTCCAAATCCACATGACCGATCAAAGGCGGCGGGGGCGTGCAAGGGTATTCCGCATGAATGCCTACTCCATGTACCTGCGTTGGTATGAACATGGTACGTGAGCAAACGTGCGTCTGAGCCATGGAAGCTTGCTGGAAGCTTGAAGAATCAGGTGCGTTGGGTGCGTTTCTTCGAACTGCTTGTACTCCTACCTACATATCAGTATCAGTCAATAGGCGAAATTATGATTGTTGATTAGCATTCCCGATGATAGAGGCCCGGCCAACATACGAAAAGTTGTCGGTGCAAAGTCCAGACCATAGTGCCTGTCAGGGTCTCCCATGCTTCAATAACAATATTCTACATTCTACACTCTGTGCCGTGAACTCGATTTCAAACGGCGATACGGAGTAGCGCCTCTGTATACGCGAATCTGCCTGTATTTTGGAGCATGGTAGCATCAGCACATGCGAATGCCGCGGTTGCGGTCCGGCATGGCGCCGAGATAATGGCATATGATCGGTATTGCTCGGGCGACCATACCGATGCGCCACTGTTCCGGCCGGTCAAGGGGATGAAATGCTCTGCCTCCTTCAAACTCATTCTGCTGCCTTGTCATTGCTGCTTTTACTTGTTAGATTGCCCCTCCGCCGCGAGACTAACGCCGTTGGCAATAACGGATGCGCTTCCGACCTGTGAAGTGTGCTCCGCTACGTGTCAAGAGTAGAGCCGTGCCGGGGCCCCTTCTGTGCTCCTGCGGACGGGCAGAGAGGCGACAGTTGGCCGAAGTTTGAGTGGAACGGACCGATCGACGATGTACTTTTCACAACATGCCTCCCTGGTCTGTTGAAGAAAGACTGCTAGTCAGGCACCCTTGTGCTTCACCGAGAGCCTCACGGAAAACACGGGTCTGGTGAAATTCGCACTGTCAAAAAGGTCCCGTCTCCTTTGTTTCGAGAATGAATGGAGACTGTGGGGAAATGCCAATTTTAGACAAGCGCATTCTAGAAAGCTTCGACGGAATGCCACCGTACGCATAACCATCAGGGGGAGGGAGGCCCAAGCGTTTCGTTGCAGAAGTATTGCCGAGCTCAATCTTGGCTGTTTCTTCTTTGCACTGCACGGTGCCTAGAATCTGGTTCACACTCCATACTTGGTTGCAGAACAGGACAGCCTTGACAGAAACAATCTGGCCAGCCCAGCCCTTGATGCTCCAGGCACGTTGCATCTGATATGGATTCTCGACAAGTAGTAAAAGTATTGCTCGCTTCGCTCCGTAGGCATCGGTAGTTTTTGGCATGCTGGGCTTGGTGTAACAACGGAGCCGCAGCTGCAAGGTGCATGTATCCGCAAGCCGTCGCATAGGTTGAGGTTCCCAGACCACTCGTCTAGCAAACGCGGATATCAGAGGAGGGGAAGCCTCCCTGTATTTGCCAGTTCGCAGACTATCTCGCCTCGTTCGGGAGAATGGTAGATTGTGGTGTCTGCACGGATAGTCTAGATTGGCCCATCGCCCTCCTTTCACAAGGCAACATCAACAGCGGCTCATGATATCGATACTGAAGCTTATACTTGGTGCTACCCTTCTACCTCATTCCCCTCGTCGTGTTCCTGTAGTGTCAATTGCTGCTGAGCAGATTGACCACCAACTTTCGATTTCGTTACATCAGCTAGTAACATCCAGATCCTTGGGACGGTTTATTATGGGAGCGGGCCGAGTAGAATCTCCGAGGCTACCACTCCCTAGTAGATAGGCGATAGACGGTCATATCCGTCCCAATGTAGCACAGTATGGAGTCGTAAAGGTAGGTCTGGATTAAAGGGCAAACATAATGCTGCGGCATGTGCAACGCACATATGCATATTGCCATGCCGTCAAAGGGCTGTACTGTGCTCCCCCTCAGGCTGTATGCCACGCTGATTGACAGTATGTCGTGGCTAGGGGCAGCACAAGCCCCCTGCACCTTAAAGCTTGGATTGCCTGGTCTTGAACATGATGACGCCACGTCAAATCGTGGTTTGCATCTCCAGGAGAGGCATTGTGCTACCCGACTGGCAAATGCTTGATAAAACTCCCCTGAAATGGTACTCCTTTGACGTGGCATTCTCTTTCGTCTCCATATTTAGACACAGAATATTCGGAGAAAGCCGACCGGGTATGGAGTTGGGAAGCGGTTGTGGTAGCAGCAGTATATCCCTTTATTGCTGCAAAAGGGGCTCCGGGAAGATCTTGGCTTGCAGCTATGACTACTGCAGTAAAGAGTCAGCTACCCTGAAGAAGATTTGCGGACAACTCCGTCTGTCACGAGGTTGTGGATTATCCGTCGATTTTCAAGCTGTTGGCGGTGAAGCACAAGGTTCCAGGATCAATGACAACACACCGCATTGATGCAGCGTTAATGCCCGACTTTATGCCTGAGGCTTTATTGAAGATGGAGAATAATAATGGACACGGAAATCAGTGTACCGAATACGATTTGAAGGAAAGAACGTGGCTCGATGTAACCGCAATCCACGAGATCTAGATCAGCCACATGCACCGAATTAGCAGCATGAGCACAGAATAGAGAGATTTCAGCAGCTGCCCGTTACACACAATTCGCTAATCGCTGTTTTTACTGGTGGCTGAGATAGTAATGCGCTCCGGCTATTTACTTTATTAGCTCATATGGTTAGAGAACAAGATAGCCCTTAGACGCTGCGTTTCGTTAGCTGATAGACGTGATAGACGTGCATTGGCAAAATGTCACCTGCACGCACGGCACTGCGTGCGAGGCAATATGGGGTACGTACATGTACGTCAGTGTGCGCCTTGGCCCCATATAAGCAGCGGGTAGCAGTACAAGCCGTGCCCCAAGCTAAGCACCCTCTAGCAACAGTAATATTGACGGTAGGCTCTGGACGAGTCAGCCGTAAATTCGAGAGGTGTGCACCTAGCGGAGAACACAGTCTACGTCAATTCAATCGAATTGAATCCAAGCTAATTCAGGAACCCTCAGCCATGGAGCAGTTGAAAGCAAGAGCTCCAGACAGCTTTGTGCTTTGGGTTGTGCTCTGCTCAGTTGCGGCTTGAACGTGGCGCTGAAGTTTTCATGGCATAGACGTGCTGCCACAAACAAGGCACCAGGCCAGGGGCACAGCGTAGGAGGCGTGTAAGACGGCGCCACCAGCCCGAGCTATATGAAACTAGTACCTTTTGGCTTTACTTTTTGCTCGTATGTTTCAACACTTGATTGTTTATTTTTAAATTACTCTTCTTCTCTTTTCTTTTGTGCCCAATTTGCCGTAGCAGTAGCACTAACATGGGTTAGAGCAGTTTAGAGCACCTCAGCTGCTACAATCCTCTCTTGTTCCTTCTCGCCTCCCGTTTTGTGCATGTAAGCGAGAAGCATGCACGTTTGGAAGTTAGCCCGGAACCGCTCCCGCGGGACACGGATGGAGTCATGGCGGCAAAAAAAGAAAGAAGAAGAAAAGCAAAGACCAGGTGAAAAAACTTGATTTTAATGACTCGGGATCGGCGGGAGAGACGGTAGCACGGCGAGCCGGTAATACTGCTAATAAGAGCAATAATAGCAGCATCAGTGCTCAATTGAATAAGCGGATGATGACGGCGGTCCCTTGCTTGCAACTCGCCACTCCCGTCCATCTATTCTCAGATGTTTGATGATGGCTTGCCCTTGCTAAATGTGGCGTATGTGTGTCCGAGTACGCGAGTTACTTTAGGCGATCAATCTTGCCGCAGCTACAATCTGACTGTGAAAAAAGAAACGCAGGGTGAGGAAAAGTAACTCCGGATGCTATGCCGAAGCCGCCTGCGCGCGGCACTCAATGCAAGGGGAGGGCTGTTTCGCAACGGAGTAATTGACCTGCCAAGAATAGGAGCAGACGGAGAAAACACACCGTGGCACGTTGACCGACCGACAGACCGACCGATGGTTTCGAGCCCTTTTTCACGGCCTCGCCTGTTTGCATTGTCAACGCAGCAAAAGATGGGGAGATAATGCTCGGCTCCCGGCTCATACAAGGCCATGTCGCTGCCCTGTGTGACCTCAGATGTCAGGCAAGCTTCATGAGTAGCTACCTGGCTCTTTCTAGAAGACTTCCGGGCAGAAAAAAGAACCTAGAAAAGAAGCTACCGTTTCGGGTAGATGCTGGTGCAAGCTGGGACGACTGCCTAATATACGATACGGAGCCGTCTAGGCATAATTCAGTAGGCAGCAATATCAATCTAGTGCCGCAACAGGCCTAGCAAGAGGGTAGCATGCAATGACGGGAAAAGAAGGGAATTTAAAGTAGCGCCTGGGCCTTTTTTACTGGGCACGGTACAAGCTCGTACTCGCACACCCTCACTCTCACATCCAATCTCATTAGTGTATATGTCACTCCGTCCGGGCTATTTCACGCTCTACTGTATATCGTCGAGCCGTCTCCCCGGGACCAAAAGTCTCCTTGACGCTCAACCCTCGTCGCCCACCTCACCACTGCAAGCGAAAAGAAGAGAGAGTCAGGGCCAGTATCCATCCCCCTAAGCTCCCCGGGCTGTCTGACCAGCCTCCAGCACCACTACTTGGACTAGCAGCAGCAGCAGAGGCTCCGGGGAGCGGATCCCGGCGCGACGGAAGGGCTCTGGAACAAACCAACCTTGCAGGACCCTGCATCTGTTTGTTCCATACGGAGTATGTGCTCTGGCGATGTACAGACAGGGGGAGGCCCTTTTGCTGCAGCGGCCGTGGCTCCACTAATGAGGCTCCTTGTAGGATGGACGGCGACAAATGCAGCCCAGGCCGGGCACGCAACCAGGTACGCGGTGCCAGAAAGCACGCCGTCAGTTCTTGGCCCGGCCATTATTTGCGGGTGGCGATGGGACGAAGGGCGACGGACGGACTGAGCTGGACTGAGCTGGACTGGACTGGACTGGATTCGGGATCTACTAGGCTGCTAGCAGGCAGTAGTACAGTCCAGCGTGTGTGGCACATACCGTCTCCATCCATCCATCTCGTCTTGAAATGGTGCCTGAACACATGCGCTCACGCACGCAGATACGCAGTGAGTGATACGCGCCAGATCGCTAGAGAGCACATGTCTTGACGGGCACAAAGCTACTACTGCTAGTAGAGTTCCAGCAATGGGATGTCATTGACGAATGGCTGGTTCCAGGCTGCTCCCCATCGGCATTAAGGTTCAAGCCCGGCGACATCTTCCCCCAGGAACCTGCGACAGCTCTTTTGCTGCCCGGCAAGGTAATGCGCCACCAGCCCAGCGTTTTGGGTCGTCGCCGCGACCAAGCCCGGGCAGGTTCCAGCGCCGTTACGCTGCCACAGTAGACTGGGCGCCTGCTGCAGCGCTCGCCACAGCACGTCCATGCTGCCTCATGCCCTGTAATGCCCTAAAACATGGCGCCTCCAGGACACCCCAGCCTCTCTCAGAGCTTGTTCCCTTGCTGGCCCAAGGGCTCCACCCGCCGCACCGCCGACATGGATTTGCCAGGATCATCCAGGCTCCACTTGTTCCAGGAACGAGACAACCATGGGCTTGTATCTTTCTCTTCCCTGGCGCTCGCATCTGGTTGTCTTTTTTGGGTAGGACAGGACAAAAGATACCACACTCCCCCCTTCTGACAGCTGCTGCCGCGGATACTAGGTACTAAGGTACGTACCGCCGGTGCCACCCAGTCCATGGCCAGACCCTCCCTCCTTTTCCCTTTTGTTTTGTTCCCCGGACTGAAGACAACGTCTTTGCTGGCAATCATGCTGCGAGTCAAGGTATACTGTACTGGTTTCTGGTTCCCTTGCGGCGCTGTTGTTTTCCCTCTGGCTCTGGCTCAGGCTCAGGCAAGACCTGGCCAGAAAATTTTTTTTGTTTGCATCTCATTAAAAAAAGTAAAGAAGAGTGTTTAATGGCTGCGTCGCAAACCCAATACAAAAGGCTGCTGCTTTCTCCCTCGCTTGACTGGATTTTTCCCAAGCTCTTCACTCACTCCTGATCCAATCCAGCCCTTGACCATTCCTCGCTCTCTGCAGTAACAAGCAAAGCAAACCTTGATCATAGAGATCGTCTCTCTCTTTCTGGCCACGTCTACAGTACAAAGACATCTACAGCACGCACTTACAAGCACACCAAAGCGTCATCTCGTTACCAAACAGCCGCCCTCGCTCTCCATCCATCTCGCCCTCACTCTCATTACCAGCCCCACACACAACACCAGAAAAGAGGAGCCCTGCTGCGCGGCTCACTTTTGCATCGACCGAATACGGCACACACCCCAAATATCCACACCAGTGTCAGGTACCCGTGTATTAGCGGCGTATCCGATTTCCTGCTAGGACACGACTCTTACACATACTTTTGGGCGGTTCCCGTTTAATTACGAGCTACCCGTTCGTCAAGGGCCCCTATTCCCACGCCTTTTCGCAAGAAGCTTTTAATTCCTCTCGTCTCCCGCTTCGATTTTTCTTTTTTCGATCAGAACCATCATCCATCCGTTTGCCTTTGTTCCACTCATTACTGCGCCGGCGTTCGAAACAAAACAAACCAGTCCACTCCTTTGGCTCTTATAACGAACTACCTACCACCTACCTTAATCTAATAGCTTTTGTGCAATCTTGACGCTTTCTCTCTCTCTTCACGCCTATCAACAATACTTTACCTTTTCCCCAACTTTAACTTACTCTTTTAATGTAAGTCTTTATTCACTCATGGCTTTTGCTGTGGCCTCTACAATCATTTTCTATTTACCATCCGTACTAACACACTGCTTCTCAGATCTCCAACTTAACAACATTCAAAATGGTTGAGTCCTGCTCCAAGCCTTCCAACTTCGGCCGTGGCGCCTATGATACCACTGGCCTCCCCAAGCCTCCTCCTCCTCAGCCTCAGTAAATGGCTGTCAGCACCGAGTGCGACCTGATCGGATCTTTCACAAAATGGTTTTCGGATAACACGCTATTTACGCCTCCACCACACTCTCTTACTCTTCGACCACGAGGCTCTGTCGCAAGCGACTGGAGCCTCACCTAATCTTTTCATACTACTCTTAATACGCACACTGGGGACTTGCAATACGGGAATTTTTCAGACAACATTCGCCGTCGACAACGAAAGAACGCTTCGCACGATTTGACTCTTGGATCCTTGGTGTGATCTGGGACTTGCTTTTACTTCCATGGGATTTTCACCAAAAAATGGCGTTCTACATTAGACGGACTTTTGTTTGCGGGGATTCGCTTCCCCATTTTCTCTCCTTTTTTTTTTTTTTTTCCAGCGTACCCTTGGCAAGGGCGACAACATCCACTGGAATGAACTCACGATAAATCCTGATGTCTTGGATCTCGATCTCGCATCTCCATTCATTCCGGGAATCCCTTGCTCACCATCGAAATTTGCCTAAACGTCGATTTTACATAATCAACACCAAGGGATATACACACCATGCTGGCATCTGAAAAGGGAAAAAAAAGATGGGAATATTTTGGCTTCAAAATGGGAAATTTGGCTTTTGATTTTTTGCATATAGACTTTTAGGACCTACAGTCCACACCTTTGGAAAGATTTTCTTTTTCGTTCTCGGTTTACGAACCCTTCGCGGGGCAATTGTTTACCATATCGCAAAGCACAAGCGGGAGGTTGGCACCGCGACCAACGGGATACTTGTTGGTTGCTAAACGCTACTACTCTTGCTTTTTTCCTTTTTTTATTTTATTCATTGTACAATGAAGTCTCGGGGGGCAAAAGAAAAAAAATCTTTGGGCTGTGTTGGCAAATTTACATGGCTTAAGCTGAAGATGGCTTACGGAGGATACCCCCTTATTTGACAACTAGATAGATATATTATAGAATAGACTTTGCTACACAGCAATATTTACTACTTTACCTTTATCTCTCTCGTTTACGTATGTTTTTGACTTGTCTTGTGCATTCAATAATGTGCCTTTTTACATTTATTTCACTTGATTTAAATTTTCCTTGCTTCTTTTCTTTAAATTTTTTGTACTTGTCATATATCATTTTTATTCGTCTCCCTGCTTTCAATTAGACTGAATCATACAGACGGGATAGCTAAAAGACGCGAGATTCACCACGGCAAGGGAAAGGCTAGAGACTAGAAGCGAGAGGCAGCCAACCTCAGTTTGGGCGGCTAACTGCTACAATATGTGATGCACCAGCGAGACCGCGCGGCTGGGGTGCTTATCATCTACTTTTGATATAAAATTATCAGGGAGGAGATATCACTAGATAAATCACAGATTTGAACAGGAACAGGAAAAGGGCGGTTGTTGGTTGGACCTATTGGAGCTACTTGGTTGGTGATTGATGCTTCCCGCTCTCCATGATGAAACCTAGGCAGCTCAGCTGATGTTAGTTGGGCGCTACCCACTGAACTGAAGCCCAGTGATATTTTTTGCTTTTTCTTTAAAAAAAAATCCTGTTTGGTTCGGACTAAATAAAAAAGGAAAAAAAAAGAGGGAGCTTTATTTGCCGGGATCCGGGGAAGCACGGCTGCAGGTCCAAGACCATTTACGCACCAGTAGCAGAGCGGCGAATAAACCAAAAGCTGAAAGGGAGCTACTGGTTAAAAGGGCTCTAGCTGCAGGCATGCAACTGCACGATGGGCGATTCTGATGCAAGATAGATTGGGGGTGTGATTGTGTGGGGCGCATATTTTTTGCGTGTGTGGGATGTAGGATGGAGTGCAAAAGAAACGAGATGCAATGCAACGCCATGCAAAATTGCAATAACGCAAGATGTTGCCTGTTTTGTCTCGGGGATCTTTTGACGTTGGAGTTTTTGAACCATGTACCTTGCATGTATGAGACTGTAACAACTATCAGTGTGAGTGCATGATACAGAAGAACTAAATATATCCAAGTAGACCTCTTTGTGAATATGCAACATGCACTAAAAAGGCATGCATCACTCGATCTTGTATTGTGTGTTTATTAATAATGAAAACGAGGTGGCTGGAAGCGAGAAAATGTACTTGTTTTGAGAAAGTTTTGGATTTTGCCGACACGTACAAAGTACCAGTGCATGCATTTTTAACGTTTGTTTATATGGAGTCCTTCGTATAACAATGCTGCATTAATTTACCGTTGCCTTGGGCCGCGAGCGCAGAAATCAGGCCGTAAATACAGTACAAATCCTACAGCTACTACTAATGTAATATCGATTTATAATGCAAATAAAGTGCAGCAGAGAGAAAAGAAGAAAAAAGAAAGTCAATAATTTAGTGCTTTTTTCAAGGTCAGTTTGAGTTTGACTCCATTCACCGAGGGCAGGGAAGGGGGCACAAAAGACAAGGTACGAGACATGATAGCTCAGATTTTCGTCAAAACGCCTCTTTTGTTGTCTCCATCCTTTTTCCTTTTTTCCCCAACAGGTTTCGGTTTCACATTTACTTGGATTCGACTCGCTGCGTAGCCGCTTTTTTTTTTTTTTTTTTTTTTTTTTTTCTTTCTTCTTCTTGTCACTTGGCCCCGGCAATCCTTGTCGCACAATTGGAGAGAGAGATAAAAAGCAAAGGCGAGACAAGACTCCAGATCGGACGTATCAGATCCCCTCGCTTATGCGCCAACGGCTGCAAAGTTCACGGGCGGCTTCTAATCCCCTTTCCGCTCAACGAGCTACTATTAGTGTTACTGCTACTGCTAGTGTTTATGTTAGGCGCAGCGGCACCAGTGGCGGCATCAGCACCAGCATCGCATCGCATCGGCGTCAACAGCATCGCTTGTTGTGTTGTGTTGTGTTGGCTACTTACACGCCCCTGGCCGAGCCTCGCTCTGGTTGGCATCGCGTACGAGTAACTTCTTATCAGTATTACTCCGTACATCAGGCCGAGATGCTGTGACTCAGAATCCCGATGTGTGCCGTGTCGCACAGACGACGGATCATCATCTCACTTACTGCCTGCGCATCTACAACGTTGCCAAGGACAACTACAACCTCGTCCTGGAATAGCTAGCTAGCCTGCCGGATTCGCTGATGCCTCCCAGCCAACAGCTTACAGTATTATACGACGGTAAGCTCGGGATAAACATCGCTAGCAGATACTGGTTGTCAGCACAACTAGACTACTACAAGCATGCACTTCGGTAAGGAGAACCGACTCACGTTCGTCGCTGGAGCGGCATCTCCCTGCGTACTCTCTCTAGCTCGTCAAGGTCAATGTCCACGAAGCCAACTTCCTCGACGGCCCCGTCTTCCGCGTTGCCTTCTGCGTCCGCCACGCCCTTTAGGCAGAGCAGCACTTTGCCCCATGGATCAACAACCATGCTGCGGCCGTAGCTGGCTCGCTTCTCGTTGTGGCGACCGACCTGGGCTGCCGCGACCACATAGCTTTGCGTCTCAATGGCACGAGCTCGGAGCAAAGTCTCCCAGTGAGCCTCTCCCGTGCGCAGCGTAAACGCACTGGGATAGGTGATGATTTGTGCCGGACGGGCAGCCCAGGGACTTTTGCGACCGGGCTGGGCGAGGGCGAGAGCTGTTTCTGGGAAACGCAAGTCAAAGCAGATTAGGCTGCCTATTCTGCCGACGGGAGAGTCAATCGGGGCTGTGAACTTTGTGCCTGGCTGGACGGTGGCGCTCTCCCGGAGGGCCCCATAGTCAAATACGTGCAGCTTGTCGTACGTGGCCGAATCCTGGATAACGCCATCCGAGTTGATATACAACGCCCGGTTCAGGATCTTGCGTGTTGGCTGGTCGGCCTCCTGGCCCAACACGGTATCGTGAATGCCGACATGGACGGCGATGGAGTGGGCCTTTGCGGCGGCTCGGAGGCCTTGGACAAACGGAGAAGACGCTTGTGGGACGGCTAGATCTAAGGAAGCCTGAGCATTGACAGCGATGTAGTCTGATGCCTCTGGGAGAAAGAGAACCTAACCGGCATTTGATCGTCAGCTTGGTTCGGCCCAGATAGAGCGAATCGTAGACATGGGCGCGATTATCTGAAGATGATGAGCCAGTAACTAGAGGGAATGGAGATGACGCAGAGCAGGAACAGGCCAGCGGCAATTTCTCCGGACCTCTCTTGTCCTAGACATGAGGTCACATTCCTCATTCTCCAGAGATACGCCTGGTATACTTTGGACAAAGTACTACACGAGTACCAAGCAACCTCTCCTTACCGAGAGTATCTCGCGATCGGAGACAGAGTCTCACTAGAGTCTCAGCATATGAGATGAAATTGTTGTAAAACAAAGGGATGCATGTAGCGGTACTACTTGGTAGGAGTGGTATTGCGGAGACAGGAGTAAACACGGGGTATATGAGAGAGTTTATAGAGAGAGTGAGAGAGAGGCCATACTTGAGCTCCGGCAAGGGCCGCCTTGGCAACCAATCTCACACACTGGTTTAGATTTGCGGTGATTGACCCGGTGGAGCAAATCTGGCCGACAGCCTAGACGAGTGCGAGTGAAACCATCGATAAGTTAGAAGTGGCTCTTTTAACTGTCTCTGTTGGTAGCGAAAGATGCAGAGTGTTTAAGACGTACTGCGATAGCCATCGCTGTATATCAGATTGATTGGTGGGATGCTCCCGACTGACACAGCTAGCTTGGTTTGAGGTATGAGAATTATGGATAAGTAGCACTTGTAATTATATAAGTAAGAGGTGAGAGGTGAGCGATTTCCTTTGCTGGTTGAGTGAAAATGCGAGCTCTGATCGTAGCATCTGCTGAGTGAGCTCTCATAGAGGTGAACTGAGGCTACAAGTTGATATTCTTAATTGGCGCAATCTCGCCGTGTCATTGCATAATCGAGGCACATGTGCTTTGCGCAAGTACCGCCTATGTGCTTGGGTAATACATACTATACTAGGTAGTATTTGGTATCTGAGCACACGAGATGCCCTCTAGCCTTATGAATCTAGCCAGCTTCACTTTGGCCAATCTGTAAAACAACCAGTGCAAATAAAATATACAAGAGTCATCACGTCCAAATCCTTGCTGGATCGCTCTTATCGCTGCAGTGTCATCTTGCATAATGGGGCAGCCCTTTGGCTAGCAGCAATACGATACGATACGATACGATACCCCAATCCATAGCCCCTCATTCTCACTGCTGCCACCTATAAAAAAACAAGCCACACTGAATACCCGAGCGTGAGGCAGCAGATGGCAAAAAGCTTAGTCCAAGCCTCTTCTTGATTCACATCTCCGCATTCATCATCCTTCTTCTCGTACGACCCAACTTCGGAGAACATCAGACGGTGATTGATTCTTCCATCATGATGGAGCTGTGAGGAAATTTCCATTTCGTTCGGCTGTTCAGTTTCTGCAATTCTTTATAATTAAAAATTGTGGCTGCTTGGTATAGGCGATATTGCGTTCGGCTCATAAAGCGTCATACAGTACATTTTTTTGCAGGATAACTTCAATCGGTGCTTGTTCATCATGTTTTCGCTACTACTTCATTCCATCTTCCTCCTCTTGACCGTCGTCTCAGCCACGCCGTCGCAGTACTGCCTCTTTGGCCTTCCCCGCGATGAAGCCGACTTCTGCATGGCCGTGTCGCTCTATCACAACCACTCGACGGAAGCTCACGATATCTACCTCTCATTTGCCATAAGGCGATCTGCCAGTTCCAACGGCTCTCACGCACTGGGATGGACCGCCATAGGCGCAGGCCCCCAGATGGCCGGATCCCTCATGTTTGTGCTCTATGGCGATCCCGAATCGTCCGATAAAGCCAACCCGACGCTCAGCGTGCGGACGGTCACAAAAGGCCACGCACTGCCTCAGCTGATTGCCCAGAATGAAGCCACCAAGGACCTGGATGTGCGCATCTCGGAAACGAAATGGGCCAAGACTCCAGATGACGAGATGTACGTGGCTTCAGCGTCCATCATCTGCTACGCCTGCTCCAAATGGCAGGGCACGGAAATCTCACCAGAGACGGTCTCGCAGCCGTGGATCTGGGCGTGGAACAAGCAGCAGCACATGAAGAGCTTTTCGCAGGACCAGCAGCTGGAGATGCACACGCTCATTGACGGATACGGCCATTTCTACGTCAATATGGAGGAGGCGACTTCGCACAAAGTCAGCGGACCCCCGGCCTTTGACGTCACTGGCGAGGATTCCAATATCGGCACATCTGATCGGCCCATGGAAGAGACAAAGACGGGACTGTGGCAGAAGCTCATTTCGCGGCCTCTCGCCCATCTTCACGGTTTCTTCATGATGACTGCTTTCTTGGTTCTGTTCCCCGCTGGTGCTATGGCCATCCGCTCAGGATCAGACAAGTCTTTCCGATTCCACTGGGTCATTCAAGTCGCAGGTCTCGTTTCAGCCTTCAGCGGTGCAGTTCTCGCTATCATCATGAGCGACAGAATCTTTGGATCGCCTCATCAGATCGCTGGCGTGGTCATCTTCTCGCTCCTGTTTGTCCAAGCGCTGCTCGGCTGGCGGCACCACATGGACTTTATACGCATCTTCCGCCGCACGTGGATCTCTTACACGCACGTCTATCTCGGGTTTGTGATACTCCTAGCTGGCTGGGCGAACGTAATAAGCGGTCTTGTGCTGTACGGCTTCAGCAAATTCGGCACCATCATGATTGGGCTCTTTATTCTGCTTGAGCTGGTGGGCGTGGGTGGATGGTCCTTCCTGGCGAAACGCCGCTCTCAGGCTAAGAATTCGGGCTATAAGGAGACACCTGAGTCTTCGGCAGCGTACTTTGCTTTGGACGATATCCCGGAGAGTGATGAAGAGGAGGATGTGCCAGAAGACAGGGGGCTTATGCAGAAGGGAGATGATCGAAATTAACCAAGTTAGTTGCTTTTTGGAGTTTTGATAATATAGTATGTATTCACGCAAGTCTTTCTATTTGCTCCCTTGGCTGAATGAAGAGGCTTGGATTATGAGGTGCTGTTATTTTTAAATGACCTGATGTAATGAGACGGATGGAGAATTATCTGTTGGCAAGATAGGAACCAAAGCAATACTTCGTTTTAAGGAAGCTCAGAGAGTCACAGCTTAACATGACTTAGACTGAGAGACTCAATTCATAAAACACGAGCTGGTTTGCTACATTTGGACACAATTGACATTCACGCATTAACAATTTCAAAGCCAAAAGCCGTCTATTCGGAAGCATTCTTATCATACCTCGCTATATATCTCATTGACGCTGCTTCCCGTCTCAGCCAAAAATAACTCGCTGCCTTTGAAATAGCGCGTCCCGAAACCATAGTCACATGCCTGCATAAAGGGGCACATTTCATCCCATCCTAGCCCATCCATTCATTCAAATAATATGCACGTGAAAAAAGAAAGGAGGAAAAAAAAAGAAGAAGAAGAAGAAAAAAAAGAAAGAAAAAGAGACGCATTTCTCCCAAAAACAAACCAGACTTCTTCTTTCAAAAGCCCACCGTCTATTTTCTCATCGATCATCGCTGTTAGCTAACTGGGTATTTCAACTATCACTGAGCCCGCCCATGGTTTCTGGATTCCCGCTCCCTCAGGTTTCCCCCTGGTCCCCGCCGTGATCATTAATTAATTATTTAGGATTCGAATTGTCCAAATGTATATAAGCGTGTTGCAACGCCTTGGCTTCTCGGCCATCTCTTTCTAGCACAGCGATCCAGTCACGAAGCTGGATATTCTTCCCCTTTTCTTTGTCCTCTCGCCACGTGCCCAGTCTGTTTCGGCCTTCTGTAGTCAACGCCATGTTGCCGGGAGACGATACGTTGGGCACGCCGTTCGGACCTTTGCCTGGTCCTGGAGTGGCTCTTGTCGGGGTACTAGCTCCGCTTCCTCCTCGGCCCACGTTCATCCAGTCGTAGGACTTGGTCTTCTTTTTGCCAAAGAGGCCACTCTTGCCTCCCAAACCTGCAAACATGCTACTGGTTATGTTCTGATTTGCATGGCTACTAGCTTCTTGAGCTTTCATTTGCTGGGTCTTCTTCAACTCCTTCTTCGTCATCGCCTTTTCCGTCTCTGGAGCCACTGATCCGGGCGTGCCTGGTGCTACGCTTCCCGATCGTGAGGCTGAGGTGCCTGCGTCAGTTATGCCGTCTTTGCGCATCTGGCGTCTACGCAGCCGAGCCTCTTCCCACTCGCGCTCTTGCCTGGCCAAATCTCGCATTGTTAATGTTGCGTAAGAAGCAATCTTTGGCAACTTTGCGGGTGGCTGTTTGACGGCTGTATCGCTTGCGTCGGCAGGACCTGTAAAGTGTGAGTAGATGATATTCACGAGGAAAACATGGAAGTGTTAGTTAGCTTACGCTTTAAAGGACTGGTACCGCTGCCAGTCTCGGTGTCTTGTCCAGTCCCATTCGCATCAGTAGCCTTTTCCATGGGTTCTAACGGCTCCGCGTTCATTGGAGCAGCAGCTTCTGCCCACTCTGAAGGTATTTCTCCATGAGACGTCTTTTGCCGTGTTCTTGAGATAATATTTGCGTCTTCAATCAACTCACGTACTCTCTGTTTCGTTGCTATCGACATCAGAGCAAGCTGGTCCACTAGATAGGCGTCTTGCGGAATGAAAGAACCGCTAGTTTCCACTATAGTGCCATCCGGCCCCGGTTGTGTCTTCACGGTAACTTTGGGTGCCGCAAAGTTCTCCGGCAGCTTCATCTTCCCCATAGAATGAGTGTTGTTCTTGAGCTCAAGATTAAGACCGAGATGATGTTCGCGGGCAACCTTTTCCGCTCTGCGATGCAGCAGTGCCACGAGAAGAAAAGGATCGTTGATCTCTTGGGTTCTCTGTACAGCAAGCCGCATTGTTGAATCCTGCCATGCCTGCTCAGCGGCCTGACTACTGTACTGCTGTTGTGACAATTCCGTAGGCTGAGCAGGTTGGTTGGCAGGGCCAGCACCGTAAAATGTTGACTTGGAGCCCGGCGGATAGTGGGAAAATCCTGTCCTAGCCTCTGATATTGTCTCGAGGGCATTCGAGTAAAGCTCTGCCATGTACTGCTCTTCTGCCCGGAGATCGATTCCCGTACCAGCCAATGAATCGGTCACGTCATACTCGTAGTCTTTCGTTGGCCTTTCTGCTGGCTTCTGAGGAGGGCCCATCACACCAGGAGTCTGCATCTGTTGAGGTGCTACTTGCGGCATGGGCTGCATTGTTGCGTTTGTATATTGGGGCATTGAGATCGGAGTCGGTAATGGAACTGGAGTTTGTACTGGTCCTGGCATTGGCACTTGCATTGGCGATTGTGCTTGCATCGGAGAATGCATCGGAGCTTGCATTGGCGTTTGCATTTGTACTGGTGTATGCATCTGCACTGGCGTTTGCATCTGAGCTGGCTGAGGCGTATGCATAGTGGGTGTTGATACAGTCGGCGATGCAGCTGGAAGACTCAAGCCTTGTGGAGGATGCCCATTAGTGTACGGCATAGGATAACCAGCTGTTGCAGGCGGTGTTTGCGCATGAGCTTGAGGATAGGTTGGTGATCCAGCTGGAGGTGGGGGAGTGGCCGTAGGCACCGGGCTCATGGTGTATGGTGAAGCAGCATACGGCGATCCAGGCTGTGACATGGGGCCATCTGTTCGAATTCGTTTGTTGGGAGGTAGCGCAAAGCCTGACTGTGATGAGGTCGCGGGAGATGGGGTTGGCTGAGGTGGTGAAAATGCCCGCTGTGGAACCTGCGATGGCGGAGCCTGTTGCTGCGGCTGTGGTTGCGCCATGGTGTCTGGATTTTAAGCAATGGAATCAAACGAATGTCCCAGTAGCAGCGAATTCAACGAATCCGTCCCACGAGGCAAACGAAAGCCGGGGTGGGTGATGGCGGCTGCGGCAATCGAGGGCGCTCAACAGGCAGCGAAGCCTGTCACGGTCACCGTACCTCGTCCCATCCGACGCGCAAAATCAGCACAAGTCTCTCGAGCGGAATGAGTATTTGCTTCGCTGCAAAAAGGACGGCTCCTGGAAATACGATATCGGGGGTTTCGGAGATGGAAATGCGCTTCGTGCGGTCGTCGTTAAAGGGCCGATGATCTGGAGGCGATCTGTATGAAGTTGAAGCTTCGTAGCAGAGGTTGGGGGTCGCGTAAATTTAAAGTCACGTGCACGGAAGCTTCGCAGCCAACCACGCGTCACTACCCGAGCTTTAGCCGCTGCTATTGTCTCTATTCACTGCAGGCCAATTGATGCCGCCATGAATAGCTTCAAACTTCACGTTATCTCGCCTTGACTATCCTTGAGGCTACCATCCGGCTATTGTTGCGTCCTTTGCGCAGCGGGTCGAGGCCATTGGCGCTGAACTGAAGCTCACACTCTATTATTAGGATAACCAAAGAACCTTGCTCTCTCCGTGCTGATGTGAATTATTGTCTTTCCCCCTTCTAGGCAGATATATTTGACCAAAACGCGATCATGGCATCCAAGCGGAAGGCGTCTGCGATGAATGCAGCCGCTCAAGACGAGCCAGTAGACCCATCTGACGAGCTCATGTTCCTCTGTCTTGGAGGCGGCAATGAAGTCGGACGGTCGTGCCATATCATCCAATACAAGGGTAAAACGGTCATGGTGAGGAAATTCCGAGACGCCCTCAAGCTGCCATGTGCCCCGGCTAATTGTTATCCGCCATGTCTAGCTTGATGCCGGCCAGCATCCTGCATACGATGGCCTCGCAGCCCTTCCATTTTATGATGATTTCGATCTTAGCACCGTAGATGTGCTCCTTATCAGCCAGTAAGCGATATATCCCATGCACAATCCCCATCTTCCTACATCTGTCGAAAACCAAAAAAAAGTATATGCCAGGCTATAGGCGAAGGACGAGTTGGTACTCTTGCGAAGGAAAAGGGCATTGTTCATCTGCACAGTGATGCCGCGGCGTGTGCCCTGATGCAGTGTCTCTCTTCAATTGTCTATATGTCTCTCTGTCTCTCTATCCACTTGTATGCCAGTTATGAATACAATATGTTCTTCGCCCGTTCACACTCTTGCCCGAGATCCATCTCTGTTGCCTTGTGATATACCGAATCCAATACGACCTGCTACCACTTCACGACGGGGAGCCTACACGACGTCTCGAATCTTTCGCTAACCCGAGGCGATAGTTTCCACATTGACCATGCGGCATCGCTGCCATATGTCCTAGCCAAGACCAACTTTCGCGGCCGTGTCTTTATGACACATCCAACCAAGGCCATCTACAAATGGCTCATCCAAGACAGCGTTCGTGTAGGAAACACGGCGTCGAACTCGGCGACCCAGCTCTACACAGAACAAGACCACCTCAACACCTTTCCGCAAATCGAAGCGATTGACTATCACACTACTCACACCATCTCTTCCATCCGCATCACTCCCTACCCGGCAGGACATGTGCTAGGAGCAGCCATGTTCCTTATCGAGATTGCCGGCCTCAACATCTTCTTTACTGGCGACTATTCCCGCGAGCAGGATCGACATCTTGTCTCAGCAGAGGTTCCCAAGGGGCTCAAGATCGACGTTCTCATCACCGAGTCAACATATGGCATAGCTTCTCATGTACCGCGTGTTGAACGAGAGCAGGCTCTCATGAAATCCATTACAGGAATCCTCAACAGAGGCGGCCGAGCGCTACTACCGGTTTTTGCTCTGGGGCGAGCCCAGGAACTACTCCTGATCCTGGACGAGTACTGGGGCAAGCATGCTGAATTCCAAAAATACCCCATCTACTATGCCAGTAACCTGGCCAGAAAATGTATGGTTATTTACCAGACATATGTCGGTGCCATGAATGATAATATCAAACGATTATTCCGAGAACGTATGGCCGAGGCCGAAGCTAGTGGTGATGGAGCAGGCAAGAATGGACCTTGGGATTTCAAGTACATTCGCTCTCTCAAAAACCTGGACCGCTTCGATGATGTTGGTGGCTGTGTCATGCTCGCCAGTCCGGGTATGCTGCAAAACGGAGTGAGCAGAGAGCTCTTTGAACGTTGGGCCCCCAGCGAGAAGAACGGCGTCATCATCACTGGTTACAGTGTCGAGGGCACCATGGCCCGACAGATTATGCAAGAGCCGGATCAGATCCAGGCCGTCATGTCTCGAAGCATAGCAGGCGCGCGCCGAGGGCCAGGAGCTGATTCGGAGAAAGTTCTTATTCCCCGACGCTGCAGTGTTCAGGAGTACTCTTTCGCCGCCCATGTTGATGGTGTAGAGAACAGAGAGTTCATCGAGGAGGTCGCCGCACCTGTTGTCGTACGTTATTTCGTTCCCTATCAAGCGTCTTGCTTCAGAAATGAGTGACTTTTGACTAATCAGTACTAACAACGTTATATAGATTCTTGTTCACGGCGAGCAGCACAACATGATGCGTCTCAAGTCTAAGCTGCTTTCCCTCAACGCTAGCAAAACCACAAAGGTCAAAGTCTACTCTCCCCGTAACTGCGAAGAGCTCCGCATCCCCTTCAAAGCCGACAAGACTGCTAAAGTCGTCGGTAAGCTGGCTTCTATCTCACCTCCACAAGACATTGACGCCTCCGCACCTCTCGTAACCGGCGTGCTTGTCCAGAACGACTTCAAGCTCTCACTCATGGCCCCTGAAGACCTACGTGAATATGCTGGTCTCAACACTACGACCATTACGTGTAAGCAGCGACTCACACTGAGTGCTGCGGGAGTGGATCTTGTCCGCTGGGCACTGGAAGGGACTTTCGGTGCCGTTGAAGAGCTCCCTGAAATGCGTCGCATCAAGAGCTCCAAGCCAGACATGGACATGGATGAGGAAGATGAGAAGATGGCCGAAGATGCAGACGAGGAGGTTGCCAACCTGGTAGCAGCTTACCTTGTAATGGGCTGCGTCTCTGTACGTTATCGCACCAACGGCGAGGTCGAGCTGGAGTGGGAAGGCAACATGCTCAACGACGGTATCGCTGACTCTGTCATGGCCGTCTTGTTCTCCGTTGAGAGCTCGCCCGCCGCAGTCAAGCGCTCCTCTGCCAACAGTAAACATTCTCACTCCCACGACGAGTCTGACGACCGCATTTACGCTGCCCAGCCCGACAGCAAAAACCCCCACGCCCACATCTCCCCTGCCGACCGGCTCGAACGACTCATGTGGTTCTTGGAAGCTCAGTTTGGTGCCGATAACGTCGCCCCCGTAGAGGACCCTAAGCTCCCGCCACTACCTGCAGCATCTCCAAAGGAAGAAGAGCAGAAGAAGGAAGAGGAAGAAGACGAAGCTGTGAAGGTAGAAAAAGCAGAGGAAGAAGAACAGAAGCATACCAACGGCACTGATGCAAAGGCAGAAGACATGGACGTTGACGACAAAAAAGCAGCTGAAGAAGATGAAGCTAAACAGCAGCTCCAGGAGCGACAGCTCAAGGAAATCGCCCGTCTACATAAACTCGGCATCCCCGTCCCCGGTATCTCCATCAAGGTGGACAAGATGACCGCGACGATATGGCTGGAGGATTTAGATGTGGAATGCAACAACAAGGTGTTTGCAGACAGAGTCCGCGCGGTGGTAGAGCGAGCAGTGGAAGTTACCGCTCCGCTATGGGGATGATGGTGATAAGGGATAGGGGAAGGGGAAGGAGAGAAATTCTAGGAAGGTATAAATTACTACGAGAAGGGAAAAGGAACTATCGGACATGGAGCTTTTGAAAATTTATTTGACATGGCGCGGAGTAGTCAAAGGGGGACGAACACGATACTTAGATGGATATACACAGCGTTGAAGAAAACCCCCAAAGATGTAATTTACAAATACAAAGAAAAGAAATCCATTCATTGACGAATCAGATTGTTCATGTTTATAGTGGTGATAGCAGATTAGCAAGTATGCCATCAAGTTTCTCCTTTTACATTCTACTTTTCTACTTTTACATAAAGTGCATGTGTGTGTCCACGTATAAAAGAAACAGATGCAAGATATAATCATACAGAGGGCAGTGGGCTATTACTAGCTCACCAAGTCTACTACAGAGTTGGAAAAGGAGACAAAAAGAAAAATAAAATAAGGAAAAGTAACATTGATACCACAGATAAGACACCGCTTCCCCGCTTACTCCAGGTAATTCTTCAGCTCCTCCGACTCTTCTATCAGCGTGTTGAAAGAGAAAGGCGCAAACGGCCAACCCGCAAACTCTGCAAACTTGGAGAAGGACTCGACCCACGCCAGTCGGAGAGAGTGCAACATAGCACTTGTACCCTCCATACAAACCAAAATGGCAATTGCTAGTAGAGCTGTTAGTACTATAATCGGATAAAGAAAATAGTGTGTATGTGTCACTTACTAAGGAAGAACCACAAGTAGAAGCCGATGACAATCATGATAACGCCAAGCACACCTGGCTTTGTAAGACAGGGGCCAATAGTCATATCCCAAAGGACAACACTGAGCTGCTGGTGGGCAAGTGACAAGGCCCAAAGACGCAAGTAAGACGCGGTGTGAGAAACGCAGTTCAAACAGAATTCTACATAAGATGTGTTAGAATTATTCAAGGGCAGTTCATGTCGAACGGAGATGGGTTGCTTACCAATAGTGTGGATGATTTGGTGAATCATGACTTCGCTAAACTCAAATTCCTCGTGCTCCTCATCAATATTCTGAGAAATCATGGCAACGCCTTCGTCCTCGTCAAAGCTATTGCCGCGTCCGCCGACCAGGGCCTCGCTCTCATCATCGCCGTCCAGGGCGCTAACCCGGGAATGCTCGCCGATGCCTCGGTAGCCTCGAGCACGAGTCTGGCTGTTCTCCCAGCGAAGGTAGAAAGGCTTAAGGAAGAGCAGGATGGGTACTTGGGCAAAAGCGAGGAGCAGAAGAACAGTCTGAACATACTCCTGACCAGCATACAAACGCTCGTCCAGCTTTCCGGGCTGCAAGAACATGTAGATCAACATGTTCAGAAGACCAGGGGGGTTCCTTCCAACGGCTGGCCAATCAACAGACCACTTGTAGATGATACACACAACGAGATAACCAAAGATGGACTGGAAAAAGATCATGCCGGGGATGAAGTTGCCCCAGATATCAATGGGCTTCTTGAAGTGTCGGGCGTTGATGTAGGAGAAGCACAGCGAATAGGTCATGTGTGCCCAACCAAGGATGATACTCATCTTCATCTTGTAACTGTTGGTGAAGAGGAGGTTGTTTTCAGTACCGTGCCAAGCCCAGTCGAGACCAAAGGGGTAGCGGTAACCGTTGTCGTTCAGGACAGCAGTAACCGTATCGCCCTGCTTCCAGTTGTCGGGACGCTCGTACTCCCATGCGCTACCCCAGAGAGTCATGGACTTGGAGAAGACATCGTTGTACATGAGACCAGTGAAAACAGAGAAGACAGCCATGACCAAAGCGATATATCGGCCGTAAAAGATCATAGCAAAGAGTTCAAAGGAGACTTTCTTGAGCGACTTCTCCCAGTAAATCATGGCCAAAGCGGCAGCAAGCATAATGACGGCGTGTCCGAGATCACCAAACATGACAGCGAACAAGAATGGGAAGGTGACGATGACTGGCAGAGCAGGGTTAACTTCCTGGTAGGTGGCTGTGCCGTACGCGTTGACAATGGTTTGGAAACCCTCTGTAAACTTGTTGGTTTTAAGGTAAGTTGGAGGCTTCTTGTTCGTTCGAATCTCGTTGACAATGGAGGGAACAGATAGGCCAGCCCGGTTGGTGACATCTTGAAGCGTAGATCGGATGAGAGGCATATCATTGGTGGGGCACCATGCCTCGGCGATGAGAGTTCGGCGAGCCGAATCGTAGGAGAATAGGTTGAGCGTGCTGTACACGGCCTTCTCCTTAGCGATCAGCACCGTCCAGGGAGCCAGCGACTGGGAGATCTGGTTGAGCTCTGCCTCCAGCGTGGCTTGGGTGTTTCGGAGGACATTCTGGACATCCTCCAGACGGTTGTTCACCTCGTGAATCTGGTCGCGGCGGAGTTCGCTGTTCTCGTCGACGTTGTAAACATCGGCGCCCATCGACTCGGAGATCTTGCGGATCTTGTTGAGAATCTCCTTGCCGTGGGCGAAGATGACGAACACGTTCTTCTGGATGGCCTCGTTGTTGGTCGGGTCGATCAGCGGCTCCGGGATCTCCGACTGGTTCATGTACAAGTTTCCTCGAAGGGTTCTCCAGAGGATACGCTCAAAAGCGGCGACGCGGTCCCTGTTGATGACACCGGCGACGAATCCAATGTTCATGCCGGAGAATGAGCGCTCAACGTCGGGCGCGGTGTTGTGCTGCTCCATGTCGGACAGAAGAGGCGCATCGTCGTTATCGGTTGACGCGCGGATCTCATCGACGTTGCCGTGAGCGCGATCGAAAAAGCTTCCGGCCTCTCGCAGAACCCAGCGCCACTCGGTGAGGTCACCCTCGCGCTTCTTCAGTGTCTCATAACTGTCGTTGAGGGCGGAGATGCGCTGCTCAAGCTTCTGAGATCGCTCAGCAAGCTCATCGATTTCCGACGTCGATGGGGACGCAAGCTTCTCGGCATCAAGATCCAGCTTTCGCAGAGTAATTCCAGCCTTCTCCATCTGAGCATAAAAGTAGCCTAAAGATTAATTCGTTAGTTGGAAACGCGGTCGAGCGGGATGGTGAGAATTATCTCGTCGGTGACGTACGCAGCTGTCGCTCCACATTATCGAGACGTCGAATCTCCTGAGTAAAGGTTCGCTGGAAAGCGCTGACATCCTCATTGAGCTAATTCCACAGAGAAAATACGTTAGCATATTAGACCTAGGCCAGCAGCATCGCGGCCGGGGAGGAAGAAGGGGGCAGGAGATATACATCGCGGAACTGGCATAGTCCAAGCTCTCCGAGCGCAGTAACAACCTCCCGACCGATTTCGTTGGAGACGTAGAGCTGCACCATGCTCATGTCCGCCGAGCGGAACGGCGTGTCCTTTTGCGGAGCCATGGCGACGCTGGCGACTTCAAAGACGCCCAAAGACTCAGTCGGCTCGAGGGATTGGGGTTGATGTCGAACTGGAATAAAGAGAGACGGGCGAAGACAGAGCTTCTTTTGGAGATGGCAAGTAGAACACAGCAGGCGCTTAGCGGTTGAAGCCAGCCATAGTCTAGGGCGGCGCCGCGAATTGTTCCGTGCTCATAGGTACCTGCGTCCGTCACGTGCACAGCCTCAAAGGCGTCTTTGGGGAGGCTTCAGCTGCGTGTACCAAATACGGCGCCCCCGTCGGAGCCAAAACTAGGGCCGTATCAAGGTTTCAAAATAGGCAGCATTGTGGTACATTGCTTCCTTTTGCATTCTTAATGAGTAGAAAGAAGCTTTACTTTTTACTCTGATATTGGAGCTTGTGTATTCTACATTATCGTGGGGTTGAGTGAAAGTTAAAGTTCGCAACATTTCATCTAGAGCCGCTGTACAAAGTACTTGATGGTTGATCATTGGTACCTGTTCAATACCAGTATTCAATTTCCTAATTTGGCAACATATGACTGCATCAGACTCGTCATCACGCCGGGGGCCATTCACCGACAAAGCCTTTAATACAGGAGAAAGACAGGAGAAGAAAGAAAGGAGAAGAGACGGGCATTTTTCATTCATTTATTCATTCAATTAGCAGTAAGACCATAAGAGTCCCATAAGCAGTGAGAGATGATAATAATACATGGTGCATAATGCGCGGTCTAAAAAATGGATATCGCCTGGCATGATGCTTTGGTTCCTTAATCCCCTTGGCCAACCTGCGCCCTTTGCTATCCGATGATACGCCTGAACTTTTTTTTTTTGTCTTTTCCCTCGCTAAACTGAACGCTGAGCAAAAAATGCTTTTGGATATCCTTCCAGTCCCAAACACCGTCCGATAGATGATATGAACCACGCTCTTCGCGAATGTGAACAATAAGAACGAAGAAGAGAAAAGATCCGATCAACCCTTAGAAGCGTAAACAGATAAAAACAGAAAACCAGCAGAAATAAAATTCTGAAAATAGAGAAAATAACAATTGCGTCATTATTAGAGACGTCGTCCAAACATGAATGAGCCGTACATGCCTCCGACTTCGGCGATGGCAACGGGGACCTTTCTCATTCCCCAGCTCTCGGCGCCCATCTTCCACAGGCGACCGCCGTTATCCTGAGTCGTGCCATCGGGATTTCTCCGCACAAGCCAATAGCGAGCGCCGAACTCTTTGGCAGTCCAGCCTACTCGCTCAAGACTCTTATTGGCCTTGGCGGCCCGTTCATAGGACCGCTCGCCAATTTCAATCACATGAAGAGGGGCAGAAGCCGGGGCCAGCAGGTCGCTGGCACTTCCGATGATCGTTTCAATATCCGAAATATCAATGTATTTCAAATTGTGAGGCAGGGATGTTCTGCCTTGGAAAAACAGCCCATGAACGTCCGTCATGTTCAGCCCTCGGCCGAGAGCGAGCTCCTCCAGAGACTGCGAGAGTCTAACAAGCTCAGGCAGGTTTGACGAGTCCATTCGGCTACCCCGTAGGCTCAGCGAGCGCAGAGTAGCCGGTAGTTTCGGTAGAAGTTGGTCTACATCAGACTTGCCCAGCAACAGGTGGTTGCTTGGGTCAGTGGCAAGGCTGAGGAATACCAACGACTGGGCTGCGGGGTGGAATGAGATGAATTGAAGAACGGCCTCCGCAGACAGTTCTTTGCATTTGGCGAGATTCAGGTGAGTTAGTCTCGCAGTTGTAGGGATGGAGAGAAGAGCTTGGTCGGTAATGCGTGTGGCGGCAACATCCAAATGAGTGAGTCCAGGCAACCGAGGCAGGACCTTCTCAAAGACGGCAGATGGCAGGCTGAGACACTTGTGGAAAGACAGCTTAGTGACGGTAAGCGCCTCGGGCCACTCCTCTCCCAAGATGCTGGAGAAGGAGTTCTTGAAAGAGTTAGAAGAGCAGCCGCAGAAGTCTAGCCCTTCAAGCTGAGGTGAGTGGAACAGCAGCTGGCGCAGAACATCGCCGCTAAGATCGTCGTCGATGTACTCTTGAGCCAGGAATTCTCGGAGGTAAGGAGTCAGCTTGAGACACTGAGCAAGAGTCTCTGATGTCAGATTGCGAGCCTGTGCCCTCTCGCTGGCAGTGCTGAAGAACATGGAGGGGTTGAAGTGACTAAAATCCAAGCGGCGGACGATTGTGGCCAGGGATGGATATGTCGTAATAGTGGCGAGAAACTTGCGGAAGATTCGTGAGTGGGGAATAGTGATGTGTCTGTAGAGAGTGGTGAGAGTAGCAGCATGAAGAGATCGAGAGGTGAGTAAGAGCGACATCAAGTCGGCGTTTCGAGTTGTCAATCCATTAGGAGGGAGCTCAATAAATAGAAGATCGACGATTGCGCCTGTAGCAGAGAAAACACTGGTCAGCATTCAGACTCAATAAAACTGTGGGTTTTCGTTTTTTTTTTTTTTCCTAGAAAAAAAAATTGACAAATATTGTCAATTTTAAAAATAAACCCAGATTTTCCAACATATACTTACTCAACACTTCGCTCGGTAGTCTCTCCAGCGGTGATCCAGTAGTCGGGTAGGTTTCATGAGGCTTCTCGACGATAGCTGGGGCCGGAGTCTCCCATGTCATGTGCAGCCTGGATAGATCCTCAAAGCTTCGGCTGGCGAGCTTTCCCTTGAGAGGAATCTCCCGCCATCCTCTAAAACCGTCGGCAGGATACCAGAATCCATGCAGTCTGCTATTTGGCTGTGTCAGAGGGGGCTGGAAAGCCGGCGGAGAGATCTCAATCACTGGCGATTCGTCGACGATCACCTCCTCTGGCGCCTCGGTGTACGACGAGATTTTGGATCGGGTGAATGTCTGGGCGAAGCCATCGTCGTTCTCTCGCACCGACGAGAAGGAAGATCGCGAAGCTGTCTCGGAGGGCGGAGAGATTGCGCGAGCCATACTCGAGCCCTTGTAGGGGTTGGAAGCAGCAGATTCGAGCACCGAAGGTCGTCGGCGCTCAAAGCGTGGGAGGGTGGCCATGGATAGTATATATACGCCCGCGCCTAGCCAGGAAAAAAAAAGTATATAAAACCAAACGAAAATTTAGTCTGGGTGTGGCGCCGAGACTAGTGGGATTCTGTATGTAATGACTCTGATCGTAAGAGGAAGTGGAGAGGGAAGGGCTTTGGAGGGGCCTTTTCGATGGGAAGAACGTAACACGATGGGGATAATTTGGGGGTTCGTGCGTCTTTTTGTCCTTGGAGAGATGAGAAATGGCCCTCTTTCTTCTGGCGGGCTCTCCTTTGCTTCTCCTCGATCACAGATGGCCAACAAAAAACCAACGGGGTGGTGAAAATCGGAACGAAAGCGGAAGGGCTGAGGGCGTCTTGGAGGAGCACAGCGAAGCTATGATTACACCTCCAGCAGAATGAGTGATGAGGACGACTTGAAATTTCTCGGTTCACGACAATGCAGAATATCAGAAACGCAGTGCGGGAAAGCTAGATAAAAGGGTCTTTTACGAGAGCAGGAAAGCAAAAGGGCCTCTCCAGTGGCGGCTTTTGTGGTGGTTCTGGGGATTTTTATGTGTAAGTTGAACGTCGTCCGAGTCGGGCAGGGGGGGTGTGGATCTAAGGCGAACTTTCGCAGCGGCAGGTGCCAGCAACGCGACCGTCCAGCACGTTCGGAGCCTTTTTGGGTGCAAGCGTGTACCGCTACTTCGAAAGGGGTATGCGCAAGCTGCTGGGTCGTGCGCTGGCAGGCAGAGGAGGTCTCGGTTGGGCAAGGGAGGGGCGTGTGTGGAGCGACGCAGCTAACGCCCGTACCGGTACCTGCGGTGCCTGGGCCTGGAGCCCAGCTTGCGTGTGCCAGCAGCCGCACATCGTTGCTGCATCCCCCCAGGATTTGCGACATGCTGCTTGGGGGCGGCGTGCCGGAGATGCGCAGTCCCAGGCTGCTTGCGCCACTGCCAGGGCATCGCACAGGGCCTCGCGCAGAGCGTCTGCCGCCGGCTTCTAGGGCTCTCCAATAGGGCCCTCTTAGGGCTCTCCATGGCGGGAACGTGTTGGCACGCGGCGCCCCCCATTAGCTCACTGCACACCTGGATTGTGTAATGAAAACCGGTGACTGGATGCTTGTGCCCGTCAGGTGAGCAGCGCTGCTGCGAAGCGCAAGAGCCACTTGGAGAAGGGGCCCAATTTAGCACAAAGGTTATTAACTAAAGAGCAGCAGGCCAATTGCCCATTATTCATTCACTTCCTTAGCAGGCCTGTCCATATTCGCCAGGCTTCGACGTCTATCCCAATTGC
Source organism: Trichoderma evansii (assembly GCF_050947405.1). Taxonomy (NCBI): domain Eukaryota; kingdom Fungi; phylum Ascomycota; class Sordariomycetes; order Hypocreales; family Hypocreaceae; genus Trichoderma; species Trichoderma evansii. The sequence continues at coordinate 181,120 of NW_028145185.1, read as the reverse complement.
AGCAATTAGTCCCCCGTCACCGCACAGCACCGAGCAATCCGCCAAAGGCCACCCCGAGCGGCATCAGCGCTGGAAACAATAGGCCAGCGCTAGATGCCATTTCCCTGGCCATTTAGCTTCATCAGCACTCTATTCCTACGCCTTCTGCTCGCAAAATCACGCTCGCCCAACGTCATTGGCAAGAAACTCGCTGGTACGTATACTTGGTATGACCCAAACAGGCCCGTGGCCTTATTAATAGCAGCCATCCATGGATGCCCCTACGCTCCGGCTCGGGAGGCGTGGTGGATGTGAAAAGTTAGTTGGAGTGCCGTAATAGAAATTCCGGGTTTGGCAAGGCTCCGCATCTGCTTCTCCAACGCCTGCTCTCTAGCAATATCTTTTACATAATCAGCCGCGACGCCGGCCTTTCTTTCGCCTTCTAGGCCCTGGCGTCTTCTCCAGGGTCGATCGAGCAAAATTTAACGTTACTCACCCAGCATGTCCTCGTGATCTATCTCGTGCTGCCATTGCTGGTCAAGTGTTGGTGCTCCTCCAGCCGGCCATCTCGCTTGTCCACGCTGCCGGGAAACGAAGCTCCTGATTGACAGGCCACCCCTTAAATTGAGTCCATTGATGGACAATTCTCTACCTACTTGCGCCGCTATGCAATAGCTGCGCTGCCATCGGGTACTGGTACCTCCAACAGATGCCAATAGAGTGCCCTGGTGTGTTCATCTGATGACCCGTCTATGCGACAAGCCAGCAGCGCGACAGCTTCCCTGTATTGGGGTGCAGATGCCCAAATATTCTCTCGTCTGAGATTGGTCAATGGCATCGGATCGGAAACGCCGCATCCAAAAAGAGGCGAAGGGGTAGGAAAAATAAAAACTAGGAACATGCAATTCATCTCAGCTTCCGTCTATTGCTTCTGCTGTCATGATGCAGAGCAGCCTTCCCTGCTTCGCGAGGTCACGAGCCCAGGTCCTGGCGGTTTTAACCCGGAATTCGGGTCTTAGACTCGCTCCCAAGAGGCTGTGAATACTGTGACAGGTTAATATAATTACGCATCACGGTGGTAAATATTGGCAGCAATAGCAGCGGCAGCTCTGGGACATGGCAGGGATGTCGGCGTCGCTGGGAGCTTCAATTGTGTTACTGTATGCCGCCCACGTCCAATGCGGCTCTCAGTGATCCGATACACACAGAAGCCGCGATGCCGACAAACGAGCGAATTAAGACAGTCGTCGATGTCGTGCCATCCAGCGAGACGGTTGTTATACCACTTGTGATGCTAGTCGAGTAATACTACATGCTACTCGTATGCAGTATAAGGATGACCTACCACCTGCAGCAGTAGCAGCAGCCGCCGTCGTGTGAACCGAAGCCAGCCGGTGCCGATGGACCCAGATCCAGAGGCAGTCTTATTTTGGGGTTACTAGGCACACCCCCTTGCCTGTTCGTCATTGCTCTGCGAGGTCGGACTTTGGCTTCGCGCCCAGGCATAAACCATGACAAAGAGTGTAAGAAACATCGAGATGATTTTCACGGTTACGAGGTGGCAGAAGCCTATGCGATTCAATTACACAAATAAGCCCGATAAAGTTGGAATGCGCGAGAAAGAGGAAAAGACCGACAGAAAAGACATGGCGCTCCACGTCATACATATCCAGGACCAGGTACCGTCCGACTTATCTGATTAGGACATCCGCTGCAGCCTCCATCTTCTTATCGCAGCGCCCGATTTCCCTTTTCAACCACGTTCCCTCTGTTCCTTATCTATCAGTAAAACATGGCCACTCAGCAGCCCCCAAAAACGGGCTGGCGGAGTTAATCTATTTAACCTTGAAATTTGTCTCTGCCCATTCTATGGGCTGCACGTTTACTAAACCGGTTAAAAATGAAAAAAATGCGAGGAGGTTTTGAGACGGATGGGGTGCAGGGGCTGCTGATCGCCTTGCTTCTTATTTTAACGACCAACTACTGCATTCCATTCAACCTCACCGCCTTAAATTATACTATTACTACTACGACTAACCAAATTTTATACATAGACGTAAATTTATTTAACTTATTAACCAAACCACAACGTAAAAGACAAGAGCATCCAACAGCATACTTTAGGCGACTTTGAAGCCCAGCGTTTGCCCAACGCACGAACATCTAATGCTTGCATATCTGCCTTTCATCCAACATCCCGTCTCTTACACCCAAGCTTCTCCCTACGTCACCACTGGCATGCAGTATGTTCGATTGATGCTACAGACTATCACTTGGCATCGAACGTATCACTTGGCATCGCACGATGTTACCAGAGATCGGTGTATTGCTTCGAGAGTGCGTGTAAGAGGGCTACACATGCACGTGCACCGCCTCATACTGCACCTTCTTGGCGCCGGCCGGCAAGACATATCCGAAAAGGCGCACCTGAAGAATATCTTCTGGTTACACGAAAGTAAGAGAAGGAAAAGGGAGAAGAAGACGGAAGGAGAGGCAGACGAATGTGTTTAACCCAAGGACTTTTTGTGTTTTCCATTACTACCTAATACTTTGTATCTGTGTATCCTTTAAAAACGCCGTAACGATTAACGCAACGCAACGCTGACGAGCCCGATAATGGAACCCATGAGTCGTAACCAATCACCAGACACCAACTCTGTATCTCAAGGCCACTCTGACGGCGGCGGCCAATCTCGTCGTAACAAAAGTAATGAGCAGGGGAACCAAGTTCTCGCTTAGTCCTCCATGTCGACATCCTCGTCGTCGTCCTCCTCGTCGTCCTCTCCGCCAGCTCCCTGGAAAGATTCCACAATCTCGTCCACGCCACCATCCACCCGGACCTTGAGCCTTCTCGTCTCTCCTCCAAAGGCCTTGATCTTGTTCTTCCGCGTCGCCAGCAGCTCCTCCTCGAGGGCCACATCCTCGCCCTGGGCGGCCAGCTCGGCCAGCCTCTTCTTCTCGCTTCCGCGCAGGCGGGGCAGCAGATGCTCGTTCTCTGCGACCAGCTTGCGGGCGACGGCCAGCTCCTTCTCGCGCTTGCCGGCCATGCGCTTCTTGTAGAAGACACGCTCGCGGCGGGCGCGGATCTCGCTGATGCGCTTCATGGCGGCCATGGTCTTGTTCACCAGGTCGCGGTCGTAGCGGACGGGCTCGTTGCGGCGCATGGCGAACTGCAGCGTGGAGTCGACCGTCATCTCCTTGCCGGCGTTTCGGCGGTAGGCCTTTGTCCACTTGAGCTTGCGGGGGTTACGCTTCATCTTGTAGTTGCGGTTGCATTTTGATCTGCAGAACCTGAACGATTTGCCTGTGCGAGAAGATGGTGATTAGTCTCTGATCATGTTTTACTTTTGTCTTTCTCTGCCCTTCCCAATGCCATTACAAGACAGAGGAAGGGAAAAAATCCATAGTAGGAAAACTCACCATCGTTTCTGACAAAGGTAATACCCTTGGAGGGATAGGCCGGGCGGCCACAAAAGCTGCAGTCCTCAATCCTGTGTTCATGTTAGAAACGCCCAAAAGTGCATGTGGCATCATGTATTCTCAGCATTACATACCGCATCGTGACTGTTTGATGTGGATTGTGATGATGCTAAATGGGTATCAGTATCGGATCAAACAAAACTATCTCGCCTCATGCAGCAAACTCTGCCACAATTTTTTTTTGGCGCTTAGTCACTTATCGATAACATTTTATCAGCCACGGCTCCAAATCGCACCGCCACAGCTTCTTTTCCCCTTGGGTCCCACCCCCACTCCACCATACCAGATCCCCCATACCATCTTTTCATTCACATCGTATTTTCTCACTCGCCGTTTTCTCTTGCTGCCTGGCTGCTAAACCGGCCGGCTATTTAATGCCACTAGCTCAGATCCGTCAGGGCGGCTCCTGGATTTGGATCCTCCCCTTGGAGAAAGGGAGTGTGCCAGCAGGGGCCGCCCGAATATTTTTTTTTGGTTTTTTTCCTGCGTTATGGCTAAGCTAGAAACAGGACTAGAAGTTCTTCCCCAGATTTTGTTATGTAAATGAGCGGAGCAGCGAAGCATCACGCGGAGCGCTAGACATGGCTGGTGGTGTTTGAAGTCTAGATGCTTCTGTAATAAGGAGAGGACACTTTTGCTTTCGGGATGCTCATTTTATTACTGCAGTGGAAGCAGTCAGCTTACTTATTTGCGGTCTGAGTAGCACTCACGCGACACATTTTGCAACATCATGCGTGTACAAGTTGGGAGTTCGTGCTGCAGAGTTGTGGGCGCCGTTACTCCTCTATGAAGCATATATGAAGCATGTACGCACACTCTCGGCTGTGTTGTCTTCTCTCGACCACCCCCAACCGGCTTGACCCGGAGCATTGATTACCTTAACGTAATTAAAGCTCCCCCCATCATCCCCCTCAAAATACGGGGAAGGTCTGGAAAATGGTAACATGTACTACTACAGGAAACTGGGGAAGGGGGGCGTGTGTGAGAGAAGAGGACCATCAGCCTGATTGAAGACCTCCAGTGGTGGAGATTGGACCTGAATGAGCGAAACGACGCTTTTCTTTGGAGAAGGGGTTGCAACCACAGACCCCCTGATTTAGCCTCCAATACTACTAACCTATAGATGCTAATTTACTAACACCAACTTGGCCAGAAGCTGAGTAGCTAGCCTGGTTCGTGTCATGCTCTTTTGTAAAATGAAGAGACGCATATCGCGCAAGGCGACCCGAAAAGCTGCTGGTCTCTCGTTTACTCGCGGCCTCGGAAGACGTAGGAAACGGCGAGGACGGCGAGGGAGGAAACAAGGCAACCGAGATATCCCCCCTTAACATGGCGTCCGTGCCGTATGAGCCGTGAATGCGTTGTGTTTTGACGTTGTGCTACCTTGCTGGACGCAAAGCAATCTATTTCTCTATATTGGCATACCATCTCTGTCCCTACTTCCACCTAAACACACACTGCAGCATCCCCCATGATGCGAGCTGCAATGAAACGCAAAAAAACCTGCTGCTGTCCCATATAAAAACACTTCCTTTTCGGCCAATACGAGGCACAGCTCATATATGCGCTGTACTTCAATGGGTCATCTTTAATAATTTCCTCCATTTCTTGCGTCACCCAGCATCCAGCATACCCGGGAACGACATACAACACACGGATCCATACGCACGCATACTCTTCTCCACGTTGCTTCATCAATAAATACGTCTATTGGCGGGCTTTCTTCCCACCTTACTACCTAAGTAGGCATACAGTAGTAGTAATATGTAGGGTATGCAGAGCTTCCTCTGAGCTATCCTGCCGAAGCGCTACTTAAATGCATCCGTGTTACCTAATGAGAATATCATCATCTGCTCTCCAGCTTCATCATACAAGCGAGGCAAAGACCAGCAGCGGTCAGCATCGGCGTCAAACTCGCATCGTGTGCTACCTTGAGCTCTGCTGGGGAGTTTCACACGTTCGCTGCGCTGCCTTCTTGATCCGCGTCGACAGCGTTGTCACATATCCTTTTCCAAGTTCTACTTGAGCCTGCCTCCCACTTTTGCAATGCGACGCCAATAACGACATATTTATCCATGCTTCTAGCAGGCCCCCTCTGCCCAAATATGTATTTTCCCTTTTCAGGTTTCCTGCGTAAAGTAACGTGCATCTTATACGCACATGTATAAAGAAAAAAGACTGCGTAGATCCGAAGCTAAAAATCCGAGTGCGAATATTATCCGTAACAAGCCCTGTGGCCGAATCCGTTGTGAACAAAACGCCGTGTACAAGTTGAGTCGAGCATGATTGGGCATGCTAGTTTAAGAAAAAAAAAAAAAAAGAAAACGATACAAAAGAGAAAGAGTTGAATAAAACAGACGCCGAGCAATAAGCCGAGAACGAGGCTTAAATAATATGAAGTACTTAAAAGATAATGGTGCTTTTTTCAAACACAGCTAGCCAACCGTGGAGGCATCGATAATATATCTCCTTGTAATTCATCGGCTGCCGTTCTTTTTGCTGCCTACTTTGAGGCGCTCCTTGCAGTCTGGGCAATACCATTTGGCTACCGAACACGTTAGCATTGTCTTTCAATACAACAAGACGATTCTTTTCTTTTCTTCTCGTCTTCCCTCAAAGATGGGGAGCTTTGTAGACTTACTTTTTGAACTTGGCGCGACCTTGAGGCCTACGCAAGCCAGATGGAACCACTCGCGGGCACAATCATCAGAGTCACATGCCACCATCGCGCCATAACTGATACTATTGCAATAACAGTATGTAGCTTCATCCGGGTCGATATCCGCATCATCGTCGCCGTCATCGCCCTGCATGCTGCTGTTTCCGTCCTCATCCACAAGTTGAGCCAGAGCTTGAGTAGTGCCCTTCTTCTGAGACTTCTTGCCATTGCCCGCTGGGTCCACGTTTCGAGTGGCTCGCGGTCTGGCAGCAGCAGCGTCTGAGAAACTTGGCAAAGCTGGTGTTGATGGCTTGCTTGCCCTACCGCTCTTGGTCGTCACCATACCGGTGCTCTGTGGAGTAGACTGGGTTGGTTCGCTCTTGCGATCTGCCTCTTCCACCCTGCTATTCCTTCGGCTGGAAGAGGACGTAGTAGTGATCGCTATAGTAGGAGTTGCCGCAGGTTTATCCTCCAATTGTTCTGGCTCCTTCGGTGACGGCTCAGTCTTGACCGTCACAATCGGCTCCTTATTGCCTTCGGAGTCATGGTTAGGGCGGACCCAATTTGTAGATTGAACAATCTCCGGCGTGCTGGGAATATTGCCATTCGTCTTTTTGGCTGCCAAAGAGGGGGGTCTGGCTTTGCTGGCTTCTGAGTTGGATGCAATAGAATTCTGTCGTGCACGAGACGTTGTTGGTCGTGGGACAGGCGCAGGCGCAGGCGTCGGTACTGGAGACGGGCGGCTGACCGGCGTCTTCGTCTCTGGCAAAGTTCCCATAACAGGAGACGATGCAGCAGAGGGTGACATGGTGGCGGATAAAGTATTCCTGTAAGCAAAAAAGCAAACGGTAGTCAGCATCATAGTCTAGACCAGAACGATTGATCGATGAGGGATGAGAGTAGGTATTGCCATACTTCTTTTTGGATTGACCACTGCTAGTGGGCAAAGCCTTGCGCTTCTTGGGTACCTCCGGAGCTGGAGTCTCTCGAGGGCTAGTGGTAGCCCTCGTCTTGGATGTGTTATTTCCAAAGACGAGGCTCATAGCACGCTCCATCTGAGGTGCTTCTGCCCCACTAGCAACAGCCTTTTCTTTCTCCTTCTCCTTCTCCTTCTCCTGGGCTGCTTTCTCTTTCTCTTTTTCTCTTTCTTTTTCTTTCTCCTTATCTTTATCTTTATCCTTGTCTACTTTGCGCCTCTTTTGTGGAGGATTGCCATTGGAAGAAGCTCCAGTGGAAATGCCCAAGCCAACATTGCTACTCTCTGCAGTTTTCCGAACTTTGCTCGCGCTTGTCTTCTTAGCACTACTGGTTTTTGTTTGGCTATCGTGGTCGTCCGCTTCGGAATCGAGGGTATGAGTCTTCTGGCTCTTCTTGGCTTGGACAGCTTGCTTTCTGGCGTCGCTGCGGGCAGCGGCCTGTTCTGCCAAGGCTTGTGCAGCTGCTGAAATCGCGGCTGCACCATCGCGTCTGGATCTTTCAGCTTGCGAAGGCTTGCCATTGCGATTCTCGGGGTATGCCCAGTGTGAGGTACTTCCCCATTTTGCCTCGTCGCTGAATTCGTTCTCCAAATATGGCCATACATCCTCCACTCGAGCTAGCTGTCTCTGGAGCGCCTCGTTCGCCGTGGATATGACATGATTCTTCTCTTCCAGAGACACTAGTAATTCTTGTATTTTGAACGCGGTTTGGCGGAACAGCTGCCGGCGCTGCAGGTTGGACGGGTCGAACACGCCGCCGTTGACGTCTTCGGTCGAAGCCACGGGTTGCTGGTGTTGGCCGAATGCAATTCCGTTGGAGCTTCCCTGGGCGCTCATGGGTGCGAACCCAGGCGCCGCGGTGTTGAGGGTGTCGTTGCTCGCTCGCGCTTCCGGGGGGGCGAATGACCTTGCCGAGGTAACCAGCTTGAAAAGCTGTTCTTGAGGAGCGAAAATTTTGGCGTCAACCTCTTTGAGCAGAGTAAAGTGTCGCACGAGTTCTTTGGGGAGGGCGGTAATGGTGTCGGCAAAGTGGGTGATGGCAGGGAAGATGTCAATGGGCTGGTCGCCGGCAGGGCCACTCAGCGAATCTCTGCCTCCCGGGCGGACGGCCGTCGCCGAGCTTCGAGGAGGATTCGTGCGCGTCTGCCGGACGGGTTGGGACCTCCGGTGCGACGGGGCTTCCACGGCGGGAGCCTTTGTGGACTTCATTGCGGACATGGCAAGGGCGGCCAGCAAGGAAAGTTTGGTGAGAGATTGACGTGGGTGTTTGTGTAGAGGGGCGACGAGCTGGCGAACTTTTTTTTTTTCGAGGGGGCGAATCTGGCTAAACAGGACAAAACAATGAAACAACGCCTCTGATTGAGGACAGGCTAGGCCATCCTGCTCCGAATCTGCGGTCAGAGAGCCAAATCATGCGTGGGCGGCGTGGTGACAGCGGGCGGTGGTGGACACGCTGATAGATAAAGCAGCAGAGTATCTCGACTTGATTTTGGGGAGCGAGCGAGCACACTGATCTGCCGCGAGGTACGGCGGTACAAGGCGCCGGGCTGCCGTTCCCGGGTTGGCTCTGGCGAGCTAGCGGCGCATGACACAGCACGCATTGCGCTGAAGAGCGCTGTCATTGGGCCAGCCGGAATAAAAGGGCCTCCGAGAGCGACCAGAAGTCCCCACAGGAAGCTCGTTATGGCGTCAGCTGAGCTGCAGAGCATCGACCGACAGCGGCCAGCGTATTTGGTTGATTATTGGAAGCAATTGCACTCGACATTTACGTGCGCTTTGAAATCTATTTCATTGCAAATTGGAGAGGCTCTATAGGGATTCTAACAGAAAAAAATACAAAGAAAAACAAGAAGAAGGAAAAGAAAGGAGTGATGTAAACTGGATTATAGTGTAACACAACAAATGCATGGCCAGAATCGAATAACCCAAGAGCACCAAGCTACTAATATGCGATATGATGTAATATGCCATGCCTCTCTATAGAATGAAAACGGGGGTATCGTCGCCGTAATTTACTCCATCATGCTTCGCGCCTTGACCGTCCCTGCCCTGCCAGAGGGCTTCTCTCTGTCAGACTGCTTGTGCCTCCATTGCCACTCTAGCAGGACCCATATGAAGTCCTTGAGGTCAAAATCCGGCCAGAGACATTTGCGGAAGAATATGTGCGTATCCTGGTGGCACTGCCAGAGCATAAAGTCGCTGAGCCGCTCAACGCCACTTGTCCTGACAAAAAGGTCCAGAGGAGGGTCATCGGCGGTATATATGTGTCTCTCGATGGTGTCGACTGTGATGTTGTCGGGGTTGGGCAGCGTCGTGGAGCCGTAGGACCCTGACCTGGAGAGCAAGCGAGGCTCAGGGCTGCCCGGGGGAAGAGTGGCAGATCCAGCAGAGTCGTTGTCGTCTCCGTCATCCATGTCTTTGTCCTCATACTCGCCATCGTCGAGTGCTTCGTCTGGAATCGTCGGTAGAAGGTCGCGGCCGTCGAGCTGACCGGAAAGTATCTTTTGCCTTATGCGAGATGGAGAAAATGGTGTGTTCTTAGGGGGTGTTGGAGATAGAAACTCCTGCACGGTTGATCGAATCGCGGTCGTCATCTCTGCTCTCGATGTATACGGGAAGCAAATATTCAGGACAGCCCTAAGCCAGTGATTAGCTTTCCTTGACTCCAACGGCTCAAGGCATCATCTTCAGAAGGCATGGAACTTACTTGTTGTTATGCTTAGTCCTTGCTACGGCTCTGTCCATAACCTCCAATACGTCATCGCGTATCATCTCACGCTGGCCTAGGATTCGAACGCAGGCCCCGTAGCGGTCAAGAATGTCGCCATATGTGGTCAGTTGCTCCAGCTTGACCTTTGCAAGCTGCATGAGCCCTTCTACTTCGTACTTTGGCCGGTTGAAGTTTTCGATACTGAACGCGTAAACGGTGACAACCTTTACGCCACACTTGTAGCAGATTTCCATGATCTAGACGCAGTACTGTTAGAAAAAGCTGGGTAGAGACACAAGGTTGGGCAAGACGGAGACAAACTCTAGCCAGGGCCTCAAAGCCACGGTGATGTCCCTCGACAGTCTCCATGCGACGACTTCTTGCGTAACGTCTATTACCATCCATCTCGAAGGCCACATGTTGAGGGATTGGTCCCTGCTTTAGGGCACCAATGAGCAGCTCGCGGAGTTGGTTGATGGCCCATTCTCCCGGTGGTGACTCGAGTATTAGTCTTCGCAAAAGTGAAACTGTGTCGGCCATGTTGAGGTTATAGCGAAAGAAGACGACGAAAAGAAAAGGGCGTGTTGAACGACGGACGGTCCTATACGGTACACAAGAGGCAGAGGGGGCCCGGGGAAATAGGCGTGGTTTTTTTTCTTTCTTTAATTAGAACGAATAAAATGAGCGAGGACAGAAGAGGAAAAGGCTACCACTGCTGTAGAGGAGGAGGAGAGAAAATAATACGAGGTTAAAGAAGAACACAGCGGAACATGGTTATTGCAAATATGAACAGGCACAGGTTAGAGGAATGAAAGAAAATTAAGGCGGATTTCGCTAAAGGGCCGCGAAACTGCAGTGGCGAAGCTTGCGTTGGAAGCTCAACTGGCCACATTTGCTGGTCCAGCGCGCAGCTCTAGCGCAGCCAGGCCCCTTGGCGATTCGGAGATCTTGGGACAGGGGCAAATCGAAGAGGAATCCGAGGCGAGACAGCAACCCCCTTGCACATGAAAACCGAGTAAACACATGATAAGCACGTGTTTGATGATTGGACGGTATTTTATTGTGCACATCAGATGTTTGGATTGTATTTTCCCCCTGTTTTGTTGAGTTTCTTGTCAAGTTTGTATAGTTGTAGCATTGAGTCTGTATCTATTCTTGGTGCGCCTTGAACATCGATGTTCCGATAGGCCTAGTACCTTGATAGGGCAGCGATGCTCTTATACGGGCACGTTTCCCAACAGAACCCCTGGACTCAGCCTCAGTGGCTGACGGCGGTGCCTGACGTTGCTGCCGGTTGTGGTAATTTCATATTGTCTGTATTTCCGCCACGTTTTCTTACCTGTTGAAGGGAACATTCGAGTGATTACAGAACAATGGCGCCGGGCTGCGTTCTAGTGCTCTCAATTTCTTCACATGCGCCAGCCAAGCTTATCGTCTAGTGCTAGCGCCTGTGCCTACGGCTGCATGCAATCCCCAACTTTTACAACCACTATCCGCTATATCACTCTGCTTGTCGGCTAGTTTGCTGACTCGTTTTAAAAAAAAGTCCTGACGTCACGGTCATACTTGTATTACGGTTTACCTCCCAAAAAAAAGTTCAATAAAGTGCAAAAAGCCTGCTTCTCCTCACGGCGTTCAATCTCCCCGCCATCAGCCAAACAGCAGCTAGTACGAGACTTATGCGGAACAGACAGTTGGGCAAAAATGCACATGCAAAGATGCTGCGAGAAATGGAAGCTTGCCATGTCAGAAGCTCCGCCATAGGCCCGCGTCTCGCTGGCTGGAAGAAGGCAGCGTACGTCATGTTTACAGATCCGTGACAGTAAGACTTGTATCGCTGCAGGTATCTTGATCTGGCAGCATGTTGGGCGTCAAACGCGTGGTAGCAAGCCATTTGACACGGATTGAATTCTGGCAGAGGCTTTTTTAAACCAATATAAAAGCCCATCCGGCCCTGTACCCGCGACTACATGATCGAGATGCAAGGCGGATGTAAAGCACTCGTACAGAAGGGCTTATCTCCATTTATAGCGGTGTTGAATCGTCGTGGCTCCAATTAGGCACCAATCGCTGCGGCGTGCAAACCGCCAACGAGAGGCCCAAGAGGTGGCGCAACCACTATAAGCTCTCTTTGTTGCATCTGCCCCTCCATCTGCCCCACGTTGGACCTCGCTCACCAAACCAAGCTCTACTAGCAGGATTAAGTAGCTCATTGCCGATAGGCTACTGCCGCTGCTGCGTCGGATTGCCATTGAGGGCAATCCTTATACAAAGCTCCGATATCCAGCTCCCCTTTTCTCTTCCCTCTTTATATATCTCTGTCTCCATTCTTCTCTGTCTTCTCTGTCTACCCCTCCTTCCCCCCGATCCTCTATCAAAGGTCGGATCACAGCGGCTTCCAGTTGACGACTATCACACGGCCCGCCTATCCACTCCACTGGCACAATGGTGGTCCACGACGGCCACGAGTACCTCACCGAAGAGGAGAAGCGGTTGAAAGAGGACAGAGAGCGAACCAAATACTGGAAGAAATGGGGTCCTTATGTTGCCGAAAGGCAGTGGGCGACAGGTAGCTTCCACAGCATGCCTGTACCAATGCGAATAGGATGCTGATATCTATAACAGTTAGAGAGGATTACAGTGCCGACGGTGATGCCTGGAGCCGTATGTGCAGCTTTCTACTTCTCGTCTTCGAAAACCCGTCCTAATTCCTCTTACAGACTTCCCGCACGATCACGCCCGGTCTCGAACTTTCAGATGGGGTGAAGACGGTATTGCTGGTGTCTCGGATACACATGGATTCCAGAACATTGGCTTTGCCTTTTGGAACGAAGAAGAGTGTGTAATACCAATTCTCGGGTCTTTGAAAATGAACATTGTCCTGATTGATATTCTAGTCCCTTTTTGAAGGAGCGTCTTTTTGGACTGTCCAACCCGCAAGGAAATCACGGTGAAAGCATTAAAGAAGCTCATTTCCATGTTGACAACACTCCTGTAAGCCAAAATCTCTCCCCTTTGACTTACGGAACTATACTAACTCGTCTGGCTAGACTGTATGTCCTAATTCGTTCGTCGACCGTCCATATCCCTTCCGATACTAATATTGTACCAGCACTCCTATATGAAATTCCTTTACAAGTATCCCCAGAAGTTATTTCCTTATGACGATCTGATCAAGGAAAATGGTAGGAGAACAAGACAAGACAAAGAGTACCAGCTTCTTGACACTGGAGTTTTCGACGAGGATAGATACTGGGACATCTTCATCGAAACAGCGAAAGAGACGGATGATCCAGAAGAACTCCTCTTCCGTGTAACTGCTTGGAACAGAGGACCTGATCCAGCTCCCCTTCACATCATACCCCATGTATGGTTCCGGAACACTTGGAGTTGGGGTAGAGAGCCAGAGGAAAAGAAGCCAAATATCGTGGCCCATAACGAGGATTCCGCCAAATCAAAGCACTGGAAGCTGGGAGATAGATATTTCCTTCTCTCTCCTTCTCCTGGTGTTGGCTCGTCGGGAACAGACGTCTTGCCTCAGCTCATGTTTACTGAGAATGACACCAATTACGAGCGTCTTTATGAACAGAAGAATCCACAACCCTATGTCAAGGATGCTTTCCACAGATACATCGTTGACGGGGAGAAGGATGCCATTAACCCTAACCAAATTGGTACAAAGTGCGCTGCTTGGTATAACTTTAACGAAGATGGCGGTGTTAATCCCGGTGAATGCGCTGGTGAGTGACTATCCCTCTCTAAAGAACAGAGTACATGCACGATCCGGTTCTGACAAACGATGATAGTTGTCCGCTTTCGATTCACAAAGCGAGACCAGTCGTACCTTGATGAAGAAGAGTTTGATGACCTCATTGAGAAACGCAGAGAGGAGGCAGATGAGTTTTACTACAGAATTAGCCCTCTTCCTATGACCGACGATCTGCGTAACATCCAAAGGCAAGCGTTTTCAGGTATGATGTGGACAAAACAGCACTACCACTTCATTTGGGATCATTGGGCCAAGGGAGATCCTGGAACTCTTCCTCCACCAGCCGACCGGATGGGGATACGCAATACACAGTGGAAGCACATGCACTGCGACGACATCTTATCAATGCCAGACTCTTGGGAATATCCATTCTTTGCCGCGTGGGACAGTGCTTTCCACTGCATTCCCCTGGCAATGATTGATCCTGACTTTGCAAAGAAGCAGCTTGATCTGTTTACCAGAGAATGGTATTGCCATCCTAATGGCCAATTACCCGCGTAAGTAGCTCTATCTGAGTTTCTCTCTGTGTCTACTCGTAGTGCTAATCAGGCTCAAAGATACGAATGGAACTTTGGTGATGTCAACCCTCCCGTTCATGCATGGGCTACTTTCAGAACGTTCAAGATTGAGCGAAAGCTGTATGGCCGCCAGGATATCGATTTCCTTGAGCGAGTCTTCCAGAAGCTTCTGCTTAACTTTACTTGGTGGGTAAATCGAAAAGATGCAGACGGCAAAAACATCTTTGAAGGTGGCTTCTTGGGACTCGATAATATCGGTCTGTTCAACCGCTCCGAGCCGTTGCCCACGGGAGGAGTCCTTGAACAGGCTGATAGCACTGGCTGGATGGCATTCTACTGTCTTTCCATGCTGAACATTGCCCTTGAGCTTGCCAAGCACCGTCGCATTTATGAGGATATTGCCTCCAAGTTCTTTGAGCACTTCATCTTCATCAGCGATGCTATGACCTTCCGGACCGGACAAAAGGATGAGCAGTCGCTCTGGAATGAAGAGGACGGATTTTACTATGATGCTATATCCTGGGGTGGCCCGTGGCTCCAGCAACTGCCTGTGCGATCATTAGTCGGCCTCATTCCTCTTTATGCAACTGCAACTCTTGAGCCTGAGCTTATTAATAAATTGCCCTCGTTTAAGAAGAGAGTCGATTGGTTTATGCAGAATCGTTGCGATCTGGCAGAGAGGAACATGGCCAGTATCAGGAAGAGAGGAAAAGGCAATCGTATTCTCTTATCAATCGTTAGCAAAGAGAGGCTAACGAAGATTCTGGCACGCATGTTGGACGAAGATGAGTTTTTCAGTGATCACGGTATTCGTTCATTATCCAAATACCACAAAGAGCATCCCTACTCCATGGAAGTCAAGGGCCAAGAGTTCAAAGTTGGCTACGTTCCCGGAGACTCTGACACTGGACTTTTTGGCGGCAACAGCAACTGGAGAGGTCCGATCTGGCTCTGCGTCAACTTTTTGCTGATTGAGTCGCTCCAGCGATTCTACCTCTTCTATGGGCCTGATTTCCAGGTTGAATGCCCTACTGGCAGTGGCATCCATATGCATCTGGGTAAGGTTTCGGAAGAAATCCAGCACCGACTGCAGCATCTCTTTGCCCGGGATGACTACGGAAGACGCAGCATCAATGCCGGAGATGATCGCCTTGACTACGACGAGCACTGGAAAGACTACCTTTGGTTCCACGAGTTCTTTGACGGCGACACAGGAAGGGGTCTCGGTGCTACTCACCAAACTGGATGGACCGGTCTCATTGCTCGGTTGATTCATGACACAGGGTAAGCCTTGGATAACTTGCATTCACACTTTATTAACCATTTGAGTGAATGTGGACTAACTGAAATAGTGTCAGCTGCCGTCTTCCTCAAACCCCTAGAACACCATCAGCCACTATGGCACACTACTTTGATGATATTTTCCAGAGACATATAGACAACGGCGTTCCTCACACAGGTGGTAGACGCCACATCAGACGATCATCAACGGCCCGCTCCATTGCTGGCCGAAGCGACTTTGACTCGTCTGTTAATGGTGACGACGACGCTCGGTCTGTGGCCAACTCAGTTCATCACGATGACCCTGAAAGAGCCAAGGAGAAGCAAGAAGCTGATTCTCACATGCATCGATACATCTCCGATCAGCTTCGTAGATACACCGGGCTTAGCAATGAGGAGGACTCTGGCGGCGATGAATATGAAACTAGGGCATAGATGGAGGATATTTCTCTTTGTCTTGCGAATGAGCTAAAATTTGAAAGAGTTTTGGGGAAAATATAAAAGGCGGGACTTTATCTATGTTACATTTGGAAACTACAGAACAAGGTAAGAGGTCTACAGTATAACACTTTGATGGGTGGAATTGGATTGTGTTTCAGCATACGTTTTCCTAGTTAATACGATTGAATTCTCGTGTCAAAGAGTGGGAAACAGCTCAGTAATTGTGTGTAAAGCTTTCCCCGCAACCGTGTTAGCATGTCTCGTCATTGTAGCATCAAGAGGCCACTTCACACATTGCACCCGAGTCATATTTCGTGTTGAATATATAGAAAAGCTCATTTTCTCTAGATAAATTTGCTCTCTATTTGCAACATGCTGTTCCACCAATTAACAGCAATCCCCTCTCTTCACACTATTTGCATCCACCCTTTCTTATATAAGGATAGAGGCATGCAAAAACAGAAGACCTCCGCGTCTCTCCTTCGAGAAGTCCCAAGCTCAGATTCTATACATGGTGGTAGAGCTTCGTTTTGTATAAATTGAGCCTCCTTTTTTATGGACGTTTCAACAAAAGAGGTTCCTTGTTTTGATTGATATTTTTTTATACATAATAAATTACAGGTTGTCAGTAAGGAGCTTGTTCATCTTGCTGATGCGAGCGGAGACGCTGAGGTCGATGGTTCGGTCGCCGACCTCGACAACGAGTCCACCAATGATGTCGGGGTTGACCTAATGGCATTGATGTGAGTTGACGTTCAAGACGAATGGTGACATCCTCCAAGGGCAAATGGAGAGAAAAATAAAGAGGTTAAACATACAGCGTTGGTGACCTTGAGCTTCTTGCCCTGGCCAACGTAGGAAGACTTGGCGACAGCGCTCTCCAGACGGGACAGGAGCTTGGAGTCAAGAGCCTATGACAAACTCGCGTTAGAATAATTTGTGCTTTAGAGAGTGTATTTTCGCAACAATGCGATATCGCTGTGATTGTCGATATTCAAGGGATTCTAAATTGAACGCACCTGAGCGCTGGTGACGGTCATCTCAACCTCGCCACGGGCAGCAGAGATGATCTGGCCAAACTTCTCGATAACGCCGTTCAGGAGACCCAGTCGGTTGTTCTCGGCGAGGGTGTCGAGGAAGTTCTTGAGGGTGGGACCGCTGGCACCGGCCTGCTTGACGAGCTCGGCCACGATGGCAGATCGGTCGGCGGGGGTCAGAGTAGGGGCGGAGAGGATGGCAACGAGCTTGGAGTCCTTCTCGACGATGGAGCCCAGCTTGGCGAGCTCCTTGGCGGTGGCATCGAGGGTGGAAGTCTTGGTGGCCGCGGTGTACTAAATTGACGCAAGGATTAGCATTTTCGTCATTGGTGTTTTTCGGTGCTGCCAATTCTCTCAAAGTCTGCGACATTGGCACTTTGTAAAAAAAAGCACGCAATTGGCAGCTTTGGCATTCGAAATATCGGAACAGGCTTTGCTATAATTTTCGCAGGAGGGCGTACCAGAGCAGTGGCGTAGGTGCCATCGAGACCGAAGACAGCAATGGGAGCCTTGACGTCGACGCTGGCAGCGGCAGCAAAAGTCCGGGCCGGGACAGCGGCGAAGGCACGCTGAGGAGCAGCGGCTCTGAGGGAGCGGAAGACTTGTCGCGACAGCATGGCGATTGGATGGGCGTCGAAGGTGGTGAGAGACCGGCTTTCGTAGAGATCAGTTTTCGCTGGTTTGAGGTTCTCGTCGGCCGGCAATTTTGGAAGTTGATGCCTTGCCGCACGGGTGAGGCACCAAAATTTTAAGCTTACCTAATATTGCCTCATATAGAGGTTTGCACCCACACGCTGGCACTATATTGGCGATCTACTTAGTATCATACGTAGTGCCTAGGTACATTGAATGGTTACGATTTAAAAAAAAAAAAAAAGGGATTCTAGATCTGGACGTGTCCATACTCGTGGCATAACTTCTTCTTACTATCATCTTCTTGTGATGAATGAATTTGCTGGATGATTTATAAAACATTGCCTACAAAACAGCACACAATCTTGCAGGCTCATACACTATTCCCTTATCCATATCCTTACCCGATTCTGCCCGATAGACCCTGGTGCCAATTTTCAATTCTACATTATCCTAACGCCTTGCCTTGCTCCCTATTAAGCATTATTGCAATGTCGCTTGCGGTTCAGAGTGATTAATTAAACAGAAACACAAAAAAAAGCCAGGAGTGAAGAATGATGTCGAATCAGTCGCTCTTCAGCATGCTGTCGACAAGGTCTCCAAGAGGACCCCAGTAATCACGCCCGCTTGCTAACTCATGTTCGTCAATGAAAAGCACATACTGCTTGAAGCTGGTGTTTAGATGAGGTTCCAGCCCCAGTTCCCGGACGACAGGATAGTGGTGGCAGTAGATGTGTGCGTACACACGGTACATTCGCTTGAAGATTTGGCGAATCAGACTTCCAAACGATTTGGGAAACGGAACGCCTATAAACACTGTAAACAGCCAAACTCGAAAAAAATGAACGTAAATATCAAGACGGGGGTGCTTACCAATCTTGCTAGGCATGACAGACTCGTTGTCGATGTTGGCCTGGACCCACGCCATCAGTTGCTCTATATAGGCTGGCGCGGCCATCTTGGTTGGTCGCTTGTAGTTTTCGCTGTCTTGCCAAAGATATTCAAACCTATGGATGTTAATTCGCTTCTGGGAGCCGCAGCAGCTGGATGGGATAAAGTTCTTACTCATCGGTAGCTTTCATCTCAGGACACGACTGCGGCGAGCAGAACTCGGTGATGGCACCATAGAGGAGATTGATCTGGTTGTAGAAGTCCACCACTGGTTATTGTTAGACTTTTGATTTTCCGCTGGTCAATAGGCAGTGACCAAACTCACTATTGACTGCGAGCCACTCATTCTCATCTTCGCCCTCTGGGAGCTTAACCACCTTCCTCAAGCTACCTCCTCCCAAAGTTACCTCAGCATACTGTCGCAGCTGGTAGCTATTGACGCCTCCTTTACCGGCGCGCGGGCGGAACTGATTTCTCGTCTTCTGGTTACTGCTCAGAAATATTTCGCCATCAGCAATCACAGTATTTAACACGGGCTTAAGAGGAGGATCTTCGTAGACGGGGAGGATGGGTTTATCCAGGCGCTCCATCTTGGCGCGAGACCTGGGACTGAGATATTGAAGCAGCAGGGACATGTTGAGGCTGTTGGAAGACGAGAGAACGCGGGCAAAGGTAAGACTGACACTGTCTGCAAGAACTGGGCCATGGTGAGGCGAGGGTCGGGTTTTTGGTAGCGAGGTCGAACAAGCTAAAATGGAATATGATACTCTGCGTGCATACCAACTGGTTAGCGGGGCAATGGATGGCATGCCGTGAAATGGACAAAGAGAGCGGTGCAAAGCATACGTTGATTCGCAGACCGACAGCGAGGACAAGCAGCGGGCTGGACGGCGACGCTGGGGGAGTAGAAGATGTTTGTTCGATCGGGTTCAGCACCAGACAGCGAGTCGAGGATCTTGGCGATGCGCTGAGGCTGATGGGCGGTTAGATATGTAGCGATAGCGAGATAGATAGAGATATGTAGATAGACTGCGCGTGTGGATAGCAGGAGGCGGTGGTGTCGCATTCAGGGCGGCTCTGTTTACCAGCGTTTCCTGATTGGCATGGTTGCTGGGCTAATTGCGTCAGTGCGGGCTCTGTTCAGCTGTAGAAGGTATCGAGTACCGGCATGGAGGGGCAGCCATTGCTGGGATTTGGCGGCAGCTTGGCTGGCGGTATAGGTACCTGGGTACAACGACTGAAGGACGAACATTGGCTGCAAGAAATGAGACAAAGACATTTAGATAAGAGCATTGGTTATCACGTATTATTACCAATGGTATTTGTATGCATGTCCTGCACTTTGTATATTCCCGAACTCATATCTTGATTCTCAAGGCTGCTTTGTACAGCCCTGTATACTATAAGAGCAGAGGCCGGATAATATCCGGTGAAGAGTGCTGATGCTCTTATTCGTATTGCCTTAGTACCAGCTTATGTCTCTTACAACACATCAGTATCTGCTCCGGGGTTGGTAAGGTTTTAAGCTTTTTCATTTTTCTCGATATGACCAGTAGATTTTCAATAATCTCTCATGTTTGCCGACAAAACTATTGTGATATGAAATAGCGCGGTCAATTCTATTAGAGCACAGATGGATGTGCTGTACGGGGATGAATGCCATGTCATGAGCGTTGTGGTACGTATATCTACTAAACAGTAGCGGTGCAAAGTACGAGCATGGAGTATAAAATTCTTTTCAAAGATCTAGTACCTGTTCTAATTATATACAGAGTTTTACCTTGTAATACTAATACGATAATAAGCTCATGTCTGGTCTCGCACTTGCGCAAGTCAAGATCCCTTGCCCCTGGCCTTGACTGTGGAGAACAGCTGCAAGACAGACCGCTATATCGCTGCAGAAAACTCCAGCCGACAGCGCCGTGTCTTGGAAAGGCGAAACTAGCGCGTTTCTACTGAAGATGGTTATTTCGTGACAGCAGCTGAAGAAGCACTCTGGCTAATGTTATTGTGTCTAGGGCACAATACAATATACAATGATGCTCAGACAGAGTGCCTCATGCAAGTGATGTTTGTGTGCTTGCCTCACCGCCCCTGCTCGGCGCCGGCGATGTTGTCAAACCCAAAACATAAGCCTCAGCCCCGATCGATGGCCGGGGTTCGGGTCAGGTACACGTCTCTTTGTTTTTAAAACGCAGCGCGGCTAAGCAGCGATTGCGTGGTTCCTGCGGCCGGCCTCCCGGGTTGCAGCGTGTCGCTATGGGGTTTGGCTGCTTTGGCTGCGCCCACGATCGCCTGTTGCCGGGCCAACGCGCCACCCCGACCATTTGTTTGGCGGGCGAGCTCTCGCAGCTGTGCGACTGGCTCCACTGCGGACGGAGCAGCTGGCATGCACGCATGTCCCCAGAGCCGCTGCATCTGATTCCCGCCTTTATCTTTATGCAGCCCGGTTCGCCAGGTGGATTTGGATATTGCACCTCTCAAAATCTGCTTGTTTTGGCGAGCTGCGATATTCTTTCTTTTGTTTTTCCCCCGGCAGCAATTGCGGCGAACGCCTCACCGAACAATCAACACACCGCATCGCAGCAGCAGCGCCTCGCCTCGCCTCGGGTTTGGTTTGATTCCTGGTGGTGCAGGCCGCTTGGCTTGGTTCTAGTTCTAGTTCCAGCAGCATTCCAAAGTTTAAAACACACGCCCACCGGCATTGCATTGCAATGGACCGCCATCGTCGCTCTGGCATACCGGCCGATTATAGTTTGCCGCCGTACGACGACGAACTGGACTCGCCCACCTCGCCCACCGGCCATGGAGCGGCCGCTGTCAGATTGTTGACATCGGTGGAAGAGCCCGCTGATAGACCGTACGTACCACAGCCGTCGCCATTGGCAACACCGGCATCCCCAAATAGATCACCATCATCCATATCGACGCTGTCCTTGCAACCCAAGACGGCCTCGAAACACCACGGATCCAGTCCCAGGATATCCGCCATGGCTTTCGACGAGTGTCCACCAGCCGCCTCGAGCTTTTCCAAGCCAGAGACAGAGATGCAAGCAGCACCCACGGCGGATGATGTTCCTTCTGGCTCTCCTTCTGTTCACCACCTCCCCAATCCCCCTTCTCCTGATGTTGTTCTCCCCCCTCCTCTGTATATCAAACAGGTTCGCAAGATCAATACTGCAAAGTTGCAACACAGCCCAACAAGTCCAAACCTAGCGGAGGCCTTACCAACCATCCCGGAGGGGCCAAGTGAGCGAATCCGGCGACGACGAGGGAGTCTATCCGCGTCCGACCAACCAGCTTCTCAACCAGCTCCTCAGCCAGATGTACAGCAGCAAACTCCACAACCAGTCGTAGTGGAAGCTGCTGCAGCTGCTGCAGAGACAACACCGAAAAGGAAAAAACCCACAGTAAGATGGAAGACCAAAAGCTCACACGATAGGCCCATTAGTATGCGATCACCTCGACCTCAATATGAACCCAGTGTTTTGTCCTCCCACACTCGGACGGGGTCTATTCGGGACAATGCTCCCAGCATTCCGCCGCCAGATGGGTCTTACATGTCCTACGACACTAGAGATCCTCATAGGCCGTGGTCTCCAGCATCGAGACTGACAGACTATTCTCGCCCCCCGCCATCTCATGATTCTTACGAGCCTTCAGACATCAACGGCGACCCCAGACCAGGAACCCCATCATCAAGGTATGGGGGCAGCCCACGACGTCCACTGCCACCGGCACCTCGCTTTGGCAACACGTCGCGAGCCTCGCAATTCACAGACGACATAACTGTTTCCATTCCCTACGACCATCCTGATGACGAAGACATCTTTCGTCCCGAGTCAGATCTTAGTGACAACCGCCATTACGAACAGCGCTACGATCATTATGACTATGATGAAGAAGACGGCCGCCATTACGGTGATGACCGCGAATCGTTTGTCTCAGGTGACCAAGAAACTCTGGGAGAAGAGAATGAGTATTTCGACAAATACGAGCACTACGGACCTGCGCCTGATGGAGCGCAAGAGCGACGTGGTGTCCGCGCTCCGCAAATGGCCAAAAAGGAGGTTCCCCTCATCAACGGAGAGCTTGTCCTGGAGTGTAAAATCCCAACCATCCTTTACAGCTTTCTGCCGCGACGTGACGAGGTCGAGTTCACTCATATGAGATACACTGCTGTGACCTGTGATCCGGATGACTTTGTCGACAGGGGGTACAAGCTCCGCCAGGCCATTGGTCGCACGACTCGAGAGACTGAGCTCTTCATCTGTATCACCATGTACAATGAAGATGAGATTCTCTTCACCAGGACTATGTATGCCGTTATGAAGAATATATCCCACTTCTGTTCGCGATCTCGATCTCGTACCTGGGGTGAGAATGGCTGGCAAAAAGTGGTCGTCTGCATCATCTCTGATGGCCGAGAGAAAATCCACCCGCGTACGCTCGACGCCTTGGCCGCCATGGGAGTATACCAGCACGGCATCGCCAAAAACTTTGTCAACAACAGGGCCGTGCAGGCTCACGTCTACGAATACACGACACAAGTCTCACTCGACTCCGATCTCAAATTCAAGGGCGCCGAAAAAGGCATTGTGCCGTGCCAAATCATCTTTTGTCTCAAAGAAAAGAACTCGCGTAAGTTGAACTCGCACCGTTGGTTCTTCAACGCATTTGGCAAGGCCTTGAATCCCAACATATGTATTCTTCTGGATGTGGGAACTCGCCCCGGAGGCACTTCGCTGTACCACCTTTGGAAGGCTTTTGACTTTGACTCCAACGTTGCTGGAGCATGTGGTGAAATCAAAGCTATGAAGGGCAAATACGGATCATACCTTTTAAATCCTTTAGTTGCATCCCAGAACTTTGAATACAAGATGTCCAACATCTTGGATAAGCCTCTGGAGTCTGTTTTTGGATATATTACGGTGTTGCCCGGTGCTCTCAGTGCCTACCGTTACCATGCGCTACAAAACGATGAAACTGGTCATGGGCCGCTGAGCCAGTACTTCAAGGGTGAGACCCTTCATGGCCAACATGCCGACGTGTTCACTGCCAATATGTACCTGGCCGAAGATCGTATCCTTTGTTGGGAGCTCGTAGCCAAGCGAGGCGAGAGATGGGTTTTGAAATATGTCAAGGGTTGCCACGGAGAAACTGACGTTCCCGGTATGTTACTTTGCAAAGTTTCCATTTTTGAGTGTTGACTCTTGCACACTATCCCAGAACAAAGTAGAAAACTAACATTTTAAATCTCTAGATTCTGTTCCCGAATTCATCTCTCAACGAAGAAGATGGCTGAACGGCGCCTTCTTCGCTGCTGTCTACTCTCTTGTCCAGTTCCGACAGATTCTACAGACTGATCATACGCTTGCACGCAAGGTCCTTCTTTACATTGAATTTGTCTATCAATTTGTTCAACTGCTCTTCACGTACTTCTCTCTCGCAAACTTCTACTTGGCTTTCTACTTCGTCGCTGGCGGACTGGCCGACCCAACGGTCGATCCGTTTGGGCACGGCATCGGAAACGTCATATTCATCATCCTGAGATACACATGCATCCTGCTCATCGCTATTCAGTTTATCTTGTCACTCGGAAACCGTCCGCAAGGTGCAAGGAAGCTTTATCTTAGCAGTATGATTATTTACAGCATCATCATGATTTACACAACTTTCGCTATCATCTTCATTGTCATTAGACAGTTCACACACAAGGAGGGTGGTGTTACGTTTACACTTGGTAACAACGTGTTCACGAATCTCATTGTGTCCATGGCATCTACAATAGGTCTGTACTTTGCCATGTCATTCCTCTATCTCGATCCATGGCACATGTTCACCTCTGCCGGCCAATACTTCCTCCTGCTGCCAAGCTACATCTGCACTCTTCAAGTCTACGCCTTCTGTAACACGCACGATGTTACCTGGGGTACCAAGGGTGACAATGTTATCAAGACCGATTTGGGTGGTGCTATTGGTAAGGGCGAGACTGTTGAGCTTGAAATGCCCAGCGAGCAGCTTGATATCGACAGCGGATATGACGAGGCTCTGCGCAATCTGCGTGACCGTGTTGAAGTCCCGGAGAAGCCCCCGAGCGAGTCTCAGTTGCAGGAAGATTACTACAAGAGCGTCCGAACCTACATGGTCGTGTCATGGATGGTGCTGAATGCCATTCTCGCCATGGCCATTTCGGAAGTGTACAGTAGCAAGGGCATCGGCGACAACTTCTACCTCCGTTTCTTGCTGTGGAGTGTGGCTGGCTTGGCCGTCTTCCGTGCTATTGGATCTACCACGTTTGCTGTTATCAACCTCATTCATCTGATAGTTGAAGGCAGAATTCGCATGACCCTCAAGCTGCCAAGCTGGGCGGGTGGTGTGGGCGAGAAGCTTAGCGAAACCATGAGCAGCGTTGGAAGCAGCATTACTAATACCCTTAGATCTTGATTTTAGTTTTCTGTTTCTTTAGATTTGCATGGTTACTTTTGATTGTGTCCTACATGATCGAAACGATTTTTTTTCTTTTATCTTTTTCTACTCTCCTTTGGCAGATGGAGAGTCGGTGGGTGGGCTATTTCTTTTTTCTCTTCATGCCTCTATAAGAGGTACGCATGGTTGAACGAAGTATACAATGTTTCAAAGACTGGGGTTCTCTGGAGGCTCTTTTGAATTGATCGGCTGCCTCTTTTTTTGTTCATCGTTGCAAGAAAAAGAAGCACAATGTTTGTCAATGTGGATACTCTGTATGATGTATGTCTCTTGTCTATAATGAGGGTTTGATGGGCTGCTTAACGTTGGAAAGGATACCGATGATGCGAAAGCATCCATGGTATGCTATATGAATCAAGTTGGGTTGGGTTTTGGGAAATGCAGAAGGAAAGGAAGAGATTGCACTAATGAAAAAATGGGTGGATGAGAGTTTGATGGAAGGATAATGATGGTTGTTGAATTATGAGACATTGATGAGAATATATTTTTATGTGCTTCAGATTTATTTATTCTTGATATTGAGGATTGCATGTCACGACATATAAATAACATCTGTGTTTTATCTTTCATTGGTTTTTTTATTTTATATCATATTTTAAAAAACTTAATTTAATTTAATACTAAATGATGAGATGCTTTCAGTTGATGATATCCAACGCCCAATGTGTTTGACCCTAAAAAAAATGTATATTTCATCTTATGATTTTGCTTCTTCATATCATCTCGACCCATTTACTCTTCCTCAGGCTCCTCTTCTTCCGCGACCTGTCAATTAGTTAGCATATTGAAATTTCAAACGAGATGTAATTAAAAGAAGGAACTTACGTTGTCGTGGAAGTTCTGTCCATCGGTAGTCTCGTTGATAAGACCAACACGAATACAGAAGTCACCAAATCTCTCACCCTCCTGTCTCTCCACTGCATATCGCTTCAACAGACCCCTCATAATGTCAAGGATCTCGTCCTCCTTGATGCTAGCACGGTACAGCTTGTTCAGACGCTGACCGTGGTAGCCACCACCGAGGTACATGTTGTACGCGCCGTAGGCCTTGCCGACAAAGGCAACTTCAGCGAGCCAGGGACGAGCACAGCCGTTGGGGCAACCAGTCATACGCATGACGATGGAGTCTTGGCGGAGACCGTTCTCCTCAATGCAGCCCTCGAGCTTGGTGATCAGCTGGGGGAGGTAACGCTCAGATTCGGCCATGGCAAGACCGCAAGTGGGGAAAGCAACACAGGCGGATGAGCTGAGGCGGAGGGCGGAGAACTGGACGTTGTCAAGCTTGTACTTCTTCATCAGCTCCTTCATGGCAGGAAGATCCTCGTCGCTGACGCCGCTGAGGACCAGGTGCTGGTTACCAGTCAGGCGGAAGTCGCCCTTGTGAACCTTGGCAATCTCTCGCAGACCAGTCTTCATGCGGAAGTCAGGGGTATCCTCAATACGTCCGTTCTCAATGAAGAAGGTGAAGTGGTTCACTCCAAGCTCATCACGCTGCCAGCCGAAGATATCAACGTTGCTCTTGAACTCGAAAGCTCGTGGAGCGTCGAACTTCTGGCCCCACAGCTCCTCGACCTTGCCCTTGAAGACCTCGACGCCCATGTCGTCGATGGTGTACTTGAGACGAGCGTGCTTTCGGTTCTTACGGTCACCAAAATCACGTTGAACAAGCATAATCTTCTCACAAGCAAGATGGATCTGGTCCTTGGGAACAAAGCCAAACATGCGGCCCAGTTGGGGGTAGGTCTTCTTGTTGTTGTGAGTGGCACCCATACCACCTCCAGCAAGCACGTTGAAACCCTCAAACACGCCAGCATCGTTGATGATGGCAATCAGACCAATATCGTGAGCATAGACATCAGTATCGTTGTAGGGAGGGATGGCGATGGTGATCTTGAACTTTCGGGGCAGATAGGTGGGACCGTACAGAGGCTCGAAATCCTTGACAGCATCACCTGCAACCTGAACCTTCTTGTTGTCCTCATCTTTCAGCCAGATCTCGTGGTACGCGCTGGTAGAAGGCAGCAAGTGGTTGCTGATCTTTGCGGCGTACGAGTGGACTTCCTGATGAAGCTTGGATTGAGCAGGCAGAGTGCTGCACATGACGTTACGGTTAACGTCACCACAGGCGGCGATTGTGGTCATGAGAGCACGGTTGATACCCTGCATGGTCTCTCGCAGCTTACCCTTGACAACGCCATGGAACTGGAATGTCTGACGAGTGGTAAGCTTCATTGTCTCGTTACCAAGCTTGTTGCTGATATCGTCCATCTGGATCCACTGCGCAGCAGTAGCGACACCACCGGGCAATCTGCAGCGAACCATGAAGCTGTAGGCGGGCTCCAAACCCTGCGCCTTTCGCTCGTCACGGACATCACGATCGTCCTGCATATAGGTGCCGTGGAACTTGGTCAGCTGAGAGTTGGCGGCGGAGATGGCTCCGGTAGACGTATCCCTCAGTTCCTCAGCGATAGTACCACGAAGGAAGTTGGACTCGAGCTTGATATCTTCGTTGGTAATTGGCGGGGGCTCATCGGGAAGGCCCTCGACCTTGTCCACGCCCAGGACCTGCCACAGCTTGGGCTCCCAGTCCTGGTAGCCGGTCTGGAAGCCATCGGGATCCTGGTCGTCTCCCAGGCCAACATCAACAAATCGCCTGCCACCCAGGTTGCCCAAAACTCGGTCAAGGTCCTTGGCTGGCTTGTTGTAGTAAATCCTATCTTCCTTGCGTGGCCAGTAGTGGCTATCACCCAGACCAAAGACGGAGTAGTTGACAGTAGCCAGGTCAAGTTCAGTGTTGTCCTTGATAGCATCCCAGAACGCCAGACCATCTTGAGGGAACTCTCCCTGTCCAGCGGTGGAAGTGATGAAGACGATGTTTTCTTCGCCTGGCAAATCTTCGAGCGGGTAATCGTCCATGGACATGGCTGCCGTCTTCAAGCCTCGGGCTCTACCTCGGTTGGCCAATCGCTTGGCCACATTGCTGGCATTGCCGTTGTCGGAAGCATACAGGATGGTCAGAGGAGCACCCAAGAGGCCTTCCAGAAGCTGGTTGTAGGCATCCTTTGCCTTCCTCTTCTGTGCTGCGCGGACCTCGGTTCCAAAGTCCTGGCCAAGGTTGGAAGCAAAGCTGGGCTCCTTCTGCATGAGCTGGGTCAGTTGGTTCTCTCGGTCAAGGAAAGCCTTCAGTTCCTTCTTGATGAGCTCAGAGTCCAGTGAGAAAGTAGGCTCGCCGTTGGCCTCGTTAGACGGGTTCCATCTGTAGAGAGGCCAGTATCCAGTATCCACAGCCCTCTTAGTTTCCTGAAGAACGGTGAGAGGGGAGTCGGTCTCGCCAAAGTAGGGCAGGTAAGCCAACACAACTGATGGGCCGTTAAACTTGTCGGCTTCTAACATGGCCTGGAGGACCTGGGTGTATGAGCTGTAGACAGCAGTAGAGGCAACGTAGGCGTTACCGAAGTGCATAGCGTACAAACCGATGTCCTTCTTTCTGCGGTTGGCGTCGGCCAGAGCCTTCTCGGAGTAAGGCGTTGAGTCAATAATGAGCATGTTGACGTTCTCACCAGATGCAAGAACGTGGTGAACACCAGAGTTGCCAAGATCGTAAGCCCAGGCGTCAGAGCCCATCAGCCAAAGAGACTCTTTTCGGAACAGGGCACGGTTGGAGAGAAGCTTCTGAGATTCGGGAGAGTTGTCCTGCTCCAGCTTGGTAATGACCTCGTCCGCAATGAGATCAGACTTGGCCTGGTCATCAGAGTTGACGGCCCATCGCGCCAGCCAGCTCTTCAGAGCCTCGCTGGTAGAACCAGCACTGCTTGCCGCCTGCTTGACTTCGGCGATAAAGTTGGCTCGCAATTCCTTTCTAGCCAACAGGGAACCGAAACCGAACTCGGGGCTGGCAGATACCGTGGCAGAGATGCCGGCATCCTGAGATCCTAGGGCATTGGCAATATAGGCTCTGCTGCCAAAAAGCTGGTCGAGGATCTTACCGTAGGCAACCTCGAGCTTCGGGGCCTCAATGCCTTGTGCAACGGGCTCGCTTGGTCCCTCCTTGACACCAACTTCAAGGTTCTGGATGGGCTTTTCAGCAGTAAGGTTTTGCACAATGCCACGGAGGGCCTGAGTGGTGGCCTCAGGGGCAATGTATCCCAACTGGTGACCAACGATGGTCTCAACACCGCCGGGACCGCTCTTAACGGAGGATAAGACGTCAATCAATAGGGGGCCCCATTTGGTGGTCTTTCGGTGAATCTGCTCAAGAACAGCGACCCTCTTGATTGTGTTGGGGATGCTTCCCACGAGCTTGGAGCCAATCCAGGGTCGGTACAGGCGAGGAGTGAGGATACCAATCTTGGCATAGACGTCATCGGGCTTCGCGCTGTTGATGGCTTCAGCAAAGGCGCCAGTGTCGGATCCGAAGATGAAGAGGCAGTTCTCCGCATTGGCAGGTCCGGTGTACTCGAAGGCGTTGTATTGTCTTCCAAGAGCGGTGTTCAACTGCTCCCAGATGCGAGAGGCGCATGTGTAGATATCCTCGGATGTCACTTTAGGAGCGGCAGTCTCGACAGTGGTGGCGACAGATGAAGCACCAATAGGGGTACTAGAACTGCTAGCCTGGCTGGTCTTGGCAGAGAGCTCAGATACTGCCTTGGAGGCGAGTGAGGCAGTTGACTGCTGAAGACCTGAAGTCTTGTCAGAGCTGCCAGCTGCTGCGACTTCCTGGAGGTCTGAGGAGACGGCAGCGTGTCCATCGTCGGCGTATAACCCGGTGGCTTTGATGGTGCTGGCCTGGAATCTTCTGACACCTTCGATATCGAGTACAGCCCTCACTACGGTAAAGTCCTCCAGGCCGATAGGCTCATCACGGGCTGAGTTATCTGGAGAGAAGAAGTGAATGACAGCCTTGCCAGTGCGCAGGGCCAAGGCATGGGCAGTGATGGCCATATCCTGAGCCTCCTGGAGAGTCTCAGACTGGAGGAATGTCCATCCTGAGTTCCGGATAGAAGTGATGACGGAGTAGTCGGCAAAGCCGCGTGGCTGGAGTGATACATGGAGGACAACAGGGTAGTTGGCGAGCTTGTAGAGGTGAGAGATGGAGGGGAGGAGGATGGAAGAAGAGGTGGTGACAGAGACGAGCTTGCCTGAGCGGATGGGAGCAAAGACAGAGAGTAATGGGTCATTGTTATGACGGATGTGCTGGATCTATTTTCAGGTAGTGGTTAGTGACTTTTCACGCTTCAATGGCAGCCTTCGGACTGTCGGTAGACTAGGATCGGGTCGTCGTCAGGGTGAGTTGATTATGTGTAAGTGCGGCACAAAAACCCAACCACCAAAACAACGAGCATTCCGGGGCTAAAAAAATCGTCAAATACTAACCTCTGGCACAGTGTCCTCAGTAGCTGCGACAATTCCTCGATCCTTGCGGCTGGCAAACCGCTTTAGGTGTGAGGAAAACTCAGAATCGGCAGCCAATGACGGCTGCACGGAAATGACGACATCGCTGGACAAGTAGGCGATTCTCGCAGCTGCAGAGAAAAGAAGAAGAGCAAAGTCAGTCCAGCTTCAATCACAAGTAAAAGAGTAGAATGGAATTGCAGTCATGTATTCCATAATAAAGCATCGACTTACCGGCCTCTTCAGGCGTGCGGATCTGAACCGAGGTCGCCATGCCCTTTTGTATCCGATGCCTCGAACTGAACGTCCAAGGCTTTGAGAGACTGAGATATGGTCTCTACGGGGTCAAAAGAAAGGGCAAATTAGATAATGAAGGGAAAAGATGGAAAGGGAAGAGAGGCAGAAAAAAAAAAGAAAAACAGAAAAATCCCTTGGGGGAGAGGTCTGGAGAAACGACGTGAAGAGGAATGGTGAGATCGTTTTAGTTATAAGACCCGACCCATTTCGACAACGGCCAATTCACCCCCAGTCGATCCCGCAAAACCCATCCGTGCCTTCAAGTCAATACTAAATTGCTGCAACCGACTGCTTTCATTTTTGCCAAAGCCTCTCCAGGCTCCACTGACTGGCCTCAGCCAAATTTCCATTCCCCGCAGAAGCCCGAGTTTTCGAGGATTGCGTGATCGCTTAGCGCTTTGGAGTTCTGCGCAAGTCTTGCGTGGGCGCCACCCGCCAGAGCGCAGCCATAGGACGGCGGCGATGGCGAAATCGCTCTCTGACAAATCCCTGCCGTCAGATTCGTTGCGATGCGACAGCGGTAATATGGATAGCTAAAGGGATTTCACCATCCCAGGAATGGGGGATCGTTGCTGGAGAAGAGGGATATTTTTCTTTTTTTCGTCTCCATTATAGAAGTTCCAGGGACTAATACATGGCGCCTTCCTTTCGTTATCTTATATTATACCTTAGGTACTATATCAAGGCTAACCAGAGGCAGGTACCTTAGATACTACACGTCTCCATGTACCTTATACTGCTCCCCCCATGTGATTGTACCACCTAGCAAATAGTCAAGCAGCTCGTAAAACAGCAAAAGCTTCCAATCCTCTCTCGCCCAGCTTCTGTGCCACATTCAACCTTCTCCTTTGCTCGAATTCATGCCCTCAACTGACGCCATCAACACTAAACCCAGTTCAGCATCTGCTGGGCCGCCGCTCTCGCCGCAGCCATGCCGCAAGCACGCCTATTGCAACAGCTGTTCTGCAAATCCATCGTTAATCTATCGCTATTAGGCTGAGCGGGACCCTTGGATGGGATTAGTTCCTCTCAGATTTGACCTTGGTAGACCCATCCGGCCCATCAAACTCTCCCTCCGACTTCCGTCACTCTCTGGAGGGCACCGACGAGCCGAGCAACCTCATTCGCCCATTCGCCCTTTGTCCAGCCAAGCAGATGCCCCGGTAGCGGCTGGTAGGCCAGTCACTAGCACCCCCGAATGCCGAGCAAATAGCAGGGCCCGGCCGTCGGAGCTGTTTTCTATGTCTCTGCTCTCATGTCTCTGCCGCACCCTCCAATTAAGCATACCAATAGCAAGCATTACTTTGTGTATTAAATAATTAAGGCCACACCCGTGACCGCCCAAAACAGAAAAAACCAAAACTATGCCGAGACTTTCTCTTCTTCTTTCGATGATGAATCGCGGGGTCCCAATCGCGTCATTTCATATACGCCCCAGCCTCTCCTTCACCTTGTCCCTCTCTCCGAACATATCGCCAACTCTCTTTAGTCTCTTTGTGCACGCATCTACTCTCTGATTATCTTGCCATTTCTTGACTTGATTTACTTGATTCAACCCATCTCCATCTCTCCCTCACTCCATCTCTTACTCTTATACTTCGCCGGCCAGAGTTCCGACTGAGCTAGGCTTCCGGCTGGTACCTCCGACAGTCCACTCTCCCGCCTCAGAATAATCCATCCAGTAGTTGCGTCCAAAAGACACCATGGTTCGGCCGAGCTGACCCCTCCGGCCTTCACCGTCAGGCAGGTCGGTCGCGAAAGGTCCCACATGATCGTCAACGCCGGGTCCCTCGAGGATCATCAGCTGCATATACTTCTGCAGCGTCTGTCGCGCATAATTCATGACAACCAAGCTGAAGTAAACTCGGATCAAGGTCAATCCAGTGATCAGAATCATGCTGGCCGCCGTCTCCTGGGGAACAGCATCTCCATGCATAGCGGTTTCACGTCGAAGACCCTCCATTCCCTCGGCAACGATATCGGGCAGGCTTGAAGGCTTGACTCCAGATCCAGTCGATAGTGCAGCGTTGGCAAAGTACCAGTCCATTCCAAAAGCAAATGTAGAGGCACAGTTGATAGCAGTATCGATCACATA
The DNA here is from genome assembly GCF_050947405.1 of Trichoderma evansii. Taxonomy (NCBI): domain Eukaryota; kingdom Fungi; phylum Ascomycota; class Sordariomycetes; order Hypocreales; family Hypocreaceae; genus Trichoderma; species Trichoderma evansii. Next base: position 148,473 of record NW_028145185.1, on the reverse strand, counting down.
TAGCCACGCCAAGGCCAGGCACTCAAACGCAGTCTGTTTTCGGATATGAGGGATAAGGTAAACGAGGGTGCCGAGGATTCCGATACAGTAAATGTAAGTCGTAAGTTGGAATAGCGAGAGTTGAAATCCAGTAAGAATAGCAAGAAGACCGTAAACACCAGTGACCTTGTTGAAGACCAGCGCCAGAGAAATCAATTCGGTACCGGTCTGGAGGCTGATGAAGCCAAAGAGGGTCTATAGTCGCAAAGCATCAGCACCATGCCTTTCATTCTTCGCCAATTTGGCAATCTCGTGACCAGATGGAAGAGGTTGTCACAGATAACCGCGAGCAAATACCTACCTTCGGACGGGGTATCCGCAAATAAAGCCTCGTAAACTTCGACATGATGGATAGATTTCCCGCCGGTGTCGAGGTCTATACCAAAAAAAACAAAGCAAAGCAAGTCTATCGTCAGGCAGAAAGTGACGTTTGGGCGCTGAAAAAAGAGAATGACGGAGGAAGCGACGGAGGAAGCGACAGAACCTCGAAAGATTTCGGCGACGGCGGAGATGATGCGCCCAGGAGACGCCCGAATGCGCGCTTAGCCACTTTGAAGGCTGAACGCCCCACATTTACAGTCTTTCAGCCAATCACAGAGGCGCCAAGATGGTCTTAAAATAAAACAAACACATGACAAATCACATGATACAATCTCTTGTTCGAGAAGCAGTAATATGGACTGTGATAAAAAAAAGTTGAAGCGCTTAATTAGCAGAAAAAGAGTATTAGTATGTGTATAAACGATCGTGGGCACGTTGTCCCCGTTGCAGGTATTATACAAAGTCCCATGCACTCGCCAAATTCGAATGAAATATCCTATCCTCGGCATAAATGCATCGTGACTGCGAAGCGACGCTGAAATGGGGATACTGGTTGGTTATCTTATTAAGCTTCAAACTCCATCATAAATTCTTGACATCTTGGCTTAGCATGAGCAGCCTTCTTGCTGAGGCTGTTGTGTGTTTGTCCGCACATCAATCACTGTGAGAAGAAAAGTTAGAAACATGCCCCAACAAATACAAGAGACGAGTGAGAAAACTTACTTTGGTTGGTGGCCTGGGTAGCTGAGTCGGAGCCCTCCATGCCAGGCAGGGCTTGCGCTATCCTCTTGAAAAGGTTCTGTACGTTGTGGCCAAGCTTTGCACTGGTTTCAACAAATCTTAAACCTTGTCTCTTGGCCTCCTCTTCGCCTTGTTGGGTCGTGACCTCTCGCTTGTCATTAAGATCCGTCTTGTTGCCCACCAAAACAATAATCACATCGTTTCCTCTCTCTGCGCGGACATCATCGATCCATTTCTTGGTGTTTTGGAATGACTTTGCGTCTAAGGCGTGATATGCGTTGTTAGCCAACCGTGGGAAGATGGTGGGGCTTCACCGCGTGTTTGGAGGGGTGAGTGGAGGAGGGGGATTTTGGCGGTAAACAGGAAAAAGAAAAAGGAAATTCCATACTAGAGATATCGTAAACTACAACAGCAACGCTTGAGTCACGGATGTATGAAGGGATCAGACTTCGGAATCGCTCTTGTCCTGCGGTATCCCACAGCTGTAGTCGCACCGTCCGGTCTTCGAGATACATGGTCTATAGCTGGGCATTAGGCTCGGGTGCCGGCAGACGGCGCGAACGAACTGGTTTTTTCCCGTACCTTTGAAAGAAAGTCGATACCAATTGTTGCTTGGTACATATTATCGAACGAGTCGTACATAAATCGAGTGATCAGAGACGTCTTGCCAACTGTGCCGTGGAATCGGTCAGTCACAAAATCGCCAGATAGGTGGAGCCAGACAATAGACACATACCGCTCTGTTCTCCCAAGAAGACCAGCCTGGAGAATACCGGATTAGCATTATTACCTTGGATAGAGATGAAGAAACGAGCAGATGAGGACAACATACTTGAATTTCTTCAAGGGGTTGTTGTATGATCCCGCCTGCGCCATGGCTGCTTCGTGTGGTGGTTTGTGATGCTAGCTTTGGATATTCCGAGGTTGCCAAAGAGACTTTGGTTGGGCTGCTTTCTGGCGGACAGAGGCAACGCTTCCAATTGTGTTATGATGGATCCTCGCAGGATACAGGTTTGATCCCTGATGCTGTTCTTTGCCGTAGCCTGTCCAACAGTGAAATATTAGGCAGCCCCGAAAGGAGGTGGTGACAGTTGATAATGACCGCCACCAGGCTTCGGGTTAATAAATAGTACAGCAGGCAATATTAGGACCCCGAGCCACTTTGGGCCGTGGACAGCTCAGAAACGGGCCTCCACATGCCATGCCCCGCTACCCAACCAACCGTTCTTTACGCGGCCAAACCAGGACTAGCCTGCCGTTGCGCGATAAACGTGCCTCAGTCCCTGATACGGAGCGTAGCGGCCTTGATAGGTGCCTTTGCCGTTTGGTTGCTGGCGCTGGTGGGGGACCCGCTAAAAAATCTCGAGAAAAGTTGCTGATAAGACAGAATCGTCCAGCCAATGTCCTCCACACTGTAAATTTGCGACTGCGACCTGGTATTGCCACAGTTGGGCATTATTTCCAAGGATTTTGTCGCAATTTTGACATCTCGATACGCCAATTTCAGAAGAACGCAAAAAAACAATGCCGGTTCTTCGCTCAGCCACGACTGGCTCTGGCGAAGCCCCCAAGCAATTCAGCCAGCCATCCAGGAAAGGAAAGAAGGCATGGAGAAAGAATGTCGACGTTACAGAGGTCGAGGAGGGCCTTCGAGAGCTGAATGATGAGATTATTCGAGGGTACGATACTCTTCAATGTTGGGGAAAGTAGGAATATGCTAACAGAGTCTATAGTGGTGTCATTCGCGAAAAGGCATCCGAAGATCTCTTCGTTCTCGACGTAGCAGGCGACTCCAAGATCCCCCAGAAATTCCCCAAGCATGTCAAGAAGGGCCTCAAGGCCGACGAAATTATCAACAAGCGCTCGGCCGTGCCAGCGGTCCCCATGCGAAAGCGCCCTGGCGACAAGACTACCGACGGAGTTGTCGCTGCCAAGCGCCAGCGCACGGATTGGGTCTCCCACAAGGAATTGGCTCGCCTGAGGAAAGTTGCAGACGGACAACACGAGAACACTGTGGCAGTCAAGGATGCTACCTATGACTTGTGGGATGCCCCTGTTGAGGTGACCGAGAACCCTACCGACTTTTTGCCTGAGAAGTCTGAGGCCAAGGTCCCCAAGTCTATGAAGCAGCAGCCTATTTCTCTTCTTTCCAACGGAAAACAAATTCCCGCGGTGCTTAAGCCTACAGGCGGCTACAGTTACAACCCATCTTTCCCAGAATACGAGAAGCGACTCGCAGAGGAGAGCACCAAGGCCATTGAGGCCGAGCAGAAGCGTCTCGAAGCAGAGGCCGCTGAGGCCGCAAAGCTGGAAGCTGCCGCTAAATCGGCCGCCGAGGCAGATGCCGCCGAGGAGCGCGCCAACATGTCAGAGTGGGAAGAAGACTCCGAGTGGGAGGGTTTCCAGTCCGGCGTGGATGAGAGACCCAGCGCGAAGCAGCCCAAGCGCAAGACGCAGACTCAACGAAATCGCATCAAGCGCAGAAAGGAAGAGGAGCAGCTGGCAAAGCACAAGGCTAACATGAAGGCTCGCCGGGCGCAAGAGCAGCGCATCAAGGAAATCGCCGCAGAGGTTGAGGATAAAGAGAAGCAAAAGGCTCTTATCCTGGCCCAGGCCGCTGAAGATGAGTCAGATGCCGACAGCGAGATTGGAGAGGAAAAGCTGCGAAGAAGGCAGATTGGCAAGTATAAGCTCCCGGAGAAGGATCTGGAGCTTGTGCTGCCAGATGAGCTGCAGGAATCGCTGCGACTGCTCAAGCCCGAGGGCAACCTGCTCAAGGACCGATACAGAAGCATGCTTCTCAGAGGAAAGGTGGAGAGCCGAAGACATATTCCCTTCAAGAGGCAGGCCAGGAAGAAGGTCACAGAGAAGTGGACGCACAAAGACTTTGTTATATAAATTAGAACTAATGACTTCTCCTTTCCGTATGTTGTGTCTGAATTTTTGCTTGCTTTTTTTATAAAAAGACTTCAGATCATGGCGTTTATATACATCTTTGCATAATTGAAAAGTTTTATTTTTAAATCGCGAAGCAATGTTCTCAAAGCTATTCACTATACAAAAGACATGTACACAAGATGAACTAAATAGATTATATACGTAGTAACAGTTTTACGAATTCGACATCGCTATTTAAAATCAACTTTTAAGATTCTAAATCTAGCGAAGACTTTCGTCTAAACCTCTGTTTATTAAGCTTTTGAGAAGCACACCGTTGTAAGAAATACACCCCTTAAAAGGCCACGAGATCTAAAATTCATGTTTGTTAGCATTCAACTCAATTAATCGAGAGCAGGGTAAGTAAAAGAGCACGGCATATACCTCGACCAAAGAGTCCTCGCTTCATCCAGTCCATCGCCATCAAGCTCCTCGTCCGGAAGCTCACGCTCTGCGCAAAGTAAACTGATCTCCAAGCGTATACAGCCCAGAGTCCACCAGCCATGCTCCAGCCCTCACCGAGGTCAAAGACAGCCGAATTTCCGATATATGCCAAGCTGCCCAGGTGTCGGTATTCGAATGCCTTGTAGATGGCAGCATCCAGATCGCCGTCCCGGATATCGTTTGCCAGCATTGCGTCTGAAATCCTCGCCATCTTGTTGAATTTATGGGCCAGGTAGCTTCCCTGCTGGTGGGCACGCTGAGCCGTGGCGGGGAGGGATGTCAGCTTGCTGTCGATCTGGTTGAGTAGCTCCCGAAGCTCGCCAAAGTCGAGAGTTCCAGACTGGTCCTTGTCGAATTCGAAAAAGAGCTTATCGAGACGCTTGAGGTGATTAACCGCCTGCGGAAATCGCTTCTTGACGTCCTGCGCAACGTTTCGCCAGTCCGAGAAATGGAGCTGGAGCTTTTCCGGCTCGATTCCGCGCTTCCACGCCAGGTTGCGGAGAAAGGTAACGATGCTCTCGGCCACGTTGTTCTGGACAGTGGAACAGTCGCCAATTGCATAAACATCGCCCAGGGGAGCGCCATTCAAGCGGAGGTGGGTATCTGTTTCCAACGCATGTCGGTTTGTCTGGATATCACCGAGTTTCTTTGCCAGTTTCTGAGAAAGGGCAGTTGGAGAGACACCAGTAGACCACAGACAGAAGCCGATTGGAAGTTCTTTGGTTATCACAGATCCGTCCTCCTGCTTCTGGCTAAAGATAATCTTGTCCGCCTGAACTTCCTTTACCCGCGAGTTGGTGAGCACCTCAATCTGGTCACGATTGAACCGCTCCTCTGCATATTTAGAAACCGTCTCGTCGTAAGTGTTGAGGATATGGCCTCTGCTCTGAATGATGTGTACGGATATCTCGTTTCGCAGCAGACGGGGGAAGTGTCGAGTCAAATCCTCATTCAGGAGATCAAAGAGCTCCGCAGCGAATTCGACGCCAGTCGGACCACCACCACTGACGACGAAAGAAAGAAGCCGTTTGCGCTCATCATCTGAAGTGGTAGGCAGACAAGCAAGCTCAAGATTTTGAATGACCTTGTTCCGAATCATCCGTGCGTCGTTGATATCTTTGAGGAAAAAGGCATTTTCCAGTCCTTTGACACCGTGAGGGTTTGTTGAAGAGCCAACAGCAACGACTAGCTTATCATAGGGGACGTAGAAGCGGACCTCTTTGCCCCTGTGATCAAGCTGGGAGACCTCAACCAGCTTCTCTGAGAACTCGACGTCTTCTGCCTTGGCTCGAATAAAATGGCCGTGCACGCGACTTAGGATCCGTCGAATTGGCTCAACCAGGGAACGTAATTCCAGCGTTCCCACAGTGGCAGATGGTAGCATAGGGGTGAAGAGAAAGTAGTTTGCGGGAGAAATGACGGTGACATTGTAGTCGTCTGGGTTCAGCTCTTTGAGGAGTGCCACGCCGCCCCATCCACCGCCCAGGATAACCAGCCTGGGTTTGCTCTTGGTCACATCATCGTCGATAAATACCTCGGCGATTGGTAGGTTCTTGGGGCCACCACGGCGTGGCTGAAGCGCAAGCTGCGATACATCGATATCGCTCTGCTCGGCATGCTCTTTGTAAGTGCTGGCGTCGTACAGAAAGAAGCCAAGAACACCGCCGCCCAGGACAACAAATGAGATGCCAACCCACGCAGCAGCTCGGTAGAGGAAATTAAGCAGCCACGATTTGCGCTGGGGCAGCGGCTTTCCGGATAGCGCGCGAGCGAGCACGAGGCTGGGATGTGGGAGCTGGGACTGGAGTTGGAGCCGCTCGGTCGAGTTCGCTGCCAAGGCGCCTGTTCTAGGTCGGGAGCAGAGCTTGGTGAAGCTTCTCAGCTGTGTACATCTCGCTGTGGTGGCGGCTGTGCGCGAGCTGTTGGAGAGATAGAGACGTTGCCTGGTGACGCCACTCGCTGCCAGGCGGAGGGATCCCAGCGCCTTTGCTGAGGTCACCGGCATCGTCGACAGCAGGTCAATTGGGCCGATACGAGTCGTTCACCATGAAAGCCCAAGGTCAGCCCCTCGCGCCAATTGATCGATTTGCGAGAGCTTGAAAACGCCGGGAGCAGTAGCTTGGTTCAAGCAAATAGCCAATGCCTCGATATTCTATACGTTAGTACACAAAGAAGACGCTGCTCGTCTATAGCAAGGGAATGCGATTATGCGAGATTTATCAAAAGATGTCCTCCTTTACGCACGCACACAATGCGCGTCTTTTGCGATTGATATAGGTCGGCCCTTTAACTGGACTACGCTACTCTGGATATGCCGGCGAGGCTCATGTCGTCATAGGCCTGAAGATTGGGCTACAGGCCCCCACTAAAGATTCAAAATGCGTAGCTCTTTAGCGCTTCTTTAGTGACTCAGGAACGCCGATGTGCGATCGCTTGGGTGATCCGCCGATGCAACCTCGCCTACTTGGGCGATGATGCTTTTTCCATGGAAATGCAGATTTTGTGACGCAGGGAAGCGATATTGAGTGGAGGCAAAGGGTCTAGCCGTGATGCCACCATGACAACTTGCTATCAATTATGATTACGTGCTTGCTCTGTATGTTGCTGATAATTAGGGTAGAAACACTGAAAGAAAAAGACATGCATCAAAGTGCCCAAAGACAAACTAAATAGCCCCAAGATAGAAAGAAACGAGATGGGAAGATAAAAAAAAGAAACAAGAGTCTGTAGCCAACCACTGCTGCCGCCGTGTCGTTGTGAACGGAATGCCGGAAGTCGGCTGTTGAGCTTCGGCCTCGGCGATGTCGCAACCGCCGATACGGGTCTGCAGCCCGGCAACTCCTCCGACAGGTGAGAAATAGTAGCTGAACGAAAAAAAAAAAAATGACCAAGAATTACAGTGAGTTCTCCTCTTAATTCTAGGTATGATGTATAATAATTCTTTGCAGTATAAAGCATCCTCAATACTCACTCTTGGCTGTTCAACATCGCCATATATGTATAAGTTGCAAACATTCATTCACACATCCAAGCACATGTGCATTCATGTCATCATCAGACTCGTCACTGTTGCCGTCGCCGGTAACTAGCACCTGTTGTCCCACTGGGTCTAAAAGAAAGCATCAATCCGGTCGTGTACTATGCAAGCAGAATAGCGTGATGATGTAGATTTTTTTTAGAATTTGCAGGTCGCTCAACAACGGAAATATCTCTTTTCAACCCACCGCTGCTCTTGGTGGTGTAGCAGATTGCAAACCACGGCCGTTATCTCTGGGAATACCGTCATCAACCTATGCAAGCCAACCTTTCCAGCGGAATAAGTTGCTAAGACGATACGTTCCAAAGCGACGCCGTGGTCAACTAGAACCTGAACTGCCATGAGAGCTGCTCCTCCACTAGCCATCTGCGTGTCGAGTAGCAGCACACTTTCATGCTTGTGGATATCTTCCGGGAGACGTAGATAATGAAGTTCCGGTTCGCCAGTTGAATAACTGGACTGGATCAGGAGCCGTCCTGTTCTGCAGTCTGGGATAGTCTTTCTGAGCGCTGGTTCAAAGGCTGATCCTCCTCGGAGCACAATTACAGCGCTAACTTCTCCCTTGGGCTGCAGACCGTTGTACTTATAACCAGGTGGTGTCTCAATTGTCGTTTCTTCGAACTGGACATTGTTCAGAGCCCTATATCAGAGTAAGTACACATCGCCATTTGGGCCGAGCGTGTTTCATATTTGACCTACTGTTCGATGATTAAAGCGGCGAGGCGATCGAAATAAAAGATAAAGTCCTCGGCGGAGGTGTCTATGTCCTGGAGAATTGTGTTCATGAATTTGATTTGAGGTGCTTCGCTCATGACAACGACGCGGTCGGAGAGAGGCTCGTCTTTATCTCTGACCTCAAGCCTAGCCAGAGCTTCTCGGTGGTGTGTTGACTTCACAAAGAGCTTCTTTTCGATGAATTGAACCATCATATCTTTACATCACTCAGTACCCTTTTCAAGAAGGAAAAAGAAAACTCAAAAGGTGAAAAAAAAAAAAAAAACACATCAAGTTTGACTTACCCAGTGCTACTTGGTTCTCGATTCCTCGTGGTACAATTAAATCGGCCACTTTACGTTGTGGCTCGACATACTAATTGATGTGAGATGAGCCACGTTAAAATGCAGCTCAGTTGGGAAGTCTTACCTTCTCAAAGTTCGGCTTCACAAAAGCGAACCACTGTTTAATGCAGCCTTCGACATCTCGGCCTCGTTCCCGAACATCTCGGACAACTAACAGGGCAGCAGTGAGCATTTGCGTTGTCGCTTAATAATACTACGGCAAAGAAAATGTCTTACTTCTCCGCGACAAGCAGGTGTCTGCATCAGCTTCGCAGTATATCTAAATGCCTGTCAGAACTCATCTAGCAGTGTCATTTGTAAGCGAACATACTGCCATATCACACAGCTCAAGAACTCGTGGGTCGTAGAGGGCGAAAATGCCTTCTAGGACGAGTACGTGTGGGGAATAAATAGATGTGGTGGTTTCCAGTCGTGCATGCTTGGCAAAGGAGTACACAGGAATCTCTGCTCGCTTTCTGGAAGGGTTGAGTTAACGAGGATGTTCAAAGTTCGTTCCATTTATCGCGGATCATGGTTACCCAGCCTTCAAATCCCGTAGAGAAGTGATGAGAGCGTCAAAGTCAATGGCCTACAAAGAGCAAATTTTAAGCGTCTGATCGTGAGAGACATGATGCTCACAATACTATAGACCAGCAGAAAACCACATTAGGATCAGGAGCGTACCTCTGGGGAGTCGAAATCGTATTCATTGGCAAATGCCAGCTTAGATTGGGCAGGGGTCAAAGTCTTATAGAATGAGTCCTGGTTTCATCATTAGTTACGGTGTTCAAGACCGGCTGCGTTTCCTGGGGTGCTCATGCCATAGAAAGAATGACGACCCATGGCAGGTTGAGCTTCTTCACTATCGTCTGAGACAGCGTCGACTTGCCGGAGCCTGAGCTGCCAGCAACGGCAATGATGCTCACGTCTGCCCACGGCGGGGAGTAGTAAGCACGCTTCTGAACCGTGACATGGCTCTCAAGCTGCGACATTTCTACCACCAGGACAAGTGCTGGCCCGAGCCGTGGGTTAGTTGATTCACCGACAGGCCGTCGTTACGAGCAAGAACAAGCACAGGATTACGCTTTTTATCTTAGGGTACAGAGTAGTAGATGAAGTGGGAAACGGCTCGCGTGATCCCCACTCGGTAGTCGCCAAAAAGTGAGTTTTTGCTGGCACCAGGACCAGACGACGTTGCCACAGACACAGGCAGTTGCAAGAGCAGAGCAGAGGCGAGAGAGATGACGGAGTAGAAGGAAGCGAAACAAGTGTTGATCGATGAGTAGAAGGCGGAATAGAGCATGTAAATTGACGGTCAGGGTGCAGCATAAAATCTTATCGGCTGTGGCTTATCGACCTGCCAAACCCACCAGAATCGAGGCTTCGAGGGCGCTGGACGGAGATGGCCGCCTCTACAGCTGGCCATCCGCTAACGAATCGCGGCGGACCCCATCCAAGCGAAGCTTAAGCCGCGCGCTGATAGGCCTGGTAGGGCTTGGTGAGGCACGAGTACCTAAGCAGGCATGTGCCAGTGGCTCTTGGTAGGCAGCTAGCAGCAAAACGTTCACATGGCTGGGTTGGCCGCGTCTAGGCGGAGGAAGCCTTGAGATGAGGCGGTTTGGCGTCCAGATTCAGCCTCAAGTTGAAGCGATGATAGATGATGGTGGTTGACTTCGATCAGGCAACCTTGTCTCGTGCTCCCACTGCCTTCTCTAGTTGGCTGGACTACTCTATCTTGGGGCTGCCAAATGGGAAGAAAAGGGCCTACACCAACGCGTCGTGTCGATACCCAAAAGCCACCCACCTGCAGAATACGCTGGCATTTGGATACGGAGTACATTAGTTTGCATTCTGCAGCCCGTTAATGTTGATATCTGACTGGCCTGCTACAGGGGGCTACGACAGGTGCCTAGACAGGTACCAAGACATTTCGACAAAGAGAAGTGGAAAAAAGCTTACTTGTATGCAAGGGGGTTGTCTGTCCCGGAGCATACATGCTTGTACGGTAAATGCTATAGGCTGGCGGTGCTGCCAGAGACTTGCTACTCTCAAAGCACTGTTGTAGCCCATACCCATAGCCCTTTTTGAGAAAAATTTTCTCTTCGTTCCATTATATTTTCCTCTCGCTATCATGATCATGATAACACAGTCCCAGGGCTCCGTCCCACGAATTAGTGGTCAAGGACCCCGCTGGAAAGGGCAAACGCAGCCGCAAGAAGCTACTGTGGAGCCTGCTCTAGGCGTACGCGGCAGCCATTGGTCCGCTTGGCTGACTGTACATGGAGACCCGGCCACCTCCAAAAAGGCCCTTCTCTGCTCGTCCGGGCTCTGCAGAAATCGTTATCCTTCCACAAACCAAACTTTTCCCTCGCTCTCAGCACTAGGCGCCACATTCGCCCTGTTCGCGAGCCTGCGGTTCCACGACTCGGCTTGCCAATGCGCTGAAACGTTGGCATCCTCGGCTTCCTTTTTGGCTGCCGCGCACGCCATGAGCCTCTTTATTCTCGCATAACCGCTGCTGTCGTACCGTAACTAGACCTGCTGCCGTCTTCCCGCGGGAGGACCGTTGATCAGATTCATGGTACGATGCCGTGACGTCTCTGGACCTTGCACCCCTCGCTACATGTCCTGACTCTCTGTGCAGATGTCGTCGGCTTCTACAGCTACTCCGGCTAAGCATGCCTTTGAGAGGCGTGTTGAGGGGGTCAAGTCTCCCAAAAAGTATGATATAACCCCCCATACCTTGCGTCTTTGTTACATCCCTCCTGGCAAAACTTTATATGATGAACATACTATCAATGGGAATCTCTCCGAGAAAACTCTGCGGAAAACCGATATAATCTTCTTCTTTCCTGACATTTCAAACACACCATCATTCTATTGATTTTCTTCTTCACACTACGACTAGTATAAGTTATTAACTGGCTTGTAGCGATATTAATGCCTTGATTTTGGACTATTTGACCATGGAGGGCTACCCGAATGCGGCCGCAAGGTTCTCGAAAGAGGCAAAATTGCAGCCGCAGCAGGATACCTCGGCTATCCGAGCACGACAGCAGATTCAGAATTGCATTCATAGTGGAAACATTCAGACTGCTATCGAGACTTTAAATGAGCTTGATCCTGAGGTATGTGCATCATTTTCTCACATTTCCATCTTTTTCTCTTGCCTTTCATGATTAGAACACGAGTTTTTACATGCACCACGCATATGGTTGGTTTTCCGGCCTGTGATGAGAAACACCACTTCCTTTATGATCCTCTACTTTATGCAACGTTAAATTTTGAATTCTTCATCTCTGTTGTATGCACCAGGTTGCTAACTTGCAACTTAGATCTTGGATAAAGACAAAGCTTTGCGCTTTTCTCTACTGCGCCTCCAGCTTGTCGAGCTCATCCGGGTTTGCAATGCATCGGGAGGGGATATTGGCCCTGCTCTGAAATTTGCTACGGAACAACTCGGCCCGCCAGCTTCCACTAATCCTGCCTTTTTAGAGGATCTAGAAACAACAATGGCTCTGCTATTGTTTAATTCAGATTCCTTAGAGCCGCAACTCGCTGCTCTTCTCGATCCTAGCCTGCGTCGTGATGCTGCAGACAGGGTGAATAGGGCCATCTTAGAAAGGCAGTCAACCAGACGCGAAGCTGCTATCCGCCAGCTTGTGAAAATGCGAGCCTGGGCAGAGGGTGCGGCGAGAGAGAAAGGGAACGGCCTTCCCGAGCGTCTCGATCTCGGATTAGGAGGTGACGAGTCCCAAAGCCAAACATGGCGAGGATCCGGTTCTGAAAATGGACACGAATCCATGATGACGACTTGAATAATTCAATCACATTCATAAATATGGCGCTTCCTTTTATAATGCGGATTGTAGTTTATAATGACGATTAATGCAAATGATATGATTCTGCTTGAATAATTTTGGCCTTGCACTTTGTGAATTGAATGCCTAGTGCGCATGCCGTAGAAGAAACAGCAGAGGATAGACCACACCGATCATTTGATGCCATGAGATATATAATGAGACTCCTGCGTGCGTCGAGGAGAGACGCTCAGTGTATATTCCGTAAGCAAAAATGGCAACATTACCACTCCCGTTTTTCTTTTTTAAAATGTGTGACTGCGTGAATGGAAATCTGATAACACGTTTTCTTTATCTAATATGTATATATATAGGGAGCCAAGCTTATTAGCTGCTCTATTTTGTTCGGATGTGCTTCAACTTCTTTGGTGAGTATAGGAAGTTGTTTGCGTAGGCTTTGGGTGTGATCTTTCGAGAGTTTGGCTCTTGGACAAAGTATTCGTAGCCCTGCTTCTCTGCAAAGTGAATGGCGTCCTCCTTGGATTTGAAGTTGATGTTGGTTCCCTGCATGAAATCTCCCGAAGACTGCCATCCCATCAACGGGTTTTCCCAACGGTGTCCCTTGGGCAGAATATCCCAATCCATTCGCCAGCGATCACCCCTGAAATCTCCAGATTGTGTGGCCGGCTTGGCCTCCTGGTAGATTCTGTAGAGAAAATTAGAAATGGCAATCTTTCTAATTTTCGGACTATAAAAATTAAATATCAAACTTACCGGACTGTCCTTCCTTGGAGCTCCATAGGAGCGCCAGAAATGGTAGCGGCAGGAAGAATATCCTCAGTGCCGTCCTGCACGCGCTTGGGGACCGGAGTATATGTGCTACGCACTGTTAGCACTCAGATTTATCGCAAAGAGACGGAAATAGCTGTCGTACGAGGTGGCCTTGTCGAGGGGGACGTCGTAATCGGGCTGGTTAGCACTTGGCATCGCAGGGACGACGTCGGCGGGCTTGGCCGCAGAGCTTTCGAAACGGCGGGGGATAGACGCCAGTGCGATGCGAGGGCGCATGGCGTTGCGCACCAGGCGAGCAGCCGACTGTGTTCTGAGAGACGCCATGGCGAAGGAAGCGTGCCTCTCAATTGATTGATATGGTATTGTCCGCGATGGTCATGACGGTGGTTTGCGGCGATTGTTCAAGGTGGGCTTGACAAAAATGGCGAGCGCTGATTGGCTGGTGCGGAGCGATATTTTACCGAGACGAGTGCTTTTCGGCAAGAACCTCTTGGCTGGAACATGGTTCAAATCCAGCGATTTATCGACGACCTTCGCCATTGAGCGCCTCCAGACGTAGCTATTCGCCATATTTCAGAGCGTCTTTCCTCACAATCCGACATCATGAGCTACGTCACTCGCCGAGCGCTTTCTACGCTCATTCCCCCCAAGGTGAGACTCTTTCCAAGCGGCATCCGAAATTACCTGCGCCATAATGCTAATATGCTATGATTAATTAGATTGCCTCCCCTAAGGTATGAAAAACCCCCTGCGATGATTGAAGAAGGAAAAAAGAAATTTCCTGCTGGATTACGCATATCGATACCCTTGAAAGAGCCGAGTTACGACGGAGCGGAGCGAGTTGCTATGCGACGAAAAAGAGATGCGAATTTATGAAGCGGCCGAAGTGCGGGACAATGAACGAATATTTAGCTAACGGACGATGCTTGATGTTAGGCAATTGGTGCTGCTCCCGATGCTCTGCGCATGCAGCGTGTTGTGAGCTTCTACGAGAAGCTTCCCCGAGGTGCCGCCCCCGAGATCAAGGGCAAGGGTCTTCTCGGCCGCTACCAGGCCAAGTACTTTGGCAAGAACCCATCTGCTACGCGTACGATATAACCAAATTCAAACACCCCGGATGAGAAATACAACATTGGCTAACTTTCTCCGGACTTGCAGCTATCGTGCACGCCCTGCTTTTCCTCATCGGCATTGGCTACGCCCAGAACTACTACTTCCACCTGCGTACGTATATGCGGCCGTTGATTTTTGGTGACAATCATTGCTAACGGCGCTTGCTATGTATCTAGGCCACCACAAGAACAATGCGCACTAAAGTACTAGGGACGGTTTGTTGAAGCCTCTCTCAAAAAATGATGAGCGGTTATGTAAATAGACTTAGAACGGTGCTGTCATAGACACACCTGGGCTTCCTCATGTACTATCAGACACGCATTGAATACCTTTTTTTCTCCCGCTCGATAACACTAAAGTGATGCACAAACCTTGTTTATTTTGTTCACGATTTGACTTTTTTTTCCCTCCTCTCTCCTCCTTCTCTATGCCATTATGAACCTCTACAGCGCATGAGCAGCCACGAACAGTGACGGTATAGCAATCTGATAAAAGTGAGGTTTCTTAGACCAAAACTACTACTATTCCATATCCTTAATGGATGCCAAGCCTCTAGAACATGTGACTGGTAATTTATCATCATAGTCAGCCGGTGAACGTACCTGGAATTCAGAAGGCTATGTATGCATGAGTCACTACAAAGAGGATCTGCTGATGCTGACTGGCCGCCTGACTGACAGCTGCAAAGAGAAACGGTTAACAACTAAACATCACGCATTTTATACCATAGAAACTCGTTACAGTCGTCTATGAGGCATCGCCCGCTGCTCCCCAAAAAGAGTTCAACTCCCATTCGAGCATCATATAACGAATAATATAACGAATAATAGTAGGCTAATGGTCCTCTTTGGGATCTACGTGCAAAAGTTCAAGAGCACTGTGTAGCGGCTGCTAACCCTCCCAAAAACAGCACCCGTACGGGTCACTTTAGATCTTCAATAGGCGCCTTCCCACCTCACAATCAAGCAGGCTAAGCCTCTTTGGGTGGAGCAGCGCTGTGAACAGCGACGCACGGGCCTCCCATACAGGCCAAACTTTCCCACTCAGCGCTAGGCCACAACAGGCTCCTGCAGCTTCAAAATCAGGTCGCCTTCCACCTCACCATCGCTATTCCAGACACATCGCAGCCGAGTTCCTGATACCGGTAGCTACTCAGACGACTCCTTCCCCACGAACCCGAGCCTCATTGTGAGGCCTAGGAAGAGAGATTTCCCCGAAACCTCCGTTGTGCATCTCCCCACCACCTCCACCGTCCGTCTCTCTCCATTGCCAGCCTCGTTCGCGATTCCGCAACCCCCCTCCTCCTCCTTCTTCTCTTCCTCCACCTCCCTTTGCCGATATCGCGTTGTGGCCTTGCTTCTTGTGTGCGTTGTTCTAGGCAGACAAGTGCACTCGCAGGCCCTTTTATTAAGTCGAATTTCTGGAGAGGCGACTTGATTCTGGGCCCTAGAAAGAGAGAGTTCGCACCCTTACGGCTCCTACTGGCGCACACCTGCCACAACGACGGATGATGGCCGCTGAGCCCTCCACCGACAATTCAGCTGATGTGTTTGCCTCGACTGAACCACAACCTGTGAGGCGCCTTTTTTTTCCTTGCCAATCTAGATACCAAAAGCCATCTTTATGGTGGTGTTGGCGCAGGCTTGGTTTCTTATATTCTTCTAGGTGTAACGACACTGTGCTCTGGAGATATGCTAACATTATGCTTCTTGATTCGCAGGCCACCGACTCTCAACATGGCGAACCGGTACCGCCAACACTAAACGGAGGCTCCCCCCTCCCTGAAGACATCGCAAACAAGCGAATTACGAGTGTCGAAGACCAGATCAATTCTGCCGACGTTAGTGTGAGCGGGGGATCAGATACTGAGGCATCGCGCGCAAAAGATGGCGACAAGGGCCAGGTCCGCACTGGGGCCTCCACGAAAAAGCCTGCGACGTTCAAAGCTGTTTCTGTCAACAAGACCTTCCTCGCCTCTAAAGCGAATCCAAATGTCTCATCCAAGACGAGCGACAAGCCAGCCGCGGGCTCCAGTACCCCGCCGACTGGCTCCGCCACCTTGTCCATATCACGACCACGTTTAGTTGCAAAATCGGGGAGTGGTACGGGTAGCTCAACTCCAAGGTTCTCGTCACTGTCAAACGGCGGAAAGCCAGCGGCTGCACCTGACCCAAGTGTTGTGTGGAATAAGAATAGGCGTAGGTCAACCGACGTGGGAGGAAGCGTTTCTTTCTTGGCGCTGATTTAAATGATTAAACACATGCTTACGTTTTGTCTTTTTCTTTTAGCTACACCTGTCCCGGAGCCCAAAAAGTTGACGGATGAAGAGCTCAAAAAGTATGGTATTCACATGGCTAGTCGCCTAAATGAAGACGATACCCAGGGCCAAAATAAGTGGGCGGACATTGATGACGACGACGATGACTGGGAGCCTGAAGCGATAACTTGGGGAGATGGCACCAAGACAACTCTCCCCCATCCTGATGAGATCTCGACACGGGCACCAGAGCCTACAACAGATTCAATCAAAACTTCCGCCCAGGACAAGCCATCCTCTCCGGCACCGTCAGGAGTGGCGACTGTTACACCACTACCAAAGTCTGGAGGACTTCCGTCTGGGAAAGGGCTGGTTCTCAAGAGTGCTGCTCAGGAAAAGCCAGTCCTAGTTGCCAAACCTCCAGCACCACCAGCGCCCGCGAAATCTCCATGGGCTACTCTACCGCCTATTAAGAAAGCATCGCCTGGTCTTGTAGAGTCTGCGTATCCACCACGCGGTGGTCTCAAAGAGCCCCCTTTTGCCTCCAACATGGCACCTCCGCCTCCCAGAGATCCCATGGCTGATGATTATTCACGTACCTGGAGAGATAGGTCTTCATATGGAAATAAGGAGCTTTTCAACTCGCGGTCTGGTCGATATGAGCCTGTTCCTGATCGGCGCCCCTCGATGCGATCCGATTCTCAGACTAGATATCCTGCTCTATTACAGCGTGTACCTCCATCAGAGCACCCAGCCGAGCCTTCTGCTGCATTCCAGACTAGTCGCACGGTTCAGGAAGGCCCATTTGGACGACGTAGGGGGTCCTCCAATGTCAGCGGTGGCAGTGGATCATATCTTCAACGCATTGGTAAGGGGGGCGATGGCTCTATGCCGCCACCTCCCGAGCTTCTTGGTGTCCGTAGAGGCTCTCTAAGCGGCTCTGTGATAGAGAGCCCTGTTTCTCCTGTGGCGGCATCTGTGATGAGTCAAGGACAATCAAGACACCAGCCAATGCACGATATGTCTCCTCGGCCGTCTCCCGGGACAACATATGCTGCTCCTCATCATGGAAACCCACATGCTGAGATGAACAACGGACCTGCTCCTCACCAGCTTGAAGACGATATTGAATATCAGAAGAAACTTATGCGCGAGGGCGTTGAGCTTGCTAGAAAACGCCGGCAGGAGGAAGAAGCTCGCGAAGAAGCTGCACGCCGAGAGCGTATACAAAAGAAGCTCGAAGCTCTTGGACCTCCCCCGGAGAAGAAGAGTGAAGTAAAAGATGTGCCCAAGGATCGTGAGACGAAGCCAGCGCCGAATCAGCACTCGGCATCTGGCCCGCCAGCCGAAAGCCCAACTGCAGCTGAGAAACCTCCAAGCCAAGCAGATTCTAGTAAAGATGACGCAGTCACTATAACCCGTATTGAAAAGCCCGCATTCAGTCAGAAAGACGTTCCATCGGCAAACGTCGTCCCACCCGGCCCTACAGCCAGGCGGCTATCTCACAGCCAAGACACAGAATCTACCCACGTCTGGGGAAGTTCGGCACCTCGACCAGATCGGCTCGCATCATGGAATTCTGGGGCGCCACGAAATGTCTGGAGCTCTCCAGATAACAACAACGGGCTTGGGAATGGCACATTCAATCCCATTATCGGTCGCACGCCTGCTCAGCCAGTTTCAAGCTCTAACGCACCTGCTCCCATTGCCCCTCCGACTATCGCGCAATCATCTTCTCACAATCGAAACCAGGTCCAGTCAGTAATTGGCTCGCGTACTGCTCGGTATCCAAACCTGGGTAACGATATTGCGAGTAAATGGGTGACGGCCGTGGCTGAAAATGACAAAAAATTAAGTGCGGCGAAGATGGCTGAACGAGTAGGTCGGGACCGTCAACTAGCCGAACGTGGAGTCTCAGCGGAAGATGCTCAGCCTGCAATCAAAGATACTTGGCGCCCTGTTCATATTCCTGGCGATGGAACCAGACGCGTCATGAGTTCTACTGAGGGGAAGCCAAATGCCGCAGACCCGTGGAAAGTCTCGCGAGACGATCTCGCCAGGGGCGCTTCTACTGCAGATGATTCTATTTTAGGAGGTCAACCTACAGTTATTGGTGGCGGCGGCAGTGGCTCTGTCTTGCCTCCAAATGGCCCAACAACAACTCCTCAGTCACGACCCTCTCGATTCTTTCCCGCTAGAGATGTCCGTATGGAGATCGGCATGGCTGAACCATTGCGACCCTCTTCACCATCTCCTCCGCCGCCAACAATGGAGGGCCACCCAGCATACGAAGGGGACATCACACGCCCGCATGTCTCATTACCGAAGCCGCTACCAGTAGTCAAACTGCCTCCTGCTATGGCTGCTGCTCAGTCGTCTCAAGCAAAGCCAGTTAATACATGGGCCAGCCGGGCGGCTGCCAGAGAAATTTCTCGCGCCCCTATCCATCAAAGTCACTCTGTGCGACGACCTTCTGAGACGTCACATGAAAACTGGCAAGATAAAATCAATAATCTTCTGAACGGTGGGAAGACATCTCCACCAAAACACATGGGAGTAGATCCTGCCAGTCGGCATGCGCTGGACCATACGACTACCCAGACTTCCACAACCGTATCCCTACCTTTTGTAACGGTACAGCATTCAGCGGGAATTCCACAATCATTAACTTCAAAGCCAATGGCAGAAGAATGCTTTGAGGAGCAAGAAATGGGCTCTCTTCCGCAGATCAGACTCCCACACAAGGCACCAGAAGCAGCGTGGCAACCTGCAGCGGGCATAAAATCAATGCCCAAGAGGTTTTTCGTTCAGCCGACTGTAATGGAGCCATATTATTTTGCATCCGAGGTTGTTGGCGGCGGAAATGCTGTGCGAATCTACTTCCCAGGGATGAGTGAACCTAAGGTGGCCACCATCCCCTTTTCTGCGGCTAGAGGTGGACGAGGAAGCCATCGTCCATCATCACGACATCGAGGCGGTGGTCACGGACCTCGTGGAGGCCCTGGTGGTGGAGGTAGCAGCAGTGGCAACGGCAATGGCAACGGCGGAAACGGCAACAGTAACAATAAGAGAGAATTTTCGAATAACTACGGAGATTCGACGACTTCAAATAACTCTGGTCGTGGCGGTCGCGGCGGGTACCGCAGTCGCGGATCTGAAACCTGGAGTCGATATTCTCGCGATCAAGCTGCCTAGGCTGAACGACTCACAAACACCCTTGACCACTTTCTTGGGAAGCCCCGGTCTGGCCTTTACAAACCAACAACATAACGGCACATTATTTTATTTTGATTGTCCTCAACTTGTTGAGGCACCATACGATAGCTTGGACTTTTTTACTATTAACGAACGAGGATGAGAGTTAATTATTTTTTTTACTACTCGTCGTCTTTGTGTACACTGGGCTCATCCGTCTCAGATGGCACATTGGCAAATATGTACAATTTCAACACGCGTTATTTTTGACGTACATGATTGCGCATTGGTTTTCTGAAAGATATTAACCAGTGTTCTTCAAGGCATTGCGAACGGATAAGGGAACAGAGACAAAGGAAAAGGACCAAAAAAAGAGAGAGAGAGAGAGATGATCTTCCGTCTGCAATAAGGCTTGCTAAGCTGAGCCTGATTTTCATTCTTGTATTTGCCAGCCACACTGGCTACTACCTACCTACCAGTTCTAAGGGAAGAGGCATCGTCTACAGGAGCAACAAGGAGTGAGAGAAGACACACAAGCAACTTTCGCATCTCTCACGCTCGTAGTACGACTTTCCACAATCATAACGACCAAAAACCCTCTTTTACGCGATCTTTGGCCTCTTGCCAATCTGGTAGGGCTTCACTGGTAAAACTGTACGAGTACAGATATGGAATATGGTGTCCTGGCATATCTTGAGCCCGACCCCTCTAGCTACTATTAATGGAATGACGGACATTTGGGCTCTGGAGAGCTTGCAGAGCAGGCTTCTGGCGATTGTAAGGCCCTCCTCCCCCTTTTTTGGAAGGGAAGAAACGGTTGGGGAAACAAGGTACTCGTTCACATGACGTGAAGTAGTGCAATATTCTACAGAAAATATGCCAAATGTGTTGACTTTTTTTTGCTCATTATAACTTGTTTCCTCTCGTTGTGCCATATCAATATGCTACAGTGATGTGATGTGGTTTTATTATTTCTCGTAGATCCACTATGGTTTTTTCTATCATGTCATTACGTTAATGTATCCATGCATCCATCCAACATCCTTTGACATCTGGTCATTTTTATATACGTATTCCTCCAACTCCAAACTCCCTCGGTACTTGGTATATCATTGTATTACTGTTTCTTCCCTTCCACCAACTCTTGTATAACTTGTGCTTTCTCTTTCTAAACAGCTAGAAAGAGGAGTTGCAGGGCCGTCACGTAGATAGTGCCCAAGGCCAAGTACATTAAAACATGATTACTTTGTCTAAATCTCTTCAACCGCACAGTTGGGGTGCAGAACATAGACGACATTCGCAGGCGTAGCTGATGGGCCTGCGCCATCTGTGAGACCTTCGCCCCTGAGCGCCATGAGGATGTTGTCCTATTGGAAAGCGGAATTGTTAGATCATGTAATACAGTGAGTGAGAAATAGTGATATTGCAGATAAAAACTTACCTTGACCATCTTTCTTAGAACCATATTCGCCAGAGTCTTCTCCCTGTGGTAATCTTCTTCTCCATCCATCTCCTCTTCCTTCTGCTCCAGATACCAGTTGATGAGAACGCTGCCCTCGACACCGTCGCCGGTGCCAGCCTCATCCTCGTTCACTCTCTGGACAAACATATTCATCATTGCGACATACGTGTCATAAGTGATGGTGTGCTTCTTTCTAGCAGAGGCGACTTGATCTGCGCCATCTTGGCCTTCTTCTGCCATGGCAGCATCGCCTTCGTGGTCCTCCGCGGGGGTGATGCCAGAGGCCGCATCTGCAGCGCGACGAAGTGTCTCGTTGTCTTCGTGAGTATCGTCTGTCTCCTCCATTTCGACATCGTCATGCTCAACAGAGATGATACTTTGGCGCAAGAGGTTAAACGCTTCAATCACCATTGTAGGTGAAATTTCTTCAACGCAGTTGACCTTGGCAATAGCCTCAGAGAGACGAATCATACTTTCCAACTGACGAACCGTAATTCTGTACGAGTTCTTGCCGGCACCACCCTGGGCGTCATCAGCTCGGAGCTCTTTATACTTCTCAACAAGGCATTCTCTCGCCTCATCCGTAAACTCAGGACGGAATGTCCTTGCAAAGCGGATATATCGCTGGAGTTGTTCGGTGCTGAACTCAGGGGTGATGGCCTCGTCACGGCGCTGGTGGACTCTAACAATATGCTCAGAAAGGTGGCGGTCGAATGACTCGGAGCACTCATCCAAGACTACGAAGAACAAATCAAAACGAGACATAATGGGAGCTGACATGTTGATGTTGGCGCGGAGAGTAGTTTTACGGTTATAGCGACCGCCAACCGGGTTGGCCGCAGCCAAGATACTGGTGCGCGCATTGAGCGTTGCTTGAATGCCGGCCTTGGCAATAGAAATTGTCTGCTGTTCCATAGCTTCGTGGATAGCAACCTGATCAACAACATCCATCTTGTCGAATTCGTCAATTGCGCAAATACCATTATCCGCCAGCATAAGTGCTCCAGCCTCGATGGTAAACTCTCCCGTTTCCTCATCCTTGACAACGGCGGCTGTTAAACCAGCGGCGGACGAGGCTTTGCCACTGGTGTACACTGCGCGTGGTGCGAAGGAGCATACGTATTTGAGAAATTGGGACTTGGACGTTGAAGGGTCTCCAACGATGCAAATGTTGATATCACCTCTCAACTGCATTCCCTCAGCCGTGGTTTTGCTGACACCAGACATGAGCTGTAAGAGGATACCCTTTTTGACAACTTCATGCCCATACACTGTTGGAGCAATGGAGTTGACCAGTCGAGAATAGATATGATCGCCGTGGACCATAGATCGCAGATCCTCAATCTCGGCGGGATTCATAGACGCCAAAACTGCAGCTTGGGCTTCTTCCACCGACTCAGTACCTTCCGCAGCATTACGACCATTCTGAGTAAGAGCACTAATAGCATCTGCAGCACCACTTGCAGCAGACTGGCCTGTGGAAGTGGTATCAGGTGCCACCATGCAGGCAAGGAATGCCAAGCGATAAGTCAAATCTCGAACACCAAGGGCTTTGAGACCAGAGATACCGTTACCGCCAACATCAGCTCCACGAGGCGCACCGCGGTCGTCACGGACCGCTGTAGGCCGTAAACCAGGAAGACCAAGTTGGCTGACATCCGGTACGACAATCAAAGCACCAGTAAAGATGCATTTTTCACCTGCTTTGGCTCGATCAACAATCTCGCCTCTCATAATTACATCCATAGTACGGGGCATGCTGCCTGTGGGGATTTCAGAGCTGTTTTCCTGAATGCGGACCTTCTGCCAATCGACGAAAGTGCTATGCCGGATATCCAGCTGCCATGAGACACGGTTTTGACATGTCTGGTTAGGGCATTGTGTTGGCTCAGTGTATCGGAATGTTTGTTCGACGTTGGGGACGACAGAGCGGCAGGCTTCGCAAACAAAAGTAGCCAGAGACAATTCAGGTCGTACTTCGGACGTTCTGGTAACGGTACCGGAAATAGATAGCAGCTGGCCGATGTTGGCAGCTCTCAGGCCTCGAACTCGGGAGACCAGCGGCAAGTTATAAAACGCAATAGAGAAGAGCTTATCGGTCTGCTGGTGCTCGTTCTTTCTCTGGGACACATCGCTCTGGGTTGCTGAACCGTATTGGCTAGCGCCAGAGGTGCTCAGCTTGCTGGATGCGGTGGCCTGACGATGCTCACGAAAGTATTGAGCCTCATATTTGGCAATCATGTTGTGCAGTGCGGCGGTAAGGAAAGGGAGGAATCGGTAGTATTGACGAATGATACCGTCTGCAAGACTGCCATTCTCCCAGGCGGCTAGATGCTTATAGTCGACGTAGAAGGTAGAGAGTTGATATGTTCGCATGCCCCTGATCTGGGCAATATAGTACTTGTTCGTTGTGGCGGCACTAGAGGGGGGTGCACCTGACGAAAGAGGGTCTTCGATGAAGCTGGTACCCAATAGTTAGCAACAGTCGCTGGAAAACTGCTTCAAGCGTAAAACCTCACTTTTCGATGAAGCCCTCAAAGTGCTCCTGGACGAGGATACCAATTCGGTCCTCGACCTTGGGGATACTGGCCGCATCTGGAATACGCGAGCTGCGTGGAAGCTGGTCGTCAGCAAAGCCGTCGGCGTCGCCATAATCGTCACCACGGGGCGTTCCCATGTTCTCTGACGGAGGACCCCGCGGACGAGCTGATGAGGACGAGGGGAAGCCTCCAGGCCGCCTCTGCGGGGCTAAGCCGTCCGACATCATGAAGTTGGAATCGCCGGGGGTAGCCATTGTGGCCCTGTGAATGTAATCAGAATTGGCCAAGGGCAGCTTCGGCGAGAATGCGAATGCGAGGAGATGCGCAATTGAAGCAGTGCAGGTTGGGCCGTGCCTTGGGCAAGCTGGTGCAAAAGATTATCGCAGCCAAATTTGGAGGTGAAGTGGGCTGGATTTGGTTGGAGGGAGCAACGCGCGTGGAGCGCGTTTCAGGGATCCCGGTTTAGGGCTAGCGCGACGCGAAACTTAATTGATTGCATCTACTTGGAGCTTGAAGCACTCTAGGGGTTTATATCCTACTAAATATGCTATTTCTACTGGGTGTTGATGGCCAGGTCCTTTCTCCAGTATAAATTATAGTTTGAAGAGCTCTCAACCAGGAGCACGGTGAGGATCTTTCTCTTCCTCTTTATCGTTCTTTGCATTCCCTCCATATAGTGCGTGTAGCCAGTCATCCAGAGTTCCCCTTGCTGCTGGTCACTTCACCATGCATGCAAATTGTAAAATTCAATTACCTAATTAGGTATCAAGAGGCTCTATATGCCGCCATTCATTCATCGTATTATTCAAAAATTGGGCGTCCCCAAGTCGTTGGTCTTCTGCAGTTTAAGAGTGTGGGTATCATGAAATAATCGTGGTATGGCGCAGTTGCTGGCCATCGTATCGACGCTCATTTCGCATTCTCGCCGTCCTCGGTAGAGTATGAGTGTATCTGTAGAACAGAAAATTAAAATCTGCCATCCAATCTTCTGCAATATTTATGCATAAACTTACGCTATCCGCCACTTGAAGCCATTCCTCTACACCTCTCAGATAGGGATCGGACGAAGCATCGGCAAGCACATCGTGGGACCAGACAACGATCTTGTCGAATTCAGTTACAGCGTGCATTGTTCCGATTCTAGGAGCAGATTCGTCTTCTCCATCTTCTCCGACTATCATGACATCCGGCTGCTCGGCAGTGCTAGGTTCGTCGTCTTTTCGCTGGAGAACGACTCCTCGACAGTTCGCTGGTAATGATGCAGTTTTTCCCTGAAGTTTTCTGCCTCGGATGTAGACGGTTCTGGTTTCGTCTAGAAGGAAAGAAAATATCAGTCTGTCGTTGTAAACCAATCTTTGGAGGGTTTTGTGCTCACTCTCATCTACACTGGGATTCCAATAGGCTGAAGACGGCTCGATCGACCCGGTATGGTGGACGCGGCAAGGGAGTACGTTGACAATTCCCTGGTTTTTGGTAGCTTCATCCTTGCGGATTTCGAGCATTGGAGGTTGGGCCATAGTGAATGATAATTGGGTCTTGTATGGCAAGTTGAAGATGCTGTCCCTCAGCTCGCGTCGCATTGAAAG
Organism: Trichoderma evansii; assembly: GCF_050947405.1. Lineage (NCBI taxonomy): Eukaryota > Fungi > Ascomycota > Sordariomycetes > Hypocreales > Hypocreaceae > Trichoderma > Trichoderma evansii. Next base: position 123,151 of record NW_028145185.1, on the reverse strand, counting down.
CCAGACGCGCCACTGCTTAATTAGTTTCTTATCTAATCTGAGATCTGTCGGAGCCGCGATGCTGGAGCGTTTTCAGGCGCTAACCCGAAAATGGAGCTACCATGTGAAGCGCTACCGGGTAGCTTCTTCGATCCACGATTGTGGGAGCCGCTGCTGAAATCTCAGATCGCCAGCCAGCCACCCAGTTACACATATCGAGACAGATTATTCTCTTCGTGGACTAGTAACATCTATAGTTCGAAGTAGACAATCTATTACTGGTTATAGTTCAAGCCATGGTGGTTATATATGATGTAGCTAATATTGACTTGAGATGGTCTATGTCATTGGTCTTTGTTAAGTACTGCAGCAGAGATATTTCTTCATATTCCGGCCAATACAATCAAATTCTCTGACAGTAGCTGTAATTTCAAGAATTAGAGAAAGTAGAGAAAGAAAGTTCGAGAGCTGGATCTATATAAAGCAACACGGGCTGCTTTCTCTGTCAAACATTCCACGCGGGTCATCTCTCCCCACCTCTACTCGCTTCACTTTGTAAGAACAATATAGCAGTGGAAAACTCTTATAAAACATGTCAAAAATGTTAAGCCAAAGTATAGATAGATTGCGCAGCAATCTCGGTGGTCTAACATGGAATCCGACTCATAGGGTAGCCAAGTCATCCATTTTATCCGTCTTATCTCAAATACAGATTGGCACTCTGTTGCTGGTTGACGAATCGGACCAGACGAACTATATGTTTGGACAGAAAGATATAGAAGCAACGGAGAACACAGCTATGGGTGCTCGGCCTCGACATCGAATAAAAAACGTACCTCCTGTCAAGATTGTGATCAAGAAGGCAGAGTTCTGGATGCGACTTTTCTTATTCGCCGATATGGGGTTTGCCGAGGCTTACATGCTTAAAGACTTCGAGTGTGATGATTTGACTTCCTTCTTTCTGGTAAAACATCGCTCAATATATAACAATTTTGTATCAATTACTTATTCTTTTACAGTTATTCATTATGAATCGCGAACAGTTGAATAATGGTACTACGTGGTTTTCTCAATTCTCGTCTGTTGTGTCTAATTTGGCTCGGTCTACAAATACCCTTTCCAATGCACTCCTCAATGTTTCCGCGCACTACGACATCAGCAATGATATGTTTGCAGCGTTTCTGTCTCCAGATATGACTTATTCATGCCCAATTTGGGATTGCAGTCAACCAGACAGCGATGAGGCGTTGGAGTCTGCGCAGCTCAGGAAGCTCATCTATTTCATCGAGGGCGCAAGAATACAGCCTAGCGATCATGTTTTGGAAATTGGTACCGGATGGGGTTCATTCGCCATTGAAGCAGTGAAGAGAACTGGCTGCCAGGTGACAACCATAACTCTGTCTACTGAGCAGAAAGCCATGGCAGATAAAAGGATCGAGGAAGCTGGATTAGACGACAGAATCGAGGTGAGACTCCAGGATTATCGAGAATTGCCAGTTCCAATGATTCCCTATGATAAAATTATCTCTATAGAGATGCTGGAGGCCGTTGGACAGGATTACCTCACTGATTATTTCGACTGCGTGCACCGATTTCTCAAGCCCAATGGAGGCATCGCCATGTTCCAGTGTATTACAATGCCCGAAGGGCGCCATGAAGCATATTCTAAGTCTAAAGAGTAGGTATTGACCGAACAATTTTGGAGTTTCAAGCTTGCTAATCGCTCTAGTTTTATCAACCAATACATCTTTCCCGGCGGCTATCTCCCGTCCACCACCCAGATCCTGAACCACATCAGTCGTCAATCTCAGGGATCATTAGTCATTGAAAAGGTAGAAAATATCGGCGGTCATTATGCCAAAACACTCCGACTTTGGAGAGAAAGCTTCTTGGGTAGATTTGAGAAAACCATTCGACCTGCGCTGCTTAGAGAGCATCCTAATATGACCAAGGAAGCTATCCAAGTTTTCCGCAAAAAATGGGAGGTAAGAAAGAACACCGCATGGATTATTCTTGATACCTATTGATCCAACCAACTATAGTATTATTTCTCATACTGCGAAGCCGGCTTTCTCACCAAAACGCTTGGTGATGTAATCATCACAGTCGCTCGTGAGGGGTCATCAGAATTGATGGATGGGATTCCGTTGTAGGATTCAAAGAGATTTGTGTTCATCATGCCTTCTTCTTGGACTTCTTCTTCGAACGAGATCCGCTGGCGTTGGCCGTCTGTTTTGGAGCATATCGGTTCATATTATCCATATCAAAACCAGATTTATGCTTCCGAAACAAGAGCATGGTAGCTCTAGCATCCTCAGTGCTAGAGTGCGGACCACTTTGAATCTCGATACCAAGGATTTCTTTAGCAAGAATTTTTAATGCGGGCTTCCGTCCGTTGCCATACTTTTTGAAGGCCGGGTACTTGGCAGTATCGCGTATATTCCTTGGAGAGTGGCTGAGTTTGAGAGCATCCAAGTCATGCTTGATATCGTGACCAATTAAAATCCTGTCCTTGATGATGTCGTCGACTTCTTTTTGAACTTCGCTGAAATCTCTTGCGAATCTCATCTCTTTTTGGGATATTCCACTCACGGCCGTTCTCCAGTTGGTGACACGTTCAACCGGCTTCACATAGGAGTCGTAGAGTTGTCGCCCGTGGAAATCAACAGCACTAATGCGTGCCAGTGCAGATTCATGTCCAGCTGGCCCAACTCCTACCATCTCGCAGTCGATGGCGACATACTTTCCAATCTCAACTCCACTGGAAAGACCATGATTAACTTTGTCTTTCTCAGATGCGAGCATCATTGTGTTGCCTTTGACCCCTAGGCCATAGGCCTCTGCCAGATCCTCTGTAGAGACCTCATGATCCTTGGCCCATATCGCTAAGGAAGGAGATGGACTTTGCTTTGGCTTGTCTACCGTGGTTGAACTTTGGACGCCGCCCATTCTATGAGCAGAAGCCTTCTTCTTGCGACTTGGCGGCACACTGGATTTGCTCTCGGATTTTCCAATAGATTTTCTTTTGGCTGAGGATTGTAACTGCTCTTCAGCTTTTCGTTTTGCTGGTGGTTGGGAAGCTGCTCCAGCCTTTAATCGGGCTTGAAGTATTTTCCAATTAGAAGATAGTTCGGCCATCCTTACAGATATGGGCCGGAGAAGCTTTCTAATGAAGAAGAAGCCGCATCATGCGTTAATCATCTAAAATATAGCGGTGAACTTAATCTTGAGATTGAACTTGGTTTTGATCGTGAAGTTTGTAAAAGCAATCTCAAGCAACTATGAGTTTTATTACTATAAGCGTTACTTATGAATTTGGGGGATATCGCTGTACTGAGACACAAGGCTTTCACCGCCTTACGATAAACGATAAAGCTAAGCTAGAAACATGCGACGCTAAATAGGCCATGATATTCTGCCAGGCCCCTCGCATCGCATTCTCGGATTCCATCCAACCTTCATCAAATTTACAGACATTGATAAGGTTTCCATCATGGCTGGCGGCACCCCCCATGGTGAGCCCTCTGTCGGCTCCGACACCCCGCGCCAGAAAGGAAAGGCGACGCCGGAGACGCTGAAGATGGGCTGCATTGCTTGGGTCGAGAAGGATGGCCAGCCGCGACGAGCCGAAATTCTGAGCATAAAAGAAACAAAGTCTGGGAAGCATTTCTACTGCAACTTTGACAATTTCAACAAGCGTTTGGACGAATGGGTACCGGTTGCGAGAATCGACTTCACACAGGACGTCGAATGGCCAAATCCCGAAAAAGACAAGCCAAAGGACTCCAAAACCAAGAAAGTTCCATCAGCTCAACCGAAGAAGTCGCAAGTATCAAAGAAATCACAGAAGAGACCTGGGAAGCGCGAACAGTCTGTCAATAGCGAAGCTACAACACCGCACCCATGGACGGGTAAGTCTGATTATCACATACTGCATTATAGACGATTTCAACAACCAGTTCTGAATGGCGCTAACTGTTTGAATCGCACCAACAGATCTTAACGAAGCGCAAAGCCAGCGAAAATCCTCATCAGTGGGGCCGGAAGCAGACTCACAGGCAAACGTCAGTTTTGAAGCGAGCGCAACACCAGGTGCAGGAGACGACCTGCTCGCCGATGAAAAAGAAGAGGAAGACAAGAAAGACGATCATGGCTTTAGTCGAGAGGAAGAGATCGAAAAGCTGCGCACTTCCGGTTCAATGACCCAAAATCCGGCCGAAATTTCTCGAATCAGAAATATATCAAAAGTCCAGTTTGGAAAGCACGACTTATTCCCATGGTACTTCTCGCCTTACCCAGAGATTTTTGCGCAAGAAGATGTCATATATATCTGTGAATTTTGTCTCAGTTACTATGGGGATGAAATAGCGTTCACACGACACCGAAAGAAGTGTACGTTGCAGCACCCACCGGGCAATGAGATCTACCGAGACGACTACGTATCCTTTTTCGAGATCGATGGACGGCGGCAGCGGACCTGGTGTCGCAATCTGTGTCTCTTATCCAAGATGTTTCTCGACCACAAGACACTCTACTACGATGTAGATCCCTTCCTGTTCTATGTCATGACTACGCGAACAGATAAGGGATGCCATGTCGTAGGATACTTTTCCAAGGAAAAGGAAAGTGCTGATGCATACAATGTAGCTTGTATTCTGACACTTCCACAATATCAGCGGAAAGGCTACGGTCGTCTCTTGATTCAGTTCTCATATGAGCTGTCCAAGATTGAAGGCAAACTGGGCTCTCCAGAGAAGCCTTTGTCCGATCTTGGTCTCCTCAGTTACCGTCAGTATTGGTCTGAAAATATTCTGGATATACTACTGGGCTACAACGAGCGAGAAGAGAAGGCGACGATTGAAGCCATCTCGACGGCTCTCGCAATGACGACGCAGGATGTGGAACACACGCTGCAAGCCATGAAAATGCAAGTGTATCACAAGAGCGATCACAAAATCGTGATACCAGAGAAACTTATTGAACAGCGGGAAAAGGCAAAGCTCAAACGGAAGAGGGTTCTTGATCCACAGAAGATCCAGTGGAAGCCACCAGTGTTTACAGCATCAAGCCGTACGTGGGGTTGGTAATGTAAGTGTTGGCTTGGCAGCCAGTATGAAAAGATACGATTGTATATTGTTTATGGGAGTTTTGGGGGGGCACAGGCGCCTAGTAGGTTTTATGTTGATAGCCTTGTCTGTACTGAGCGCAATGGATGTCTCATCCTTTTTTTCCTTGTTAAAAGTTACTCTTAGATTGATGATACCCTCAACTCAAGATATATCCACCAAATGTTCATTATCCCATATCTGCTTTTGACCCTTGGATTTTGATTCAAGGCCATCCTTCTTACCTTGAATAAGTACGTCTTAACTGCGCTGTACCACTCGTTCGCCTGGCTACTTCAATACTTTTGATTATATCTACCACTTTAAATAGTAAATATTTATTAATTAATCTTCACGAAATTCACAACTGTTGGTGGCCTTGGAAAGAAACATTGAAGTTCGATTGTTTCGAAATGACGTAGTTGAGAACCTCGTAGCTTCCGAGAGCGGCAACGCAGCTAAAGCTGTCTAGCTCTGGGGGCGATAGTGCGATAGTGGGGGATTCTGTAGCGCATGCAGCAGCTGCTGTCAGCCAGAGCTTCTACACCTTCGAAGCAGCCATTCTTTTGTTCCTCCATCCATAACACTCGGAATTGGAAGAGGGAGACATCGCATTGGGGATTCACCTCGAGTTCAACAAAAGGCCAGCATGTCTCTCCAGCTATTCGCAGCCGCATTGCTGGGCATCGGCGCAGTGACGCCGGTCCATGGTCGAGACGACTCGCAAGTTCCTCTGCCCAACTACGCTGACTTCTGTCCTGATTATGCGCTCTACTCTACATATCCGCAGTTTGTTCCAACCCATTTGCCTGTTATTGTATCCCATTGGCATCTAGACCTGACCAAAAACGTAGTCGTCCCTTCAGCACTGGCCCGCTCGCCTTGCCTTTCCAGCGGCCCAGCCCACAATGCCGGACGTTTCAGTCGGACGAAATCGAGAGGGTCATCAAAGAGGTAACGTCCAGAATCAAGGACCCAGATCTGGCACGTCTTTTCGAGAATACCTTCCCCTCTACGACGGATACAACCGTGAAATTCCATACCAACGGCGAGAAAGAAACGGCCTTTGCCCGTCTTGATGGGCGGCGGCAAGACGATGGCGCATGGGAGGGACCTCAGTCGTTTATCATCACTGGAGATATCATTGCAGAGTGGCTGCGTGATTCGACAAATCAATTACGTCCTTACCAGGCCCTGGCCAAGAAAGATCCCGCCATCTTCAGCTTGATACTCGGCGCGATCAACACGCAGTCCGAGTATGTCATTCAGTCGCCGTACTGCAATGCGTTCCAGCCACCTCCAATTAGTGAACTGTCCGTCTCTGCTAATGGTCAGGACGATCTGGTGCACCCGGCATACGAGCCGAGCGTTGTGTTCGAGTGTAAATACGAGCTCGATTCCCTGGCGCACTTTTTAGCGCTGGGAAATGACTTTTACGATCACACCCAGTCAACTGACTTTGTAAACAAACGGTGGCTTCTCGCCGTCGAGACTCTCCTGGGGGTATTGAAGCAGCAGTCACAGTCGACATTTGATCCGGAAACAAACCAATATGAAAGAAACATCTACACTTTCCAGCGTTGGACTAATTCTGGCACCGAGACACTCAATCTCCAGGGCGTCGGAAACCCGCTGAATAGCGACACCGGGCTGGTTCGCTCAGCGTTCAGGCCAAGCGACGATGCTACTATTCTAGGCTTCTTCATTCCGGCAAATGCCATGATGTCTGTGGAGCTTGGTCGGGCTGCCAAGGTGTTGCAGGCCGCGGGTAAGAAGACGCTTGCTGGAAAGCTGACCAAATGGAGCGAGCAGCTCCGTGCTGGAGTATTGGAGCACGGTGTTATCAAGCATAAGAAATATGGCGATGTATTCGCCTATGAGGTTGACGGATATGGTTCTTCCATCTTGATGGATGATGCCAACTACCCTTCGCTTCTTGCTCTTCCAGTGATGGGATTCTGTGATGTGAACGATCCAGTCTATCAAAACACCAGGAAGATGTTGTTGGAAAAGAAGGGCAACCCATACTACTTGAAGGGCAAAGCTTTCCAAGGAATCGGAGGTACGTTATTTCCCACCAATTCCAGCAACTGAGGATACAATAATCAAGTTCTAACGCATCTTGTAACTTTTAGGACCTCACATTGGCTTGGAAAATGCCTGGCCTATGAGCCTGCTGCTTCAAGCCCAGACTTCAAACGACGACAAAGAGATCAAGGCATGTATCGATTTGGTATTGAAAGCATCCCCTCGCGGCCTTATACACGAGAGTGTGGATGTCAATTATGCGACCCAATACACGCGAAGCTGGTTTGCTTGGGCGAACGGCGTCTTTGCTGTGACGATTTTAGATTTGGCAAAGCGGAAGCCGCATTTGGTCTTTGGGCCCGGAGCTGAGCCGTATGAGATTTAAATAAATTGAGTGAAATGAGTAAATAAGATTCCTCTTTTATATATAGTAGTATAATGAATATAGCATGTTCAAGCTCTCAATACAGTTGGTGACTCAAAGAGTTCTCAGCATATGCAAACCCCACACTTGACACATGCATTGAGCTTCAACCAATGACTCCACAATTTAGTCTTCTCTGTATAAGCCTGTGAGACATCAGAACGGCAACGAGCAAGTCTCGGAAGTTCGGTAGAGAGTATATGGATATTACTACTTCCCGTCCCTTTTATGAGTCCCCGCTCTCATCGCCATCTCCAGGAGCTAGCCATCCTTACCCCAGAATATGCGCCTTTTGCGCGGCATATCGCGGTGTAAGGCACGCCCTACACTAACACAAGCTTGTAACTTCAAGTCCCACAACGGCAAGCAGCTCTCATTGAGATTAATAGCTCCAAGCAACTCTCAAAGACTCACTTCCTTGCATCTCATTGCGACGAAATCCACGGCCAAAATGTCTAGCCCAGGCGCTCCTCCTCCAGCAGCAAAGCCAAAGCAAATCAATTTATTGCGCGGATGGCCTTCACCTGATCTCCTCCCCGCAGATCTCCTTTCAGCAGCCTGCCAGCGCGTTCTGGCAGACCCTGTCGAGAGCGTCCCCATTCTGCAATATGCACCTGACCCAGGTTACGAGCCGCTGAGGGAGAGGCTGGCCCAGTGGCTCGGCCAGCATTATGGAGTTGAGCCGGATGCCAATCGCATTTGTATTACCGGCGGCGCAAGTCAGAATCTGGCTTGCATCCTCCAGAGTTTCACAGATCCGAATTACACCAGGGCTGTGTGGATGGTTGCTCCTTGCTACCACTTATCGTTCAGCATATTCGAGGACTCGGGCTTCGCGGGAAGATTGAGAGCAGTGCCAGAGGATGACGAGGGGTTCGATATTGAGGAGCTGGAGAGGAGGTTGATCGCTTGGGAGAGCGCAGAGAAGCTCAAGTCACAACAGGAGGTGAGTATAAAGAGTCATTCCCCCATACGAATGTCTATCCCTTGCCATATGTTTTCGACCCAGTTTATTGGAGTGAATTTGGAGCAGTAGAGCTGACATTATTCTCTTCCTTTCAATTTCTGCTTCTCAGCCTAAGCCGTTGAAAAGTCATGGCCCGTTTAGAAAATTCTATAGGCATATCATCTACGTTGTGCCGACATGCTCCAACCCATCAGGAAAGACAATGTCAGTCCACCGACGCGAGAATCTTGTTAAACTAGCTCGGAAGTACGATGCTCTCGTGATCTGTGACGACGTCTATGATTTCTTGCAGTGGCCACTCGTGGGGCCTACTGCTATTGAAAGACCGCCAGAAATGAGACTACCCCGGCTGTGCGATATCGACATGTCATTGGGTCAGGCAGAAAATGATCCTCAAGGTTTTGGACATACAGTGAGCAATGGATCCTTTAGCAAGATTGCGGGACCAGGCGTTCGAACGGGATGGGCAGAGGCTACTCCAGCTTTTGCTTTAGGACTATCCAAGACGGGATCTTCCATGTCTGGCGGTGCTCCAAGTCAGCTTTGTGCCGCGATGCTGGCCGATTTGATTCGGACTGGCGAGCTGGCGAACTTTATCGAGACCAAGACTCGGCCGGCATTACAGAGGCGACATAAGATTATGATGGACGCTGTAAAACAGTACTTGGTTCCCTTTGGTGTCATACCACGCGAATCCAGCATACAGGGCGAGAGCGTTTATGGTGGCTATTTCGTATGGCTTACACTGACTCAGGGGCCACCAGGACTGCTAGTCTCAGATGCTGCATTAAAAGAGGAGAATATCGTTCTTGGAAGAGGAAACATGTTTGCGGTTCGAGGGGACGAAGAAGGTGCGAAATTTGACAACGAGATCAGACTCTGCTTCTCCTGGGAACCCGAAGAAGCGCTTGTCGATGGCGTCCGGAGACTTGGGCTCTTGTTACAACGGATGCAGGCCAACATCGGTTATTATGAGAAATTAGTAGCGGGAGTCAAAGATAGTGATCGTCCCGTCAGCAGTTGGGTATAATTTGAACTCAAGTGAATAGCAATGGATGAATTATGATGTATTAATGTAGATGGATAGCATTAGCTCTGTTTCTCTCCTGGTCTGTTTGTCTAATGTGAGATTGGTTACTTCTTTGAGAAGAATGACATGATATTGCCTTGACTCCCACTCTTCGCAGCGGGTGCTGCCTTCTTTGACTTCTGTGTTGATGAAGCGGGTGTTGCTGAAGGCGTCGGCTTCGTGGCTGGTGGAGGAGCTTCGTCTTCAGAGAAAGACTCCCATGCAGCCTCCTGGATGGTTACTGTATACGAGATTTAGCCAAGTCCTGGCGCAAATATGATCAAGCAGCTTACCCATGTATCCCTGATCATCCAATATGCGCTTTTTCTTCATAACCCGCCGCTTACCTCTCCGGCGGCCATTGCTGGAATTTGATATCACCTCTGCAGGCTCTTTGTCCTCTTTAAGCTGCTCGGGTTCGGGTTCGGGTTCAGGCTCCGGCTCCGGCTCCGAGGCCTCTTCCATTTCCTCATCTGATTGCTCGTCTTCCTTCTTGGCCTCTTCCCTTTCGTCTGCTTCGTCTTCAGGATCTTCCATCATACGCAAAAGCTGCTCTTCACGTTCCTTTCTTGTCCGTTTCAATGCCTCCAAGTCTATTGACTTAGAGCCGGGTAGATCTTCCTCATCAGCTTCGCCATCATCAGACAGAGCCATGCTAGTGTCCTCGTCTTTAGCCTTGGGTTCAGGCTTAGGCTTGGGAGGCTTTGCTGCTGCTCTGGCAAAGGATTGCATGATACCTCCAGAAGAACCTCGTTTTAGTGATGCAGGAGGTTTCTTTCCAGCACTTGATGATGGAGTGGAATCGGCAGACGGAGCTTCTTTAGTCTCTTGCTTGACTTTCTCCGCTTGAGTGGGTTTTGGCGTGGCCGATTGTGTCTCCTGTTTGGCAGTTTTAGGTGCACTCGGGGTTGGGGCAGGAACTGAAACTGGTGGACGGCCCTTTCGGTCCTTCTTGCGGGCTTTGGGATTCGCGATTAATCCATATGTGTCCAGCATTTTGGCAGCATCTTCAACCTTCCTATGCTCAGACAGCGATTTTGAGACGTCAGATAGCAGCGCCAAGTCTCTTTGAGGGAAGGGAGCCAGGCTGTAAATATGCAGAGATGTGACTTCTTCATATTCGGCCAATGCATCTACACAGACCATTAGCAAAAACTGCCACTGCTTCACTCTAGCACTGTGGTCTGACCTTTTAGACCCTCTTCAGCTACTATGGTAACTGTTTTGGTGGGAGCATAATCAGAGAGAGGTTCAGGTTCAGGTACTGAGCTGTCCATCTCAGCATCGGCAGCCTCTGGCTCTCGGTCTTCCGTTTTGGATCCATGGATTAAGTAGGTGGCATGAATCGAGTTTGCTTTAGAAGCATTCTGACTCTCATAAAATTCATAGAGTTTTCTAAAATCTGTATCAGACAATAATTCATAATAACATCATAGGGAGCTGAATTTACTGTTTAGCAACATTCACCCGAAGGTTGAGCGCTCTGCTTAGCAGACGATATGTCACCTGCGCCAAACATAGATTCTTAGTTAGAGATTCCCAGCACTTATTGCAGCAATTGAAAGCGCATCTAAACTTACCGGCACCTCCTCACTCAAGAGCCGATCAGAGAGATACTTTTTAGTGTCATCCATGGCTGCGCTCTTTCGTTTAGTCTATAAGCCAAAGGTGAAAGGCAGACTATTCTGTATAGCTGGTCACGCAAGCTTGCAGTCTCAACTTGGTAGCTCTCCAATTGGGCCCACGCGCGTTCAGCACTTAACACGAACTCACGTGGCTGTCAATTTGATCTGTCCGCTTTGCTGCATATTTACCTCTTTAATGCAGACAAACAACCTTGAGGGCCGCTTTAGACGCTGCATCGGGCTATGCATTTAATACGTATATGCATATAACAAATTAACTTCCGACCCTCCAACGCGTCGGTCGCGACGACGGCGCATTCAGAATCCTGGTCGTTAATGCTAAGCTTTGTCTTTGCTTTGCTTTGCGCTGCCACTCGATATTCGGGGATAATTTGTCGCCCCTCTTGTGTTACAACCAGAGTATTGACGGCACCGCGCTTTGTAAAACTAGTCAATCCAACATATTGCTGTTTCTTTTGCTTTTTTCTTCTTTTGGATAGTAAGATCTATCTGCCTTTATGGCCACCTCCGACGATGTTCCAGATTCTACCGACTGGCTCTCAACACCACTTTCTGGCTTCGCAGCTGTTGAAGCCGCTTTGCGATGCCAAGTGTGCAAAGATTTCTACAAGACACCGATGATCACCTCATGTTCGCATACGTTCTGTTCGATCTGTATTCGAAGAGCATTGTCCAACGATGGCAAATGTCCCATGTGTCGGTCGACGGAGCAAGAGTTGAAACTTCGAAGTAACTGGTCCGTGGAGGAAACAGTAGAAGCATTTACCAAAGCACGGGCAACTGCGCTGAATCTTGCGCGCAATCAGAGACCGAGAAGCCAATCACCGAAAAGGAAAGCCTCTGCGGATGCGCATGCGTCTCACGAACCAAAGCGACTGCGCACATCAGCTAGATTAAGTAAAAATCGAGGAGAGCAGGCAGTAGCAACGACTCCGACCATGACGGCTGAAGAACAAACTGTTCCCGATTCGAATAACGAGGACGAGGACGAGGACGAGGAATATGTGCCTGATACTCGTGAGTGCACAGACATGTCTTCAATTTCTAACTTGACGGCTAACAATGTATTTTCGCAGCGAATGGTCTTGTGCCCTGTCCCATGTGTAACAGAAAGATGAAGGAATGGCAGGTGTTTGGACATTTGGAATCTTGTCCAGGCCCTTCGGCAGCGGCGAATAACCCAAGCAATACTGCTGTTTCTGAAAACACGGCCTCTTTTGGGCAATCTCAGCGAAAACAGCAAAAGACACTCGAGCGACTCCCTCCCCTCAACTATTCCATGTTAAAAGAGCAGGTACTGCGGAAAAAGATGCAAGAATTAGGGCTCAACAACCAAGGGCCTCGTATTCTCTTGGAAAAGCGCCATAAAGAGTGGTTAACGCTATGGAATGCGAATTGCGATGCGGCGACTCCGAAGAAGCGCTCAGAGCTCCTCCACGACATGGATGTCTGGGAACGCACCCAAGGCGGTCGAGCACCAACCACTGGCCGCGTGATACAGACTGCAGCAGCGATCAAGGACAAAGATTTCGATGGTGCTGCATGGGCAACCAAACACGACTCTTCATTCAGAGACCTTATCGCGAGCGCTCGTAGGAATCAAAAGGAGGCAAAAAAGAAATTAGAGGAGGCAAACGAATCAACCAGCGATCAGCTGCAGAGCTCAAGCCAGCCTCCAGACTTAATGGTTATTTCATCGTCCCAACTTCCAGCCTCAAGTAATCCAGCAAACCAAGGAAATAGAGAAGAGTCAGGAAACACACCAGACCTACAGTCGCTGCCCCCTGACGTTGCTGAACCAATGGCTTGGGAGGCTGCACAACCGCCAATAGACCAAACACCAACAACCGAGGTGTCAGAAATAAGTAATATAGCGGAAAGCAGATAAATATTAGCGTGTGCATATTCTGATAACAAAATAATGATACCCATCTGATTCGAGCGCAGTCGATCGGGGATAATGAATATAATGAAGAAATCATAGCGCCTCACAAACACTCCTGGTGAAAAATTGCTTCTATTGAGACTATAAAGACCCTTTGATCATGCTGGTTGTCGAATAATAAAACCTATGTATCAATCACGCCCTTGCCGATACCTTGAAATCGGTATATAGCCCTGCCTTAAAAAAAAAAAAATGGCCTTGTAATTCCAGCTTATGAGTAATTTCGAAAGATGACTCTTCCTCTTTATAGCTTCCTTCTCCTCTAATTACCGAGTGACAGATTCGCAATACCCGTCGCTCTAGTTGGTGATTGAGCCCCTATTCTCTCTGCATCTTCTGCTGGTACGGATGGCAGCTCATCTAGCTCTTTCCTAGCTCTAGCAGCTTCCCTAGCCTCCTCCTTGCGGCGTTGCTTCTCTTCCTCTTCCTTCTTCTGCTCCATCTCCAAGGCTTCCAGCTCATCATCAATCTCCCCTTCATCTACAACCATGCCAGTAGGCTCAGACAAGATGGCAGTTAATTCATCTGTGGCGCTCATTTGCTCTCTAAGGAGATCCACTGTACTCTCAACCCTTTCGGAGCTGCCAATCTGGGCATTAAGGTTCTTCAGCGCGCTAGCTGATGATTCCATAACCTTGACCAACTGCACTTGGTCGGAAGCCTGCTGTAGCCTCGAAGCCACCTCTTCAAGCTGGTTGAGAGTGGCATATCGTGTTGATAAGGAAGATTCGGCTCGTTTCTTCGATTTGAGCGCTGCTAAAGCTTTTACGCGATTCTTGCGTAGAACTGCATCCCTTGCCTCTTGATCCAGTTCGTCTATCCGCTTGTTAAGTAGACCGGTTTGATGTTCCAGGCTATCCATCAGCTCTTTTATACCTGCGATGGACGCATCTTCCTCAGTAATTCCTCGTTCTTCGCCAACTCCCCGGATGCGGACTGTATCGCCGTTGTATTCGATCATATCCTTATCTCGAGAGAGGAATTTCAACAACACATCGAAATCTGTCGCGGACAGTCGCTGATCTTTAGCCAGCACTGATTCGAACAATATCTGAAACTGAGCTCGGGTAAAGACTCTGTCATATCGTGACGTTCTTTCGGCGATCTTCTCCCCCAGCTCCCGGCTGGTTGCTTCTACATTCTTCATGACAACGTAATTGCCCTTGGGTATCTTATCTTCGCCTCGAGTCGGGTCGATAACTCCTATCTGCCGCAGGGCCCATCCCATTACATTCCATGGTACCTGTGACCATCCCTGCTGATGTTGATATATATTCTGGGTTGACTGCAGGAAAGTCTGCAGAGGAATCAGATCCCTTTGTGCCAACGCTTCGTTTATGACAGTGCCGAGCGCCAATGGCTGGCCGAACTGCTTACTACTTAGCGACCGTCGTAGTGATTCGTCGATGTCGAAAACGAGGGCGCTGGACGTGGAGCCCTGGCGAGATAATAGCCCTTCAGAGGCTAGTCTCGCGAGAGCAAGTAGCCAGGCTGAGATGTTCGCGTGGTAGCCATCTGGATTTAGAGTCTTTTGTGAGCGAAAGTCGGAATACAGCGCAGGGAGTCGAGTTCTACCACAGTTAGTACCAATCCTACGTGATCATCTGAAGAGGAATGGATGATGGAAGCAGATTGAGCATCACTTACTTGCGGAAGCTGGGATCGTGCTCGACAAGGTAATCAGCTAGCTCGCCCATTTTGATGTCACAAAACAACCACAACAACTATTTCGATTCCTCGCGCTGCAAACAGATGCGCCTATAATGTCGCTTCCCAGATACTTCTCATGAGCATTGATGAAGGAATTGCATGTGTACTGTCTCGCGACTAATACAACTGCCGGTGTGATGACAGGCAAACGTTCTTAGCGGGAGCTATGCCGCTAAGGCGCTTTAGCTTTACTGCCCGATTCTTTGGCGCATGTGATATCACTCTTATCAGCCACCTGTGTCACTTTGTTGATCCAGCTACATTTACGAGGGAGCCAAAGCAATTGCATGCGCATATATGGTCTATCTAAAAGAAAAAAGGGCCTGCCTTTCATTCATCTACACTCGGAACTGATAGATACAATATCGTTCAAGCCAAGGCTTATTATTAATAACGGCCCATTAACACCACAACACTCGGACGAAAAGTAGACAAAGAGGAAAAGCCTCCCCATAATTCATATGTTTGAACGGTTCATCTTTCATCAGCGCTTGTAACCATTGATCCATTTATCCTCCTCGTAACTAACCCAATTCCATTATCCTATTCAAAGCCTTCTTTGTCTATATCTTCATTGGTATCTTTGCTCATTTCCTCATTGTGCAGGGGTGCCGTTTCCAACGCTCCGCCGCGGGCTAGATTGCTTGCTCTCCTTGAGCGCATATCGGTCAACGCCTCGCTCTCTTCGTCTATGCCGTCGTCAATCGCATCCTCTGGTATGCCCCGATCATGCCCAGCCGGAAACTCCAGTTTCTCTGTTAGCTCACGCTGCAGCGAGTCCATGGTTTCTCGAGCGCTTGCAAAGCGTGATATGGCTTGGCCGTGAGGGAGCGTTTCGTACATTCTCTTGGATTCATTCAGGCATCGTTGAGCCGGAATATACTTGGATTGTTGGGCCCAGGCTCTAGCAGCAAAGACGCTCCAGGCTGCTGACTTTCTCCGTCGACTGCCCCAGCTCCAACTGCCAACACCAGGCTTGGAGGCATAGCATATTGCCAACCGCTCTTTGACCAGGGCATCTCCGATCCTACCCAGGATCTTTGATTCGAGTAAACGAGTACACCATCGTGCGGCATCATCGATACTGGAGCCTCCTCTCAGTCGCAGGAGCTCTTGGGCCAAAATTAAAGTCCGTGTGGCGCCATATGGAGAGCTGCACCGTGTATTATACGAATAGAATGCCGACTCTAGCATTTGATCCACAGTCTCCGCGCGGCTCTTAGATGTTAATTGCTGTGGCATGAGGAGCAGGCTAAGAGCAGCCATTTCATTAGTTGCGGCGTGATATTTCCAAGCTTTTGACTCGCTAAAATCGGATCGTAGTAGGTCATAGGTTGAATGAGCCAGCTTCCAATCGCGTAACATAAAAGCAAAATCAGCCAGCTTTCGCATGATGGCTTCAGATGTATCGGCACGATAGAAGCCTGAGGGATCATAGCCGTCCTTGCTGGTATTGATGTTGTTGCTGCTGGATGAGGACCGCGAACTGCTGCCGAACCCCGTCCATCTTTTTGATAAGCTCATAAATCTTCCGGTAATTCCCCTACGCCTAGAGGCAACTTGGTCGTTCCAGATCGTGGCATGGCGTTCCATGGTGGGAATAATCGACTGCAGCAACATTTCGCGCACAAACGTGCGGATGGCAGTAGCATCTGATTCAAAAATGTACCGTGATGGATCCTCAAAATCCTCATCGTTCTCGCTTCGCCGGATTTCTGCCAACTCTTCAGGTGCAGACATCCAATCGCTTCGGGGGAGGGGGATGCTATCATCGTCGGTTTCCACACTCTGGCTACATCGTAGCCTCAACAGGTGACAATGAAGTCCAAGGTGTCGCTTCATTTGATCAAATAAGCCCATAGATCTCGTAATGTCATCATTCTCCTCATCGTGAACCAATACGTAGTATCTTAGGTAATCCCCATCTACCCACGAGGGCAATTTCTTCTCGCCTTGGCTGGTTTCAGAGTACAGTCTCCGTAACTCTTCTATAGGGGCAGGATTGCGAGAGCTGATAGCTATGATGCAAGCTACGGGATGAGCAAACGTTTCGTGCGCCGAGATGGGCAATCCTGATAAAAGTCGTCGTAAATACAAAGCATAGTATGGTGAAGCAGCCTCAGAATCCGAGCCATATCTCATCATGATACTCTGGTGCGGCATTCCAAGAAAAGATTCCTCTGCATAAGAGAGATGTCGCTCAACAACGTTTTCGATATCGTTTATGACTGATCTATTACTGGCACTTCTTTCCTGCGCTCCATTTGGATTTCGCGGCGGCGGAGCTTGCTGAGAACCGGATGATAGCGCATCTGGACGCTCTATGTTTTCGCCAAACCGTGTGAACCGTATAGAAAAGTCTTCATATATTCGTCCAACACCGTTGCTATCCCTAATATTTACCTTTCCTTGGATGTTTTCCCCAAATGGCCGCAATAACTCCCACAGTCCATTTTGGAAACCCTTCTCACGAATTAAAGCCTCTGTATCCCGCGAGGCGCAGACAGATACATGAGGCACAAATGATTTAAGGATCAGATTCAGTGGTTCGCCAGGATCATCTCCGACATTCTCTGGTAACACGCGGTTCTGGCCTATGTCGAATACAGTGCTCGACAAGACTCTGGATGGAGATCCCCGCCCCGCAGGCGACATAGACCTTGATCCTGGAGGAGACAACGTCGAGGCGTATAAAGAGGCTGCAGAGGGGTTCGATTTTCGAAAGACAAGCGATGATTCCGAAGGAGACGTTGGGAAAGGTTCAATCGTCGAGGTTGAATGCCTCATATAAGAGAATTTTGCGGCGGGGGCTGCCGCGGGCAGCGCCTGAATCGGTTCCGTAGACGATTCATCTTGAGGCCGTGGCATGAAGGCGACTTGGTGCGGTGATTCCGCGCAGACAATTCAGGCGCTTGTGGTGACTTCATGCGGAACGAGGGATCAGAGTAGAGTCGCGGGGGTCTGACGTCGTGATACGGCTCTGCATATTCCGCTTGCGAAGCGTGCTGGCGCTGGGGCGTTGCGAGATGTCACTTGCCTTGATGCCACGATCGGCTTCTCATATGATATCAAAAGCCCCGACTTCTGCTACGTACCAGCACCGCCCCATATTTCTGTACCGGGGTGTCGGCTCTCCGTTCCCCGATCAGCTTCGATATTTGCATAGCGAGAGGTACCTACATAATAGTACGACTTACTATCCAATTATAGCAGCAGCTCTATATTAACAGTCTCTCTATCATCTTGTGATTGAAAGTAGCTGAAGCTATACTTTTTTCATCGATATGCCATCAGATCTTTCCAACTACTTGGCTTCAAAATATCTAGTTGCTGATCCAAAACCAACAAAGAAGAGAAAGCGCAAGCAAGCAAATGCAGCTTCAGGCCTGCTAATAACCGATGACGACGATACAGCCTGGAAGGATGGCTCCGCACAGGACGATGCAGACGAGGACGGCCCATTGACCGTCACTGGGACGACTGCTGAGTTCAGAAAAGCGAAGAAAAGCAGTTGGAAAGCAGTAGGGAGCGGTGGAAATGCCCAAGACAAAGATGACAGTGCCGCGGCTGCGGACGCAATCATCGCGTCTGCCGCAGCAGAGAACGATGCGGCAAGAGCTGCTGACGACGAGATGCCGATTGTCGAAGACAATGAGGGCGTGACGAAAATGAGCGACGGAACACATGCCGGCTTACAGAGCGCCGCCGCGGTCTCGGCGCAATTAAGACGGCGGCAGCAAGAGGAACGAGAAGACTTCGAGCGCCACCGGAAAAACGCAAAAGAAGAGGAGACAGTTTATCGAGATGCCACCGGACGAAGAATCGATATTTCTATGAAGAGGGCAGAGGCAAGGCGCGCGGCGGCTGAGGCTGAAGAAAAGGAGAGGCTTGCCATCGAATCATTAAAGGGCGATGTTCAGCAAGAAAATGCGAGACGACGAAAGGAGGAGCTTGAAGATGCCAAACTCATGACCTTCGCCCGGAAGGCTGATGACGAAGACATGAATAGAGAGCTCAAAGAACAATCAAGATGGAATGATCCTATGACACAGTTCATGGCTGAGAAAGAAACAAGTCATGGAGGCAAGAATTCAAAGCGTCGACCAGTCTATTCAGGGACTACAGCTCCCAATCGATATGGCATCAAACCGGGATACCGATGGGATGGCGTGGACAGAGGCAATGGGCTTGAAGCAGAGCGGTTCAAGGCAGCAAATCGCCGTGAACGGAACAAGGGACTGGATTACGCTTGGCAAATGGATGAATAGTAATAATAATGATGATAGTATATTTTATATCATGAGATACCCTACGAGAACTGGGATTGAGTAGTTTGACGGCGTGATATTCGACGCGTCATCGCTATAATTCGTTTTCTTGAAAAAGACAAGTAGAAAAAGAAAAAGTTTAACCCGCCGTGAGGCTTGCGATTAACTTGCAATCAATATCTCAACAACCTAAAGATTCCAACGCAATTAGTTTCCAGCGAGGTATGTCATCTTGGATCGAGAGCAACCTCATTTCCTACGGCGCAGGCGCTTATCCGGCCCATAGTCGCACAACTGCTTAACAAGTCCGATCCATTCTTGTCTGGGCATTCGGCCCGGACCATCTCCAACGCGACCCTGGAATAGGTTGATGAGATCACCAATAGTGATTCCATCTACAGGTATCTTTTCCAAAATTTCCCACGATTCAATAAGCCCACCAGATGAGGAGGGAGAAGCACCTGGTTCGTAAGCAGTTAGTATAAACAGCGACATGGTGGCGTTCAACGGAAAGGATATAAGCTCACCAGCTTGAGCAGGATTTGGGCTGCCAGCCCTGGATGCGGAAGGCGTTCCCCTTGAGCTGCCAATGAGCTTGATCTTCTTTTTCTGCATCGCTCCATCTGACATCTCTCCCGCTGTGAATTCCCCGTCACTCCCAGAGCCCGCAGTAATCTTAGGACGGCGGACAGTGTTGGCCTGTAATCCAGGGGTGCTTGGTCGGCTATCAGTAGCAGCTCCCGAAGCCTTTTTCAGCTTTTTTCTGGTCGACTCATTGCCGCTTGACTCTGACAAAGCAGGCGAACCGGCACGTTTCAACGATTTTCCTTTCTTGCTCATCTCAGACAGCTTCTGCTTGCCTTGCGGAGTGGTGGAGCCTTTCGCACCCTGCGATTTAGACTTATCTTTGCCATCGCCTTGGCCATCTTTATTCTCTCCTTCCTTTTTCTCGTCTTCTTTCCCAGCTTCCTCTTCTTCGTCGGAGCTGTCATCGTCGCTCTGTGGGGATGGTATAAGTGATGTGTCAGTGCCAAGGGTGGTAACAGGGTGAACTTACTGAGCTGCTCCATGGATTGGAACCGGAGTTGTCGCTCTCATATATATCTTCTCGATCTCTCTTGATTAGAGCCTTCTTCGTTGTCTTGCCATACTTTTGTCTCTCCAGCTCCTCTCTTAGCTGCTCTTGCAGCTCTTTGTCGACTTCCTGTTCGTCTCCCTCACCAAACAGGTTCGCCCCCAGCTGCTCACGTCGAATTCGCTCTTTGGAGTCCTTCGTGTCCTCATCATCGGCATTTCGTTCAAAGTGTGGGGCCTCGTCATCATCCTGGAATTCGTCACCCGAGATGTCAAGCTCGTCGTGTTCCATCTTCTCTGCGCGTGAAGCAGCCTTGAATGTATCACTTTCCGTTTTAATCATTTGGCCCCGTCCGTACAACATCCGTCGTGTAGCTTCAAGATCGTTCAAGCCCGCCTTCTTCTCCTCGTCCTTCATAACCCAACGGCCAACGTCAACCTTGCGGTTCATGAAAGCTTCCGCCTGATCTATCGTGAAAGGCTGGAATGGAGGCTTGGCGTTAAACTTGTAGCTTTTTTCCAATGGAACCATGCGAAAGACTGACTTGTCAATCATGAAGGCGACGCTGGATTCAGATAGTGCAGCCACGTAGCTACCAACCCACACGTTTTTCCCATCTGCGTCTTCCAAGTGCCACGGTAGAGCCTCCTCATATCTCAAATCAGACTCTTTCTTCGCAGCTGATGTTTTTGGGGCTCGGTTAAACATGGTCTTCTCTTCCTTCTGTTTCTTTGGCCGCTTTGGAACGACCTCTTTAGCTACGGGCGCAATCTTGGCTTGATCGATAGCCCTCTGGGCCTCTCTTTCAGCCTTTATCTGTGCCATCCTTTCTGCTTCTTGCTCATCTACTGGTGGTCGTTCGGGCTCCTCCTCTTTCACAACTCTTCCGGGAGGGGGTTGGCGAGCATCACGTCGATGTAGAGTTACAGGCCTGGCAAATTCGTCCTGATCCGTCGGATCAACAGGCTTGTCGCCCAATTTGGTCTGGGAGAACTTCATGAGGTGATATCGGATTCCATTGAGCAAAGCCTTTTTAGTTGTCATGATAGGTATATCATTGAAAGGGTAAGGAGGGGGCGGCTCGCTCCATCCGCCATACTGTTTTCGCAGTTCTTCGATATTAGGCTTGGTTCCATTTGCTGTAGCCTGTGCCGAACTCGACGCTGCGTTATTTGTAGGCGGTCGATTGGGTTTGGGAGCTGGCTTGCGTGATGACGAGACAAGTGGGTTGACAGGCTTCTTCCGAAGAGGACGCAGAGGATTCGGCTTTTGCCGCGGAGGGCCATTGGGGTTTCCGGACGGTGCGCTCATTTTGATGCTGGAGTGGGCATTGACTACTGAGATTCGAATCGAGGAAAAAGGCACGAAGCCTTGTGGCACGAGCTTGTCGTGCCTCCGCTGCTAAACAAAGAGCTATGGCAAATCACGGTAGCGCACTAGATAAAGAGGTGTCGTAACAAAGAGCGCAATAGATGCTGTTCGAATAGCAGCTATTGCGTCTGGTTGCGGGGCATAGAATGCTGCTATCGAATAGGCACAGCTACGGGAGGGAAGATGTTTGATGGATGCGAAAGTGAAAGAGAGTAGCAGATCGCGAGCGGCTTGGTAGTGCTAGTAGTAGGCAGTAGCTCAGCTCTCTGTTCGGCGACCAGCCGGAGAACTGCCGTGGCATGGGCACTAACTATGACGGCTTGATGACAAAGGCAGAGCTCCACGTCATGCTAATTGTCCAGAGATTCACAGCTAGCACATGCACATCTACTTTCTGCTATTCACATATTCATGCATGTTTCAATATTGGATTGTAAAGGCCATGATGCAAGGTATTCAGTGATATTCAATCCAGTATCTACTGGGCAGTGTCATCATTGTAAATTCAAACAATAGCCAGGACAGCATTACTGCGAGGGAGGGACAGATAAGGTAGGGTACATATGTATGTATGCTAAGATAAGTCTGATAAAGTGGAGGGGTACCTATATGGACAGCTTCCATTGCATTCTTATTCTTGGCCTTGGCAAGAATAGTTGATAGCTACCTAAGATGAGCTCTATGTATTGATTTAAAACAATTGATTACTGGGTGCTATACTTTGGGGTAAAACATTGCTATTGCAATTCTCTTCAGGGCGGTCCTAGAGGGGCAACTCAAGACGCGGCTGAGGCCGATTCCAGCTGCAAGTGATCAGGAAGCCATTGCATGGTTGCTGTAGCAGGTACTGGCGAGAGCCTTAAGCACTGCTGCACCTCGGCGGGACTAAACTCAGTATAGCGATAGCTCTGCGCTACCAGCTCTTGCTTGGCTCTGCATCCTCCACTTCTCCAAAGCTTAGTACTTTCTAGTACTTCGTTGCCAGAAACAGGCTCAAGCTCGGCACTTTGCCCTTGAAAGAGAAAGCCGGTTTCTGCCTCGCTCTCTGTTTGTTTAAACAGTAAACACAACATATACCTATTTTAAGCAAATCTTATCACTATTGTTTATTTACTCTAGCCGTTCTGCGGGCGGTTGCCACGCTATATTACAGCCTACACAGCCGAACACAAGCTTCGGATTCCTCCAGAGCCTTGGACGAAGAGTACCTCTGTGTGCCTCCCCTCATTATTTATCAACCTATCTGGTTTGTTTTCTTCTTCCTCTTTACTCCTCACCTACACCTCTTACAAAAAGGCAGCTGCGCAAAAATATCGGTGATCTCGATGTGGTAGGCAGAAGAGATCGAAGCTGTAAAGCGCTGAAAGCTATAGCCTGGCTCGCATTGCCACCACAGTGATACACTGATCAAGCCAATTACTTTGGGCGGCACGTCCGAGAACAAGATGTTACCTACTCAGAAAGAGCCTCGCGGCGTCGCAGGTGATGGGTCGGCTTCGGGACTTGAAGGCCATCTCCGAAATCTGATTCTTACAAACGCCAATCCAAATCTCAGCCCGGCACCCTTTATATCTGCAGACACTCGCCCTCAAGTCGCAGCACCACACCCGTCTTCAATGCCCGGTACGCAACCAAATTCTTCAATGAATTGGAGACAGCAAAATGCCAATTCAAATTATTCAGCAAACCAGATGGCCTATGACACCACATCCCAGCAGGGGCACCCTTCCCCAAAGGCTGGCCGGAAGCGCCCAAACCAGGCTCAGCGGCGACAGATGGCATCTCAATTTACAATTGCCCCTGAGTCGCCACCACAGGTGCCTCCGTATCACCACACAGCTAGGCCCAATTCCCAATGGGCAGCTTCACAGCCTCAGGCTTGGCCAGCCCCGAGGTCCTCAGAATTTCACCGTCCGCGTAACTCATGGAACGGTCCTCCACAATCGCCTGCAAACAGATCTGCTTATCAACATTCACCGTCAGCGAGGCCGTTTAATACGGGGCCATCTCACAGTGCACACCAGAGCACAGGATCAAGCTATAATCATAGCTATCAGCGTTCTTACATTAAGCCGGAAGAAATTGCAAACCAAGCCCGTCTACTGGACGAGCTCTCCCACCAAGTCGTAGCTCATTCTGAAATCGACAGATCTGAGATAGCGGGGAAAGAAGGCTTTCGGCAGCGAATAGAACAAATTTGCCGCGAGGTCATTTGCCGGTTTGAGGAACAGCAAGATATAAGCAATCAGATCCCACCCTTTTCTGTGGAATTAAGGTGTTTCGGCAGCCTTTCTTCTGGATTTGCCACGAAAGCTTCGGATTTGGATCTTGGACTCGTATCACCTCTATCTAAGTTTCCGCCTGATGCCCCTGGGTCTCCTATACCTCGCCTAATTGAAAAGGCATTCTTAGAAGCTGGCCTCGGCGCGAGGCTTCTGAGCCGTACCAGAGTTCCAATTATCAAACTTTGCGAGCTTCCCCCCGAGAATCTCCTCAAAGGCCTCTTAGAAGAGCGAGAGAAGTGGGAACATGGTGTTGACAACGATATACAGCCCGGAGCCGCCGAAGCTGAGCATGATAATGACGGCTCTAATCATGATGGCGATGATGATGCTCATGCACAAAGCGGAGTAGCTGATGCTGGATCAGATTCACTAGGCGAATTTGAGATTATCTGTAAAGATTCTGGCGAGACGCGGCGTTTCCAACTCCAACAAGGATCAAAACACTCTCTTGATTCCTACTATGGTCTAGCCAAGCGTGTTTTGCGAAGAGCTGGCGGCTATGACGCTACCGCCTCAAACTGGAGAGACCTCACCGAGTCCGACTGGGACATTTTAAACAGGGTCTGCCATGCGTTTATCCAAGGCCTAGCAGATGCCTCCTTGCGAGACCGTATTGCCTCATTTCCTTCCATCTCTGCAGCGGGGATGCTCTCAGATGCAGCTTACCGCCGCTCTCTGTCAGGAATATTTATGCAAATAGAAGGAGAATATATAATACGCAGATGGGACTCATGGAGCAAGGGCCGTCTGCTAAAGCAAGTTGAAGACGATAAACTCATCGCACAGTGGGAGTCTCTGCAGTCAAGGCAGTTGTCAGATATCGAACCCGTTTCATATAATAGGGACCTTCACCTGGCTCTTGAGAAACTTAAAAAGATACCGTCTATGCAGCTGCTGTTGCTCCAGCAAGACCAACAAGAGACCCCTGCACAGTACAACATCAGAGTCACAAGTATCATAAATAACATAGGACGTTACCATGAAAGCTCTTTTGACGAAGCGCAGGAAGCTATCATTAGTCAGTACGTGGCGGGAGTGTTCCATGAAGAGATACGTATCCAATTAGCCGATTATATACAGCAATTTCCGGAGCAGAGGACCATCCAAGCAGTGGGCTGTCGCCACAAAAGCATTCATTTAGCCAATGAGCTGAAGAAGGCTATTGAAAACAATCTATACGAAGCAGCTTCGGTGCCAGATATCACGCGGTATATCGAGCTGCTGCAGCAGCCGCTACAAAAAAGAGTGATCAAGCCGGGGAAATCCTGTTATATCACGCCTGTTCCTGTTGAACTCTCGTCTACTTTTGCCAAGGTCAAGACTCTAACTGATCCTCATAAAATGGCGCCAAATCAACCTCGTGACAGATATCGAGATCCGCTTGAATTCCCTAAATCAGATGCAGGGGTACAGTGCGATATCAATTTTTCTGCTCACTTGGCTCTTCAAAACACACTTTTGCTGCGGTGCTATTCGCACACGGACCCAAGAGTCCGGCCCATGGTCTTATTCATCAAACACTGGGCTAAAGTGCGAGGCATCAACTCTGGATACCGCGGTACTCTAAGCAGTTACGGCTATGTTTTGATGGCTCTGCATTATCTTGTCAACGTTGTACAGCCTTTTGTTTGTCCAAATCTCCAACAACTTGCACCAGCACCCCCCAATAACTTGTCACCAGCCGAAATAGAATCTACTATAACTTGTCGGGGCTACGACGTTCAATTCTGGAGAAATGAAGAAGAAATCGTAAGACTGGCATCTCATAACCAGTTGAACCGAAATACCGAAAGCATTGGGCACCTACTGAGGGGGTTCTTCGAGTATTATGCTCAAAATGGTTATATGAGCAACGGTTTTGGTAAAGGATTTGATTGGGGCCGAAATGTCATCAGCCTCCGAACATATGGAGGTATCCTAACAAAACAAGAAAAGGGATGGACGGGCGCAAAGACTGTTTATGAAGTTCAAAAGGCAGCTGGCGACACAGCCACTCCAGCAAGTCCTTTACAGCCAAATGTTCAACCTCAGGTAGCTCCACAGGCCGCCAAGGACGGAGAGGTCAAGGAGATTCGGCTTCGATATCTCTTCGCTATCGAAGATCCATTCGAAGTCGATCACAATGTGGCACGAACTGTGACTCATAATGGCATTGTATCGATCCGTAACGAGTTCCGTCGAGCTTGGAGAATCCTTCGCGCTGCCGGCAACGGAGACACTCAGGAGAATTTGATCCAGGATATTGAAAGCCATGAGGAGCTTTCTGCCACATTTTTGCAACTACTTCAAGACATACACGGACCTACTCTGGCTTGAGTGAATTGGTATTGTGAAAGAGTTCCAAGAGGCAGAGAGAGATCAGGTAACTAAGCTAGATCTCCCTATTTCTCTCCTCCTTTTTATTTTATTTTTGGATATCTTAGTCTTGTTGTCACTCTCATTGGAATTTCCTGGAGGAGCATCCCTGTCTAAATGCCTAAACGTCTGTGGAGAGAACATTAAACATGTTTCCTCTATATGCATCGTTTTTCTTTTTACTTTGCTTCTTGTTAACACCATTTGGGTTTCCTCCGCGCTTGTTTTGTTTCTTCTCCTGTGTTTGGCGGCGAGCATCCGCAGGGTCTTGAGAAGACTCCTGCTCAAAAACTATAAAATTTGATAAAATATGCAATATCTGAAGCTCTTTTGATGCTTTTAGAAAATCGGACAGCGCGCCAACATCTGGAAATTTGGAGAGAGGGGGTAGTTCTGATAAAAGGTTGCGGAGCTGGATGAGGCTGAGAGTCAGATTGTCTGTGCTGTTGTTTTCGAGAATAACGGAAGTGAGCACTTGGCTCAAAATGCGAAGAGAGTAGTATCCAGCTTGTATATGCGCAGAGAAATGAATCATGCCCCATGAGATTTTGTCTCCTGAAGTAGCCAAATTGCTATTGTCCCGCTGAAGCGTGATCAGAATATGTGAATTTTTACCCTGTTGGTTGCACTCTATGATATCTGATACCATGGATAAGAAAGTCCAGTAATACTGTGGAGCTATTTGCGTTTCTTTGACTCGTCTCATAAGCACCACGAGCTCATTGACCGCACTATTCGCTTCATCATTTGTTAATAACAGAATTTCTCGTCCTTTTTGATCGGTGTTCTGTACCCGTCTATATTCTTCGACTGAAATGGAGCAACGACATTGGGTATAGTGGCATGCTGCTGTATATGCCAACTGCCTGATAGGCGCACTTGCATCCCAAGAAGTTCCCCTGTTAGGGTTCTCAATTAGAGAAGGAAGGAATATTTTGACCTTTTCCTGGGCACCTTTGGTTTTGGGTGCTTGGCCAATCTGTAGAAGTATTTCGGAGATTCTAGGGTCAAGGGCCTTTAGTGACAGCAAATTACCTCCGATCAGCTGTGGTAGCTGAGCACTTTCGTGATGGAGATATTGTTGTCGGAAATGGTCATAGTCCATAGCATCTACTATCGGACTCGAACAGGCCTTTAATAACAAAGGAAGCGTGGCATTAGGGGAACGCATACGTTCATACCCCAGCCGACAAGGGTCAGTGGACTTTGCTAAGCCGAGCTTTGTATAGATTTCGCGAGGAGCGTATTCCGTGCAGGCCAGCTTCGAGTTCGCATTCTCGTAAATATCTCGGAAGAAGACAACTTTGCCGTTGCCGATATTGTGGGCAAGGAGGTCAGAATCAGATGTAAGTATTGTACCGCCATGCTTTGCTGTGTCCGCAGCGCAGTAAGCATCGGCCTCACCTGGAACGATGGATAGTTTATCTCGGTAGCTATCATTGCTCCGGATGGCATCAATGACTGCAGGTACTAGAAATGCCGGGTCCAGGGAAGTCTTTTCTGTGAATCTTGCTGGGCGGTTTGTATCCAGATGTAGGTCATTTGATGGAACTACATGCTTACGAGGGCAAGCTGTAGGGTTGGCAGAGTAGAATATATTAAGCCGGGAAGTTACTTTCATCACCCTCTCCATGCGAACGAGCCGTTTAGACTCTGGCAGGTAGCCATCGAAATATATGGCTCGACTGTTTGAATATTAGCCAAGATCGTCATGTTGTTTGCCTTTCTTCATGTAGTAACAAGCTTACATGACTACTTGCTGATCCTTTAGCCGATCCAACCAGTCTATGACGACCCGGCTAAGTAGGCCATATGATGGCTGGCTAGCGCCTTGAACTCTGCAAGTATGGAGGACATGATATGCTAGAGCTGGGCCATCAATGACCACTGTTTGACTCTGCAGAGTCTTGTCTGAAGCATAGCGCTCCAAGGTTGTGATTAAGTGCGGAATCCCCATATCGGCTGAACCATAAACTTATAAAATGAGGCAAATTGAAATAGTGGCTGAATGCAAAAGATAGGCCATCAGCCCAGACAGTGCTTAGATGCCTTCATAAGAGCATTTGATAATTTTGTGGAACTGTTGGCTGGCCTAGACACGACAATCAGCAAGCCATGCATGTATTCATGGCAATAGTATTCCAATGAGAGTGCCCCGCCATTCGGCTTGATACGATGCCCTGTGCACGCAATTCGCACTGTATTTTATGTGGGCTGATGCAAAGGCCTAGGTGGCTTGTAGCCAATCAAATTGTCTATCGATACCGACTACGGCATTGATTGCTACCGTAGACGCCTTCGTAATCCACACAGTATGACTCGCCAAAGCCCCACGTCTAGAGGACGGGAAAAAAAATCTAAGCTGCTCATCTCGCTCAGCATCTTCTACCAAAATTTTTTCTTCCTTTTTTTTCTCCCCAAGGGTCGGCCACAATGCGCAACACGCTCATTTTCGCTGGCAATTCGTGCCCAGCTCTCACCGGCCAAATATGTGAGAACCTGGGCATGACTCCTGCTAAGGCGGAGCTGACCCAATTCTCCAATGTGAGCTTCCTGTAGCTCTGCGTCGCTGCTTTGGTTTTCCTTGATTGCCGACCTCGGACAGATACTAACTCACTCCTTCAAAGGGCGAGACGAGTGTCAGGATTCTGACAAGCGTCCGAGAGAAAGATGTCTTCGTCGTTCAGTCTGGAAGTCCCAGAATCAACGACTCCATCATGGAGCTGCTCATCATGATATCCGCTTGCAAGGGCGGCTCCGCCAACAAAGTCACAGGTTCGATGATGGAGCACGGATTCTGCTGTGGAACATTGCTGACGTGGCTTGGCAGCTGTGCTTCCCTACTTCCCATACAGCCGGCAGTCGAAGAAGAAGTCTCCTAGAGGCGCTATCACCGCAAGGATGCTGGCTAACCTGCTCGGCGTTGCTGGCGTTAAGCACGTCGTTACGGTTGACCTGCATGCCTCTCAGATGCAAGGCTTCTTCAGATGCCCTGTTGACAATCTTCACGCTGAGCCTATAATCGCTAAGTGGATCAAGCGAAACGTGCCAAACTGGCGAGAGGCCGTAGTGGTTTCCAAAAACCCAGGTGGCACAAAGCGAGTGACGTCGCTCGCCGATGCCCTCAAGCTAAACTTTGGGCTGGTTACCACTGATAGGAGACGTGGAACGAACATGACCGGCAGCATGATTATGAATCATCTCGATGGTCTCGAGCGACGCCCTATCTCTGAGAGTTTGGCGCAAAACGATAGCCAACAGGCCGCTTCCGATAAGCCTGCGCCGTCACGCGCCGGAGCGAGGACCCCTGTGAGGAATGCTAGAATTGTTACCGACTCTCAAGGTTCGCCTATTCGGAAGAGCGATTTGTCGTCAAGTGCGACGAATCTTGCTGATCCTAGTACAGAAGACCAGAGTACAGCGCGGCGGAAAAGCTCTGCGCAGCTTGACTCTGACTACGATGATCGTCGCGCCCAAGAAGTCATTCATGGCCGACTGATTCAAGGGCACATTGTTGAAGATGACTTCCCATCTCCAGCAAGGTCAACCGCAGCAAACAGCGTCCATGAGGATGACCCCATGACCATGTCTCATGCCTCATCCTTCTTTGCACCCGACCGCCAATCACTGGCTGGTGGTGCCAACAACAACGAGAGCAGCTCTGATGAGGAGGACAATGCTTTCGAAGACCCCAAGGCGGAGCACATGATCACGCTGGTGGGCGACGTGAAAAATCGTACAGTCTTCATTGTCGACGACATGATTGACAAGCCAGGATCTTGGATCGCTGCAGCCGAAACCGTGGTGAAGAGGGGCATGGCCAAAAAGGTGTACTGCATTGCTACCCACGGCGTCTTTGGTGGGGACTGTCTGGAGCAACTACAAGCATGCGAGTGCATCGATACTATTGTTGTTACTAACAGCTTTCCCATCAATGAGGAGCGAGTGAAGAACTCGAGCAAGCTGGTCATACTAGACCTCTCTTTCCTCCTAGCCGAAGCAATTCGCCGAAACCACTATGGCGAGTCGATTTCTCCTCTGTTCCAGCACATTGGAGATTGAAGCGCGGAAGGCTGATGATTTCAATGAGCAATATGATATCGCATGCTACCGTCTCTCTTTCAAGACTGTTAATAGTCTGGCCGGGTGGATCATTTTGATTGTTTCATTCTAGCGTGGCGTCTTCGGATTTGAGGAAAGCAAAAGAAACAAGAAATATTTGACGATTTATATGAACAAGGTCGGTTAAGATTTATGAATGATAAGTCTCGTAGATGATGCTCCCTTCAGCCGCGTGAGTGTCTTGCCATACTATGTGAATTTGTGAAAACACCCCCAGCGGTGCTGTCCTTGTGGCAGCAAGGATCCGATTCATCTCAGAATGGATTCTTAACGGAACGTTGGTAGATTGAATTATTCGATCCTAGAAGGCCCCTGATTCTGTCGGCTTCGGCTGGCTAAATGGATTAGGGGCAAGAGAACCTTTCGAACATGCAAAGAAAAGTTTGAGATATGGCTTTCTTTTGCATAAAAGCTATGTTTCCAAACTCCCTTTGCTCTAGAACATAGAATCACTGTGGCACGCACAGTGTATAAAATACAAGATTTTTTTCCAATTTTAATTCTCTATTTTTATTTATCGCGTTTTTTAATATGTTACATGTCTATATGATTCTCGTTTATATCTAAACTGGCCTGCGGTGCATGATGAGAGCAGAAGCCTATAATCTTGTCAGTAATCGAGGCATAAATGATGACAATAATACGAATATAGCACTTACTTGGTGGTTGGGGTAAACCAGAGACTCGGCAAGAACGACATTCTCTCGTCTGGTGGCAGAAAAGACAACAATCTCGGCAATGTCGTCAGGTGTAAGAGGATCGCAGCCGCTGATGAAGATGTTAGGATCCATATAACCAAGTAGTGACACAAGTCTATAGAAGGGAGAAGACTTACGCATAAATGGCATCGGCCTTGGCCTTGTCGCCGTAGAAGCGAACAACAGAGAACTCCTAGTGATATAGATGAGTATAAAGCCGGTGTAGAGCAGCAGAAAGACTGCAAAGGTAAATTTCATACCGTTTCAACCTGACCAGGATCAACCTCAATGACCCTGATGCGAGTAGCAATGAGCTCCTTTCGCAAGCTCTCAGTGAAGCTTCGGACAGCGGCCTTGGTGGCGCAGTAGATTGAGCCACCAGGATAAGGCTCTCGGCCTATAAGCACAAGGGTTTAGCATCAATATACCTTGATGAGACATAGAGCATCAATAACAGAAGAAATGGGCAATGGCATACCAGCAATGGATCCAATGTTGATAATGTCTCCCTGGCCACCGTTTGGTCGCTTCTGGAAGATGGGCAGGATGGCCTGCGTCAGGTTGATGAGACCGGTGACGTTGGTAGCGAACATGATGTTCAGGTCCTCCTCGGCGATTGCAGGGGCCTTGGCGACACCCTTGACAAGGCCACTGGACGGAAGAATTAGTATAAGCTGGAATCTTCACTCATTTTTACTCAAAGAGCAGTGAATTGCTCTCGGATACAGCACATATGAAGAGAGAGATGAGAACTTACGCATTGTTCACCAGGACGTGGATATCTCTCCACTCCTCGGGCAAGCTGCCCACAAAGCCTCGAATCTCATCAGCCTTGCTCACATCGAGCTTCACAGGCAGCACCTTGACACCATCGTTGGTCTCCTTGCGGATCTGAGCTGCCAGCTCCTCCAATGAGTCAACTCGACGAGCAGTGACAATGAGCCGAAGGTTGCCGTTGGGGTTTGTGCGAGCAAACTCCAGGGCTGTGGACTTTCCAATTCCGGAAGAGGCTCCAGTGATGAGGATGGTCTTGCCCTCAAGGCGCTTAGCTGCTGCGGAAGACATGTTGCGAGCAAAGATGCTGTGCTTGTTTAGAAACGTAGCTGGTCTGAAAGCTGAGCTAGGACGAGTGAATGAGAGAAATCGTCTCTGGCTATGTGTGGAGAAGCTATGGCAGCTAGACCGAGACAGAGGGGTTACAGCACGACGGAAAAGATTGGTGGCAGTTCTGGCGTGTACGGACGGCATCAATTCCGCATGCAAAACCAATTTCTCAAAAAAAGGGTATTATTAAGAGGAAGAGAGAGGAAAAGAAAGGATGGAATGCAGCAGAAGGAAAAGTGGACTAGGTGTGTGAATGGCGCCCTTGAAGATGGCTAGCCAGCTAGTAGCACTATTATCCTGCGCAGATATGCCGTGTTTGGCAGTATTAAGCGTATGTACACTACAGGCTAGTCTGGCTTTTCCAGTGGACGCACCCACTACTTATCATTCATCATGCTATACGGAAATGACGACAGGCACAGCGTAGTGCGGCGAATGCCTCGCGCTCGACTCTCAAATTTTGCCAATCCCCCACCTTGATACTGCAATTAATTACATGGCGATGGCTGATGACCCCGCGCTGGTTAACGTGGGGCACAGCGCATGGGGCGTCGGCTTAAAGAGCGAGCGATGGAGGGGGAAATAGGCATAATGAAGAACCCGCAGACAATTGCCGCCACTTATTAAGGCGAATACTATACGCAAATGAGCACTGATACTAGTCATTGGGCACCCTGCGGATTATAATCCGTAATAATCACTTGTACTAATCCGCAGCGAGGTGATATATCAGCCAGTTTTTGCAGAGAAGAGTGAGCCTGCAAAATAACTATTGCTAATTAAAAGAGACGAGAGTGCCCAATACAAGAGCGGAGGAGACAAATTGAAAGAAACGAGGAACACTGAAAGGAGAGAATAGTCTGACAAAATTTGGGGGCTGTCATCACTTCATCAGCGAAAAGGCCATTGTAGTATCAAGGGGAAATAAATTTGTATAAAGTAGTAATCGCCCAGACGATCCACCCACTGTTTCCATGACACTCTGATACCATATGAATAGAATATTGTGTATTGGGGTCGCAAGACTGACCTGGCAGACCAGCAGCTGCTCGACCTCCTCAATGCTCCAATAACACTAATAGAAGAATTCAGGCCAAAACCATCATACTCAAGCTCTCTGGCATCATGGACAAGAAATCTCTCTATAATCCCCATCTTTACGGCCAAAACAAAAGGTAAACTCAACTCAACGGTATCCATACCAATCTGTGTCGATCAATCCCTCGACTGGGTAGCATTTCGCAAATCGTCCATGGTATTCCGCAAATCATTCATTGCATTTCGCACACCGTCCCTTGCATTTCGCAAATCATTCACTGCATTTTGCACACTAGCCCTTGTATTTCGCAATTTATCCACGTTATTCCGCAGTCTTGTGACTCTCTGTTCCAGTTCTAAGAGATAATCTTTTCGACAATCCACACCTCTCCAGGTGATTCGATAGCCATAGAAGGTCGAGAAAAAGGCTATCCAGCATCCTGCTGTAGCTAATTCAACACTCCGGTTAAAAGCCGCGATAAATGCCGACTGGATTGCTTCTAAGCTATCCCCTTTAAAATGTGTCATGTCTCCATCAAAGGAAGCAAGCTCATCGGCGGGCAGGATATCTACAAGTCGATTAATGACAAAGTGATGAAGACACGCTGTCGAAACTGCTATGCCGAAGCTTCCTCCCAGTATTCTTGCTTGAGCAAGAACGCCATGAGCAGATGCTGACAAGCCAATTATTAGTCAAATATCTCAATGGAACAACAGAAATGAAAGGTCATACCCCGCTGCTGTATAGGCACTTCGAAACTAATCATGTTGGTCGCCGCTGATGTACAGAGCCCGAATCCAAACCCAACCATTGCAAGAAGCCCAAGTACTATTGCATCGTGCTTAGACCCTTGTGTTACTCCAAGGAATCCACATCCGCTAGCCATTAACGATGTCCCAGTACGCATAGTTAAAGTGAGAAGGAGACTATTTGTCGACGCATTCATTTTCCCACTGATAATGCTTCCCAGGGCAACTGTGCCCAACATAGGAAGTAACGACAGCCCAGCGATGAGCGGACTTTTACCACTGACGATTTGCATCCTGATGGGAATCGAGTAGATCAAAAGTAGATATGGACAGCCTGCAAAGAACGTTGTTAAGATGGTCCTTGTGTAGTGTCGATTTCTGAATAATGTTATGGGAAAGATGGAAACGATATTTTGAGAAAGGCGTTTATCAACGAAGTTTGACCACAAGAATAGCGCTATCCAGGAAAACAGGCCAAGTATGAGGGGTGCAATAAATTTTATAGACCCCCAGGCCTCAGACTCGCCAGCATTTTCGAGTGCGAATACAATGAGGACCGAAGCTGCGATACCCAGTATAGCACCAATAATATCAAATTGCTTCCACGACCGAAGCTGAGTATATTCTGTCTGAATTTTTAGCGGCCAGCTGAAATAGAAAGTGGCCATGCCAATAGAGCAAATCGGCATACTATTTTCTAAGTTAGCTGGTTTCCATTGTATATAGTCTTCACCGCGGTGGTTACAGACTTAATAAAAAAGATCCACCGCCAGTCCAAGTACTGGGTGAGTAGTCCGCCAACAACAGGCCCAAGAACGCCCGCAGTTGCAATAGTTACCCCAACAATGCTGCCTATATACTGACGCATCTGAGGCGGGCTATATTGAGTCAGTATCAGAATGGGCAAAGCGTAGAGGCCTGAAAGACATCATCAGCGTGATGCTTTTCTTTCCCAGAAGAAAACGTTCATGTGCACAAACCTGAACCGCCGATGCCTTGAAACGTCCGGAATAATGTCAGTTGATTCACATCTTTAGCAAATCCACACGCAGCAGAGAATGCCAAGAACATAGAATAGAAGAGCAGGAGAGCATAGCGCAGTCCAATGACATCTGAGAGGACGGTGGATGTGACGATAAAGCCATTATAACCCAAAGTATATGCCAGCACTACCCAGTTGATCAAACTGTGCTCTAGGAAGTCGACTCCTATGCGGTACAAACTCGCCGCAAGTACAGATGAGTCCATAATGGACAGCAGCAAGCCTGGGCAAACTCTAGAGTGGCAAGTCAGTTTATTTACTTCATTATGGGTTTTCTTCGTGAATAGGTGTTGATATTTACCCAAAGCATACGAGCCAGAATCGTTTTATCGACATGCATGTCTCCGGAGTTTGGCTGTGATTATCCATTCCTAGCGATGTCATTTCCAGCTCTTGATTATACAGAGCCTGCTCTAGACTACACAAGGCCCACTCTTGAATACACAGAGCCTCCTCTATAATAGATATTCTTGAAGCCTCTGGTGATTCATCTTCGGCCTGGGTGTTTATTGTTGCACAAGATGTCGACATCGTGGAGAATAGAAGAAAGCTAAAGCCCGTAGAAAAGAAGAAGAAGCTTCTATGGCGAACGGTTCAGATTCTAATGTTTTGGCGAGGTCCTATTAAACAATTTTTGAGAATGTCGCGAGGCTGCAGCTTGGCTTTGAAGGGAACTGTTAACTCTGGTACTATTAGATTTAGGTTGGACATGTTTATGGAGCTCGGTTGTTTATGCGTGTTGTTGTCCCCATAGAGGAGTAAGCCACGACCAAGAGTGAATCTCTTCAAGATGTTGCCCAGCACCAAGGAATAAAAAGCAAGAGCATTTAAGCCAACGGAAATTAGCTTGATCAAGTAACACTTGAGGCGCGAAAACCAGAAAGCTGGTCATCCTCTCTGAGTTAAATCGACAGGCACACATGCAAATCTGAGACTTATAATCACACCAAGTCAACATGTAGAAGAGTCTTCTCCAGTTGCAAATAGGTCAAAGATTAGTTGTTAATAGCATTCGGGTGTTGAGTAATTTACAGCCACCCATCGCCGCTGGGAGGATGCAGGAAGAAGACATATGTACGCCATGGGCGTGATCGTAGCCGAAGCTTGGTGTGTGATAAAATGAAGGTATAATACATATTGGCATGAGCCGGGATGATGCCTATAGAACCCATTTTGACGTAGATGTTGCGCAACACAATGCTGGTAACGAAGTTGTGGTCAACATCGAGTGTTTCTAGTGTATCAAATCGAGTTTTGCTGCCCTATTATAAACAGGATCCTGTCTAATGAGAAACGTAGAGAAGATTATTTAATTTTTCCACGCAGAAATAAGAATAAGTGAATGTGCGTGAGTGTCTGTGCATGGGGTCACGAGTGATTGTAGAAGCAGCAGAATAAGAGGCCTAGCTTCATGCCTGGTTGAACAAGCATTGTGCGTCCCTTCAAAGGCGATATCCTATTTATAGAGAAAATTGATAATTTTGACAAAAAAATACATTATGTTGTGTTGATCGCAACGTCCCCGAAAAGAGAGCAATGCTAATTGATTGAAAGG
Source organism: Trichoderma evansii (assembly GCF_050947405.1). Taxonomy (NCBI): domain Eukaryota; kingdom Fungi; phylum Ascomycota; class Sordariomycetes; order Hypocreales; family Hypocreaceae; genus Trichoderma; species Trichoderma evansii. The sequence goes on along the minus strand of NW_028145185.1, from coordinate 86,615 downwards.
TTGAATTTATGGAGGGAATATTATCTAATAGAGCATATTCGCTGAAGTTGTGTGTTTTAGTGCCTATTTAGGACTAGAGCACTCGTGTCTGTCTTAAGCTCTAACCTACAGCAGGCATTAATGCAGCTTAAAGCAAAGCTGCGACGATAGCTACCTTAAGTAAGTAGCTATTACAGGTGCCTAGTGCCACTCTTGATATCAAATAGCTACATCAGCCATCATTCATCTATCTATGCCCTCGGAATCTCCGTTCCACTTCGATATTTTCCAATATCACCAAAATTCTCACGTCTCATTTTTTCCGTAACGCCCTCATATACCTGCAATCGGGTTGCATACGCATCGTGCCTCTTCCTCGAGCCCCGCAGGTGCCCAACTCCCACCTCATCTCATTCACTCGCACAGGCGAGTCTCGCCCAGCATGACAGAAATATTAGCACAGACGCCTCCTATTCTACACGGTCCTTCGGATAAGGAAAGGAAGTATGATCGTCAGCTCAGATTATGGGCTGCTTCAGGCCAGGCTGCCCTGGAATCTGCAAATATCCTCTTAATTAACTCGGGGCCCGGTACGGCTGGCATCGAGACTCTGAAGAATCTCGTCCTGCCCGGTTTGTCAAACCTTTCGCTCCATATTTAAAGTCTTTTGTGAGAGCTAATATGTTCTATCGCTCAGGCATTGGAAATTTTACCATTGCCGACAATGCCGTCGTTCAAGAGGTAGACCTCGGCGTCAACTTTTTCTTGGATGAGTCCTCACTCGGCAAATCGAGGGCGCAGTGCTGTACTGAGCTACTGCTCGAGCTTAATCCAGAAGTCAACGGATCTTGGAACTCCACAGTGACAGTGCGTTCCTAGTTTGATTGTTATTTCTTTGCATTTTCATGATGAAGTGTGTAGCGCTAAGTTCTTCTAGGATACCGCCAGCCTCCAAAAACTACTTGACGTACCAGAAGTTTTCACCATGATTATGTATAGCCTTCCTTTACAGCCGGAAATGCTTCAAGCCATTGAGGCATACGGCCATCAGCATGGTACTCCCCTTGTTGCTATCCACTCCGTTGGATTCTACTCCTACTTTCGAATTGCACTACCGGGCACATTTCCCATTGTTGATACTCACCCGGACGAAACTGCTACGACAGACTTGAGACTCCTCTCTCCTTGGCCGGAACTCTCTGAGTTTGCTAATGAAATGACCAAAGACATTGATAATCTAGAACACCACGAGCATGGCCATATTCCCATGGTTGTGATTTTGCTCTACTACCTGAACATCTGGAAAGAAGAGCATAACGGCGCCTATCCAACCGCTTACAGCGATAAAACAGCATTTCGGGAGCTGGTATCCAAAGCAATGAGACGGGATAATCCCGAAGGAGGAGAAGAAAATTTTGAGGAAGCTGTTGCTGCCGTCATGAAGCACGTCGTTGCCCCATCAATCCCTTCATCGTTAAAGCAGGTTTTTGAGTACGAGCACAAGGATGGACAGCAGTCAAAATCTAGCTTCTGGATCATTGCCGAGGCCTTGAAGGGATTTTATGCCGAACACCAACGTCTACCTGTGGCTGGTGGCTTGCCTGATATGAAGGCCCAGTCCAATGTTTACATCCAGCTGCAGAATATTTACAAGGACAAAGCTCGGCAAGACGCAAACGACATTTTTGCCAGAGCTCAAAAGATCTCAGGCGGCGAAAATATTGACCGGGAAGAAGTAGAGCTGTTCTGTACGAATGCTCGGTTCATCAAGTTAATTAATACCACGGGAGAGGAGCCACCAAGCATTAGGCAGATTATAGGTAAGTGACATGGCAATCCCCAATCACCTACCTTGCTTTCTAACAAATAGCTTCGATCAACAGAGCGAGAACTTGGCAACGACGAAATCGCCGCTATCGCCGGACCAGAAATGCCAATGTCACTAATCTCCATCTACCTTGCCTTGAGCGTATTGTCATCTACTTCGGCCGTCTCAGCTGATGATATTATTGCTGCAGTTTGTGAAAGGGCACCTGCTCTCAAGAACAACGAGCGCCTAACTCAGGTAGCCCAGGAGCTGTCGCGAGCTGCTAGTGGAGAGCTGCACAACATTTCTGCCGTTATTGGAGGCATGGTGGCACAAGAGATTATTAAAATCATCACAAAACAATACATTCCGATAGACAACACTTGCATATTTGACGGAATCGAGAGCCGATGCCAGGTATTGCGTTTATAATGTTCATCTGGACCCTGAATTTAAAAACGCAAGGCACGGCTGATGTAACAGGACTGGCGACAAACCAATCGAAATGGAGAGTATGCTCAGGGCTATGAGCAACAATTATAGCCAGCTTCAGAAGTGGGAAATCATCTTTAGGGAAATTCTAGGAGCTAAAGATGTACAAAATCATATTGTATGGTAGCAAGACAGCGATGGCCGTACCCTTTCTTCGATAGGATCGTAGGGGCAGGATATTTTCTCAAAAAGAGACGTAAAATAAATTCCGCCCACATCATCAGATTCTATCATAGTAACCACATCAAATACTACAACGTGAGATATTTTGTATCTTGCGTCCAGAGTCACTCAACTTGCGGAAAGGATAAAGATCCCTCAGCTATGACGGGCAAGTGTTGACGCACCCATAAGTAAAACTCACCAAGTAAGAGGTTCCTTCCTAGGAAGAACTTCGCCAAGATAAGGCGATAGATTGTCCAAAACGTACCTAGGACTGAGATGGCCAGGAAGGAGCACCGAACAAGGCACCTCAAAATCTCCCAAAGCCGCCCGACTACTTACAATGAGGCTTTATAATCTTTTCTTTTTCGACATCCTTTTTGCTTTGGCTGATTCTCAGAGAGCTGCCCATCAGACCGGAAGATTGTTACAGCCGTGCTTTTCTCGATTAATATCCATCCATGCACCGAGCTAAAATTCGCTCGGGATATACCACAAGTCTCAATTCCAAATGGAAAATACACTCCTCTGTAACAGTCTCAAGTGCAGAAAGGAGCTTACCGACCGGGCACTCGTAACGACTTGCAGGTTGGCTTATCAATGGGACCTGCAAGTTTACATAACGCGTGCTGACGACTCGTTCGCTATCTAGTCACATATTTTGCCTCGAATGCGTTCAAAAATCTGGCCTCGTTGCCCAAGGGGACCAAAGATGCACCATTTGCCCTGTATGCAACGTTCAGCTACCTAAAGAGGAAGACGTCGCTCTCATCAGCTTGAATCCTACAGAAGAATTTAAAACGTGCGTTCTCAGTGGCTTGAGTCCCAACATAATCATGGAGTGTGCTGGACGAGCCATCAGCTTTTGGTCATATCAAGCTACTCATGATTTATACTATCAACATCACCTATACAAGTCGCTCAAAGACAAACACTCAGCATTGTGGAATCGATACGATCAAGTAAATAGAGATTCGTCTGCTGAGATCAATGGCTTATACGAGAAGCTGAAGAGTCAGTAGCCTCCAAACCATCTCTCTTCTGAGTCCCATAAGCTTACCAACATAGACGTGACGGCATCACGGGATGCCTTACAGCAAAAGAATGGCGAACTCGCAGGAGCTTATCAAGACAAAAGTCGCAAGCTGTTTCAAACGCAGGAACTTTACAACAAAGTCAAGAAAAGGGCCGAGTTGAGTCAAATTGAGCAAGCGGCTTTCGACGCTGTAGACAATTCCACTAGATCGGTGCCCCAAACATCAACCAGCAACCAAGCGCCCAACGTATTCCGTTCACACAGCTTAAATGGCGATAACGAGCGCAATTTCCCTCTCAACCGTGGGCTAAGATTCGACGCCACTGATTTTGTCACGGTCCCGCCTGGGTCGAATGTACAGCCGTACGAGAGTGAGAGTCGCTGGCCAAGAAAGAGGCCTCAAGCTTATGGTGAGGCATATCATACCTGTGGATTTAATATCGGTTTAACCCGTAGCGATGATAGACCATGTCCCGGAAGCTCGATCATACCGTCAAAGCGCAAGCGGTCGACTTTCTGCAGAGATTTTTCGCCCTAGTGTCCCCAATAATATCGAATTGACTAGAGGGGACGACATGAGGCCGTCGGGAGCGAGTTCTCCAAGTTTCCCCCAGCAGCCTAATGGATGGGCTGGTGTTGGCCTCACATCTGGGTTAAAGATTGGACAACCGGCTGGTCATTCTGGACTAAATGGATCGTTAAAGGGTCTCTGATAGGCTGACCTTGATTATGAGAGGTGAAGCGTTGGCCTGGTGATATTATCTTTGTGACAATGATATTTATTAGCGATTTCTTTGAGACGAACCGAGATTGAACAATTTAGTGCTAGTGCAGCAAAAAAGAGAATACATCTACTTTGAAAGCAACGTGAACAATGTTTTACAAAGATTGGCTCGCTTTCTATAGTTCGCTAAGTGAACAAGCTCGCAAACGATCATAAGAGGGGCCAGCGACAAGATGCATATTAAATATGTGGCTCTTTCCCTCCATCTCTCCCAAATACTTCAGAATCAACACATTTTCTAGCCATGTGTTTCGAAATGATGGAAAGCGAACGATATCTACGGTGGAATCCACCATCTCTGGGGCACATTTCCAACATTGCACCTCTCTCACAAAGGCTCTATCGGTTCGCCAAAAGGGTATTTTCTAATATTGACTTACACAGGAAACGAGAAGAGGGGCTCAACCACATGTACAAGAAACAACGGGCTACTGATGCAAATGCTAATAATACGCCACGGCCCGCAGGAGACGAAGATAGAAACTCTATCCCAGTAAACGTAGTCAATCACCTGTTTTTGGCTCAGCTCAACTTCCCAGGAATGGATCTAACAGCTCTTGCGGTATATGGCACCAAAGGCATCGTGCTGGACACAAAGAAGCTGGACATGAAGAAGCTGGGCAAGCCGAGAGAGGCGCTATCTTCGCACCCGCCTTTCACGATAAGACGACTGCCAGCTGAAAGCAAGAATCGTCATAAATACAATGTGACGAGATGTGATGCGACTCTAGCAAAACACGGGCAAAAGCTCGTGATGCGTGGGGTGCAGGGCCAATCATGTCAGCGTAGATGTGCGGTTTGACTCGAAGCGGACATGAGCTGCTGCATGAGACTTCGTATTCTATCTTTAGGAGTGGTGACGAAGCAGGGATGGGGATAGCATGGCGTGGATGGCGTGGAGGAACCTGAAAGATAAGCGGGAAAAGTCTAGATACTTTGCGCGTCTTGGGGCTGTCACTCTGTTTCAAGTACAGAGACTGATCTGCGCAATTCTCAGCATGGCGTAAAGGTACCCCCGTGTGGCGCGGGCCGCCTGGCTGTGCGTGAGACGTCCAGAGCCTGTGAGTGGCCCGACAACTGCGAGTCCGCGTCAGTACCGCCAACGCTGGACTTGACATTTTTCGCAACTTTGCAGCATCTTGTCGCACCACAACCGCTGCACCGTCTCTCGTTTCAATCACTTGGTCGTTCAACCTCGATCCCTGTCTGGCCTCTGTGTTGCCGTTTCCTTCAATTCGAATCGCTCGCTAGCCCTTTTCCTCTTCTTCTGCTTCTAATATACCCCTGCATTTTGCTGCTGCTAGTCCAACTAATCCTACGGCTTTCCTTATCGAACCCCCATGATTGCGCCGTCTCCAGAAGCCTCCATTCCTCAGCATTAATCCCACTTCTCTTCTGGGGCTGGCCGAGAGACAAAGATTTCTTACCGACTTTCTTGTCCGTCTTTTGCGACCTTGTTCCTCATTCTCCCCCCCCCCCCCCCATTGACGGAGCCGCAGCTGCGCAAGTCGATCGATCCCTCGCTGCGCATTCTTCTAAGCCCCAGCCCAATTAAACAACAAATAACAAGGTGCCACGCGAGACTCGAGCTCATTCCCGTGGCCCGCATGCTCTGATGGGTAAACCGCGACTCCCGCATATTCAATTTTCGTAGAAGCTCGTTGGAAGAGGACGAGAAAATAAAGAGAGGCTTTTGGTTTCGCTAATGCGATGTGATTGCGCAGGTCAATACGGTGTAATTCTCGATGCTGGCTCTTCGGGGACCCGTGTGTATGTCTACAAATGGAAAGATCCCGCCAAGGCCCTGAAGCAGGCTTCTGCCTCGGAGGGTCACATATTACCAAAGTTGAAACTCCGTAAGAGCAAGAAGATTCACCCGGGAGTTTCTACGTTTGCCGAAAATGTCGCCTCCGTCGGTCCCGATCACTTAAAAGCACTTGTCCAAACAGCCCTCAACGAGATCCCGGCATCGCAGGTCCCCGAGACGCCCATTTTCCTCCTCGCAACAGCCGGTGTTCGATTCCTACCCAAGCACCAGCAGACAGCGCTGCTGGACGGCATATGCACATATCTCAAGGCCAACACGCAATTCCAGCTTCCCGACTGTGCGAGCAATATCCAAGTCATCTCGGGCGAAACAGAGGGCTTATATGGATGGATCGCTGCCAATTACCTGCTTGGAGGCTTCGACAAACCCGACGAACACGCACATGGCAAAGGCCACCACACCTATGGCTTTTTGGATATGGGCGGCGCATCCGCGCAAATTGCTTTTGCGCCAAACTCGACAGAGGCAGAAAAGCACTCCGATGATCTCAAACTAGTTCGACTGCGACGACTAGATGGCTCTCCCGCTGAATACAAAGTGTTTACGGCTTCTTGGCTAGGCTTCGGTGCCAACAAAGCACGAGAAAGATTTGTTACGAGTCTACAGGAGCAGTACGGCAGTGCGAAGGGCGATATTCCGGATCCTTGTCTACCAAAAGGTTTGCGAACCACGCTCTCGGGCGAGCCTCTTTCTGGCAAGGCATCAGACGATGCGCTTGTGGGCACCGGCATGTTTGAAGAGTGCCTACGCAAAACCTACCCATTGCTTGGCAAAGATGTTCCATGCGACGACGAACCGTGTTTACTTAATGGTCAACATGTTCCCGCAATTGACTTTGATGTAAACCACTTCATTGGAGTTTCCGAGTATTGGCACACGACACATGGCGTCTTTGGCCAAGAGAGCAAAGTCTACGATTTGATTGCCTACGAGCAAGAGGTCAATAATTTCTGCAGTCAGGATTGGTCAGTCATCGAAAACGGGCTTGACAAGCGAAAAAAGACTTTGGAAGAAAAGGCCGAGAACGCCCGAGAGGCCTGTTTCAAGGCGTCTTGGCTGATCAATGTGCTATACGAAGGCATTGGCATCCCCCGCATTGGCTTAGGAGATACTCCCAGCCACAAAGTCAATGCAACCAAAGCGCTGGAAAAAGCTAGAGACAAGGGATTCTTGGACCCTTTCCAGCCAATTGATACGATTGGCGGCGTCGAAGTCAGCTGGACCTTGGGCAAAATGGTTCTCTACGCCGCTGGACAAATTCCCCCCAAAGAGACACCGCTTCCTGTTGGATTCGGAAGCAATACAGGATCAGAAATCCCTGCTGATTTTGAATTTGCCGGGTCTAAGCCACTATTTTCAAATATCGGCGACGACTATGACGATGACGACGACGACGACATTCTTACGGGTCGGTCTAAGCCATTCTCCAGCCTGTTAGTGGTGATGTTGATCCTGTTCCTTATTGCCTATCTCTTAAGGAAAACCGAAGTGGGCTCTAGGGTGATTAACAAGTTCCGGCGTTACCGCAAAGCCAGGAGCTCGTCTTTTGTGAGAAGACTCTTTGGCAGAAACTCTACGCCATATGAGAGAATAATGGAAGAAGGCGGCGATGCGGCAGAGTTTGAACTTGGAGGCACAGAGTCTGACGAGACTGATTGCTCAGACGGTGGTGAGGTATCAAGATCCGTACGAGGTTCTCGCTTAGCTGGACCGAGATTGAATTTCGAGCGATCTGACGACCTCCGACCACCGTCAGTAATGGACAGGCATGGCCTTGTTGTACGAACCGAGAGCTGCGAACGACTTGCCCCTTCACTTCAGATGCTGAATGCTGGCCGTCGCAGTAGGACTGGCAGTCCGACACGGCTGAAGAATTCGATAATACCCCAAGAGAGCTAGTAATGGTTGTAGAGGACGAGGACAAATTCTCCGAAAAGAAAGTCATGATTATACGTTGGACATGTCAAAAGCTCATACGGGATCTCACGTTGTCAGCTCCGCTTTTTGCACAATAGCCGCCTTGTTTTGGAAAAGATGTATATAGGGGTCTTGGGTGGACTGTAATAATGCCTTCAAGCCGGCTTGAGGAAAGATTGCTCATTCAGAGCGTAATGAGAAACATAATAGATAGTATAGAGATTTTATTTATAAATCCAGTTTTATATAAGCTCGAAATAGGCTGCAAAAGTCGATGCAAAAGCCGGCTATACCTGGCCCCCAAATTCGTGACTCGATAAATAGGTACCTGAAGGATATCCAAAAGAATAAGGTTCAGGTAGCTTGGCCAAACTACCTATGGTCAATTAAAGTCAGAGCCTAGATTGCTCAACAATAAGGTTCAAGATACAGTTTCCACACCGAAGATGAAAGTTCTACGTCAATGACTCAAGGACGCAACAGTGGGGAAGCCAACAATAAGGAAATCAACTGCAGCAGGTATATAAGCCCTTGGTGATTCCCTGGACGAGGGATGAAATCCTTATTCATCGTAGAAGAATTCTCAAGCATGCAGATCAAAATCAACGATCCAACACGCACACCATTAACTTCAAACCTAAGCTGATTAAGATGGCCAAGGGGGACCAAAAAGAGACAGCAACGACGTCTATAATCGGCAAAAAGAAGGCGGAAGCAAAAGCCCGAGCTGAAAAGGAGAAGCTACATTGATATATAAAAGGGATATATTATGCAGCATCCCAATTTTGTTATCCAGCACCCCAGCTGTTGCTACTGCCTCTACTGCCTCTACTGCCTCTACTGCCTCTACTGCTTCTACTGCTTCTACCGGCTCAAGTATTATCCAGTGGTTGAATATTTTATACGTGCGCTGACTGCCTTGTTAAATCACGGCCGGGGTGCTGGATAACGAAACTGGGATGCTGAACAACAGTTCCCTTAAAAAACCAAGAAGTCACGGCAATAGGTAGCATATCTCTCCAAGTCTAGAGGAAATAGATAGTATTATGTTTTTACATCAGACACTTAAGTTACGGACTCTTATCCTAGGCTGTGCAGCTTATTTTTACACTGTAGCTTTTGTCAACTGTGAGATACAGATATTGCCAGTCCCTACCTAGACCTTGATACGTGTATGGCGATATAATGGTACAGAGGGAGCCGTGATATTGAGAAAGATGAAATTACTCTACGCTACAAATCCAAAAATTGGAGAAAAGCAAAGGCTGAGAAGATGCAAATGAAGCAGATATAAAGAAGAAAAAGAATTATATCAATCGGCCTGCCTCTCGAGGAAGCTAGGATCTGAACGAACTCGGGATTCGAACTTGCGCCACCAATCTTCAAAGGCCCGGAGAGGAACAACCTCGACACCGCCGGGGCCAGCAGTCCCGCTGAAGCTGGTGAGGAAGTTGAAGGCGTTTTGGATGATGCGCTGGGCGAGGACGGCGGTTGTTGTTGACGTCGCACCTGATGCGCCGCTACCGCTGTTGGAGGCCTTGTTGGCGGCGAGCTCCTGCAGTCGCGTGCCGACTGAGTCGGCAGACTCGATTGAAACACCAATCATGAAACCGCTGCCGCTGGCGTCGGCGCCGATCTTGAACATTGCGCTCTCCTTGCCAGGGCCGATGCCGCCCAGGAAGCGGAAATCGGGCGTCGTGTTGGCCTGTGAGGCGGCGGCGACATCGCGGACGGTGGTGAGATATATGGCGGCGGCGGAGTTCTCTGGCAGGACGACGTTTGGGAGGAGGAAGACGACGATGTGAGAGAAGGGCTTTGTCGTGGGAAGGGCGTAGAGGAATGAGGTGGGGGATGGCGCTGAGGTCGGCTCGGTGATGAGAGGCTGGCCGGCGGGGACGATGCCGAAGAGAGGGCCGGACATTGTTGCTGTTTTTGCTGTTGCTTCTAGTCGTTTGTGTTGTATTGTCTGGTATTGTAGTGTGTTTGGCTGGGTTGATTGTTCGAGTTGGCTGTTGTTGGAGCTGTGTGACACAGCTGGTGTGATCTGATGACGTGGGGTAGTAGTTTGCGATGCGAACAAGGATTAATCGGAGGTTGTGGTGGTGCTGGAGCTGGAGCTTTAGCTAAAAAGAAATTGTGGGAAAGGCAAGGAAGAAATTGCTACTTAAGGCAGTTAGTCACAAGTGGGAACCAGGAAAAAATATAGTTTAACTGCTGGGGAAAATGATGGGAAAAAAAACTATAGGACGGTTGGAAGGAATTGGAAGGAAGGCTTTAACGCTGCCTTGCTGCAGCAATAGCAGGTCACCCTATTACTCGTACCAATGACTACAACCTAGCAGTACTTCTCTTCCTTGCGCTGTTGGCAGGTAGATCCAACTTACCCTCGGTTATAAACCCAGTATTCTTGCTCCTCACAATCCTTCCTGCGCTATTAAATACCTGGAGGTGATTTGATTGCGGGCCTTTATACTAAAACATCTTCATTTACCAGTACGTTTGTTGATCATTCACTTTCCTTTGCTGTTTGGTTACTGCTGGTAGGATTCCCTGCCTGCTAGCTGCAGATGGCTGCCTGTTACTATCTGGAAGCAACTCGTAGCACTTCTCATGAAAACTTGGATCCTTTTCTCTTGTGTCAAGCGGCACTAGGGCGTCTTGACGGTTGAAATGTCATATTCTTAGCCAGCAAGAATCTATCAAAATTTGCAGATCTTTCTTTTGTCCCACCTCATGACGTGCTAAACGAGTACAACCACCTCTAATCGTATATCTAGAAACTGTTCGAAGCACCAAATAATAAGCCTTCAGGACTATCCTGTTCTCACATAATCCACTATCCACCATGAAGTCTAACCTTGAGCTGATTGCTGCTACGGATAGGTGCGTTTGCTTCTCACTACTCTCAGCTACAAAGGAGCTGGAGGGAGCTGTGGAAAGAAGAGGAAGCTCTATTCAACCAGTGGCAGGACTCTTGATAGTATGCTAGTCACTAACTCACCACCTCTGACAGGTTTCCGTACGATGATGAGCAAACTGTTGAGGCGAAGAACTTGCGGGATAGCCTATTCAAGCTTCTCTGGGAAGATGAAGATGGGCAATATGCCATCGGCTATGTGCCAGACTGGGTTATCAAAGAGTTATCCCAAACTCCAGAAGATATCCGTGGCGACATGAGTTTAAACATGTCAGACCGCACTGTCATGCTGTTTAGGACGCCACAGACGGAAGAGGAGCGAACTCGTGCTGTGACAAAATTAACAGGCCATTGGCATAAAAATGCCACGTTCAAGTCTCTCAAAGGATGGCGTAACGAGCTCTGGCCGGTTTATGGCCGAAGGGGAGAGCTTCTCTTCAGCGTGGAAAGGGCTGCTGTCGGTCTATTTGGCGCCGCGAGATATGGAGTACACATGGTTGCTTACGTTGAGGATCCAACTGCTCCTTACGGCATTAAAATCTGGGTGCCAAAACGAGCATCTGACAAGTCAACTTTCCCTGGCATGCTGGATAACACTGTGGCTGGTGGTCTGACAACTGGCGAAGACCCCTTTGAATGCATCATCCGAGAGGCTGATGAAGAGGCAAGCCTTCCCGATGCATTGGTTCGTAACTCTGCTATATGGGTCGGCAATGCCACATACATCTACATCACTGAGGCTAAGCATATTGGAGAGGATGGTTATATTTATCCTGAATGCCAATGGGTTTATGACCTTAAACTACCTGCCGACGTTATACCTCTTCCAAAGGATGGCGAAGTTGAAGAATTTCGGCTGCGCGATGTGGAGGAGATTAAGAAGGACTTGGGAGACGCAAAATTCAAGCCCAACTGCGCTATGGTAATGATTGATTTCTTCATTCGTCATGGCATTCTGACCGAAGCCAACGAGCCCGATTTGGCCCTGATCAAGGCTAAAATGACCCGAGAGCTCCCATTCCCTGGTCCACACCAATCCAACTGGCCAGGTCATATTACTGAGTCAGCTGAAGTAGTATAAGGAAGCTGTTGACCAATATCTCTCTGTCTCTTTCTTGGCTCTCTCGCATGAAATGATATATATGGCGCTGTGCCCCCCTTCCTCTCTGTTATAGCTTCCCTTTAGCTTTTCTCTTTTGTCTAATGCCAAAATGTCGGGCTTTTTGTGCCTTCTCGATGTGACTTGATAAATTAAAGGCGCCAGCTGTCCATGTCTGATGTAACTTTTATTCTCCCTCTCACGGCTCCCCTGTTTGTAATGCAATGACTCGCTCTGCTTCTTCGTTTACCGCTTGATCAACAGATAGACGTTGTCAACTCGCAGTGGTGTCAGCTTCTTAACCGGTCCCTTCAGTGCCATGAGCAACCCGCCGAAGGAGACGTAAGCGTTACTAAACGTAGTGAAGCACACAGGGTTAGCAATCAAATTCTCTCTTTTTCTCTTTTTATCCCACGCAGAGAATGTTGTCACTGGTTATGGACGGATCTTCATACATGGTGTTGCCATCAAAGGTCTCCTCAAACTTATAGATCTTTCCGTAGCATACATAGTCGTAGAGGTCGGCGAGGGTCGCTGGCGCATCGCCGGATTTGCCAACGTCTCTCCAGCCCTTGTCATCCTCCTTGCTGCCATCTGGTGATAATGTGGTGGTAAGAACAACGTGCAGTGTGTCTCCCTCGTTGCAAGGGAATAATTCGATGTTGATGTCCAGTTCTAGCAGGGTCTGGGAGTCGATGGACGTGCACATGATGCGTGCGACTCGGTCATATTTTTCTTGGTTGTAGGTGGTGACGGTAAAGCCTTCCTCAAAAAGAGTGGCATCGCCACTGCCGCCGCCAGACATGATTGTAGAATTTGGAATTTTGGTTTTACGATTGGTGGTGTATCTGTTAATATGCAGAGTCTCGAAGAGATCGGCTTCGATTCGTATGGGCGTAGGAATCGATAGGTAGTATAGCCTGCTTTTCTTTGGCCTCGAAACTTTTGAAATCGTTCTAGAAAATATTCGGGTTGGAGGGGTGTAGCTCGGATAGATGCATATATGTGGCTGCGGCACCAGTGGATCGGGGCTATTAGCATCGATAAAGTATGATAGCTAGATGAAGGAATGAAAGCACCGAGATCGACTGCTACTTTCGCTTCGCTAATATTTCTGAGACGAAAACTGTATTTTATCAGAAAAATTACTCGGTGCTTTTACAGATTATACGCCGAAACCCCTTGGCTTTACAAGAGCAGTGGATATAGTTGACGAAATCCATCCATTTTTTGAGTCAAACGCCAAAAAAAACCTTAGCATGTCCTTTCGAAAAAGGAATACCGTAATTGGCATCGCTGGGACTACTCCAGAACTGCATCGAGCCAAAGTATCAGTTCCAGGAACCCGACCTTCTCCTCATGATGGAAGGCTCACTACCTCTACTGGTACTTCATCCTTGGACCAGCTCTTAGCAGGCCATGCTGGACTACCTATGGGAACTTCTCTTCTTATTGAAGAGTCGGGAACGACAGATTTCGGTGGGATTTTACTTCGCTATTTTGCTGCCGAAGGATTGGTTCAGGGTCAGCATGTGCATGTCTTGGGATTTGGGGATCACTGGCGACGTGAGCTTCCAGGGCTGGCAAGCGAGAGTCGATCCAAGGACTCTAGCAGTTCCAAGTCTTCAGACAGCAAGATGAAGATTGCTTGGAGATATGAGGCGTTGAGCAGCAGAACCACACCCTCACGCGGTAAGGAATTCCTCTCTTTGTCCAGGTGCAACTCATATACTAACAAAGTACAAAATAGGACCCTCAATATCAGACTCGGCAGAAGGCATAGCTCCATTCTGTCATACCTTTGACCTCTCAGCTCGCTTGGAGGACAGCGTTGCCCAGGGGCAGTTCTACACTACACGTGGCGGCGGCATGGATCCAACACAGTCACCATTCCGGCGATTCATCAGTGACATCACAACTAGATTGAAGAGCTCACCCCCAACTTCTATTCACAGAATCGTCATCCCAAGCTTACTATCACCAACGATATATCCGCCGTCAGCTTGCCGGCCACAGGAGATATTGCAGTTCCTGCATCACATCAGAGCTTTGCTACGGCAGTTCCCTTCAAGGGTTGTTGTAATGATGACGCTTCCTGTCTCGCTATATCCCCGTTCGACAGGTCTTATTCGACGAGCGGAGCTTCAATGCGACGGTGTCGTAGAGATGATACCGCTTCAGCAACAGCCACATCACCCTGTTGACCGAAACTCGTCAAATGAGAATAAGGCACAGGGACTCTTTAGAATCCACTCTCTGCCTGTTTTCCATGAAAAGGGAGGAGGTCTGGAAGGAAGCTGGGTGAAGGAGGACATGTCCTTCAAGCTCAGTGCTTCAAGCGGCCTTATTATCACACCTTATAGCTTGCCGCCATTATTAGATGAGGAGGGCCCTTCAAATGGGCCATCGAATGAGAGCAAACCAAAGCTTGATTTTTAGCTTTGAATATCTTCTCAATTTTACCTTTTTTGCCTACGCCTATAGACTTTACGTGAGATCTAGTATGCTGGTGAGTTTGACGAAGTATAATATGCACTTAACCAGTACTAAGGGCCGCTCAATGCGGAATAAGAATTTTTAGTGGATACTTATTCCTCTACTGGGGCATAGAGCTCTCCCCCACCATACTAGATCCGTATTTTTTAGTATAAGAGCTACCAAAAAACTTGAGTTCTTCCTTTCAACCTCTTCAAATCTCTCTTTCTCAATCTCCTCATTCGAAAGCTGGAGAGGCTAAAGAAAGAGAGACTGGCAGACATGCAAGGTAAGCAATCAATTTTGTGCAATTTTATAGCATTCAAACACCTCTTTGGAGTTTTACATGATTATTCTTTTTGAATATCTGTCAATCCCCTGAATATATTGATGACAAAATCAAATTTTACGAAGACGACTTATGACCTTTCCATTACACTCCTTTTCATTGAACCAATTCAATTCATCATTCTTTGCAAGCGTGTGAGACTAATCATTACTTGCGTCTACAGGATTATAGCCACAATGGAATCCCCCAAGTTGATTCGCATTGCCAACATCTCAGGGCGCTACCTCGTGTTTGACCCAGACGCCGTGAGCGCGCTCCGCCGCCAGGCAAACACCAATGGCACCTTGGTGGGAACTACTCCGCAGCAGCCAACGCAAAACATATTCTTGGGTTTGCCAATTGAGCTCCGGCCTGAAGAGGTAGACTCTCTAATTCGTACAAACGTCGCGTACGTCGTAGATGATGTGGCCGCTCACAAGTCGGCTCTGCAGTCTCTGGATCCCGACTCGCGGAGGGCCTATGTCAGCTCGCTGCAGCTGCGGAAACAGACTGCGCAAAAGGTGTTTGCCGAGATAAACGCGCAGAAAGCCTCCATAACAACCAGCAAAAAGAATAAGAAAGCGCGTGATTCCAGCTCAGCTGTTCCGTCTGCCGACCTCGGAACAGCGGTTAGTGGTTCCCTTAAATCGGATGGAAATCCATCGCCCCGCAATAGCCAAGTGACTCTGTTGGGCGTCACACCAACATCTAGCATCAACTATGTTTCCCCAGAAGCGAATACATTGCCTGTGGAACCTCGTAACTCAGAAAAAGGATCGTTGTGCCAGTTTATGCTGGGGTCAGGGTATTATATGACCCCGGGACTTCGATTCGGGTCACGTTATAGTGTCTACCCAGGTGATCCTTTGCGTTTCCATGCTCATTTCATGGCAAATGAATACGGCTGGGAGGAAGAGATACCTATCCTTGATATCGTAGGCGGCGGCAGATTGGCAACAGCCGTAAAGAAAGCGTTTCTTATAGGCGGCCGTAAACCGTCTACAAGTCCTGATATGGTCACATCTCCTGTGAGAACATTCAGTATAGAGTGGGCTGGCATGTAGCATGTTAATGTTAATTGATACTATAAACACGAATTCCGCTATTGAAAGGAAGAGTGCATTATATATAATACGACGTCAGTCTAGAAGAAGAAGAGAAATAAATAAAAAGCTGAACTCCAAAGCCAAAGATAGAGCAATCAAGCTGTCCGCCCCAACTCCCAGATATGAATATAAGTAAAAAAAAAAAACAAGAATTTCTCAGCTGTTAAAGCAGTCATGCTTTAAGCCTCGGATGCTACCATATAACATACTCTAGGGAACGTAGATCCGGCTGAAGCTCATGACATCGCGGCGACAGCACACACATTTGTCAAAGTTGTTCATAGCTAGAGAAACACGACAGTCGTCGCACAAGCTGAGACAGCGGCACGGCCACACGATGACAGTACGTGGTGAGCACTGGCATACAACGCAAGAAGGACTCTCTCCCTCGGTAAGCGTCGGCGCTTCGCCTGTCTCAGAGCTTTGCTGGCCATCTTTCCCTGGTGAGGCTTGTCGTTTCGACCAGATCAACTGTTCCAGAAGAAGCTCTTCTTCGTCCGGGCTAAGCTTTGTGAGACGGCCCTGAGGACCGAGATTCTTCAGCTGTTTTCCCTTTGGAGTCTGCACTGTCAGAATTCGTGTCCGTTGCAGCTGCTCCATTCGTCTAAAGCCAGACCTGGTCAAGATGCGGTCGCTTTGAAGATGCGCTGCAAGTCTTTCTGCTTCTTGCCGCTCCTCCAGGCTAGCAGGATGCAAAAGGCGAGCCAAATCACCCATAGCCAGTGGACTATCCAGAAACGGGGTGCCCTCGCGACCGGGTCGTGGTGATCGCTGAGTTGGTGTTCTCTGCCCGCTACCCTCATCTGACATCCAGCCGTCTCTTTCTTCGTCGTCGCTATCGCCTCCATTTGTGGTCATGGTGATTGCGCTGGTATTATCCCAGTCTTCCTCTTCTTCACGAGGCTGATATGTTCCGCTCATATCCTGAGATCCCCACCATCCTCCTTTGAGCCAGTATTTGTATAGATCCTTATCCAGGGCCTCTTCATCTTGGCTCGTACCAACTCGTCTGAATTCAGCCTCGATATCTAAGGCGTCTGTCCTCAGAGTCGCATCTAGATCCAAAGGCTTCGCCGTCGCATCTCTGCTTCCGCCAAGGCCACGGTTTGGTCTTGATGCATTTTCATTCTCAGGAGTCTTCGAATGGCGCGCCAGCCAAAGCAACCATGCAGGGCGAGACTGGATACGGCAGACACCAAGAATCCATAAAAGGGACAGAGCAAAAACTCTTGCCAGCAGCTTGTTAATGCTGATGAGGAACTCCAAAGCGAGAAACCATCTCGAGCTCCTCTCGGAAGCACCGATACCAACTCTAAGCACCTTATCGCCACGGCCACGAGGAATTTTTTGTGCAGCACGCTCTCGGCTATATCCATTAGGGGGTAGAAGAGGCCCTTCTTTAACAGGTATTAGTCCGACAGTGCCGATTTGATCATAACGTGGATCAGAGAGGCCCATGCTTATCCATTGCCTCCGCAACTCCTCCGCTTCTCTGTAACGGGCCTCCTCGAGCCAGGTCTGGCGCTTCAGACTGACGCCACGGTCTTCGTTGAGATAAACAGCTTCACTGGCCATGGTGATAGCAGCGAATCCTGTTCTTAGCAGTGCAGTGTAGAAATCCATCTCTCGTGTAATGCGAAGCTCCGACAGTGAGACATTGGCTTGCATGTTTTCATGTGCATAAAGCAGTCGCTGGCGAAAGTTCATCCTAGATTGTTCTTGGCTGGCTGTCGGCATTGCGGCTGTAAGTAGCAGTGCTAATCCGTATATGAACAGACACATGACAATGCCAACCAGAATCAAGACATGGGGAACAAATCCAATGATGCAGACAGTAGGAAACCTGAAGAATCCTTGAGACGCAATGTTATCAGGCTCAAAAGTGAAAAAGCTCCAGACGAGACTGCCCATAAAGCACAAGGCCCAGAATCCCGTATTCACAAGCCGATACTTGGCTTGAAGGTCAAATAGGCCCAAGACGTGGCTTGTAATATGTGTCATTGACGATAGGAGGGCGATCCATAAGACTTCAGGCGATGTGTTAACACGCCTGAGAATTGCCGATCGTGTCAGAGTAATCGTGTTGCCTTTGCTGGTTGGGATAGGAGGCAGGTTTTGGTATTTGGAAAAAGCGCCCCAACCAAGCTGGTTGTTAATGGCAGCATCCGCTTCAGCAAAGGCAAGTGACTGTTCGAACAGTGTCATGCCCGTCTCGGCGGCAACGGGACGTCCCTGTACAGCACAGGAAAGCGTCTCAAGGAATTGGCTTAGACACAAAGAAGTAAATAAAGGCCACAGCCGAGATAGAGAGCCCTGGAGCTCTCCAGCGGTCTCAGCATCTTGCGGCGGTACCATGTTCACATTAACACAAGACTGTTCATCCGAGGCTCCGAAAAGTAGCGTCGAGCTTATAGCATTCAGATAGGGATTCGCATGAGCAGACATGAGGTCAGAAGTCTTGTTGGAATCGCCCCATCTCAGCATCGAAAAATCGGGTGAAGTCTGGCATTGGATAGACTGCAAAAGGTGGCGGGCTTGGAAGACCAGCAGAATAAAGGGAACGAGTCGCACCAGTAGCCTCACTTGCCAGCGGAGTCGCAATCTCCTGCGAGTGGCAGCAAAGATATGAGTCCGGTTAAGGATAACGGCCATGGCAATGCAAGACAGGGCCCATTTGCTGGTGGCATAGTTGAAGACGCTGCCCAAGCCCCGAACTCCGTCCAGAGACAAGAGCGGCGGCTGCCCTGCCGAGCCTGCCTGGGCGCTGGGAGTTGCTGCGGCATCGACGATATTGCTATAGAGACTCGAGTCGGTGGCAGCGGGAGCGAGAATCCCCGGTTCGGGCATGGCAGACGACATGGCGTTTTGGGCCGGAAGGCCAAGGGCATTGGGAGCTGCCATGAAGGAGCCCAGCTTCATCACAATGCGCGGGCCAGCCTTGACGAAGCCTTCGATCAGAGGTGCATACCGCGTCACGTTGACTGCGCGGGCGAGGGCCGTGAGGTTGTACCAGGCATTCGTCGTCGTCAGGTCGAAATCGCCAACTTGCTGTGTCGCTGCCAGAGGCGGCGCTATTCCGATGCCATCCTGCATGGCCGAGGCCAGTCAAGCGATGGCCGCGCCGGAGGGGAGGTCCGATCGGCCGAGGCACACGAGGCAGCGCGCTTGGAGAGTCCCAGAGGGTGTCGGAAGAGACCAGGAGCGATGGAGTCGCAAGCAGGGCTATCGCAGGTGGATTCGTCGAAGTGCCTCTGGAGAGAAGCCGTGAAACAATCACGTCTCAGCAGAACGCTGAGTGCTTTAGATTATAGTGGGGGATCGCAGTGCCTTGGCGCTACTGCACAGGTGCTGGAGTGCTAGGCCGGGACGTGAAATGGTTCCTCTGGCATTGGAAACTCCGCAGTGGAGGTCATGAGAGCACTACCACATGCTAGATAGATCTTGTAAACATTGAGCCTTGCATCCCCAACGTCCGCAGTACGTACTACCACTAGCAAGGCTTAGTACATGGAGAGGTACGGGTACCATCCCTGTGTCGACATCATGCCTTAGTTCGTGCAAATGCCCAGCCCGGCGCAACAACGCGCAAGTACTGCTACTTCCCACCTAGTCAATCAAGACGCTGAAATATAAATAGCAATAAGCACAGTATGCTAAAAGGTAAATCATTATCCATTAACGCCAAACCGTGTTGCTTCTTCATGAAATACACAATATGGATAAGCCCTATAAGTACATTCTTATAGACGCTCTCACATCCTCACAGATATGGAGCACTATCGTAGTCGAGCACTAGCGGCATTGTCCACCAAGCCACAGAGTACCCCGATCTCGCTACAGCACTTATCGTAGCAAGCCATCGTTGTGGCAAGCAGTGCATCATTTGGGAGCCAAGTAGTGACGGAACTGGCGTCTTAAGTGACCCCAGCCTGTTTTTTCTCCTCTTCTCTCTACGTCTTTGAGGTCCTTTTCTAGGATCAGGGTTCAACGAGTGGCCAGTATCAAATACTCTGAAGAGCGCTGCCAGAGGCCACTCGCTCCCAGTAGCATACCAGCGGTCTATGCACGGCCGCACCTTATATCTTCAACTATTTGTCAGATGCACGTCGCTCCCTTCAGGCTCTCATGGATCAGGATACCACAGACCATAGCGGCAAATCACCCAAGCCAGTAACGCCAGAGAACGATACTCCAGCGTTTCTTCTGCTGCAGAATATTGAGGCCCCCGCTGTTGCTACCCCAAAAACTGCCAGCGGATGGGGTCGAGATCCAGATGAGGACAATGATGAGCCAGCTGTAGCAAAACCCTTCGCCCGGATGTCTAGCCCAGACTCGGCGGCTCGCGCGCAGGGAGCCTCCAACCCTGCGGCTGAAGATCAGGATAGCGACGTTGAGAGCAGCCAGGACGATGGGCGGTCGTTCTATAAGATGCACAAGTTCAGTCTCTATGAAACCGTAAGCCGCTACTACATGGTCGGCGTGGATGTGAGCGAGAAGCGGTACAGAATCTTGAAGATTGATAGAACCACAGAGGGAGCTGAGCTAAACATAACCGACGACAAAATCATCTACAGTCTCAGGGAGGTGAATCAGCTGCTCGACACAATCGATGATGGAAATCGTGGCACTGGAGGCATCAAACTTCGCTGCACCACCTGGGGACTGCTGGGCTTTATCAAATTTACCGGTCCATACTACATGCTTCTCATCACCAAGAAGAGCACTGTTGCCATGATCGGTGGCCACTATATTCACCAGGTTGAGGGAACAGAGCTGGTGCCTCTGACGCCCGGACGATCCAAGGTCGACGCTCGCAACAAGCCAGAGGAACAGCGCTACCTAACAATATTGAACACGCTTGACCTTACCAAGTCATTCTACTACAGCTATTCATACGACATTACTCGAACTCTCCAGCACAACATTACCAGAGAGAGAAAATCGCTTGCCAACGGCACCATCCCTTGGCCAAACGAAGATCTCAATTCAATGTTCGTCTGGAATAGCTACTTATTACAGCCAGCAGTCGACGCGCTTCAAGATCCTTATGATTGGTGCCGTCCTATCATACATGGATACATAGATCAAGCAGGCAAGTCATCTATAAATCTCAAAACTGCATGAGCCGCTTAACTAATACAGCCCAGCACTTTCAATATATGGCCGAACTGCACATATCACTGTAATTGCCAGGCGGTCACGATATTTTGCTGGCGCTCGCTTTCTAAAAAGAGGTGCAAACGACTTGGTAGGTTGTCATTTATCTCATAACATTGTTGCCATATTCTTACTCGAGAACAGGGATACGTCGCCAATGACGTTGAGACAGAGCAAATCGTTGCTGAATCCTTGACGACATCTTTCCATGCTCCAGGTCCGAGACCTTACTGCAGCCCTCAGTACACTTCTTACGTCCAACACCGAGGAAGTATACCTCTCTATTGGACCCAAGATAACACCGGCGTGACTCCAAAGCCACCCATTGAGCTCAATCTGATAGATCCCTTCTATAGCGCTGCGGCGCTCCATTTCGATAATCTATTCGAGCGGTATGGCGCGCCTATATATGTGCTCAACCTTATCAAGTCCAAAGAACGGCAACCTAGAGAGTCGAAACTTCTAGCAGAGTACACGCATGCCATAGACTACCTCAACCAATTCCTGCCCGACGACAAAAAGATTATTCACAAGGCGTGGGACATGAGCCGTGCCTCGAAGATCCGAGGTGGGGATGTGATTGGAAACCTGGAGACAATCGCCGAATCGGTCCTGAAGACAACGGGCTTCTTCCAAAACGGCGATGGGCTTACAAGCCGTATGACGGCTCAAAACGGCATTGCCCGAACCAATTGCATCGACTGCTTAGATCGCACCAATGCAGCACAATTCGTCATTGGCAAGCGTGCGTTGGGTCATCAACTTCACGCTCTGGGGATACTTGAAAATACATCGGTCGAATACGATACTGATGCCGTGAATCTCTTTACTCATATGTGGCATGATCATGGAGACACTATTGCGGTGCAATACGGTGGTTCTCAGCTAGTCAATACCATGGAAACCTATCGAAAAATCAACCAATGGACCAGCCACTCTCGAGATATGATAGAAAGTTTCAAGCGGTACTACAATAACTCGTTTCTGGACAGCCAAAGACAAGAGGCATACAATCTCTTCCTAGGCAACTATATTTTCGCACAAGGCCAACCTATGCTTTGGGATCTGCCAACAGACTACTACCTTCACCACGCCAGTCCTAGAGAATGGACTGATAAGGGAAGACCTAATTACATCAACTGGTTTACACCGGCATATCTCGAAGAGCGGAAGATACCGCCTTTTGTAGCACCAACGGCTCTTGGCCGCTGCAAGAACGCAGAATCTTTCGACGATTATTGGCTAGAGTATTATCGGCCTGCCACCCTATCTTCCTTCCCTAAGATGTTTGCGTACAAGATGAACTCTACCATTAAATATATACCCCTAAAGGCAACCCAAGATGGTAGATACGATCTCAGCCCCTTTCGAGTCCGAACCGATGGTGATGTCGATCCGGAAAAGAGAAAAGTAAAAAAGGAGCCGACGTCGCCAACCACATCTCTTGCTTCAACGCAAGCCTACCGACAACTAGATACAGGAGATCGAGCATCGGTTACTTTCTCCGATACAGGAACTATAAAGGATGGATCTCGAAATCTCTGGCTGCGTCCATCACACGGCGGCGAACGCTGGGGCCTATACGATGGTCACGAAGCCATGATTTCACCCAAAGCTTCTATTTCGGCAGATACTCTGAATCTGAAAGAAAAGTCTTCGGATCTCGAGAAATCTAAAACAACACAGTGGACATTCACCAAAGCGGTACATGACGCACTAAACCCAGTTGTAAAGGATCAGGAGGCGGATGATTATGAACGGTACATTCGCCATCCACAAAATCTTCCACTTGTTGTATCTAGCGACACTCCTATAGATATCGACTCGTCAGAGTATCAGGAGTATGTTGATGGTACTTGGCTAAATCAAGGCCTTATGGTGTCAGGGGTTGACGAAGATGCAGACGTATACTCAGAGTTGGTCAAGGTAGTAGAGAATCCTTTGACTGTCACCGAAGAGGATGCGCCTAAGAAGAGATATAAAGCTTATGGGAAGTGGCTCCGAGGCAAATCCTTCTTCAAGCAGCAGCCTCTTGACTGAACGTTTTGTGGCTCTCAGGAAAAGGCACAAGTATTTGCATATTTCGTTATGTTAGGATACTAGGAAATAATTCGGCTAGCCGTGGCTCTTTTTGTAGCGCAGCGGTTAGCCCTTCAATAGGCCCAGATCCTTCTCGGTTCCAAAGAGATTGCAAGATCGTCGATGTACGGGTTAGGTGTGCCGAAATCTGATCCACATCTTCGGCTGACAGCTGTGAAGATTTAAGATTGAGCCAGCACAGAGAAATCGTATGGATTACTTGGTCAATATACCCAGGAGATGAAAATCTCGGCCAGCAATTCACCAAAGTTGCCTTTAAGGCTTCTGTGGTGGAACATACCAGTGGTGGGTAGCCCAGAACAAAGGGATCCGAGAGCGTAGAGGCAAACAGACGAAGAAGGTTCTGCCCGAAAGCTATTAGCACACAACACAGAGAGATTCTCTCAAGACCTTTGTTATTCACCTGGAGATGCTTTGCTGAGAAAAATCCCAGACAAGAGACGATATCTTTTGTGATGTTCATGAGAACTTCAACAATGCGAGGATACTCAGAGGCATGAAAATGGCCCACAAAGACGCCATCCCTCAAGAGCTTATCAAGAAAACGTCGCCTTCGTAAACTCTTTGGGTTTGGATCCATCTGGGCTATCCGAAGGAGGACTCGATATGCAGGATATAAGACGTCTATAGACTCATTCTCAGGTGTTGTGGAGGGTAAGAAAAGCAGCGTAGGGTAAACTGCGTCCTGGATTACGTTGTCAACGCCAGCGGACAATATTACGTTTGCCGGGCATGTATCTAGAAAGAAACCAAGAATCTGCAAGCCTTTTATCCTGACTGCTGTGTTGTGGTCTTCGGCTAGTGAAAGTAAAATTGGAAGAAATAGGGGCCAGTGGCGGCCCATCGTAGCTTGCTTAGCATAAGTTAGTACTTGCGTTTGGACATTCTGACCCATGAGTGACCTACACTGCACGACACGACTGCCCATTTAAAGCTTGAAGCGGCATGAAGCTTTTCGCGTTCCTTTGAAACGGAGTCTAGAGATGTCCTAGCCTGTGTGCTAGCAGGCTGCTGAGCGAGTTGCGACGGCCTCCCGGAGGCGGTTAACCGAGTAGAGGAATTAGAGAAAAGCGGCCGAAGTGTTTCCTGGAGTAGGTGTTGGGTGATGAATTTGTCCAATTTATCATCAGCCAGATTGGCTTTTAGCAGGCGAGCCGCAAGTTGTGATGACTCTTTCGTTGTCCAGGCATCATGTTCGTCAGTGTATGTAGCGACGGGTATTAAAATTGTATCGTCAAGAAAAAAAGGCTCAGAAGGCGAGGCGCAGAAAAGCGAGATGATGACGAGCAGTGCCAGTCCAGCTTCGGCAACCAGAGAATGGGTAGCATAATCGGAGTCTAGTTCATGTCAGAAGAATGGCTCAATCTTGGTGATTTGTTTGACCAACGTCAGGAGTCTTTACCTTGTACGGCGGTATCATTGCTGAAAGTAGGAAACCGTAACAGCTTCTGGATCACCGAGTCGACGAGGCTTCGTACATGTAATGACTCTCCGTTGGGAGCTGAATTAGAGACTTCCGTCGATAGAGACTGCTGGCTTTCTTGGCCGTTTGTGTGAGTAGCCAAGAGAGCATCGACATGATGAAACAGCTCCAGGCCTATGTCATGAAGTGCCTGTGGATGAGAGACGATGAAATGTGAGATAGAGCCATGGCCGAGCAATGATGCGTTAAGCGCTCACCTGTGAAGTAGCTGCATCATGTAGCTTGGACGAGATATCTTGTAAATTCAGGTCCTTCTTCTGTGATGTTTCTGTTGAAAATTGGCTTAGTGATGTTTACCTGGACACATGAAGATCTCTCAAACAAACCAGCTTGGATTGCACGCAGCCTTTCACGGTTGGCATCGCCAAGCAAAGGCTCATGCATGGCCAAAGCCCTTGATAATTTATTAGGATGTACGAAACAGTGAGTAACGGGTGTATCAAGATTTTTCCTCAATCCTCTTCGACTGTTGATTCGGACTGTGCTGAGAAAGCATGCAGTTTACATGTAATCTGGGCACTGCTTAGCAGCGTGCCAAAAGCATGCCTGGTCAAGCTAAGGTACCAGCGTTTTAGGCGCATGCTACGGTGGCACCTGGGAAGCGAAAAGCAGTACAGTACAAATGTGATGTCAAACTGTATGTATATTCTGTTATGTACATCAAGTAAATCACTTAATCAGGCCGACCACAAGCAATACGGTTAAATGTTTCAGTGACGGTAGTGACTTAGATAGTATTGATCTACTAGAGAAACTTCATCTACCAGAGATACTTCGTCTACCAGAGAAGCTTCATCTAGATAGTCAGCCTTTGATCTAGCTAGATGGCCAAGATTGAAGTAGATGCCTTCTAATCTAGCTGAATCGGAATCATCCAGCCACATCAGGGCCAGCTATTTTGATCAAGATGCAAGTCACACGTCAATTAAAGGGGCTACATCTTTACAGGGTATTCGTTTACGGTGGAAAGAGAAGTTGCGATCTCGATATTCCAGACATTCTGAAAATATCAACAGTTACACAATGTACCTACAAGAGCTTTTAGACGTTAGCGTTACTCCCAGGGCTTTCAGTCGTATACACAGAGAGTATCGAGAGTGGCATATCAGATAAGCCGATTTGACTCATGCGTCCAGCCGGCCCTGCTTGCGAAGAACTCAAAACGAGCCCTCCACAAACAAAACACTGGAGCCGAAATCTCCATCTCCAACAACATGCGTAAACATGTGCCAGAAACAAAGGACGACTTGGCTTAGAGGCGATTGTTGAATGGATAGAACTTAATTTTCATCACATAGGCCTTGAGGTGGATATCGAGTTAAAAGTAGAAAAAAATCACTTACCATTTCGAGATTTCATTGTGGACGGGATGATTCAGAAGGTGTGGCATGGTAGCGGACAGGGTACTACATAGTAGAACAAAATGTTAGCAGCTTGAAATATAGCGCGGTGAAATAAACATTGAGTAATAATAGATCGACATCAGAGATCTTGGTATGGTAATTTAGGAGTCATCAATAATGTTCAGTAGCAGAACTGGAAAAAAGGTTTTTCATCATAAAAGTCGAAGGGTTCTTGAGAAAATAAAAAAATAAAATAAAATAAAATTGTAGTGCTTACCATATTATATCACGTCGTTTATATCGAAAGTCTTACCAGTAGTGGCAGCAGGTAGATCCCCTAGAACATCAACGTTAGTTGACTGACGTTTTCATAAATACAGCATAGCTGGTGTGAGAAGGCTTGGTTCAGATGGTGATGCATGTTTTGTTCTGCGCTCAGGATTCGCGGGAACAGAGTGTGAAAAAATCATCATGAAGATGTTTGGAGGTTTGTGATGCGAAGTTGGCAAAACGCCTTCGAATTGTGAGGCAAATAGTGCATTGCTTACCTGTTCAGCTGCGGCTGGGGCCGTATATCTCGCTCATCCTTTTGGATGGCAGCAGCCCCAGCATTCATTGGTGCATTTTGACACAAGCCACGACATTGCGTGGCGAATGTGTTTTGTTACCAAGTGAAGAAGAGTGAAGCAAGCCAAAGAAAAATTTCACGAAGATTTTGTAGTAGCGGACCTCTGCCCTATCGATATGCAAATACGCGGTTAGATTCGCACGCTTAGGTAAATAGCGCCTCTAGCTCTAGAGCTGCTGCCAGGCAGGTACGTACCTGAGTTATGCCCTATCGGGGAGAAGGCAGCGCTTCTTCACTGAAACGAAGAAAATATAGTGGGGCCGGCTTCTGAGACTCTCACTCAAAGAGAAAAAAGTTCTTCGAGCTGCTGGTGCTGTAGAGCAAGAGAATAAGACATCATGGCAGATCGAAGACGAGTAAATGGGCCGGGGAGCTCTACCTTACCACCGGTTTATGACGATGGCGAATTAAATGCGGCTTCGCGCCGCCAGCGAGCACCTGATGCCATCCGGCCACTCTGTGAGATAATCCATCCCAATCATATACAGCCATGAGCTATCACGAGAGTTTTGAGACTAAGACTTCATTTACTGCTAGATCTCAAGACAGGGGTAACTCCCTCAGCATCTGGCTCAGCCTATTTGGAGATCGAGCCTAGAGAAGGAGAACATGGCTCTGGCATGAAATTGACGTGTACCGTCCATGGACCCAGGTCCCTTCCACGCTCTGCTCCTTTCTCTCCTTACATGGTGCTCTCAACCCATGTCAAGTTCGCCCCATTTGCCACGAAGCAGCGTAGAGGCTATCTTCGTGATTCAAGCGAAAAGGACCTCAGCACACATCTGGAAACGGCCCTTCGCGGAGCCTTGATTGCTGACCGGTGGCCCAAGAGTGGCGTCGACGTCGTCGTCACAATTATCGAAGGAGAGTCAACTCGACAAGACGCCGTGGAGCGACGAGTCGAAGAATGGGATGTGATGAACGTTCTGGGCGGTTGCATTACCGTAGCCTCTGCAGCCATTGCCGACGCAGGCATTGACTGTGTGGACACTGTTTCTGGAGGAGTGGCTGCCTTGGTGGCGGGCAAGGACGGCAATGATGCCTCAATTGTGCTGGATCCTGTGGCGCTGGAGCATGAATCTATTCTGGCAGCTTGCTGTGTGGCATATCTGCCCAACAGAGATGAAGTCACAAATCTCTGGTTCAAGGGTCAGCTACCCTCATCTGCCTCATACAATCACCAATCACTTGTTTCAAGGGCGGTGCTGGCGAGCAGGGGAACACATGGGTTGATTTCGGCGTCTTTAAGCGAAGCTATTGGCAGTACTCAAAATTAAGGTACATATCTTGAATAATAATAATGACGATAATAATGATAATGAGTATAATGCATGTATATAAAGATTCACAAATTAAGCATCAATGTCGTCTTTATATAGGCTAGACGGTCAACGTATTATATGAGTGTAGATACTAAGGCTACTGGGGACATAGAAAAGGCTTAATTGTCCGCAATAAGAGCAATACAAAGTCATCATTTCGTCGTTATCTACTTAACTAAAGATTTCATTCCAAATAAGCGTCCACGCTCTGAGTTTCCAATAAAGCATAAAACTAGCCCCCTTTTCGCTGATCATTCTCCTTACTGTCTTTGTCATATGCGAATAAGATACTAAGCGCAATCATAATCTGTACAACGATTCACTTTAATGCTCTACTCAACCGCTGCTCTCTTTCCGGTATACCTCTCCGCAGGCCACCCCTGCATCGTCCAGTTTTCTTCCACTACATCGCCACCCATAATGAGCGTATGTTCCAAAAGACAGCTATCATTTTTCATCGTAGCACCGCTCAACAGTCTGCTCCCTGAGCGCATCACACATCTGTCTCCAATATTCAATCTATTCAGATCAAACTTGCCCCGAGTGTTAATGTGAGCCACCACACTAGCATCGTCAATTGCAACTCTGTCTCCTAGCTTGATCAAGTCGGGCTCTGTAAATATCAAGCTGGGGTTGCCATTGGCGAAAAGGGCACAGTCTTTGCCAATCTCAGCTCCCAGTGCTCGGAAGTACAAAACGATCCAGTTGGTCCCTGTTAGTAGCCCTATAACACCTTGGCTATGAAAGCAGCGTCGCCGAAGCCTCTCGATGCTGAGGAAAATTTGCCACCGTTGGCAATAAGAAGATTTATCCCAGTCATAGTTGCCAGGCGTGCGGCGTCCTATCAGAATCCATTTGCTCGCAATGACGATGAAGAGTGCCAAAATAGCCAACATTGTAAATATGACAGCCATGCCTGCCCAGGACATGAGTAATAGCATACCGACATTGAAAGCAAATCCAATATCACGAGGAACAAACCGATTCATAAGATGGTCAACCACTTGTGCGCATGTGACGACTGGTGCATTCCAGTAAAAGGAAGTGAAGATAACGATGAATGAAGAATAGCAGTAGATAGTAAATTGACCCAAGACGTGATAAGGTGCAAGTTTGAGATAGAATGCACGTCCAAATGGAGACAGGTCGTCTGTCTCCGTAGTCTCAGATCCGGTGTCACCGTTTTCGCTCTCAGAGGCCGTAAAACCCTCCTCCTTGTTTATTTCGCTTCTCTTTGTTTTTGAAGCGCCTGATTCGGCGAGCGTATCATCACTGCTCGAATGGGGAAGCCGACCTTGTATGCTACTCCCCTTCGGATTCAAATCTACCTTGTTACCAGTGAGAGTGTCCTCGCTGCGTGTATGTCGCACGCGACGACTCAGTTTCTTTTCATCTACTGCTGTGCTCTGGCCACCTGAGAGATGGACACAATCACGGCCTTTTGCGCCCACAAAGACACCGCCAGATGCATAAGACGCTCCCCGGCGTGTCAGGGAGCCAGAACCCATAGTAGCTTGGCTGCCAATTGTCACGCCGGGGAGTAGACATACTCGGTCTGCAATCATGGCACGGCCTTCAACGGTGATCTTTTCAGAGCCAGTGCCATCTGAGGTAATGAAGTGAGAGCGAGAGCCAAATACAACATCGTCTCCGATGTCTATAAGATGATAATCACCAATACTGGGCCCCGTGCCTGGCCAGTATATTCGCTTACCAATTCGACCCCCAAGTAAGCGTAAAGCTATAGATGTCGCTTCATAATGCTGGCCAAACATCGCCGTCAAGTCGTGTAGCCGCGACACTGGCAACAAGGTCTTTAGCAAAGCCGCTCGCCACGTAGTAATCGCTCCTCTGTCTCGTGCAGAGGCAAAAGTCATCTTCCCATATACAGCATCCAGCAGTAATTTCACAATCAAGGCGAAAGTAAAGAAGATGTACGGGCTTGCAATACTTCGCAGTACTAAAGCAAGGGAATGGAATGCCACCCGTTTGGGTTTCGAGAACCAGTCAACAACGCTTCTCACTGGCGAGATATCCGGGGAGGGCATCACTGTTACCATGCCGTAGATACCACCCAGCCAAGGGACCAGCGATAGGATCCATACGAAGAAAATCAGCGGTACAGTGAATAAGCAAGTAAGAAGCAGATGCGGTTTTTGCGCTTGACCAGAAGAAAGGTTCCGGTTCTCCTCGTCAGCATCATCAAGCTCCCAGCTCGATGAATTCGGTCCTATGCAAGCATTGGCGGGGATAACTGCACCAGGTGCTATGATTGATGCTGCACCAACAGAGGCATTCTCTCCGATAACAATACGGCCCAAATACATCGATGTATTGCCCTCCACAGCGAATGGACGGCACATACATCGTGAAAGAGTTGCCCCATCTCGGATATCAAGAAGATCCCACTCACCAACCGAGGTGCCAGTGATCTGAACATTTTTGCCTATCTTTGCCCCCATCAAGCGGTAGTACATGATCTTCATGCTGCCATTCATATTAAAAAATCCCTTTCCACAAATACTAACAATCTTCTGGACCATCCACCAGCGCGTGTGGTATGTCCCCCACATGGGATAAAGCCCCTCGCGATAGCGGCCAATAATGAGCCATTTAGCTGCGATGCCAAAAAATGGACTGGCGATGCGAATTACAAATTTTGAAAATATAACCGAAATCACCACATTAAACAGCCGGCCTAGCGTATGATGGTTCGTGGGCCAGCTTTGTCCGTAACTCAAAGCAATAATAAAGGCGGTCCATTGAACCGCACGACGTAGAGGATAGATAACAGTAAGTGGAATCAGCTGAAGAAGCATTACGATGGGATTCGTGGAACTGTAAGACTTTGAGCAGCCACCTTTGTTATCGGTGTTGTTATTAGTGGTTATATCTGGCGGTTGGAGTTCTATCGTTTTGTCGACAAACGTAGCAATAGCAGAAACAGTCCCTTGGTTGAAAATAAGCTGGATGGGAATCTGGACGGCGAATGTAGATCGTAAAGCTGATACCAGACGTCCTGCCTTGAGAGAATCTCCACCTAGAGTAAAGAAATCCACGTTGAGTGCTATGTCCCCTGGATCCCGGGAAAGAATGTCTGCAAAAATCTTTCTGACTTTTCCTTCAGTGCACGCCTCAAGTCCCTGTAAAGAAGCATTCCCCAGTTCGGCAAGTAGCCGATCCAGTGCATCATTATCGACAGCCCCTGAAGGATCAAGCGGCAGAGGATCTGATAGTAGGTGTAGATGCTCAGGTACCAAGTATCCATGAATGGTTTTGGATAGCTGTGCTTTCAATACATCTGGTTGTTGATTTAATGCCCCTGATTTTCCTTCTACCGGACCGATGAAAGCTTGTAATGTTCCCCTAGCGTAATTTTGTCTGCAGTAGTGTCTAAAATTCCCAGGGATAACGTTGTCCAAGCCGGCAGATAAGGCGCCGTAGTCAATAGCACATTGCGAAGAGTTGATTGAAACTGAGAGGTCGGTGTCGGGAGGTGGACATGTAGCTTCCCAGTGCCTGTTCATGTAAGATGCGTCATCTGTCAATTCTGGTATCCCGCATCTCCGGCCCAGATTGATTCTCAAGACTTTATTGTTCTTCTTTGGAACATCATTCATATATGTGATGAGAACCGGCCATTTGACTTGCTGCAATGACGAACGTAAAGCGGTCTGCAGCGTCTTCAGATCGACGCGAGGAGCGTTTTCAGGGGTTACCAGTACAACCGCAACGACTTCTTGTAGCACATCGTGAGGCACAGAAAAGGCCAGAGCTTGGAGAATACGTCCATGGAGAGGCGACTCGGGGGACATCGATAAGCGCATGATGGCATTTTCCACCTCGAATGGCGAAATGAGCTCACCACCTCGGTTTATAACTTCCTTGCTTCTTCCAGTGATGTAAAGGTAGCCGTCTTTATCCATGTAGCCAAGATCACCAGTGTCAAACCAGCCATTTGAGTTGAATGGTGACGTATCCAGAGTTCCGTCAGGTTTGAGATAGCCGGGGAAAACAGGCTCACCGCGCACACATATCCTCCCTACGTCGCCAAAGGGGACCAGAGAATCTGACCAATCCAGTATGGAAAGCTCCGGTCCTACACTGATACCCGATGTACCTTCTCTGTTCAATTGGTAATCAAGTGGCGGCGTTGATATTGGCATACATCTGGTAACATGCGTTAGTATGATTTCCAAAGATGGATTGATGTCATATTTCTTACTCGGTCATTCCATAGCTTGGAAGCACAACGCATTTGAATGTTTCTCCAAGTTTACATGCCAACGACGGCAGAAGACCTCCTGCAGCATTGCATGCCAACCTAATGCAGCTCTGCTCCAAGGCCGCCTGGCGGTCCGAAGCAGCAGCCAAGATGACAGAATGCATTGATGGAGATGCATAATACCACGTAACGGGAGTTTCTTGAACTATATCCCAGAATAGACTGGGATCAAATGCTGAGCAGCATACTGTTGATCCACCTGCGAAGATGGGAGCAAAGATGTTTCTTACCAATCCTCCACTGCCATATGTGTTAGCTGAGATTATTTCACACAGGCTCTCCATATTGTACACTTACACATGATATAAAGGCATCATATTGAGACATATATCCGAATCAGTCAGGCCCCAGGAGTCTACTACAAAGCTAATGCCAGAGACAATAGAATGCATCGTCATGGGAACAACCTTTTTTGTGCCAGATGTGCCGCTTGTAAAAAGTATCAATCCAAAATCATCTGGTCCATTGCAAGTAGGGTTTTGGCTCATCTGCGAAATAGCACCGCCGTTGAGGTCTTGAATTTCAATCTCGTCGTTATTGTCCCACTTCACCACGAAGACCTGGATTCCTCCTGAGGAGACCCAGGGATCTCCGAGTCCTAGTCTTTCATAGTCGTCTCTCGTTGTCAGGATGAACTGAGCACCAGCTTGTTGCACATCTGCACGAAATTGCTCAGCGCCAGCAGCAGGGTTGATTGGTGCAGAAGTATAGTATGTTGTAACCGCGATACAGGTCGCTGCAAGCAACGGGCCATTAGGCAAAGCTATTGCTACAATCGGCTTCCGAGTGAAGTTTCCAGATGGAAGTCGAAAGCTATCAACAAATCTTCGCACACCCTTGTGGGTTATATAGCTTCCTGGTATTGATGCTCTCAGAGCTGGCCGTGGGTCGTAAGAAATGAAAGATGCGAAAGATTTATAAGATTTCTTGACCATTGCCGAAGTGTCATGAATTATTTGTGCCAGTCTCTCATCTTTATGAGACTTGGCCTCTTCAGGCATTAAGTGATACAGTCTTGTGAAGCATTTGACGAGGGGGAACGTCGGCCATGGTCCCGGTAACTCAGTCAATAGTATACGAAGCAACGCCAGTGGTCGAGAGGAAGGATGTGGCGTGTCTGGGATTGCTTCCAAAATCCGTTGCTTATCAATACCTGAACATAGAAGGGTTTGAAATCCTCCACTTGTGCTGATGTCAAGTATCGGCAGGGAGTATAAGGCCTCAAGTAAGACTGAAAGTCCTGAGAGAGAGTGGAGAGAGTCCATCTCAGGTTAAGATTTCTTTGACCGACAGGAATTGGTCTTTATTCCACACACAATTGCGTTCAACAATTGGGTAGGAGTCGCTTGTAATGTGCTGTTGCAGGTCTGCTGCTTATGGAAAGCACATCAGAGAGACCTTCAAAGCAGCGGGAACTCAAATATCATATACATAGAGGGCATTGACGATCAAGCGATGGTAATTGAGATAAATATCCAGCTGAACGGACGATCAATCAAAGATCACACTGGTCATTGCGAAGACTACGCATACCAGTTGCAGCATGGGATTTTCCGTCTCTTTATAGTACCATTGCCATTCGAAAGAATGGGATGTGAGACACCACGCTCAAAGCCATACACTTAGGGCCGATCCTGATTCCGACGACTGGGAACTCCTAAATCGATGATGAGTTCATCTATTAATCAGATAATGGGAAGCAAGGTCGACCATGTTCAAGGCTTCATATTCGTAAGTCGACTATTTTCAAAGCTTCATATTCAAGATTCGGCTATATCTGAAGCTTCATATCCAGGGGTCGATCGTTCAAAAATCCAGTGACCATGAGCAGTAAAATTCATTAATAGAAGCTGTTTCTCACAACGACCAGATACCTATTCGGTCGTTGCAATTCGTGATCATCGGATGCCTACTTGGGAAGTCGGCTCTCTTCTATCGCTTTGTGGAAGAATACGATGCGTGATACCACGTTGAGAACTATACGTCCAGGAGCTGATCGTCTGACAAATTGTGGCAGTATGGGTGCCGATCCTGGTGACTGAGAATCTTGAATTAATGATGCGATTTATCGACTAGCTAAATACCTGGCCGCGCAGAACGAAAGGATAAGACATGTCTGGGACCAGGATTACGACACCTGGTCGTCAGAATCTGCTTGAGAAGTTATCAGTGAAGGGCTCATCGTCGGCCGTAAGCAGGCTGGGAGGTAGGGCACCATCGCGTCCTCAGCCCGATGGAAAGAAAATACGAGTACTTGATGAACTGACCCAATAGTTTCTGGGAAGCATATAGACCTTTTGAACATGAAGCAGGTTTCTGGGCGAACTACTGTCATGGTAGGCGCGTTGAGACCTATTAGGATTCGTGTACTCGAGTCGTAAAGCACTTATAACCAAGCTAAAGAAGCCCGCCTGGACTGTCGGAACGCAAATCCGCACTCGCTAAGCTGTCTGAAGACGTGGCCACGAAATCCTTCATCAGGTAGGGAATGCTTGATAGTGATAAGTCGCCGAGTGGGTGGCAGCTCAGAGTTCTCATACTTGTTCTGCCAACTACCATTTCCCGACTGCGCGGACGATCCATACCAGTTAATGGAAATGGGGACAATAGCTACGGAAAACCACCCCCCTTTAAAGCTGAGGCCAATATATGATCCAGAGATGCACGAGGATAGCATGTGGGGGGCCATTACATGGCTAATCTTTGCCGCAGGGTTAGCAGCTCTTCCTGACACTGCCCCTCGGACAGACACGAAAAAAAGAGGGAGAGATGCATTCCTTCCCCATAACGTGTCTTAAAGGGACAAGAAAAGAGCTGCCGACAACATTTTTTTTGCAAATCTTGATTTCCCAATAATTCTTTTATCAAGCGCCAAGGAAGAATCGATCGCCAAGGCCATCGATCGCCAAGTCAAAAAGTTACAGCGGCATGTGCCCTTGAAGCTCTCGGCACTTAGCCGAGGACCTGCGAAATGCAACTCTATGGGTCAATACTTCTGCAAGCTAAGGTAGATCAAAGATGGCTGTGCTGGGGATTTTGGGGTGGGCCAACAAGGGCCTTTTACCACGCTATTCACGCGAAACATTGCCTTTTGAAGAGCTGGCCAGCTTTGGCTGTGGAAAATTCCTATCTGAGAGGAAGAAAATTCCTGTTTGAATGGGAGAAAAGCTCTTGAACTGAGCTGGTCCGTGCAACAAACTGTGTTTACTTTCCAATTCAATGTTTCATTTTCTATATGAAGTGCCTGTACTGTATCAAAATACAAAGACTATATGTATTTTATATCATCAATAAGAGCAACAAGTAGCTGAAATATTATACAAATGAGTCCTTTCAGTGCTATCGGAGTCGCTTGCGTTAAATCTCTCAATGTGACTGCTGCAATACCTATATGCTGCCAATTTGAGTGTAGTTACAAGCTTCTTGTCAATTAGAAAAGGGAAGTCAAGCTTTAGCCAAGCTATATTAGTCTAGCCTTAAGTTCATCGCGCTGGATGCTTAATCTCAGATGGTATTGTAGGCGCTTACTTGCTATACTCATCAAGGTACCAATACGGTTCGATTGCTACGGGCGGAACTCGGGTCACCCGGCTGAATTTACTTACAGTTCATTTCCTATTCTTATTCGCATATGAAGAAATTATCATGATGAAAATTAGATGGGACCTTGCTGCACAGCCCCCGGAGCAAAACAACAGGGGATATGTAGCTCTACATACATCAGGACTAGCCAGTTAAAGCACAGCCTATACAAATGGCACTTTTGCTCGTACTTTATTTGCGGATACTCATTTTGCGGACAACTTAGTTTCTTCTTTTTTTTTTGACACTGAGGTTGCTGGGATTGTGTAAATGCTTGCATGTGATGCACTGTCAAGACGTACCCTGTAACTCCGCTGGATTGGAGTGGTGGTATTTTTCGTTAAAAAAAAAAGCGATTATCTGCACAGATATCATTGTTTGTTGGTAAAGATTACAGTAGTCGCCTTATTAATATTGTAGACGATTTGCTTTTATACTGTCATTGATCCAATCCACGTAGCTAGCCAAGGCTACACGATACAGGTAGTAGCGATAGAAATTCCCAAGGAACGAGTGCTTGCAACTTGTGCTAGTAGATATATCCGGTTGGTACACGAGAACCCCGATCCTTATCAAGTGGCAAATCCGAAAAATAATCTCAATCTTATTGCAATACCGATACTATGCTAGCAGGTGGCTCCTAACAGCGCATACGCCCAAGAGGATATTCTTGGTCGAGGCTTATGTGGTCAAGTTGAACTTGGATAATCCTAGGTACGTACCTTTTGTTAGGATCAAAACATAACAAGTCTTAGATTGGTTGGAATTAAGCTTGCTTCTCCAGCCAATTAAAATTAATGTGAGAGACAGTAGCAGCTATAAGTCTGCCTGTATTTTGTTTTGCTTTGGCTGCGACTGAACAAAATAACCTTGCTTAATCCAGCTGACTTCTCTATTAAACTAGGCTACTTGGCTTGATCAAAGCAGACAGCCTCAGTCAAATAGGTGCCGTTCATTCACCCAGCTGACAATCAAAGTAGATGGCTTTAATAAAACAAGGTAACCACTCCATTTAAACAAGACATTGATCTAGCAATACATGTAGCTCTTGTACAACTCACGGCTCAGAGACGAAGTAGATCAATGCTACGTACCTACGGAGTAGTGGTCTAGTACACCTTAGTCAGCTTTATTCTTCTGTTTTTAGTTTAGCGTGCTTTCCCATAAGCATCAGGCCTAACAGCTATTTTCTTTATACCTATTATAACCAGCCATAGTGGTAGATTGGGAGTTTTCTCTAAAAAAAATATTAAAAATACAATAAATAAGCTTCAAAATTATTCTAATATATCAGATACGATTTTCTCATCATTTTTAAGCATTGCTGCGGGCTACTTTAAAAAGTGGCGTAATATCCAAAGGCTCGCGTTTGGCGTTCTAGGTTGGTGCTATCCCTCTTAATGTGAACCAAGACCTCCCATGCTGATGGCTTCTACACCAACACTAGGCTTCCAAGATGGCGTCTGATATGCCTATATCTACGTACGTGTCATTGCACCGCGACGCGTCGTACAGGGCAACAAGCTGATATTTTTGTAGGGTATACGTTCAAAACTTGGAAGAGCGGGTCAAACCTGAAGTGCTGTCAGACGCACTGAAGACCATCTTCTCCGAGTTTGGGAATGTAATTGATATCGTGGCCAAGAGAAACCTCAAGGCAAAGGGGCAAGCATTTATCGTGTTTGATCAACCCAGCGCCGCCCAAAATGCCATCGAAGAGGTCGAGGGATTCGAGCTCTTCGGCAAGCCCATGAAGGTTGCCATGGCCCGGATGCAGAGCGATAAAACCGTCGAGACCAACTGCAACAAGGATGAATTCGAGACTCACAAGCGGCATAGGCAAGCAGAAAAGGGTAAGAGAAGCTCAAACAATCGAAATGGCCTCCTCAGCGCTAACCCTCCCTTAGATAAACGCAAGGCACTTGAGGCAGCCGACGAACAAAGGCAGCTCAAGAGAGGTGCCGGTGCCGCAGCCGAAGCTCGACCATCGAAATCAGCCAAGCCGTCAGGCTTGAAGTCTACCAGCGCCCCAGCATCAGCTGTCGTACCAGACGAATATCTGCCACCGAACAAGATCCTGTTTATCCAGAATGTCCCCGATGAATATGATATTGACGGCCTCAACGCGATCTTTGGCCGGTTTGATGGGTTCCGAGAAATTAGATTGGTTCCAGGTCGACGCGGAATTGCTTTTGTTGAATACCAGAGTGAACAAGGCGCTATTACAGCGAAGGAGAATACTGCTGGAATGCTATTAGCAGATAAACCTATCAAGGTTACCTACCAACGTCAATAAGGCGTTCATATCACTATTATAATGGGCAATGCGTTTTGGTGTTTTGGTATATACTTCTGTGTTATGGCAATGTTCGCAGTCTACAATTACAAAGAGCAAAATAAAATTATCGATGGGCCTTTATAATAAAAGATGCCCTGGAGCGCTTAGAAAATCACGTCGTCATCGTCCTCCGCGGCCAATATATCTGCCGGACCTGAATCACCTGCCGCAGCACCCGTATCGTTATTCCCTGCGGCTTCTCTCTTCGCCTTCATCTCGGCATCGGCAGCGGCGTTATCTCGTTGCTTCTTGTTGGCGACCTAGCAAATAAAAGTATTAGTATTCGTCATCGGAAAGAATGAGCATTGCATAGGTCCCCTAACCTTCTTTAGGCGGTAAAATTCTTCACGATCCAGCTCATCCAGTTCGGAGTTGATATATTTGATGGTGTTCTCTGTTCGGGGAATAATAACGTGCTCAATTGCGTTCACTATATCGAGTTAGCCAATGTGATAGAGTAGTCAATCCATTGAGAAACATACCTCGTCGATTAACCACTTTGATAACCTCATCCAATATCACAAATGCAGTCTGGAGACTCGCCAGCTCTACCAGAGCTTCCACAGCACGTGCATAAGTTTCCCTGCATCGCTGGACTTGCTGTCCACCTTTTCCTAAGCCAGTGAGTCCAAAGTCATTGTTGCCCTCTGTCAGATAGCTCTCAAACGCCGGCAGAAGAACACCCGAAACGTTATCCTGCTTTGTACGTATTCGGAATCGAGCCGATTTCGCGGATTCTTGAACTTGGTATCCAATGTCGCCTCCAACAGCGTAGCTAACTTCAGCAAGAGAAAATGCTGCAATCTGCATCACACGTCCCATCTTCCGCTTTGCTTCGTCAATTCGTCGAGTAATTTCTGAGATTGCGTTAGTTTGTCCAAGAGAAACGCTGGTTGAAACGACAATGGCTGACCTCGGAAACGTCTGTGATAGCTCTAGTTAGCTGTTGTAGCATGAAAATCAATTATAATAGCATTGCCTCCTTACTTGGTAAGTGCCTCACTTTTCCTCTTGAGCAAACTATGGCCAGTCTCAGCTCCCTTGAGCTTGGCCTTCATAATACCGAGCGATTGCCGAGTGGGAAAGACGGCCTCACGATCCTATTAGATTGTTAGATATGCCAGATCAGCCGCAGCAGAAACAGAAAATATAAATAGCCATGGATTAGAACATACCGCAGCGCCAGACATGTTTGCGAGATTGATTAGGAGCCTCTATAAATTGCTGGTTTGGAGTTTGTCGTTGTTGTATGGATGTCACTCGGTATGCTTCGATAAGTTGCGTACCTGCAGATAGCTCCCCATGTTTAGCACGGCCTGACAGTGCAGGCTTCCCCCACAAAGCCAATATCACTATAAGCGGGCATCTTCCGCCTGCCACTTACGCTAGCACCGCTACCTTTCATGGTCATGGCAGGCGCCTAAATATTTCTGTCGCGATAATCATATGCAGCTTTCGCGTATTGTAGGCTGACATCCGACGTCCTGACAGCAATTTCTGCGCAACACTGTCCGGAGACATAACAATGGGCCTCGTTGTATAACTTCGAAAAATATCAGCATCGGAAACCTCCAGCCTCTCGCAGGAGAGGGGAAAGCCACCATGGCGGCTTCAGAAGCGAACGGAAGAATGGATATATTTCTTGTTGTGAGTTCCTCTGGAGAGTGATTGCGCTGCACCTTTCTTTCTAACTGTACCTGTAGTCGAACGAAGACTCTGTCTATGAGCAAGATATTGTCCGCGATCCCACACGAGTTAAGCCATGGCTGGAATATATCGATTTCAAGGTTCGCCATGGGAGCGTCCTGGAACAAGCTTTTGTGATGGAGCGTGCTTGTGTCAAATTGCCGCGATCATACAAGCTATGGAAACTTGTCAGTCGAACCCTGAATTTCAATCTAGTTCAATCGCTAACAGAACAACAGTACCTCACCTTTCGCGTGAAACATGTTTCGAAGCTCAATCCAGCAATCCACGCCGCCGAATACCGAAAAGTCAACGCTCTATTTGAGAAATCATTGATTCTATTACACAAGATG
Source organism: Trichoderma evansii (assembly GCF_050947405.1). Classification (NCBI taxonomy): domain Eukaryota; kingdom Fungi; phylum Ascomycota; class Sordariomycetes; order Hypocreales; family Hypocreaceae; genus Trichoderma; species Trichoderma evansii. The sequence goes on along the minus strand of NW_028145185.1, from coordinate 46,408 downwards.
CCGTTAATATGGGAAATGTATCTCAAATTTCTCATGAAGCAGCCTCTGGTCACGGTTACTCGCCGAACGTTTGATCGAACCCTCCGAGCGCTCCCAATTACGCAGCACAATCGCATATGGTCACTGTATCTTCCTTTTGCCAACGCCGCTTCAGGAGAAACTGCAGTTAAGATTTGGCGACGATATATGCAAGTCCATCCGGAGGACGCCGAAGACCTCATTGAGCTTCTAATTCTAAGAGGCGCTTATACCGAGGCGGCAAAACGATATATAGATATTCTCAACGACACACGTTTTTCAAGCAAACGTGGGAAAGGCCACTATGAGCTCTGGAACGAGATGGTCGAAATGCTGGTCGAGCACGCACCTGAAATTGAAACGGGCTACGAAAATGGAGTTGACGTGGAGGGCATCATCAGGTCCGGAATAATTCGATTTAGCGATCAAAGAGGCAAGCTTTGGGTTGGACTCGCGACATATTGGATCAGAAGGGGAAGCTTTGAGCGAGCTCGTGATGTCTTTGAGGAGGGCATAACAACCGTCATGACTGTCAGAGACTTTACCCTCATCTTTGACGCTTATGCTGAATTCGAAGAATCCATAATCGGTGCTTTGATGGACGTTTCAAACTCTCGCGCTGGGAAGGGCATTGAAAATGAAGAAACAGATTTAGAGCTCGATATAAGGATGATGCGGTTTGAGAATCTAATGGATCGGCGTCCATTTCTTCTCAACGATGTTTTACTTCGACAGAACCCTAACAATGTCCTCGAATGGGAAAAACGGGTCGCGCTCTGGGGTGACAAAAAGGTCGAGGTTGTTCAGACTTATACCGACGCGATTACAACTATCAACCCAAAGAGGGCTGTAGGCCCGTTTCACCAACTGTGGGCCAACTACGCCAAATTTTATGAACGAGGTGGAGATGTTAGAAACGCTCGTATCATCATGGAAAAGGCTGTCAAAGTCCCCTTCAAATCAGTGGCAGAGCTGGCCGATATGTGGATTGAATGGGCAGAAATGGAACTCCGAGGCGAGAACTTTGATGATGCCGTTCGAGTAATGGCAAAGGCAATTCAAGCACCAAAGAGATCTAATGTTGATTACTTTGATGAGGCCTTGTCTCCTCAGCAGCGAGTGCACAAAAGCTGGAAACTTTGGAGTTTCTATGTGGACTTGGTGGAAAGTGTCTCAACTCTAGATGAAGTTAAGAAGGTATATGAGCGTATCTTCGAATTGAGAATTGCAACTCCTCAAACAGTTGTGAATTATGCCAATCTTCTGGAAGAGCATAAGTATTACGAAGAGTCATTCAAGATTTTCGAGCGTGGCTTGGATCTTTTCAGCTATCCAGTGGCTTTTGAATTGTGGAATCTGTACCTCACCAAGGCTGTCGACAGGAAGATTGGTATCGAGAGATTGCGGGACCTCTTTGAACAGGCGGTGGAAGACTGTCCTCCGAAATTCGCCAAGACGATATACCTCATGTACGGAAATTTGGAGGAAGAACGTGGTCTTGCGCGTCATGCCATGCGGATATATGAACGAGCAACGCGTGCGGTTTCTGATGAGGACCGAGCTGACATGTTTAATTTTTACATCACCAAATCGGCTTCCAATTTCGGGCTGCCATCTACGAGACCTATATATGAGCGAGCCATTACAGCTCTGCCAGACAGCGAAGCTAAGGAAATGTGTCTCAAGTTTGCAGATATGGAGAAACGATTGGGAGAAATCGATCGGGCAAGAGCCATCTATGGACACGCCTCACAGTTCTGCGACCCTCGAACAAATGCCGATTTTTGGACAAAGTGGGAGCAGTTCGAAGTTCAGCATGGCAACGAGGACACATTCAAAGAAATGCTGCGAATCAAGCGCAGTGTCCAGGCAAAATACAACACCGATGTCAACTTCATCGCGTCACAAGCTCTGGCACGAAGTTTACAAAAACCAGAGGGTTCCCCGGGCACAGAGGCTGGCGATCCCATTGCGGCCCTGGAGAAGCAGTCGCTGGCACCGCAGGGTTTCGTTGCTGCTAGCACAGGACCTAAAGACATGCATCCAAGACAGGAAACTCTGGCATCCAATCCAGATGCTATTGATATTGATGGTCTTGACGACTAAATGTGCATAAAGAAAAGAGCTGCATTAAGGGAAAATCTTCTGCCCTGCTTACAATAATACCAGCTTCACCCTGAGAAGCCTGTGCCCCATGTGATGGGATCAACCTGTTGTTTTTTATTCGAAGTCTCTTCGCTAGTGGCAGAACGACCTGCCTTTCCCGCCTTCATCTCAGCAATCTTAGCATGATATTTCTCGGCGTAGTTCTTATCGATATGGCCATCACGAGAGCTAGGTGTGGCATATATTGACCCTTTCCGCTTCTGAAAGCGACTGGGGGGCACTTTTGCAGCATCTGGTATCTTGTTAGCGACTTGATTGCACAACTCGCCTAAATCTTTGGCCTATGCCAACAAATACATCCGACAATTGTGGTACGGGAAGGCTACAGGAACGAACCCCATTCATCACTAAGTCGACGATCTTTATTGCCGCTCGATATCGGTGGGCTTCCGGCTTCGGTTGCAACAGCCGTAGCCTCCCCCTTTTGTTGCCCGGGGCTTTCTGTGTACTCCATGATGTCTTTTTATATCGACTTGATAACTTCGTTTCTTATATGAAGATGGACCGCGAGCGATGTTAACGCCAGCTTACTTAAGAAGGATACATTTTGATGGGATATTTAGGAGTTTATATATGGCGGAGATCTACAGTACTTGACATGATATTGGGTGGCATGCTGGAGGAGCCGTCGTCAGTGAAACCTATGGACTCGCCTTGGATTGGATAACGGTTTCAGACTCCTGGCTACCCCGCAAAATAGTCTTATTCAACGGCGGCAAAGAAGCTATCGAGATTGAGTATCGCCACATGATCTCCGTCGCTCATTGACGTCACTACCCAGCATAGCCTGTTTTCTTCTCTTCTCGTACCACCCGGTATATAGGTACCTATTTAGCTACAAGATATAGCTAGCAATCGGCTTCATGGATCATTATATTTGCTTTGGGCTGATTTAAATCTAAAATTATTTTACCCATCTACACGATTACCTGCGTCTTCCCATGTTTACAATCAATGAATGAGATTTGTTACAAACTTCGTTTTTAAGCGACAGCTATTATAATTTTTTGGTTATAAAAAATTACATACCGCCACTTGTAAATATGTTAATACTAGTAATATAAGCAAACTTTGTTTCTTAGAATCTTTGTACTACTACTAATTTCAACAAGAATGTTAGCAATAGTGCTAATGCTGCTGCTCCCTTATAACATGGATGGGCCCCGCCTCCTCATTGGCCCAACACTCGGCCGCTAATCCCCAGCTACCGTGACCCCTGCCTGCACTCCATACCTATCGCAAATGACACTACTAGCTACCTATCTGCTTAGATCTACTCTCTCAATCCTCTCCGTCTTCCAGCAATCGGACCTCTGTTTCACGCGCAATGGCTATTGGAGCTTTGTCTAATAGCAGATACAACGCTGTAGATGAGGAAGCTAGAGCGGAAGTTGACGTGTTAAATTCTAGGCTTGACCGAACCTCCCAATTAACCAAGAAGATCCAGGCCTCCCTTGGTCGACTCGAAGCTACGGGCCAAAGTGTTCGGGATGTTGCCGGCCCTCTGAATGGCGAGACGAGACGTCTCCAGACACTCTGCAAAAGTCAGCCACATCCTCTTGTCGAAATTCGTATCACTGCTAAGTAGGAGAGCTAGATGTCGAATCTGTGCTTACTGCCATCGACCGCCTGCGCCAGCCCTCAGACAGTAAAGATGACGAGGAGCAGATCATTCGATCTGGGCCTGAAAAGGCTGGCTTGTCAAACTACTTGGCTTCCATCAAGCGACTAAGCAACTCATACAAAGAAATGCAGACTTCGAACCTCCGCGCAAACCAAGGCACGATGGCAGATTTGACCCGGCTCATTAAGCTGGGAAATTCACAGTTAGAGAACCACTTCGACAAGATCCTTCGCGGCGAAACCCCTCGATCGCTCGAACCACTCCACTACATCACCAAAGACAAGCCGTTTCCCGTGCTTTCACAAGATAAGGTTGCCCGGCTGGGCCTCGTTTATTCCCATGTCGCAGGGAATTATCCAAACAGCTTCGACTCGTCTGTCGCGAGGATATATGCCGATGTTCGAGGGCCTTACTTGGCTGCCTCCTTAGCAAATCTAGCTGCAGCTAGTGTCAATACTGCCAAGAAGAAAAATCCGGGCGATGTATACCAAGCAGGCGCAAATGGCATTGGAACATACACCCAGGCCATGGAGGGCATCTTTCTCTCAGAATACGATAATATCTGCAGTATTTTCAAGCGCGAGGACTGGGGCCCCATATTGCAAGCAACCTGCCAGGGTGCCATTACTGAATTGGCCAGAACTTTACGAGAGCTCAATACTCATATCAAATCCCATCTTACGACCGACTGCTACATGGCCTACGAGGTTACCGAAATCATTTCTGGCTTATCAAGTAACCTTGACAAAAGGACTGGCGAACTAAAGAACTCCCTCTCTGCTGCGTTAAAACCTGTTCGTGAGACGGCCAAGTCATCTCTCTCCGAGTTATTAGAAGAAACCAGACGAAAGATAGGCAATTTGCAGACACTTTCACCAGATGGAGTTACACCCCCCATTGTTGCAGAGACGATGCAACGATTAATCTCCATGGTAGAGTTCCTTCGACCAATATCAAGCATCATGATATCCCTTGGTGATGGGGGCTGGAAGCCAGGGGCTGCTGCTGGCGGTCGCACAACGGAAGGAATACCGAGTTTGGCTTCATTCGACGTTGGCGCCGACGGCAAAGAGCTTTTCGCCCATTATTGCCTTGACACTATTGATGTCCTACTCACCTCTCTGAACCAAAAGTCTTCGATGCTGCTCAGGAACAAGTCTCTTTTAGGCGTATTTATGGCCAACAGCGTTGTTGTTATTGAGCATATGATCCGTAGTTCGGAGCTTGCTTCACTGCTTGATTCACGACTTGATACCCTTGATCAATGGAGGAAGAGGGCTACTGCTCAGTACACTGATATCTGTAAAGATTTATCGGTATATCTATTCGATACCATTCATACAAATCGAGCTAAGCGTCCAACTTCTGGCCATGCTGATTCCGCCGATTCGGCCTCGGTAGTAAAGGGTCTGAACAGCAAGGACAAGGACAAGATCAAAGAGAAATTCACGCAGTTCAACAATGCGTTCGATGACATGGTGGCTAAGCACAAATCTTACAATATGGAGCGTGAAGTACGGGTAATGTTTGGTCAAGACATTCGCCAGAAGCTCCAGCCCCTGTATGACAGATTTTGGGATCGTTATCATGAGATTGATAAAGGCAAGGGCAAATATGTCAAATATGACAAGTCGTCTATCTCGGCCGTGTTCGCAAGCCTCGCTTCTTAGCGGCTTTAGGTGCCATGGTAAACGAGAATGATGATACTAGAGATTTGAGGTCTCGCGCAGACCTATTTGATGAACGAGTTCAATCTCGCAGCGCAGATATGATGCTAATAGCGAGATGATATTCCCGGCCAGCGGATTGCAGAAGCACTGGTGGCTTCTGGGAAGCCTAGATAAGCTGGGATCTGATACCATCGATATGTATGGCTATTTAGCCAAATATTGTCTGTACATAATAATAATTTGCTCCTAATTTAACAAGATATCTAGCTTCCAGTGGGTAATTTGTCGGATTAACTGTTTCTCGTTCTCTTCATCCACTACCAAACAAGGTGTCTACTCGTGACCTTCTATCTCACACAATCACTCCATCACTCTTGCGCTTGAAGTACAATATTCGGTGCTGTGGAATGAACTCTTCATCCGTTTGCTCGGCCTTCCAGCTATCCAACGCTTTCTCCTGAGCTCCGATGAAGCGGTCCTCATATCCAACCAGGTAGTCGCTGGAATCCATGGAAACGTCCCAACGAATTCGATTCAGGGCATCAGTGGCACTGCGGAATTTACCTGCCCCCGGTGGCTTGACAACTTTAAGCGGAGACTTTGAGGAGTCTGTCTTTGTTGCTCGAGAGTCCTTGTTGGCGCCAGAGATCTCGCTATCTGATTCGTCTACTTCTTCTGAATCTGCGTCTTCGTCCAAGTCGGTATCGGCGCCATCATACTCGTATAGCTGGCTAGGGGCAAGACGCACAGAGCCAAGACTAGATCGACGAGTAATAGATGCGCTCATCCAACATGATTCGGCATCAAAGTACTTCCCGTCCTTCTGGATGCGTGATTCAAACTCTTGAAGGATCACTTGAACACTCCCCTCTGCGGCGGCTAGGCTCGTCGCAGATTTGTCAGTGATATTCTCATCCCACTTGAGGCCAATTAGATAGCAAGCATTGAGCTCCGAATTCTGATCGTCAGCACTGCTTGCCGGATCTTCGTCTGCAAATCTGGCTGGCCAAATGCGTGGTATAAGATTGGGAGATTTTCGACTTATGTCTAGTTTGCATGTAAGTATTTAGTAATGCTAATGGCTCATGTCAATATACTTACCAACGAGTATAGACATACACCTAGACTCCAGCCAGCCCAGGTACTTTCTTCCTTTCTGCTGAGAGGATCCCCAGTAGCGAGCGCTTATTTTGATATAGGTTCGATATGAAGCAAGAAAATCGGCAGCTCCTTTCTCGATTAAGCTCGATGGCGTCCCAGATTGTTCCAAGCCGAGAAGCTTGCTCCATGTCATACCTTCTTGGTCAAACAGGGCGCCAGCTCTGGTGAGTTCGGAAGTAAGAGCATTAACGGTGGAAATAGATGCAGCGGATGCAGCATTAAGAGATGGTCCATGCCAGCCAAGTAGACACAGTGGCTCCCTAAATGTGCGATGATATTTCAAACCTTGGTGATAAAATGGATCGAATACTAACCCAGTCTCCCAGTTGAATTTTGAGTAGTGTTGGAAAAAGGTCGTCAGAATATCGGCCGTGGAGACTGCTTCGGACTCATTTGCCAATGCTTTGCAGATAGGCACCAACATGGATGAAATATGAATTCCGCCCAGCATCCCATACTTTGCTGCATATAAGCCCCTTGACTGTGCCCAGGCTTTGATAAAGAGGTGCGCCACGCGATATTTCGTCATATCAGGGATAGATCTTCGGAGGTAAAAGAGATCCCTTGCGGGCTTTAGTTTCGCCAAAGTTTGGAGTGGCAAAGTGAAGACTGGATCCGATGAAGGCCGTTTCAGAACATCGGGATATCTAGATGGGATTTAGTAAGTCTCAATAGGGCAAAATATTACAAGATTGCGGAAAGAAAAAAAAACAAAAAGGCTTACCCCTGAGCAATAGCTGCGGCAGCACAATACTGAAGGTCAAACTTAATGCCGCGAATCTCCAACTCAAGCATTGTTCCAGTATTCGCCATTACACGACGGAGAATTTTAACACCATCTCCAGAAGCTTTTCTCAACTTCTGTACTGCCAAATTGAAAAACACACGGGTACTGATGTTGCCTACACAGAGGCAGTCGACATCTGACAAATTGGTCCACACACCCAGACCAAACGAACCCACTGGAATAAGAGCAAGCTGCACTTTTGAGCGCGTTTCAGCGGCAGCGGCAGTAGCATCTTCTTCAATCAAAATTCTTTGAAGGAGATCGATGGCTTCTTTCCTCAGGTTCGCTTCAGGAGTGGTGGGGAATTGGCCGCTGGATACTAGACTGGCCTTCAAATCTTCGAAGCTGCCCAAAGAAAGGGCAGCTTTATGTAGGCTGACTTGAAAGTTCAAACTAGATTTTGTTGCATTTGCTTCTTCGAGAGGTAACAGCATAAGAAGGCAGCGAATGCCCCAATGGTCGCTCGCAAACTTTTGAGAGATGCTTCCATTTTCATTTATGGCCTGCTGACCGAACATATTGAATCCGTGGGGGTGTAATTGAGCAGATTTCTTGACCAATATTCTATCGTATCTCTGTGGACGATTGTTACCAACGCCTTTGGAAGCCGCAGCGAGATCATTTGAGATTGGATCAAAGGTTGCTCCCTGTTCTCCCTCGTAAAGCCCCAAACTTGATTCATGGCTACCCGTTGTACTTGAAGACTCTCCAGGCCCAACTCGAGTGGTCAGCCATGAGTCTTTAAATCCAGCTTTTGCCACAATATTATCAATTTCTTGAAGACATTCGAGGCCCTTTTCTGAAATTTCGCCCTTTTCCAGTGCTTCATCAATCGTGTGTGAAGATGAGGCCAAGTTGAAGTCTCCGGCAATAACCAATGGATTCTGAGGGAAAGAAGATTTCAAGTATTCGACAAGAGTCGTTATCTCATCTCTTTTAGTATCAAGAGCAATGTCCGTTAGGCCCCTGCTAAGATGGCAGGCAGCCAGAACCAATGGCGATGGATGAGAGTCTGAGGATTCGCTGACTCGGATTGCTGGAAATGTGAGGATCGCAAACCCTTTATGCTTTTTTGCTGTCGGTAGATAACTCCATTGGAAGGCAAACTTGCTGAGAACCACAATATTCAAGTGACTAGGTAGAGGACCAATACCAAGTTGCTGGGATGATCCATGAGTAGAGAAAGGATATTGCCGTCTGATATTGCCGTCTGCTAGTAAAAAGTCGAGAAGCTGATCCGTAACCTCCTGAAGAACAAGGATATCGGCTGAGGCGCGCTCAGAGAGTATGTTGCTAACAAGTTCAGGATATCTGGATGAAATGGGCGGCCAGTCAAATTCAGCCAAGACATTATAAGAAGCGACAACAAGGCGACCAGGTCGTTCCGATTCAACGTCTGTACCCGCAAGGCTATCCGCAATTGGTTTCCATAATGTGTCTACTCCATCATAGTGGAAAGTGACTTGTGAAGATGGCAGAGAAGTGTCCTGTGGTAAATCGGGGATTGCAGTCAAGGTCGTCGGGTCACGTACAAGAGACTTGGACGCCAGATCGATAAAGCCCCAGAGTCTCATTGGTCGCGAGGCTGTCGTCTTGTTCGGAGACACGGGATCACGTATCAATACTGCAAGCTGATGGGTGTTCCATGCCGAAGGTGTTACACGCCGTGCTTTTTCCAAGAGGAACTGATGCCATGCTGCGTGAGCATCTTCACTCTGTGCGACTGTCATATGAGGTTGGTACTGTCTGCCCTTGGGCCATCCAAGAAAGCGGTATATCTGATCTCTCAACTCTGAAAGACGATTCTGCTCCTGTCCAGGCTTTGGCCGAATAAAGACTGTGCTATGTCGTCGATGAGAAAAGACTCCAGCCTCTTCTAAGTTCATGGAAATATCGTCGCCATCTGGCATCAGATCGAGCTGGCTTAGAGCCTCTACTGCATCAGGAAGAGCTTCTGGTTTCACAAATGGATAAACGAGAGTGACATGCGGTGGCCATTTTGTGAACTTTTCATCGTTGAGTGATCGTAGTGTGTTGACTGGGCCCCAAAGGTGAGGTGGAGGTATGAGACAGAGTGCAGTGTCATGCGACTCTTCAAAAGACTGCCCAGCGGGAGCATCCATTGGCAAACGCTCAATTGCAAAACGTAGGTATCTGTACAGATTGGTTCAAAAAGGAGAAGAAGGAATTAAAAAAATAAGAAATATCACTTCACAAAGCTTGGGCCAGAAAAATGAGAGCTTTAAACTAGATGAAGATTTGATACCAGAGGATAAAGAAGTAATGAGTGAGAACTATATCGCATTCCTCGCCGCTAGCCGAAAAATAAATACATATAAGATTTTGCAATTGCTGTACTATGAATATCTGAAAAGCTCGAGCCTCGTAGATGCGGGACGTTATGTTATGATGGCGTTGAAAAGGAATCATACGGCGTGAGTCACAGTTCACATGTTAGGCGTTTTCATGCCTGCAAAGGCAGACACAGCAGGTATTAGCTAGTTTCATGAGGAGAGGGCGTGCGAATACGAGATTATTATTCATTTATGCTGTGGGGGAGTATTGGGTGTGTGATCTGCATGATGGAAAAAAAAATAAAAATAAAAATAAAAGATGAAGCAAATAAAAAATGGAAAAGAAAGAAAATTAAAGCAAAGAATAGGTCTGAGGTGAGAAATAAAGACATCGCATAGAATTGTGAGATCCTTAAATCATTCATTTTATTAGCGGCTACAAGCTAAGCTATGACTCTACCTCGGAACAAGTCGCCGGCAACGGCTAAGAGCCAGAGCTTAGAGTCAGAGCTATTCTGTAGATGTGCCTGGTAGCTGCTAGTGCACAGAGCTCTTTCAGCACAAAGGATTTTACTATCAATACCTAGGATCAAAGGTCAATTACGCTGCAAAGCTTACCTCATCGTCCATCTGGGTATATCCCATGGCCAGTCCTAAATCGGCCATTGCTTGAGTAATTCATCATATTTACCTTGTCATTATTGTATCTGCATCTTGTTATTATTTTATCCATCTATTCATCACGTGCAGTTGCTGTTTAGACTATTTTCATTCAACTCTTCCCATCTCTCTCCGCCAGTCTAAAATTCTCATTCTCCATCAAACTGACTCGAGTTAACTGTCAAAATGAGTCTCTGGAAGTGAAGCTACAGTTATTAGGCCGTGAGTTTTACCAATTGATCTGTTACGAAAAAAAAAAAAGGGGGGGGAGAGAATTTCTAGATTCAAAAAGACTCTTTCCGGCTGTCCCATATGCGGCATGGCATCCAACGTATATTGGAGCCGTGCCAGCATCAATACTTCAAGTCCTAGCCATGGCCTACTTTCATTAAAGAAAAGGCTGGTCATGCACCGTTCATCATCTTCGTATTGGTCCATAGGCAAAAGTATAGCGTCAATTGGGGCAGCTCGGGCCTCCCATGTATCATATGCCTCTTCATTTCAGCCAGCCAATACTCGCGGCTTCTCTTCGCCCACAGAGGCCCGAGCGAAGCGACAAAAGTTTGATCGGGTGCGTATTAGTTTTCTCGACTATTGCCAGCTCATTGCAACGTTGTTGGGTAGTATCAATGCCTTTGTAGCAGTCACTGATACTGTAATAGGACGTCATTGTGTCTGTCTTGGAGTCGACGGCCACAAGGCGGGATGCCAAGGGCTATCTCCAAAAATATGCAGCACCAAAACCTACTTCTCTGGTAGAAGCATCGAAGCAAGTTGAGCATCAACACAAGCCTCCTGCGAGGCAACTCCAGTCTCAGCCGCCCTTCAATGTCGCCATTGTGGTTCTTCGGAATCCCCAAAAGCTACAGCCGGATACAATCAAGGGAATAGCGAAGACACTAACTCAGCTTCGGGCTCTTGGTCTGATGAGTGTCGTTGTTGTGGACTGTGATACAGACGAGAGCCGTTCCACTTTTCAATATGAAGCTTTGAGGCTTTCCGAGGCTGTTGATTCTTTTGGCAAACCAGGCGCCAGATTGGTCGAAAATTTACTCATCGGTACTTCTCATTTTCGAAGTGCCACCCCCTCTCCATTTTGGGATGATATACAGGTTCAAGACTATGGCATCCTAAACCGCGCACTCCAACATAATATGATAGCAGTCATTCCATCTCTTGCGCGAAACAATGAGACCATGTCCCCTGCGCCTGCTGATGCTCAGAGAACCACCCTTGCACTTGCAAGATACTTTACGGGCCTACAATTCGAGGAAGACTCAAGCAACAGCCAAGGTGGAAGCCATGGAGGAGCTCAAGAGCCCCTTGCTTCGGTCGAAAGAGTCATCATCCTCGATCCGTTCGGAGGAATTCCCGTAATTGGTCGTCCTGATGTCTACCAGAGATTCATCAATCTTGAACAAGAATACAACACGCTCCTAGATCACCTTGACGGCGGAGATAGCTCATCGAAGGCAGCAGAAGGCAGTCCGAATGGGGGGGCTTCTGCTGCCCACGCAAGAAACCTCAAGTTGGCAAAGGATACTCTATCTCTCTTACCCGAAACTGCTTCCGTTCTTATAACTACTCCATTCGCTGCATCCAATACATTATCAACCTCCTCAGGAGCTCCTCCTACGCGAGACAGAGAATACCAGTTTGGATTCGACGGCATGGTCAACACTCGCAGAAAACAAAATCCTCTCCTCCATAACCTCCTTACTGATAAGCCAGTATACTCTCCCTCGTTACCATTGCAGCGTATCCAATCTCCCGAAGTAGCATTTTCGAGTACAGAAGAGTCAATTAGTGCAACTCTAGTCAAGCGAGGCATGCCGCTGACCATCTACCCCGACCCGAGAGTCTCTCCATGGAAACCGGCGGCGCCCGGAGAGCCCCGTCCGCAGCTCACTGACAAGTCTATTGATTTGCCACGGCTCGTCACTCTAATCGAGGATTCGTTTGGCCGCAAGCTAGATGTTGAAGACTACTTGCGACGAACAAATGAGAGCTTGGCAGGGGTGATCATTGCGGGAGAATACGAAGGATGTGCCATTCTGACCTGGGAGAGGCCGAAAAGCATTGATCCTCAAAGGGCCTATGACGAGGGACGCTACGTGCCATACCTCGATAAATTTGCTGTTCTTCGGAGCCGTCAAGGCAGTGGTGGGGTTGCTGACATCGTCTTCAACGCCATGGTCCAAGACTGCTTCCCAGACGGCGTACTTTGGAGAAGCAGGAAAGACAATCCCGTCAACAAGTGGTATTTTGAGCGGTCGGTGGGAACCAGTAAACTTTCCGATAGCAACTGGGCCATGTTTTGGACAACATTGGAGCTGAGTACTAAGAGTCAAAAACTCGGAGACTATGAGGAAGTGTGTAGAGAAATTATGCCATCTTGGGCAGACAGTGCTCGGAAATCAGCATAGATGATGGCTAAACATTAAGTTGGCGATGGTACAGAGTAACAAATAATCAATATAAGACGATGACGTCATTTCAAGTAGAGCTATCCAGACCCTCTGTTCGTTATACGTACATTTTTGAAACTGAAATTTAATGATCAAATTGAGCGACGCTCGGCTCGTGTTTAGAGTGCGCATTGATGTCGGGCTTTAGCTCAGGTTTTTAGCCTGAGGTGCCTAAACAACAAGCTACTAGAGCTCTTTACAGGGAGCTCATACTGCACAAGGTACATGTACTTTGCAGGGTATCGAGCACAGCTTTACCAGACAGCTGCAAATGATGTTTTAAACAGAGTCGCCTGGTATGACTCAACCTGACTTTTCTTCGTTCTTCCAACTACTCACAGCCTCGCCGGTGACTTGCCCTGACGCTGATTTTTACCTAGGAAATAATTTACCTAGGAAATAAATAATGCGACTGGGCTTTTTATGTTATCGCGAATCTGTCGCCCTCGCCTCATTATGAAGAGGAAACTTAGTGCACTTTTAAGAGATACAAGTCCAACCACCACCATGTCTACTCGCTCTGTCGAGCTCACAGAGCGCGAGAAACAACTCCGCTCTCTTCTGGTGAATGTCGCCCAATTCATTGACACGACAACGAAGCTCGACCAGCCGCTGGTGCTGCGCTGGGCGGGAGGTTGGGTGAGGGACAGACTCCTCGGCATAGAGAGTAATGATATCGATGTGGCGATCAATGCCATGACTGGGCAGCAGTTTGCACAGCACATTTCAGAGTACTGCAAACAGCCCGAGGCCGCAAAGACCCATGGCTTTGCCCCTGGAGATATCGGCAGGCTTCACCACATTGCGAGCAACCCGGACAAGTCCAAGCATCTTGAGACCGCCATGGTCAAGCTCTTTGGCATGGACCTTGATTTCGTCAACCTCCGCAAAGAGACATATGCCGAAGATAGTCGTAACCCTCAAATGGAGTTTGGCACCGCAGAGGAGGATGCTCTTCGCCGTGATGCCACCATTAACGCCTTGTTCTATAATCTGCACACTGAACAGATTGAAGACTTTACAGGCGGTATCCGCGACATGGAGGCGAAGATAATTCGAACTCCCCTAGAACCTTATCAGACATTCATGGATGACCCCCTCAGAGTACTTCGTCTCATACGTTTCGCTGCTAGACTAGGATTTAAGATCGATGAGACGTCAGAGAAATTCATGAACGATAAGAATATCCTCGAGGCTCTCCGGAAAAAAATCAGTCGTGAAAGAGTTGGTGTCGAGCTGGAAAAGATGCTGAAAGGTATGTGTTGCTCTTTTCATATTCCGTAATCACAGGGCTGACATGAAGTAAATAGGCAAAACACCTCGATCAGCACTGGAGCTACTGGACCGTCTTGGCCTCTACCAAGCAATCTTTAGCGACCCGGCGCAAGAAAACGTATCTATGCCCGATATAACCCGATGGCATGTCGCCTACAGCTGCCTCGATGAACTACTAAAGGATCGAGAGCCAGGGTCAATATCTCAGCTATTGGTTGATGTTAATGACAGCGATAGCACGTATCTGGCGTGGAATCTTGCTGCCGTGAACCCCTGGATTCCTGTAGAAGACAAATCTGGTCGAAAGCAAAAGGCAAATGCCCTCCCGCCTGTCGGTATCATCGCCCGTGAAGGGTTTAAAGCCTCAAACAAGCTCACAACTGTCATGGCAGCCTGTCACAAGCATCGAACTGAGATACTTGGTTTGAAAAAGGCCGTTTGTGAGAATTCGCCAATAATAGACCAACGAGATACGTTTGGCATGGCGATTAGGAAGTGGGAAGCTGTGGGCGGAAACTGGAAGATTCAAGTTCTAGGAGTGATAATGAACGATGCTATGGAACAGCTTGAAAACTTCCCTGCTGAGAAGGGTAAAGGTAAGCATTGCAGCAAAGCTACCACCACTGTGAATTTGATAGATCCGCTGACTTTTGATCCTATCACAGACCACAAAGAGTTCCTTCAAAGATGGGAAAAGTTCCTTCAGCATCTCGTTAAGCTTGATATCTTCGATGCCCCCAACTTGAAGCGAATTATAGATGGACGCGCGCTGGCGAAGGCCTTGGGAGTCCCGCCTGGTATATGGATGGGCAAAGCCTTGGACATCTGCATGGCTTGGCAGCTTCGAAATCCTACAGAGGAGAGCCCAGATGGCGCAATACAGGAAGTGAGAGATAAAGCTGAGGAACTAGGCATAAAATTAAAATAAACATGTGAGTAGTAGCACTGAAAAAGATATATATGCTCAATTAGTTTAAAAATTAAATGTGAAGATGATACCTCTGCTAATTTCTAAGTCTAAAAGTCTAGTACAAAACACGATCATAATCATAACGCAGCGAAACTGCTTACCCTCTAAGTGTACAGGAAAGATTGCGAGCTGGTATAATTAGTTAATAAAAGATGATCACTCCTCCGGCTTATGCTTTAGGAAGAAGTCTATCGTCAATCTCCCCCTATTCTGAAATGATGTCACTTCACTCCTGTACTTTTTCCAGGCTCTTCTTTCCATTGGCCTGGCTTCCTGGGCCCTGAGATGGCTCATCGCTGACATCAATTCCGCTGATGAACATGGCGCTGGCCCCTTCCAGTGCGGCAACGAACACGCACAAAAGACTAGCAATCACAAAGTGACTGATGGTGGATCCTATTTCTAACCAAGATCCCTCATCTTTAACAACCCAGAAGAAATAGAGAGTCAAAATATCGCTGATTGCCATGACGACCATGAATAATGCTGACGGTGCAATTCGAAGCCGCTTGTTCAAAATGCCAAGATTTGCCGAGATGAGAACAAACGGAATCATCAGCTTGAGAATGAGGAGTGCTCCCTGAGAAAACGGATCAAACACAGGGATCAGACGAGTAACACTCTCCAAGCTAAATGATGAGATGGACGCGACATTTCCAGTGCTGAAGAAGGCCGATTGAAGAAGCACCATGAAGAAGAGAGAGACGCGTGCGTCTGACAGGCGCAGTGGCCGATTCAGTACGGTTTTATCCGCCTTTACAGAACCATTTCCACTAGATGCTTGGCTTTTACCAAAAATCTCGATGCGGTATTCCAGGCGAACCCAAATGACCAGCAAAATAGAATAAGCAACGTAAAACAAGCCTTCATATGAAATTGTGAGGATGATAAATGTCGGAGCGCATGTAAAGAAAATCATTGCTAAACGATGCATAAAATTGGTGTTTGGCTGCAATCGATGAAGCGTTGGCATCAAAAACGATGAAACTTTGACTGATGTTAGACTCTTTTGACCGATATAATGCTAATCAAAGGTTTTAGAATTGAGGACCTACCCAAAATGATCCATCCCACGATTTGATTCCCCAAAGGCAAGCCCTGTTTAGCTTGGAGAGAAAGAGCGCTGGAGCGAGTTACCAAGGTTGCAAGAATAATGAGTCCGACCTGTAGTGAGATTAAGTGTGAGTAGTTGCACTGTCGAAGAATCTGAGAGAGGTCTTACCTGAATACCCGTCACAGTCTTGCTGACGAGCGAGTTTGAATTGTGGTTAAATACAGCCTTCTGATCAGAGAAATTTGATAAAATCATGGGCTCAGATATCATGTAGAATATGCCAATAAGGCTCATGATTACGCCGCTGATTACACTGTTTGAAGTCATCGTTAGAAGCAGTACAGATGGGGGTTTACACAAAATTGAGCAACGTACATTAGGTCCACATTCTCGACTTTCATGGCAGGTAAGAGCGTAAAAGTGCTCATAACCAAACAGAATATCGCCCATGCCGCGCTAAGAAGGATATTTGAGCGAATGAAAGATGTGCCAGACATGACGGGCCATGCTGCCCCCAGGATGAATAGCCCAGTCAATATTTCGCGGTGATCATAACCGAGAGCCTACAATATGTTAACAGCTTATCAATGTCACATGTAAAAAAGGAACTTACCAAAGAAACCAAAACGGCACAATACGCAAGCGCATTTACAATAAAAGTTACAACACCGCCAGCAGATCCAATATGTCCAAAGAGTATTTTGCCTCCTTCAAACAGACTGAACCTTTGGGCATAGACTTCTTCCCAGAAGACCACAGGGAAGAATGCATAAGCATAGTACGTAGGGGGGGATTTCGAAGCAATGAAGGACGCATATAGTGCCGCCAAGATTGAGAAAAAGCTGAAAACACTCGAGGTGTTGCGCTGGGGCACAGTCGACGTCGGAATCACATACAAATCGATGACCGTTGTGGCGGCGTATGCTATCCAGCCAAGATATCCAACCGTGATCAAGGCACGCAAAAACAACCAATCGTAGGTTTGAAGGTAGCGCAACCCTTCAAGTGTAATGTTAATGAGGGCGTCAGATTCCTCGATAGCCTCCTCATATTTTCCCTGAGATATGAGCTGATCAATGTGAGCTACCCGCTGAGACGGAGCCAACTCTGCGCCGCTGAAAGCACCAAATGGCTTATATCTCATTTCACTCGCCTGCTTCTTTTGTTCCTTCACCTTGTACATCTCCAATATTTCACGGGCATTGAGTAACAATGCTTCTGCCTTTTGCCGGTTGTTTGCGGATAAGTATGGGAGAGGCAGTTTTCCTACGGAGTTTACGGGATACTCGGTGCCGATGAGATGTGACATTAACGCAGCAACATCAGCTTGCGCAACGTCATGTCTTTGAACATGATCCAGCCCCCAATCAGATGAATAATCGTCGTGGCCTGGGGCTACTGTCCCTGGATAGAGGTTAGGGGAAGCCACGCCCGAGCCCCAGCATATCAAAGGTGTTCTGGTATTGTCTGGATGGCCATCGCCATGGCTACCCCAGTCACTCATACCATGATCCGCGGTGAAGACAAATGCAGTCCGATCATCTGCATAGAATCGTTGGATAAGGTCGGTCACCTCCTGAACCCCTTTATCGACAATTTGAAGGTTATGCAGATACTCCTTGGAGTAGGGTCTATACGAATGCCCAGTTGTATCTAGACCAAGCAGGTGAAGAAAGAAGACAACCTTCTCCTGTCGAAGGGCCCGATCAAGCGTTTTGTTGGTGGCGGCTTTGGTGAACAATTCTTTGACATGGTCAAAAACCCAGAAGTCAAGGTGAGTTGCGTCTTTCGAGAAATCTTCAAACTCAGCGTCATACGTGTGTGCATCAACACGACCAGGAACAGCACCGCGCTCAAACATGGGCAGAATGTCAGGACTGCCCCAGCTCCAAGTGTGTTGACTCCTGTTGAAGACGCTATCGAAGTTGACGGGGTTGAGCTTCCAACCAGTTGCCACAGCAGAAACATCTTCGTATAGACCAGCGATCAGGGCCACATGGCCAGGACGGGATTCTGTGGGAACGCGCGTGTGCGAAACCCCAAAGGTTCCATGTTGGAGAGCTCGAGAACGAAGAAAGGGGGCCAAGTGCCTGGGAATAAGGTCTTCTTCCGATTCGGGGTATGGTTCAGGAAAGGCCTGGAATGCCTTGTCGGCTCGCAAACCGTCGCCTGTCAATTAAAAGTCAGCGCAAGCTCCGAGAGGCTTGTACACAGCATGGAAAGTGGCATGGCAATCGTACCGACAAAAAGGACTAATCGATTCGCAGGACTCTTGGTGTTTGCGGGACGGTCCACAGGAACTAATTGCATGCCAGAGACAATAGGGCTGACAAAGTAGATGTCGAATATGGAATAAATGTAAACCAGATGAAAGATGACCGCAGTGGCCAAGAGGCCTAACCGGCCCATAGCAGCCATGATGGTCGACTTGTAGATGCGCGGCTGAAGTGCAGCAAAAAAAGAGAGAAGTCGAATGGGAAAACAATCAATGAGCTTCCATAGCGTACCTTGAGAAGCACCAAGCACACCGGGCTGTGATTGAGCGTGGTTAATACAGGGTGTGCTGCTGTATGGGGATTTTACAAGTAATAAGACGACGGGCACATTCAGAATCGGACACGACGTCGCGAGAGAACATGCTTAATTCTGGCGTTTGATAGGTCCAATAGAGTGCCAGTGACAAACCACAGCCCTCCAAAGCATAGTCTTGTTTTACCTTAATAAAAAAAAAATTGGAGCATTTGGAGTTAGTAGCAGTCCCTGGCGAAGGAGCGGGCCGCTAAGTTACATTAGGCCTACGGAAATCTTGCTCTCCATTCGCATTCTTTTGCTTTGTTCTGCGCTTGACTCAAGCTTGCCTACCTCAAGGAGTCTATTGCTATCAAGTCGCCATCATGGACGTCGGAAACAGTGGATGCTGCTCTTGACATGCTCCTGGAAACTTTGAGGCAGGCCTCGCTTACAATATTGCTAACAAAATGTCTAACATATGTTCCTCAAGATAGCTACCCCTCCTGGCGATTTATTGAAACGCACAGATAGTGTGCAAGATCTGTTTCATAATGATGGCCGCGAAGTTAAACACTGGGCTGCTCCCCTGCAGGGATAGTTAAGCCTCAACAGCAACGTCATCAGCACTCCTAACATCAGAAGTGCATACATGGTTGACTCTCTTTCCGACGAGTCACTTGACATTATAGCGATGATACACGGCAATCCTTGTGATTTCGCCTCTACTTGTTTAAGGTTGTATGCCTGCGGCCTTCATTTTAAAATGAGAACGTCGGCCAAATTCTCATTTGGGCAATAGACATGGTTCATAATACGAGATGATGTGGTCAGTCACACCGGTTTAACTGGTGGTGCTTTCTGAACTACACTAGGAACTATTCGTCCACGCGGTATAGCGATTTACTTCTTCTTGGATCGGGTAACATTCATAGAGAGCTGTGCCTCTGAGACTGATTTGGGAAAGGCCCTATAGAAGCCGTTGCTTCATCCGCAAAGTACTAAGAAGCCATATTCGTTTGCCTACAAGAGCAAATCTTTCCACCTGTATGATGGTAACAATATAGTCTTCGTAGATCAATGAGATCCTTTGCACAGTTTTCAATGTTAAGTAGCTGTTGTGGTGATTATCAGCAGGGTTATTATATTGGTTTTGCTCTGTCAATCGCTTCTATTTCTTGGTAGGTACCTCTGTACTTTATTGGAGAACCCTGATGCCCTCAACGCCTATAGGTAGCTAGTACTAGCATCTTGCCTAGCACTCAGTAGGTCTAGTCAGGTCGATGTTCCAGCCGCACTCTTGGAGAACAATCGCTGCTCCGTATTTTTCCTGGCCTGAATCCTAACACGTGACTAATCCGGCACTGCGCAATCGGGCAGCCGAGTATACAACCGAGGGCCGCTTCCAGCCGCTGGATGGCCTATTTGCAACTGCTCGGTCTGAAGAGAGATGATCTTGGACATCTGCATCCTCTCAATTGATTCAATATGTTGTCCCTAACTAGACAGCTGCTCTCCAAGCGTGGAGATGCAGTCCTTGGTAGATCCATGCGGTGGGCGTCGTTCAAGTACAGCCAGAGCAGTGCCCTTTCCACATTAGCTGTTCTGGAGCAGCGAGATGGCCAGCTCGTCCACGGCTCGCTCAGTGCCCTCACTGCGGGCATCAAGGTCGGCGGTCCCGTCCATGCATTCCTGGCTGGAAGCAATGTGTCATTGGCCGCGGAGCAGGCTGCCAAAGTAAACGGCGTGGAAAAGATCATTACGGTGGAGAACGATGCCTATAACAAGGTATGCGGCCCGGTTATCAATTGGGATGCAAGCAGTGATGCTAACAGAATACTAGGGCCTACCAGAGAATTACGCACCGCTGTTAGTCGAAAACATCAAGAAGGGCAACTACACACACGTTATTGCCGGACACACAGCCTTCGGCAAGAGCGTACTACCCAGAGTCGCAGCTCTGCTTGACTCTCAGCAAATCTCAGATGTGACATCTATCGAAGACGAGAAGACCTTTGTCCGCCCCATCTATGCCGGAAATGCCATTGCCACCGTCGAATCCACCGATGCCATCAAGGTTCTCACTATCCGCGGAACTGCCTTTGCTCCTGCAACACCAGAGCAGGCATCTACTCCCATCGAGACCGGAGTGGACCCCAAGTCAGAGGCTACTTCAGAGTGGGTGTCTGAGGACCTCGCAAAGTCAGATCGACCCGATCTCGCTACGGCAAGCAAGGTTGTCTCAGGTGGCCGTGGACTCAAGTCCAAGGAAGAATTCGACAAGGTTATGCTGCCTTTGGCTGATGCTTTGGGAGCTGCTGTTGGTGCGTCACGAGCCGCTGTTGACAGCGGCTATGCAGACAACAGCCTCCAGGTTGGACAGACTGGAAAGGTTGTTGCCCCGCAGCTGTACATGGCTGTTGGCATTTCAGGTGCCATCCAGCACTTAGCAGGCATGAAGGACAGCAAGGTCATTGCTGCCATCAACAAGGACCCTGATGCGCCCATTTTCCAGATCGCTGATGCTGGACTCGTAGGAGATCTCTTTGAGAAAGTCCCAGAATTAACGGAGAAGCTTAAGAGCTCCTAAACTGTTATATATATAATACAATAGAGTACAGTACAGTGCAACTAATTTTGCCGTTTATGTGATGGAACTGAGCATATCTCCAACGTTGGTGAACTTGTCCCTTTCTTTACCCTTTTCCAGTCCTCGTTCTCTTTCAGCTCGGTCTATCTGGCGCCATTGATCCCATGTAACAACTTGATTGGATAGAGCGCCAATGTCAGCGCTGACAGCTTCCCATCCACCAGCCGTACCATTCGCTGACGATCCTAAGAAAGGAGCTCCTGAGAGCCAGTCTTGCACCACAGCGTCTCCTGTTATAAAAGCGTCTCTCATAGTGGAAGCAATAACACCAGTGGGGCCATTTTTAACCCAACCAGAGCAGTAGACGCCGGGCAATGCTGATGGTTGCGTTTCGATGGAGTTGCCGGTATCGGTTGGCAGCTGTGTTGCTCGACCCATTCCGTCATTCTTGATAACCCCTCGCTTCTCGTCGAAATGAATGCCTGCCTCAGCAAACCCGGGCAGGCCCACCGACTTATACCCAACGGAGCGGAAAGCTATATCTGACGGCAGAGTTATCATTTCCTCTGTGAGGGCAACAGAAGACCGAGGATTGAACGGATCTTCCAGCTTGGTGACGTAGAACTCGGTGCCGCCCACATGTGAAGGGTCTAACTTGCTACCAACAAAGGCCTTTGGTGATAGACAGCTATTGAGGGACCAAGATCTTGGAGTATTAGAAGGGCTAGTTGGTGTTCCTTTTCGAAGAACTTCCATCAGTCTTTTGGCTGCCCGCGGAAGGGTATCAAGAGCTTCTGGTATCAACGAATTGTCTACACCATGAAAAGCGACCCCAGAAAGCTTCATTAGCTCGCGTACTTCTTTGATTGTGAACGCCGCCTAATATAACCAGGTTTAGTTATCGATTGAGTTGTGACAGGGTTTCATTCAAACAGCTTGCTTACCTGCATCGGGCCTCTCCGACCCACAACATGGACCCTTTTGACTCGGCTTTGAGCCAACTGTGCGAGAGCCCTTTCCGAAATGTCAGTCTTTCTAAGTACGTCTACATCTTCTAGCAATATTCTAGCCACGTCCAAGGCGACATTGCCTTGACCGATGATGACTGCTTCCTCGGATCGAGACAAATTTGGCGCAAGCTCCGTGCAGTCTGGATGGCCATTGTACCAGCCCACAAATTGGCGAGCTGAGTAGATGCCGTTAAGAGATGATTCTCCTGGGATGTGCAGCTTTTTATCCTCGGATGCTCCGTATGAAAAAAGAATGCAATCATAGTGGTTCGTGAGCACCTTTAGCGGTATGGTGCAATGCTCTGACTGATGTCCAGGGAGGCCGATGGATACATTTCCAATAAAGTTAAAGTTGGGAGAGGTAGCAACTTCATCAAATTTCTCTTGGCAGTTCTGAAACGTCAATTAGAACATTTGGCTCTCGTGAAGCATGACGGCGGCTTAATCACCTTTACTTCTGGGTGGTCCGGCGCAACACCATGACGAACAAGGCCGAACGGGACTGGTAAAGCCTCGTACATGTCAACGCGAGCCTGTGGCAGTTTGGACATGACCCGGTATGCCGTGTAAAAACCGGCAGGGCCGGACCCGACGACGGCCAGGCGGAATGGAGCGTCGGCCTGCCGGGAGACGCATTGTGAGACGGAGAAATTCCTCACAGAGGCTCTAAGATGGACCTGATGAGACGGCCGGGCAGCGCGCCGGCCAAAGCTGAGAAGCATTATGAAAACGGGCGTTGGTAAAAACCCATTCCGTTTAGAAACTTGTGTAGAAACTTTTGTTTCATCATCATGTCCATCGGACGGCGGAGCCCTTTCGCCTGTCAACGGCTCAGATTTCCCACACGCAGATCGGCCCGGACCGCATCGGTGATCGGAGCTCCGAAAGCGCGTTGCTGTGGCAACCCCGGCGCCCGTCGACGCCGTCACCAGCTCCCAATCAGAGCTCAGCTGCGGCGCAGGGAGCAGCGCTGTGTGCCCTGCTCGCGCATGCGACTACTGCTGTCTTGCAGCTGAGGTCGTATTACGGGAAGATCATCCCTTTGCACGGTTTAGCATTTTCGATCTTCAATTGTTTTTTTTTCCCTTTTTATTCTTTCATCTCCAGCTGTTCTTGAGCATTCCATAGCAAAGACAGCACTCCAGCAGCATTGCTGGCAAGGGCAGAAGTGCCCCGACGTTTACAGAATGGGTCCGACGCAGCCTTTCCTGTATAACTCCCGGCGCGAGGATTCGAGGTTCCCGCCGATTATTTTCGACCCAAAGGCCGTTACTCGCGCCAGCTGGGAGCCCAAGCCGAAGAAACCCACTCAAAAAGGACCCATGGTGTCATTTGACCTTCATCCTGAGTACGTTTGCCCCAGTGGTCATTCTCGTTAAAGGTGAAAAACTGAGAGCTGCCAATTGACATTCCATTTAGCTACCATGTAATTCTACCACACCGAAGAGACAATTATACCCCCTTGGATCGACGCACCAAAGTTTACATCACATGGCTACGTCGGTTCCAACTCGCGCTGCGAATACTGCAGCTAATCGCAGCCATTGGTGTGCTGGTTCTCTTTTCATTGTTTACGGGCGTGGATAACACCATATCCTGGGCAATGAGAATTCTGGTATGTCTCTCTCCTATGAAATATAATCTTCACTTTTGTCCATGTAACACGTAAATGGTGAATCTAATATGGTTAATAGCAAGCCGTAACAATCGCTCATACTGCCTACGCCATATATCATCTCTCACGCGACGCAGGAGCCAGGACACCAGCATCCTCGGCCGTCTATCAGTTTTCTGCTATATTTGTGGACGCGGGATCCGTGGTTGGATATACACTGGTAGCTCTTACCGTGCACAACAATGCCACAACCTGGGGCATCACCCTCAGTAACAAGGATCTTCTCCCCGTTTTTATCCTGGCGGTGTTCTATGCGTCGATCAATGCTGGTAGCATACACGTACTCACGCTCTTTTCTTGCGCTTGGCTGGGATGGATGTTCCGCAAGATTACCTTATTGCCGCCGGATATGAACCCGCTCGAAGATAACTTGACGGCCCGGCCTCTACACAAGAGAAACAAGTCATCCATATCGACTGCAAGCACCGCCTATGAAGCTGACAAGCCGTGGCTGGAAAGCCGGCGCAATTCAGCGAGCGTCTACGATGGTGTCCCAGAGCGTGTGTCTGTTTCGTTCATGCACACGAGGACTGAGTCTCGCGATTCTGGGATAAGTATGGGATCTCGAGCCGCCGGTTCGCCTGAGCGCAAGAAGGCCCCGCTTAGATACCTGCCACGCGCTTCGTATCCAAATTCCTATACTTCAGTCCCCTCTGGCGAGCCAGAGTTAATGCCACAGCGAGTCAGCGAGACACTTAGGAATGTAGCTGCCGAGGCCAGGAGGCCGGCGTCTGGATCATCGCGAACAAATCAGTTCGAACAAGGTGCGACCAATGCGGCGCGTTCACATCGCTCTGCAGGCTCCAAGTCGTATGCCTCACTCTCTCAGCCCTATAGCATGGGAGGGATATCATCCGAGTCAGAATCTGAGCAAGATGATACCTTGGGCGACATCCTTCGAAAGAAAGGCCGTCTGGGCGGCACACACCCCAAGCCTCTAACGTCGAATCCCATTCTGCCGCGGCCGCTGAATACTCGCCGCGGCCAGATAGATGATGGAGCCCAATATGACACTGTCTCAGATGAGTATGAGGAGCCCCCCAGTTGGACAAGTCGAGATGATGCCGATGACCGGCTGCAGCCGAACGTCCAGTCTCAGCGTTATCGAGATAGTTCCATTCAGTTGGATAGACACTTTGATACAAGGCTGTCCAGCGGAGAGGAGGATAAGGCGGGCCCAGCCGCACTCGGCGGTGGCCGCAAGGTTTCGTCCGGAAACGACTATTGGCTGGGCCACTCAGCTGCTCATGAGCGACGACGTGTAAGCGGAAAGATGGCCGAAGAGGGCAGGGCAGAAAGAAGTAGAGCGCTGCTCAGCCCTTAGTTGCGGCAAAGTAGAACAGGCCGCACCACCCGTTACTGTAATGATAATTGATGCACGCAAGCGAGCACTGCCCATAGCTATTTGGATATGCCTGGATATGAACCTTGTTCTTGCGTACCCGTACATGATTGAACGGCTCTGTACCTCGTTTATTTAGTAAATACTAAAATCTTAGCCTCCCAGCCCACTAAGAAGGTAAAGAAAGCTGCCGGCACGCTCCGCAATTTTAGTGGGATAAGAGATCCGAAACCTCCGATCAAGAGATGTGCGTTGTACCCTCGACAAGCTTTTGGCGATTTCCCACTGGTTTGATTTATGCGACTACTTGGTACTCGGTACTGTCGGGAGTGAAAGCCACCAGGATCGCCCTACTTACAGCCAACCCCTCGGCGCGAAAGTTTGTTTCTCTGCTGGCCTTGTCTTATATCTTGTATGTTTTTTTTTTTCCCTCCTCCCCCTCCCTTCCGCTGTTTTTGCCAGCTCTCAGCTTCTTCCTCTCGTTTAATTGGCATTCTGTCGCTCAATTGACGTCCCAATTGCTGCAGCCATGGCAGCGCTTCTACCCATTCCCAGCGTGGACAGGCCTTTTGGCATCCACCTGTGGCCGCTCTTTAACAAGGCGTTTGAGTATGTGGCAGGGTATCCTGCGGATGAGTTCGAGTTTGTCGTTGGCAAAACGCCCATGTCGACGCTGAGAGACACCTCCATTTTTGTCGCCATTTACTATCTCGTCATTTTTGGTGGCCGAGAGTTGATGCGGAACCGGGAGCCCTTCAAGCTAAAGACTCTCTTTTTGATTCACAATTTTGTCCTCACGGTTGTCAGCGCGATCATCCTGGTGCTTTTCATTGAGCAGCTGTTTCCCACCATTGTTCGCCGTGGAATTCTCTATGCTATTTGCGATGCCAATGGCGGCTGGACGCAGCCCCTCATCGTCCTGTACTACGTATGTTGCCCATAGGCGGAGCATAACTGCAAGTTGCCCAAGATGCTAATCATGTATACATGTAGATGACCTATCTCAGCAAATACCTTGAGCTCCTAGATACGGTTTTCCTGTTTCTCAAGAAAAAGCCCCTGACTTTCCTTCATTGCTACCACCACGGCGCAACGGCTGTTCTCTGCTATACCCAGCTAATTGGCAGCACGTCGGTCCAATGGGTTGTCATTTCTCTCAACCTCTTTGTCCACGTTGTCATGTACTGGTATTACTTCCAGAGCGCCCGCGGGGTGCGGATCTGGTGGAAAGAATGGGTTACTCGCCTGCAAATCATCCAGTTTGTTATTGACCTCGGCTTTGTCTACTTTGCGTCGTACACCTACTTCACGTCCACTTACTGGCCTTGGATGCCCAACTGGGGAAGCTGCGCCGGCAGAGAATTTGCCGCATGGTCTGGCATCGTTATTCTCAGCTCGTATCTTGTCCTCTTTATTTCCTTTTACTTCGCCACCTATGCAAAGAAAGGAAGCAAGGCTGCCGCTCGAAAGACATCACGCAAAATTGCTGAAGAAGCAGCTTCAGCTCCTAGCGCTCTCGTCGACTCCATCACGAGCGAAAGCAACACCAAGGCCAACGGCTCTTCGACTCGGTCTCGGAGAGCAAGAAACTAATTGGCATAGCCAGCCGCTGTAATAGCAAGATATATCGAGTAGCTGGTATAGTAGCTGCTGTGGTAATGGGAGGGGAGAGATATTATAAGATATTATACGATTATTAGATTATAGAAAAGCATGTATACTCAGGGGAGTAGGCGTAGACTGGGGCCTTTGAGAATATGTTATCCAAATATTTAGTCCATGTATATAAATTATCGGATGGAGTAGATAAACCAAGTGCTGCATAGGTGGGCCTGCGACAATCCTACTGGCCAGTTTGCTCTGTTGTCTTTCTGACCTTGTCGCATAAAAGTTCTATCTAAATGAATACAATATATTTTATAACGTACAACTACATATATATTATCATTATATAAAATGAATATAATTTGTCCTCTTACCAAAAACATTTGTGTATCATTTTTCTTCGCTTTCCTTAGCTTGCTCCGGCTCAGGATTCTCTTCGTTGATAATATCATTCCGCAAATCTGGTAAAAATCGATCAACCCTCTCCCAAGTCTCATCCCAGAGCTTTTTTCTTGATGCATCCTTCTCAGGGGAGACCAGATAGCCGCTAGTAGCCATGAACAGGACAACATTTTTAAGATTTTCTCGTACTGCTTCCGCCTATAATAAAGATTAGCTCATCCGCATAGGATATAGCATGTATTGGCGCTGAAAACTTACCAGGCTGTCACCTTGTCCGCTATTCATGAGGCGATCCATGATCTCAATGATTTTAATCCACAAGTCCAACATACCGTCCCACTCGGACAAAAGAACCATATACTGCAAAAAGACTTTGCAGAGAAGCGATGCCACTTGAACACGCATTTCGCTCATCCCATCTCTATCGGATGAGAAAACTTCCGGCTTTAGGAGTCTGAAAATTAAAGGAAACAAAACTTTGCTGAATATTGCTGTCCATTCTTTGGGATCACTGCAAGTCAGATCAGGCGAGAGAAGGGATCTCTGCAAAGCGGAGAATGAAAGTTGGCGAACATCGCGACAGGAGTTGGTACATTGAGTCGTCAATGCTTGAAGAATAGGGAGCCAGTAGGCTGACCAGGCTGATAAAAAAATGAAAGTCAATATCCAACTGCAGCGTAGCCTCTATGTGTGTGTTTGTAAACGTACCCTCACTACTTTCTAGATGAGACTGTTGCATAAGCTGCGGGATGCGAGAAGTCATCCCATGCAAGGTATTAACCGCTTGACAGCCTCTTGCTACGACTTGAGTATCGCTGTATTTTGTAATGTTATTTTCTGACTGTTTTGATTCGGGACATTGTCAAAGACTTACGCTTCGCGCTTCGTCGATTCATGCGCCTTAGAATCCCGAGAAGCGAGAGGGTCAGCCGCGGATGCAAAATGATTTAGCAGTGCAATGGCTGCCTCGTAATTATCAGCCATGATGGCTGGTGGTGTTCCAGCAGTGCTCCTCTCCAGAATGTCGAATATCTGAGCAGCGGCACTGGCATCTCCTGCAACTATCCGTAAGATAGCCCAAAAATCGGGCGAAGTCATCATCTCGCTTCTTAAAGGACCTGGATCGCGAGTGCAAATGGAAAGACCAGAAAGTATAACACTTGCGGTCTTCAGTAGGAGGTCCTGTGGTAAGCTAGAGATGGTATGCAGTAAAATTGGGACATTAACAAAATCATGGTCCTGTCGACTAGAGTAAGCAAGAGAAAACATAACAGGATTCACTGGTAAACATACATAGCCCGATTTTAGTATTGTAAGGCCATAAAATACTGCACGCGAGATAGTGATGCCATGCCACTGTCCATAGTCACGCAAGATGCCGTGAACAGCGTCGAAGACTTGTTTCGTCGTGCTTGAAGAAGATCCACCGTCTCGGATAGTTAAAATTGTGCAAAGTTCAAGGATAAAAGGCGTAGAAGGGTCGTAACTGGGTAAGTTTGTTGGCAGAGTTGGCCCATTAGGGGATGGGACTGCCACATTATCCTGCTTTACACCAATAACAGCTGAATGGTCGCTCTGCGGCAGCTGCTCGAGCAAAGACTGGATCAATACGTCAATGCGTTCCGTAGGCAGTTTGCTAAACACTATTAGCAACATGCCGTTGAAGTAAAAAAGTCCCCATTAATACTCACGAGATATTATTCAGCACTTTATCAATATTGCAAGAATTAATGCAGTCAACCGTGCACAAGGTGCTTTCTAACTCTTCGTCTGATGGCTCTGGGGGATCGTCCGCAGCATAGCTAGATATGTAAGAAGTAAACGCCGAAAAAAATCCAATATCATTAGATCTTGCTGCCCTATCTATGACTTGTGAGGGAGTTTGTAAGGGAATGGCCGGAATTGGCAGGGTTGGGAGGTCAGTGGAAGATAGCGGCGGTGCCAGGGAATTCAGAAACAGGTGAATCCATATCTGAATAATCTATGAATAGTTAGCTTAACGGCCACTGCAGACCCTGAAAAAAGATACTGACATGTTTCCATCCCTGATTAATAAGAGCCTCGCTACCGATGACAACCCGGAATAAAACGAGAACAGCAAGCTGGGCACGAAAATCTCTGCCAAGCTTCACAGCCAGCTCACTGACCATGACACTACCATCGCCTACTTGGACCTCTGTGTTTAATGATGTATTGAATGGCACACGAGTAGCTAAGGTAGTGATATGGCTGAGGCAGTAAACGATCTGATCAAGCGCTTCGACATTGCCATACTTGGTCGCAATGCGAGCACATTCATCAAACCCAGTCACAATCCTGGCAAAAACAGCATCATCCGTCGCAGACATGAAAACATACGACAGAGCTGAAACAACTGGCTTCCAGGTTGCGGCGAACATATCGCCATCATATATGTTAGAATTGCAGGTAGATAGATGGCCCGCTGTTTCAGATTTCAGGAGAAGCTCTCGCCATGCGTAGTCAAAGGCGTGCTGATTATCGTGTTCATCAGGCAAAATAATCTCATTTGATTTAATGGTTTCGTAAATATCTTTAAGATATTCTGGTGAGAAATCTTGCCCATTGTTTTGTCCTCGCAAATTTCTGGAAAAGTCGTTCAATGTCATCCTTTTCATAGATTTCACATTAGGATTATGTTGGTCAGTGTTTAGAAGGATAATAGCGTAAGTCAAGATAAAGACAGCGTCTTTATTTGCCACCTCCGACGTCGTATTGCACTCGTAGTATTTCTCGGAGAAAGACTCAACCACGGCTGCGATCAGCGGTGCTTCACCTGGCAATCGAAAGGTTTCCAGCAGCACTCTCAAGGCCAGATCAATGCGTTTGCCGGAAAACTCAAACAAGTCTAAGAAGGCTCCCAAAATGGCTTCATTGCCCCTTTTTGATAGAAAATCTCCCAATACCGCTTTTGATATCCGTGACGTCCCTTTGAGGAATTTGGCCACGGAAACAGGATCTCCGATATCAGTTATGATATTGCTCGCCTCAAGATAGCTCAGCCCCTCCTTTGGCTTTTTATTAAACTTGCTCGTTCCTATGATGATGGTCTTTTTTCTCCGTCTTCTCTCCCTCAGCGTATCGGGATCTGGAAGATTTTCATAGACAGGCTCATCATGCAGTCTCTCGGCCATGAACTGGATAAAGCGCAGCAATGCGTCCAAGCAGAGAGGCGGTACGCTTGTAGTACTCCATGTAGCTGAGTCTGGCAAGGCGTTACGCGCAAGCAGCCCAATCACATCCTCGCATAAATCTGATCTATCTTCGTCACAATCATAATTGGCAAATAATTCGGCAGCAAAAGTCGGCATCCTAGATAAAACACCAATAGCCTCTACCATAGCTTGGCGAGCATCGGGTTTACGCGCACCCCCCTCCAATCCTAGCTTTTGTCGGTCCTTAACAGGAACGGGCGTTGACCTTCCACTATTTGATTGTGACGGCGGTGGCTTGACCAGTTTCGGCGTCTCAGGTATGCCGGAGTATAGTGATGGGTCAATGCCGGCCTCACGAGGTATATGAATTGTTGGGTGAAGGCAGGCTACCAAATAAGATAAAAAGAGTTCCTGCTGCAATTTGAGAACGCCCCGACATGTTGCGAGTAGCGTTCCAGTGACCGTTAAGGATTCTTGTAGGATAGCCATGTTATCAGATCGGACAAGTTGGAAAAGATAGCAACACAGCTGATCTTTAGCAATAGTGGCCAATGCAGGGTGACGTGCGATGAAAGGGCCAGACACCTCCAACGCAACGTGTAATATGCGTAAGGCCACTACCCTCATTGTATCGGTATGATGGCGGTCATTGGGGTCCAGGAAATTGACTAGAACTCGAAAGAGTTCCCTGACAGAAGGTAGCGAGTAGGGCCGTAGATCCAGGGATTCTGTGTCACTTTCTCCATTCTCTTCATTGGTATGGTTACTCACAGAGCCTTCCTCTACCTTCTCGTTGCCAGTGATATCTGAAGTTTCCGGAGAACGCTCGTCCTGGACAGGAGCGGGGCTAATGGGCTCTGTAATGGTACTGTCGGCGGTGGTGTCCATTTTAACATTGTCCATGTGCTGATCGGCTAACTGATCCATGACTGAAGAATCATCTCCAACTTCAACCTCCAGGTGTTTAATATCTTCAAATATGATTTGGCACATTCGAACCATGACAGCTTCGGCTGTTCTCCTCAGCACAGGGGAGAATCGAGGTTGGGAGCATATGGCCAGGCCACGCCCCATCATGTCGCAAACACTCTCATCGCTTAATATGTAGCCTCCAGGTCCAGACATCATGTCCTCCATCAGGTTGAGAATCATAAGCAGTACAACCTCCCCCTGGGCCGAATCACTTATATCGAATTGACAGTGGGTAACAGCCGCAGAGAGTGACTGCATCGCGAGAGCAAAACGAGGGGACTCAGAACAAATAAACCCGTAAGCTAGGAATTTTCGTAATGCCCCGAGAGCCAATATCGTAATCGGTGCTGCTGTTCCTTTCTCTTGGATTACGAAGAGAAAAGGTGCCAAGAGTGTTGGCGCATCGAATGAATGAATATCTATTTACATTAGCTGGCGGAAAATGGCATGACAAGGTGAAGCTAATACACACTCTGGACACCTGTGATCTCGTAACGAAGCTTGCCGAAGCCTGCGACCATGGGGCTATCCTGCAAACTCTTTGCCTTCTGGCCGCGAAAGCTCCATCGGTTGCTGGCCGTTTCATCATGTTCGCTCTCTCCGAAAGGGCTGCTAACGCCACTTTCCCGTTGTTGGGATTGTGGTTTAGGGGATCCGAACTGTATGGTATTGGGATTCCCACCAAGGATGGCAGAGACAGAAAGTTGGGAAGAGCGCGCATGTTTCTGAATGGCCGAGGTGATGGCTATACATTCGGAGATAACCAGTGAAACGGGTTCGACAGCGACAGACACAGGGCGGCTTCGATATTGCATCCTCGGAATTTCATGATGCGGTGATAGCGTTGCGGGAAGCCCGCTATGAATCGGCGAAGGCAATGCCATATTCGCAAAACATTAGGCGTTTGCCAATTGAGTATTCACTTCTAATTATGACATTAGCCAACGTGGATCGCTAAGAGATGCGTCAATAGTATCGCCCAAATAAAACCAAGCAGCCAAGTATAGGGCAGGGGACAAGGCTCAAGGCCAAGGACAGCAATGACACCTATGCTACCCACTGTAGCAATCTAGAGGGGAGCATGTGAAGCATAGCAGATTATGGCTTAGTCACCACAGAGCACAGTGCTAGCCAGTGTATTAAACCAATATGGTAAAGTCAAGCTAGGTATAGAACTTGTTAAGTAAAAATACTTCATAAAAATTTGAATTATGGCAGAAAAAAGTAATTAGATGTATTCATCATGCTAATATAAATAAATATTATAAAATTTAGGCCAATTACAATATAAAAAATAGCTCGCTGAATAAATAGAGGTAATACATCGAATAAATACTACAGGTAAGTGCTAACTACTTTAGTACTGGAGCACGATTAATGCTGATACATACATTAATTGTGGCGTTCTCAGGTACTGTGCTCTATTCCGTACACTGTGTGCTAATTGCTAATGACATTTTCCGTCGCGTTGAAAATACAGACGCCACACTACCAACTTTCCACCTCCAACGCTTGTTGCGCGTTATCCCAACAAGCTAGATCGTTCTCCCCCATTTTCCTTTCTAGTCATTCGAGGTGAGACGCGTAGCAATGGATGACTCTACAGCCTACGACTCTCCGGGAAACGCGACATCGCCAGCCCCCAACCTTGCGCTTGCACAACCGCCATCGCAATCCAATGCCAAAGGCGATTCTCAAGGTGAGCAATCATCTACGATTTGCAAGCAATTACCTTGTATCTAACGAATCCTACAGATGTGCAGATGTCTGAAGAATCCTCAAGCGCAGAACATGTCCCTCAGAGCGGCGGAAGTCCTGCGGCCAGTGCGGCGGTAGACAACTCAGGCGAAGTCCCGAGCGATACTCCTGCGCCAAACACCACTCGCCTTGATGAAGAGATGGGCGATGTATCTGAGGACGCCAAGGGACTGCCCCCTGGTTCGAGTGGTGCTCCTGTAGCATCGGGCACTGGAGTTGAAACCAAATCGAAGGAAGCATTTGAATCCGCTGCCAGAGACCACCTCATCTCTCAGACCCATGCCATTGTCCTGCCAAGCTACAGTACCTGGTTTGACATGAATAGCATTCACGAAATTGAGCGCAAAGCGATGGCCGAGTTTTTCAACAATCGGAACCGGAGTAAAACGCCTGCAGTTTACAAAGACTATCGCGACTTCATGATCAATACATACCGACTTAATCCTGTTGAATATCTAACGATGACGGCATGTCGTCGCAACCTAGCTGGAGATGTTTGTGCCATAATGCGCGTTCATGCCTTTCTTGAACAATGGGGCTTGATCAACTACCAGGTGATTTCAATTATCGAACGCAATTCAACTAATATCTACCACTAACACTGCACTGTAGGTCGATGCTGACCAGCGACCATCACACGTTGGACCACCGTTTACAGGCCACTTTAAAATCATTTGCGACACGCCGCGGGGGCTTCAGCCTTGGCAGCCTGCCGCAGACCCTGTCGTCCTAGAAGGCAAAAAGAATCGTGACACCGAAGATAAGGCCAATCCTTCGGTTCCTAACAAAGGCGACTTGAACTTGGGAATTGGCCGGAATATTTATGAAGCCAGTGCTAAAGGAACTCCGATTACAAAATCAGAAAGCCAAAAGAACGGCGATGACATTTCTACCGAGGAGAGTGCAAAGGCTCCCGTGGCCAAGGTCAACTGCCACCAATGTGGAAATGACTGTACTAGGATATATTATCACAGCTCCCAATCGGATGCCAGGGCAAAAGCTAAATTCGATTTGTGCCCAAATTGCTTCACCGAGGGACGATTGCCTGCGAGTCACACTTCTAGCATGTACTCCAAAGTGGAGAACCCGACATATACATCCATCTTGGATCGAGATGCACCATGGACTGATGCGGAAATCCTGCGGCTTTTGGAAGGTTTGGAGCGGTTCGACGACGACTGGGGAGAGATTGCAGACCATGTTGGTACTCGTACCAGAGAAGAATGCGTCCTGCAGTTCCTTCAATTAGACATTGAAGAGAAGTACCTTGATTCTGAGGCACCCACAAACCCACCTACAGGCCTATCTATGCTGGGCAGCCAACACGGCCACCTCCCTTTCAACCAAGTGGACAACCCTGTTATGTCCGTCGTAGGCTTTTTGGCAAGTTTGGCAGACCCAGCTAGCACGGCGGCGGCGGCAAATAAATCAGCAGACGAGCTGAAGCGTAACCTACGAAAACAGCTTGATAGAGCAAACGAGACAGACAGCGCCGAACCAGCGGACAAGAAAGACACTGAAGTGGATAAGGCAGAGTCAATGGATGTGGATTTCCGGCAGACAGTCGTGACCACGACTACTACAACATCTACAACGACAAAGACATCTCTTGCATCGATTCCATTGGCCTCGATTGGCGCTCGTGGGGCTGTATTTGCGTCTCATGAAGAACGAGAGATGACCCGATTAGTTTCGGCGGCTGCCAATGTTATGCTCCAGAAACTAGAGTTGAAGCTTAAGTACTTTGACGAGATGGAAGAGCTACTGCGTGAGGAACGCAGAGAGTTGGAACGTGGCCGGCAACAGCTATTTTTGGACAGGCTCGCCTTTAAAAGACAAGTACAGACTGTCCAAGAGGCACTAAATACGGCAGCGGAGGTAGGTGGAGTGCAAGGGTCTCGAATGGCACAGGACATTTCGATGGATGGCGAGAAATTGGGTTTCCAGACCGTACTGGAGGGCCAATCAATGCTGCCACCCACCGGCAACGGCCAGGTTAAGACATTTGAAGCATAAACGGCTTATTAAAGCCAACTTGGTCAGTCGAGCAATCACGGCGCGGGTCAACATCTGGAAAGTCTCGGAGTTGGAGGGGTTGGAAAGTAAGCAATTACTAGGCACTTGCTAACTTTATAATGTATGGTCTGAGGAGTTTGGGATATTATGCTGCGAAAGAGGATGAATCTCTTAACTTTTTTCCTGGGCGAGTGTACCAGTATTAGTACCAGTATGGAAGGACAGTATGTAGTACAATGATTTAGCTATTTAACATGCTACAAACGCTATATTCGTATCAGGAAACGTGAAGGGAAGCAGTCGTACGCCTATATAGATAATGAATGACATGAGGCGACGCTGAATCACTTGTGGAGCAAGTACAGCGTCCTCAAGGCCAGTAGAATATCTTAGGTACCTACCTATCGGCTATGATAAGAATAAGATGGTCTGATAATAGTAGCTTTGGAAACCGCAATAAAAATATAATGTACTAGGAATTCAACAATAGCATAGGCCTACCAAGATATTCTCTTATGTCGGTCACGGATGTAGATCTACCTTTCCTTGCGTCATCTGTGGGTGCTGCGAAGCGCCTATCTTAGGTACCTGCTACTAAGGTGCTTCAGTGTTCTTAAGCTCCACGTCACAGCTTCTTAGCCCCACCATAGTCCTGTGACAGTAGGTCCTCATCAGGTAATGCTCCCTTTCTCCAGGCCAAAGTATCAATCTACCACGAAATCAAAGAAACGTCTCGCAACCGCAATACATCTAGAATCTTCATTTTGAGCCCCATACATTCCAATGTCAAGCGCTAGAGGTCAATACCGCCGTGCCTCTCTCGAGGATGACGATCTAATTGATCCGGATGATGGTAAGCATTGTGTCCAAGCCATTCGACGTAGAATACCAGAACGCGAAGCTCATGCGATAAACCAGCGGATCTCAACGATTTCGACGACCCTCTAGCTCCAGAAGCATCTAGGCAGCCTTTGACAAACACCATTGCCTCTGGAGCGTCGGCGTCAGGACAGCTAGACGAGGGCTATCTTACTTCTCGCATTCCTGGAGATGATCGGAGAGCGCCTCAAAACACTATCGATGAAACCGTGTGGGAAACACTGCGGCGCGACCTGCTAGCTGTGTGGGCCAAGCTCAAAGAAGTCTTATACCCACGATACCTTCTTGGTGGCACCATGTTCGACTCAGAGGGCGGTCTCCGTGGTGCATATTCCAACATACGTGGCGCTGGCTTAACCGGTACAAGAGAAGAGCTCACTGGACTGGCTAGTCGGGTCATGGATGCCGAAGCTCTGTTACAGAGTAACATGAGCCCAGGACTCAGAGACTGGGACCTATGGGGCCCATTGATTTTCTGCTTGCTACTCAGCTTATTGCTTAGCTTTACGGCGCGATCCGATCAGAGAGACGCTGTTTTTAGCGGCGTTTTCGCAACCATATGGCTTGGCGAGGCAATTGTTACTCTTCAGATCAAACTTTTGGGAGGCAATATGTAAGTTTAATTCAAAGCGACGCACTTCCTTCTAACTAGTGGCGGCACTAAACTGACAATAAATGATAGCTCTTTTGCCCAAAGCATTTGCATCATTGGGTACACGTTGTTTCCTCTGGTAATTGCTGCCCTCTTATCAGCGCTGAAGCTTCATTGGATTGCGCGGATACCTGTCTATATCGTTCTTATCGCGTGGTCCATTGCTGCTGGCGTCAGCATTCTTGGGGGTAGCGGAGTGGTCAAGAATCGTGTGGCCATTGCTGTCTATCCGCTCTTTGTGTTTTATCTGGGGCTAGGGTGTCTATGCTTCATTAGCTAAAAGTTTCGCGGCAGCTTGATGAATGGTCATGTCTTGCTTTTAGAATGCGAAGGCTGTGTGAATTATAAAAGAAGATTTTCCGAGAGGAATGGAGCCTACAATGGTGCTTACGAGCGTTATCCATCATATCATTTCCAGACTCTATGCTGAATCAAACATACACCCACCAATTTTATAGGCCTAGCATACAACAGGTTTACGGCAAAGTGCTCGTAGTGGCAGAAACAGCTCTGGTAACGAATGTGTGGCCACTAATGAAATATTCAAGTGAATAGAGTCTTTCTATATGCAATCTTGAATCGTGTTATAGATTTAGCCTAGCATATTTCGACGGCACAGAATTTCCTATCCCATCTCGTATGCTAGCTCGAAATGGAATTATAGTCTGTCATTCCTCAGTGCTTGCGCAGCCACGAGCTCGAGAGGCAGCTTCACAATCTTGGCACTATCAATTACATAATCATGCATTATCCCTCTTGGACTAGACCAGCAATAAGACGGCTGTCACTGGGAGTCTCTTGGGTTGTGGATAGTGATGTCGGAGGCTGGTCAAGGCTGAGCGGCTCCCATACGCGCAAACGCGATCATATGCAAGGCACCTTGATGCGAAGGCTTGCCAGGCCTCTTTTGATTATAACCCCTCTTTGCCCTCCTAGGCGCATGTGTGGGGACTTGTAGATTTGCGTACTCAGTAGCGAGTCTGCTGCGAAGCTGTACTTCTTAGGTACCTATCCGTCCCTTCTATTCGCTGCGTCCTAGGCCCAAGTGATACCAGGTGCCCACGTCTTTGATTGGTGCTGCAACCAACCGGGCTGACCACTTCCAACTACTATCGGCACAAAATTGCTGCAGCGCGACAACGGCGAACGCAAGAGTAAAGTGCTGATGATGCAAATTGCTTTTGCCGTCTTGTCCTTCTGCCTGTATTCACAGCCATCTTAGCATATTCGATCTGGTTCGCCGTCTAAGTCGCGCGGTTATGCGCGAGCAGCCGTCGCTGTCTTATCCAAGCTGCAAATCCACTCTACCGGCCAAGCTCATCTTTCGCGATCGACACCACCCGCCCTTTTCTGGCTGCCTCTACCCACGCCATGGCCGACAACTCTCAAGGGACGGCCAGTCCTAAGAATGAGCAAACCTACTCAGAAGCAGGCGAAGATGCCGAGACGCGCGCTGCCCGCCGAGAGCTGAAACAGTCCTCCATATCTGACCCTCCTGCTACGGCTCGTGACCTCGGATCTGATCCCATCGATGAGAGAGCGGCACGCCCCGATACCCCAACCGACCATGTATCCGATGGCCAAGACGATAGATTCAAGGAGCAGGTGCCGTCTCCAAAGAAGAAACGCGCACATGACCAGTTAGATGGGAGCATAGACGTCGAAAACAACGATACCAACAGTGTTACATCTACAGAATCTACCAGAGATCGGGCTTCCCGATTAGAGCCAGAAAAAAAACGACATCGTGATGAGGACTCAACAAGAGAGGTATCGGTATGTGATCTCTTGTCAAATTTTATGTGGCCCCCTTACACCTCACCTATCTAACGCATGGCTACACAGAACTCCTCGTCGACAACGGACCTACCACTAGCCACAGATGATGCAGCAGGCTCCAAAAGTGCTCCGGCCAATGTTATTCCACAAACATCTTCTGGCGCTTTTTCAGCCTCAGGATTCGGTAAACTTGCTACTGGATCCTCACCGTTTGCGAGTTTGGGCACATCTCAGAGCAGTATCTTTGCTGCTCCAGCCAGCACGTCAACCTTGCCGCCAGCCTCTGTGTTCAGCACTCCGGGATCACAGCTTACACCGTCTATTGCTATGCCTAAATTGACTTTTGGAAGTTCCAACAGTGCTTCGCCTTTCGCTAGCCTTGCTTCAGGAATTAATGGAGCTGGACTTGGCTCTCCATTCTCAGCCAGTAAAGGTCTAGATAGCTTCGCATCTCCCATTGTCAAACAAATTCAGAGTGAAAAGCCTGTAAAGCCGTTTGGAGCTCCGGAGAGTGATGAAGAGAGCGAAGATGAAGAAGACGCAGAGCGAGATGATGAACCTGAGCCGACCGAACAAGAGGGGGCCACGCCACCAGAAAAAGAACTAGAGGAGAAGAAGAAGCTTAAACTCCACAAAGGTGAGAAAAGGCGCAACTGCGTACTATTACTTTTTTTTAAAGCAGGCATACTAACTTACATAATTCTCTCAGTCGAAGTTGATGATGGCGAAGCAGGTGAAACAACCCTGCTTTCTGTCAGGACAAAGTTGTTCTACCATGACAAAGAGGCGGGTTGGAAGGAACGAGGTGCCGGGATGTTGAAAATCAATGTCCCACAGGGTTGTGTTGAGTTTGATGAAAATGGATCACCGGTTCTTGGATCATTTGATGCGTCCAGTCTTGAAGTTGATGAAGAGGGGGATGGTAAGACGCAAAGTCACAAAGTTGTCCGTCTTCTCATGCGTCAAGATCAGACACATCGTGTGATTCTCAATACCGCCATTCTTCCGGCTATGAATTTCCAAGAAAAGGCATCCCTTAAATCTGTGGGAATACTTTTCACCGCATTTGAGGGTGAGCAGGCGAAGCCCGTGAGCATCACGATGAGGGTTAGTTTCACTCGAGTTCTTTTGCTTCATAATTGCTATTTCACATTCATACTAATAATTTCTCATATTAGATGTCGGCTGCAAGCGCTAAGAGCTTCTTAAAAGAAATTAGCAATATTCAGAAAGAACTTCAAGGCAACTAAGGCCTATTGCAAAACGTTTTCACCTACATCGGCTTAGTATTAGCAATATAACGCGGTGTGGGGAGAGGGTGGCTATACCACACTTAGCCATAGCCATTCCCGTGTTGCTCTGAAATAGGCAGAGCATGCATTGGGATAAGCTGCTCATTGGCGCTCTGTCTCAACAGACAAAAACAGCATGACCGATGCAAGCTTATACACCCGATGTGACCAACCGCCATATAGACTGGAAGTGAGGATTGGGCAAGGAAGATTGGGCATCTGTGTATAGTACTTTAGGGATACTCTAGA
The DNA here is from genome assembly GCF_050947405.1 of Trichoderma evansii. Classification (NCBI taxonomy): domain Eukaryota; kingdom Fungi; phylum Ascomycota; class Sordariomycetes; order Hypocreales; family Hypocreaceae; genus Trichoderma; species Trichoderma evansii. The sequence goes on along the minus strand of NW_028145185.1, from coordinate 6,359 downwards.
CATGTCACATGGGACGATATTCCCAACAATAATACCATTATAGGCACAATATGAATTAATCACTCTTGATTGGCATATATTCTCAGTTCGAGAAACCACTATCTCTGATGCAACAACTTGGCATAGCTCATGCGACAAGAACATAAAGAGACCCTGATAAAAGGTTAGCTAAAGCACGTGATTTTGCGTTAGTTTCGCGATTCTTAGCCCGTGAACAATCTGTGATAGCTCTCGCGGCTGACTTTCTACAAACTATGATGTAACACGTGCCGATCCCATTTCTATATCTACTACAAAAAAAAAATCCAAAAATCTATCCGCTACTTTTTGCCAGATGTTATCCATCCGGTTATTGAGATGATTCGGTATCTAATTTGATGGCTGGAAATTTGAAAGCTGGACCTCTCATTCCTGTCAATCAATTCCAACTATGGAAGATAACGCGACGCTGCATCCAGCTAAAGATGAGTTGAAATCGTTAGATGGACAGAAGCGCACCCATGAGGATACTTTTCCCGTGGGCGAAGATACCTCCCATGATGCCTCTACTGTTGTCACAAGGAAGAGGCCAAGGACGAAAAGACGAGCCACTCCAAAAAGTGAGGGTCCTAAAGACGACCCAGAGAGCTCTATTCCATCAAATATTCCTTGGAGTGATACTTTTCGTGATCTTGAAAAGGCCCATAAAGCATTGAATTTGGTCTACACATTTTGCTCTTCGCGCAAACATGTCATCACAACATTTGATACCCTTCGACCAGCCGTTGAATCCCACATAAAAAGGACCCTGTCTATCAAGGATGTAGCTCAAATGGTTGCCCTTCGCCCAGAGGCTATGAAGTTTGAATACACCAATGAACTCATGCTGCAACTCAACACTAGAGGCGCTCAAAGGGACGACGTTTTCAAGTCGTCACAATCTACAACGTCGCAAACGCCAGCACACGATTCGTCTGTTGGTGGGCTGACGGGAAACGAACGTCTTGGCGATGATGCCAACGATCAAGCTACTACGCATGGACAAGAAGTATTATACCTGGAATACACCGACGGCGATTTAAAGCGGCAAGTGTTAGATAGAGAAACAGGTGAAGCGACACGACCAACCACAAACCTGAGAAATGAGAAACTGAAAATGCCAGTATACGGTCAGAAACAGATGATGCAGTTGATCGAACGACGCAACCAAAAGTTTGCTTATTCTATCAATGAATTTGTCAAGAGCTGTATAAACGACGGCAATGATCCAGAGGAAGCCTTACGTCAAAAAGCTGAAGCCCATATTCCCAAACAGGCGTTGAAAGATGCCGACCTAAACAAACTCACAGCAAATGCTATACCCGATACTATCCCTCACGAGCGGGAAAGTATATCGGAAATAGTGCTCCAAGTCAAAGAAAGCCCATGGTATTCCGGCCAGATTGTGCCTGATGGCCATAGAGTGTTTGAACCCCAGAGTCCTAGCTATGGAAGTCTCAATTTTTTGTTGTCTCAAGATTTAGTGAATGCCCTCTATAATGCTAAGCGGATCACCCAATTTTACACACATCAAGCGGAGGCTCTGAATAGTTTATATGAAGGCCAAAATATCGTCATATCGACCTCAACCAGCTCTGGGAAGTCATTAGTCTATCAGCTGCCAGTCTTACACGCCCTAGAACGGGATAAAAGCTCAAGAGCCATGTATATATTCCCAACCAAGGCACTTGCGCAGGATCAAAAGCGAAGTCTCACCGATATTTTGTGTTTCATGCCAAATCTCAGTGATATTCTTATAGAAACCTTTGATGGGGATACCCCCATGAGCCTCAGGGATACTATTCGGGAAGACGCAAAAATCATTTTCACTAATCCAGATATGCTTCACCTCACGATATTGCCTCAGGAACAAAGGTGGAGGACTTTTCTTAAAAATTTGAGATTTGTGGTTGGTCAGTTGTTTCCACCCCTATTGCCAAATCATCTCTTGACTGACAATTCAAGTTGACGAACTACATTACTACAATGGTCAACTCGGATCTCACGTTGCATTTATCATGCGAAGGCTAAGAAGGATATGCGAGGCGGTAGGAAACCGACACGTTCAATTCATTTCTTGCTCCGCTACCGTAGCCAACCCCGAGGAGCATTTTAAACTGATATTTGGAGTTTCAAACGTCCGTCTAATTGACTACGATGGGTCCCCGTCTGGGCGAAAAGAGTTTCTTTGTTGGAACACCCCTTTTAGAGAGCCCGGCGATCCTACCAGTGGACGAGGAAACACCAAATTTGAATGTGCTCGTCTGTTCTGCGCTCTCCTACTAAGGGGTGTCAGGATTATTGCGTTCTGCAGAGTTCGTGCCCAATGTGAAGTCTTGACCAGTGCAATCAAACAGGAGCTGCGCGAGCTTGGTCGCCCAGAATGCATCAACTTGGTGATGGGTTATCGTGGTGGCTATACAGCTCGAGACCGGCGGAAAATCGAGGCAGAGATGTTTAAGGGAAAGCTGTTAGGCATCGTTGCGACCACGGCACTGGAACTCGGCATTGATATTGGCACTCTGGATTGCGTGCTGACATGGGGCTTTCCTTATACTATTGCAAACTTACGACAACAGAGTGGTCGAGCTGGACGGCGCACCAAAGACTCACTGTCGGTCTTGGTTGGCGATAGCTTTCCAACGGATCAGCATTATATGAATAATCCGGATGAACTCTTTTCAAAGCCTAACTGTGAATTGCGCGTAGACTTAGAAAATATTCTCATTCGTGAAGGGCATATTCAATGCGCAGCATATGAGATGCCCATTCGACAAGATGAGGACGTGCAATATTTTGGCAGCGACTTGCCCAAGATCTGCCTCGAAAGGTTGGTGAAAGATGACTTAGGATACTTTCACTGCCATGACCGCTTTCGCCCCAACCCGGCTCAGTTTGTCGCCATCCGAGATACAGAGGATGAGCACTATGCTATCATTGATATAACAAACGGGAAGAATGAGGTCTTAGAAGAACTAGAGGCGTCGAGAGCAACGTTCACTATATACGATGGGGCCATATTCCTCCACCAGGGCAACACGTATCTCATTCGAGATTTCTTGCCGGACCAAAAGATGGCCAAAGTTGAAAGAGTTAATGTTGAGTGGATGACTATGCCACGAGACTTCACTGATATCGATCCTGTCGAAATTGAGGCTATTCGTGCTATATCTGGATCGCCCTGTCATGCCTACTACGGAAGTATAAAAATACAACAAACAGTATTTGGCTTCTTTAAAGTAGATAAGAAAGGACGAATTATAGACGCAGTACAGGTAGATAATCCGCCTGTCATACGGTACAGCAAAGGCATGTGGATAGATATACCACGACAAGTACTTGAAATACTGCAAGATCAGCATCTTCATGCGGCTGCAGCAATACATGCAGCCGAGCATGTCATTATGAGTTTACTCCCTGCGTTCGTTATTAGTCTTCCGGGAGACGTACGAACAGAGTGTAAAGTAGCTCTTAAAGAATTTGCCAACAAGGAAACAAAAAGAAAGCGGCCAGCTCGATTAACATTTTACGATGCTAAAGGAGGGATAAATGGATCTGGTGTTAGCACAAAGGCATTTGATCATGTTGATCATCTACTACAGCGTGCATTAAAGAGGGTTGAGGAATGTTCCTGTCAGCAAGGTTGTGTTGAATGCGTGGCATCGGAGATATGCAAGGAATCCAATGAAGTTATAAGTAAGGCAGGATGCCTTATTATTCTTCGGAGTTTACTAGGAGTAAATATTGGACTAGGTAACTTGCAGCTGGATCATGAGGGTAGGTTTTCTAGCACTGATATAATAACTATTACAGCACCAGTCCCTGTAAAATTAAAACAGTAAAAATTATATAGAAATCTATATTTAATATATTATTTCTTTACACAGCACCTTGCCTATACCTAATATTATAAATATATAATTATTTTAAATTAGTTTTTTTATTATTTCTATTATTATTTTTATTATTTCTATTATTATTTTTATTATTTCTATTATT